>NW_026000174.1:57117050-57214865 GCF_001458135.2 Marmota marmota marmota | reverse complement strand
CCCCCCCCCCCCTTCATAGAGACTCTGGTCATTGTCCCCTTGAAAATTACCCCTGTCAAAGAGGCCTTGCTAATAAATTTCCACTATTAAGTGAGTGTGCATGTGTGTGTGTTGATGGAATCATGTAATATTGTAAGTATATCCTTCTTCATTATTGCTTCAAAATCTTTCATTAATTGGATTTTGCTATATCTTGAGGAAATGAAAGACATCCACCAAAATTCTTAATATATATTTTTCATACATATTTTCATATATGTTTTTGGTATAAAAAATTGAACCAAGGGGCACTTAACCACTGAGCCATATTCCCAGTCCTTTAAAACTTTTTATTTTCAAAAAGGACCTCACTAAATTGCTGAGGTTGGTTTTGAACCATGATCCTCCTGGCTCAGCTTTGCAAGGATTACAGGCATAAGCTGCCACATCTGGCTCAGGGTTTTTTGTTTGTAGCCACCACATCTGACTCAGGGTTTTTTGTTTGTTTAATCCTCTGTGGTGTACTTTTAATCCTATACTGGTTCTTTTATTTTCTTTTTTTTTATTTGTTATTTTTAGATATACCTGAAAGTAGTGTATTTTGACTTACACATAATGGAGTATATGTTATTCTAATTTAGGATCCCATTCTTGTGGTTGTACATGATGTTTCGCTGATCACATGTTCATATATGAACACAGGAAAGTCATGCCTGATTCATTCTACTGTCTTTTCTATTTCCATCTATCTTGTTTTCCACTTTTGTCTAATCCAATGAACTTCTATTCTTCCCTCCACCTTACTTATTGTGTTTTCATCTATGTATCAGAGAGAACCTTCAGCTTTTGATTTGAGGGGAGTGGCTTATCTTACTTAGCATGATAGAATCCAATTCCATCCATTTACCAGCAAATGACATAATTTCATTCTTTTTATGGATGAGTGATATTCCATTGTATATATGTTCCACATTTCTTCATCCATTCATCTCTTGAAGGGCAATTATGTTGGTTCCATAGCTTTGCTATTGTGAATCAGCTACTATAAACATTGATGCCTCCTGCATCACTTTTCTAGCATTGCTTTGGCTATTTTGGGCATCTTATTTTCCAAATGAATTTCATGACTGCTTTCTCTATTTCTATGAAGAAAAGAACACCATTGGAATTTTATTAGGAATTACACTAAATCTGTAGAGTGCTTGGCAGTGTGGCCATTTTGACAAAGTTAATTTTGCCTATCCAAGAACATGGTCAATTTTTCCATCATCTAAGGACTTCAATTTCTTTATTAGGTTATCTTTAGTTTTTATTGTAGAGGTCTGTCACCTCTTTTGTTACATTGATTTCAAAGGGCTTTGTTTTTGTTTCTGTTTTGAGGCTATTGTGAATGGAGAAGCTTTCTTAATTTCTCTTTCAATTGATTAATCATTAATGTATTCCTATATTTATTGTATTTCATAATTAATTTATTGGTGTTACTATTATATCCTGGTACTTCACTGAATTTGTTTATGAATTCTAGAAGCTTTCTGGTGGAGTATTTTGGGGTATTCCACATATATAATCATGTCATCAGCAAATAGGGATAGATGGATGCCATGACCAGATGGCCAAACTCCATCAGTGAGGGGCAATGAGGGATTATAAGATAAAGACTCACACACACACATACAAGATAAAGTTGTGATTGGGTAGAATGTTGTTGTTTGATGGAGAAGCAGATCCAAAGAGTTATATCAGCAATCTTTATTTATATATGTCTCATTATCAGGTTAAAGACTATGCAAGCATTATTCTTTGTACTCTGGAAAGTTACAGAACTAGAAAGTTACAGAACTAGAAACTAGAAACATCTTTGTACTCAGGAAAGTTACATAACTAGCTGTTCCACAGTTGCAATGTTCAATTTTAGGAGCTTTGTGTAGCACTCAAGGAGGTCCATTGTTTAAAATTACTATTAAGTGGGCAGGCTCAGGAGTAAGCAGAGTTGGTGAAGCACTGCAGTTGTCTAGCATGAGAATTCCTCTATCCTTGGGAGCTATGTGCCTGAGATCAGTGTTGAAGCTGATAAAACTCTTGCACAGAGCCTCCTCAGGCAGGGCTTTACCATAACAGCTAGGCATCCTGTACCCTTGCATAGAAATGTTCCCAAGCACCAGGCACGCCACAGTCACAAGGCCATCACAGACCTCCAATCTCAGTCACTTCTCTCTACAGATGGAGCTCTTATTTTCCTATTTGTATCCCTTTTATTTCCTTGTTCTAATTGTTTTGGCTCAGGTTCAAGAACAATGTTAAATAGAAGTGGTGAAAGAGGGCATCCCTGTCTTGTTCCAGTTCTTAGAGGGAATGCTTTCAATTTTTCTCCGTGTAGAATTATGTTGGCCTTGGGTTTAACATAGATACAATTTACATAGTGAAGAGCGCTCCTACTATCCCTAGTTTCTCTAATGTTTTGAGCATGAATGGATGCCAGTTTTTTTTTTTCAAAATGCTTTTTCTGCATCTATTAAGATATTTGTGTGATTCTTCTGTTTATTTCTATTGAAGTGGTGAATTACATTTACTGATTTCCATATGTTGAACCAACCTTCTATCCCTGGGATGAACCCTACTTGAACATGGTGCACTATCTTTTTACTACGTTTTTGTATGTGGTTTGCCAGTATGTTATTGAGAATTTTGCAATCTATGTTCATCAGGAATATTGGTCTGAAGTTCTCTTTCCTTGAAGTGTGTTTGTATGGTTTTGGTATCAGGGTGATACTATCTTCATAGAATGAGTTTGGAAGTGTTCCCTCTTTTTCTATTTCATGGAATAAGTTGAGATGTATTGGTGTAAGTTCTTCATTGATGGTCTGGTAGAACTCAACTGAGAATCTAGAGACTAGACTGTCTTGCTAAGTAAAATAAATCAGACACAGAAAACCAAGGGTTGAATGTTTTCTTAAATATGCAGAAACTAGTACAAAATAACAGAGAAAAAAAAATATAGAGAAAGAGAAAGGGATAACAGTGAGGGATTCCATTAAAATAGAAGAAAGACCCACGAATTAGATGAAGGGGACTGAGAGAAAGGGAGAAATGATGATATAAGGGAATAACAGAGGAATGAATCTGACATAATTTTCTTATGTAGATGTATAAATATGCCACAGTGAATCTCACCACCATGTACATCCAAAAGACCCTAATTTGAAAACAAAAATAACTAAAAGTAAATAGCATAAAGATCAGTAGAATGAAAGGAACATGTGGAGGGCAGAGAGGAGAGAAAGGAGCAATGCTGGAGAAAGAAATAGAAAAAAAAATATATTCTGTGCTTTTTTAATTATGTCAAAAAGAATCTTCACATTATACATAAGTAAAACAAACCTATTGAACAAAAGAAAAAAGTGTCAAGGGGGAAAAAAGATTCCCTGTGTTTACTGGGGTCATAGTTCATCAGCAGAGTGCTTGACTAGAGTTTATGGGACCCTGGGTTTGTTCAACAGCACTGCAAAAAGTAGTAATAATAATAAACAGTAATAATTTTTAATTTAAAATACACTGTGTTTCCTGAATATTTAACATTTTTGTCTATCCTCCACATATTTTCTTGGAATTACACAATTAATGGCCAACAATCTAACAGATAATTTTTCTATCTATTCTTTTATTAATTATTAGAGTCAATATGCAGATAAAATTGAATTCTTCTTAATTTACCTATTGGGATTTTTAATTACCAACTCAGAGTAGATATCTGCTGTGAAAGTAAAAATATCTCTGACCCAATGGGTATTGCCATTTTTGTAGAATTGCTTTTTTACTTCATAGACAATAAGCGTTGCATAAAATTTTTGGTCTAATACCACATTAATTTCTTTATTTTTTACCCTTTTTGGTAAACTCTAATGTTTTATTTTTTATTGGAAACCATCACTAGTCTCTTCCACACTTTCCTCATGGCATTTTCACTTCCTTATTCCTCAAAGTATAAATCAAAGGATTGAGCACGGGAGTCAGGACGGTGTGAAATATTGTCACCATTTTGTCAAAGGGGAAGGCAGAAGGAGGTCTTGCATGTATACATATACAAGGGACAAATAACAAAACCACAACAGTAATGTGAGATCCACAGGTGGACAGAGCTTTCCTCCACCCCTCAGCACTGTGTGTTCTCAGGGAGAACAAGATGACGCCATAGGAGACCAGCAACAAGGAGAAGTTGATGATGCAGATTAGCCCACTGTTGGTGATCACCAGAAGGCCTAGGACACGAGTGTCAGTGCAGGCCAGCTCCAGTAATGGGTACAGGTCACCTATGAAATGATCAATGACATTAGGCCCACAAAATGGCAGCTAGAATGTAATGAGAATCTGCATAATAGAATGCAAGAAGCCCCCTGTCCAGACCACCCCCATCAGAATGCCACAGAGCCTCCAGTTAATGATGGAAGATTAGCACAAGGGCTTGCAAATAGCCACATAGCTTTATAGGCCATGGCTGTGGGGATAATCACCTCTACGTTAGCAAAGAGTGCTCGGCAAATACTTGCTTCATACATTCTTTATAAGAGATGGATTTCCTCTCATACAGGAAACCCACAACCATCTTTGGTGTGATAACAGAGGAGAAATAGGCCTTCAGGAAGGACAGGAATGCCAAAAAGAAGTACATGGGGGGGGCCCAGCAGTTCAGGGCTGCAGAGGATGGTCACTACAATCAGCATGTTACCTACAATAGTCACATGCTCATGACATCTCCCCTGTCTTAATTTATAAATTCAGATAGGGGTTATAACTTCAAGGCACTGGATCCTTGATCCAAGGGCGTCATGATCTATTACTATGATATAAAAACTATTAGTAGAAAACTTATCATTTCAATAACATACCATGTAGGGTGTTTCAACATGTTTTTAGGATGGGAGCCAATTAATCTACAAAGTATTCAACCAGCTAGAGAAGCAAAGCCCATGAGATTGGTCCTGCTTTTTTAAGTATCCTGTCTGGGTGCTTTGATGTATCCCCATGAGGTTTAAGCAGTTATAATTGTTATGCCAAAAACCCATCAGATGATCTCTAATTTTTTGCAAATCTTATTGGAAAGCATGAAATTTGATTATAACAATACAGGCATACTTAGCATGGCATTTAAGACTTTGATAGAATTTGAGACCCAAAAGCTTATTATTGATATTTAAAATAATGGCTTTTAGAATATTTAAGCCAGTTGTAAACTCTTATCAATATTTATCTAATTGTATAGGATTTAAAAAATCTACTTAAAATTCTTAAAATTCTGTATGCATCAGGTCAAATTTCTATATCTGGGTTTAGTTAGAATGTCTATTAATAGGACTCCTGTGAGGATGTGATTAGACTCTAGAGGTAGGCATGCTCATGTAGTCAATAGCACAGGGGAAGGGAATGTCTGGGAAAACAAGCTGCCACAGCCCCTGATCAAGACAGAAATGACAGCATGCTTACTCCTAATTCCTGCCTCACCATGACTAAGGCTGATAGGTGTGTTACACATCTTCAAATGTATATAAAAATGTATCATATTTTTAGATGCAGTGACAAATATGTTTTTAAGCACATGATATTTTTTAGAGACCCTACATGCTTTATTTTGTTCTCAACCCACATGAATTCATTCCTGTTTTCAAAGACTCATTGTACAAAGAAAACCAAATCAAGCATAGTCTTAAAGAAAGACAGGACCCCATGTTAAACTAATAATTAAATACATATTATATTTTCACTTCCTTCTTACAGGGTGGTCTAAGAGCAATACTAGTTAAATTTTTTAAAATCATTAACTATAAACAAAACAACTCCAACTTTTATCAAAAAAGGGATTTCCAAAATCAGTGTTAAAACATTGACAAGGAAGAATATAATATTTATGATCACAGTTTGTGATTTTAAATCTTTCGAAGGGTTATTATCTGGAATGCAATGAGTTATCCTGCATTGAATCTTAGAAGAGAAAAAGGAGAGAGTATAAAAACATAATTAAATATCATCATATATTCAATTAAGAGCAATGTATCCACTATTCTTTCATATTTTTAATAAATATTTCTTTGGTCATTTAAAATTATAACATTACTATTTTGGTAAATTTTCTGTTAATCTGAACTTATAATAAATTAATTAAATGTCATTTCATGTCTGCCATCAAAAACTATAATCCCAGAGAACTTGTCATTAAACAAAATACAATACTTCCAACTCTTCAGCTGTAAAACAGCTAATACTTGTCAAGTTGCCTAAACTATAAGAATCAGTTATTATTAGTATGTTTTTCAAAGTAAAATCAAAAGGATGATATAAAATATGGATGTCAGCATTATTTTAAGCAGTTCTATTTTACACAAAGTGAGAAAGAAATTGAATCACTCATACAAAATTTATCTTTTAAAATCATGTTATTTAAATTGTATCTCAAAACTGCAATGAGTGAAACTGGTTTGCTCATCTAAGTCTTTTGGAAAACATATGAGTAAATAATTTTATGATCATAATCATGTTTGCATTTTAACTTAGTGACCTCAATCCTTAAAATGTGCTCTGGAAGTGAAGGAAGATGAGGGAGCATTACAATTGAACATGGTATGGGGTCACGTACAATAGGGAAACGGAGAAATATCTGAGTGTTCAGTACTTTAATGATGTTTACTGTAAAACAGGCTGTTACAATATCACATTATATGATCAATAAAACACTGAGTATGAGGAATTAGCACACTTGAATTCATAAAATTTGGGAAAAAAATTAAAGAATCTTTATTTCCATCTTTGTCCATCCCAATCCGTGCATGAACCTGTGTCATTTCAGTTGTCTCTTTTCATAGGAGAGACCTCACCTTGAAACTGGCTGATAACCAGCAGGTAAGCAGTTCAGAACTTCTCCACAGTTCTCCTGAACTATTCCTAGGCAGCAATCTGATGCTCTGTCTGGCATCCAGTGAACTCAAGGAAAATCAGGAGGACACAGTAAATCAGAATATTGTACTCTAAGACTTGGGTCACCCTTTCTTACATTTAATGTCCTTCATTGTGGCACTGGTTAGTGTGTAATATAGAAATACTAAACACTATGTTCTCTACCAATAAGTATGAAAGTCTGCCTGCATATGCATTTACCATATTCCAACAATGGTATGCTTTTTATAGTGTCAAAATTCTACTTCATAATCTAAAACATCAGGATGGAGAGAAGAATGTTAGAGGTTAAATGATAAATGAGCATATATTTCGAAAGAACAAAAAATTTTCTTTGGAAGAAAGTTCAAAAATACACACTTGTTCTATTTCTAATTTATTTGATCTATTTTAATTTGATATAGAATTCTAAATACAGGTCTAGTTCGAGTAATTGGCAGAAATATGTAGTTTTGGACAGTCCTAGGCACTGCATTAAACTCAGTGCCCTGACCGCAATACCCACAGTTTTAATCACAACAATACAACTTGAAATCCTCCATGCAAAACTGTGAATTATAAAACTCACTTATCAGTTCCTTAAAAATGTTAATAACAGCTGTCTTCTATTCTTCATGGAGAAATGCCTATTCAATGGTGGCCAAACTATGAATGTTGTTTCCAAATCTTCCTTGTACATCTAAGGGAGAGAGAGAAAGAGCATCCTGGGCACTGGGGATGGGGATTGTTCCCACAGCATCACAAGTGCTGCCTTCAACAAGGTCAAAGGAACAAAGAAAATGAGGAAGGAATAGGTTCCTCCTTGATTCCCAACTGCAATTAAAGAGGATTCTCTGACAAGTCCTGAATCTATAGAATTGCTTCTCAGTTCCCCCCCAGAACTTGGAAATTTTCCAATAACATAATTTGCCAAGACATAATCTTGTGTGGTTTTTTACTTGCTCAAGTGTGTATAAATTTATTATATTCCCAATAATTAAATACTTGTTTCCCCTTTTCTTTTAATTTCTCCTGGGTTTCTATTTAAGGATGTGTTCATTTCCCCCATCATATTAGAAATAGGACAATGTTGACATGGGATTGGAAGATAGTGTATGCTTGCAGAAGTAGAAGAAGATACAGCGTGCTTACCAAGTGTCAGAGCTGAGTTCTGCAATAAGGCTGCAGCCAGTCCATAGGACAGCACATGGTATTATGAAACTGTGGCAGAAAAAAGTTCTTATTTTTTAAAATGTATATTTAGGGAAAGATTTATATTAGTTAGAGTGTCATTTTTCATCTCATGAATTGATTTTTAAAAAAGAAAGGGGGACTAATAAACTAGGTATTAATTCAACTAAAGTTAATATTAAAATATAGAGAAAAAGTAAAGAACATAAGAAGAAAGAAAGAAAAAAGAACAAAGTATGAGAGAAAGAAATAAAGGAGAGTAGGAAAGAGAATTGAAATAAGATAAAAGAGAAGATGGAAAATACCTAATTAATGATTTTTTTTTTGAAATATGTAAATCACTTAAATGTGTGAAGAAACAATGAGGGGAAACAAAGCAAAACAACATAAATACTATACAATGAAAACAAAAGAACAAACAACAAAGGCTGAAACATCTCCTTGCCAAGATATTTAAGATGATGAGATCTCTTTGAGGGTTTCTGGTCTGGAACCCACCAGGTATCCCAGGTGGCAAATGTCCAAGCTACAATACCATATCTTTTAAATGGATGTGGGTGTGGAGGTGGTGACCAATTCAACCAGATCAGCACTGGGCTGGAAAACTATGTGTTTATTTTTTACCACATCTAGACCAGCATCTTGCTTCAAAAATTGGGACACATTCAGCCTCCAGAGCCCATTCACAAAGCTCTCAACCTGCCCACTTCTGGCACAACTGGGGTGATTCTAGCAGCTCAGTGAGCTCAGTAGCTCCCTCCTTAGCATGAATGGCAGCTCTGTGAAATCCGCCCCCCTCTCCCCACCACATAATCATCAGTTCCCAGGGAAAAGCATAATATGTCCAGATGATAGAGGATCTTGGCTCCATGGTAACCTAGGCTCTTCCAGCTGCCCACTGTGAGGTGGGCTTTGATGGCCTTTGCTCTCAGACATTTCAGTGTACACATTACTCAGATAGCTTGTGTTTTAGGCACCTTTTATATCACTGTGACCAAAATACTTGACAAGAACAACTTAGAGGAGGAAAAGTTCATTTGGAGCTGAGATTTTCAAAAGTCTCTGTCCATAGATGGCCAATGGCATTGCTCTAGAGTGAGGCAGCACATCATATGGCAAGGTCCTATCAGAGAAAGGCCACTCCCCTCATGGCAACAAGGAAGCAGAGAGCTGCAGAGAAGGACCACAGGGAAGATGGCAAGCCTTTCAGGGAACACCCACTGTGACCCAAATCCTCTGGGTCTACCCCACCTGCCTGCAGTTACCACCTAGTCATTCAAACTAGGATGGACTGATTGTTTCAACTCTCACAATCCACTCATTTCTCATTGTTGCATTAATAATAGGAGCTTTGGGTATGACCATCTCATATCCAAATCATAATATCTTCCTTCAGTGGCATTCAAACAGGACCATACTGTGCCACGAGGTGGATGCTGGCTGTGACATATAGCAATATTTTCTGTAATCTCCAGGGAAAATGAAGATACAGAGACTTTATTTCCCAAAGCCACAAGCTCAGGCATGACCCCAAAAGATGGCTCCCCAAAGCAGCTTTCCATTTGAAGTGCTGAAGCTCAGAGCACTTCTCACAGACCCACCTGCTATGCAACTCCCCAGTCAGCTAAGTTCAGACTTACTTTCTGTTCTGCAAATATTTTTCTATGCCAATATTGTTCTCTGTGTCTCTTTCTCTTTCCATTTTTGTCACTAGGCTCCCCTGCCTGGCTTCAGGTCTGCCAGGACAGGATTGGTGCCAGTGAAACCTTGCTCACTCTGTTCTAATAACCAGAATCTCTGACTATCTCACTGTCCAGTACTGAAGCTCACTGCATCCCCTCAGTCACCCACCTGGCTGAGTAGCTCCTCTCCAGTTGATTCAGGTTTGCATCATGGAGGAGCTGAGAGTGCTACCTTGTTCTACTCTGCCATCTTGACCTCCACCAAAAAGAACAGCATTGGATATGTGTGTTTAAAATATTATACTGAGGAAAGCAGAAAGGATAGAGAGAGATGGGAGAAGTCAGAATCAAAAGGAAAAATGTCTTTTTGAGCAACAGAAAGAAAGGAAGAATAGCAGGGGAAGAGAGAAGGAAAAACCCACAGTCCAATGATCAGAGAGATCCATGGCAGAAATAACCTAGAGCTGGGAGGGAGAACCATTGCAAGATTTGTAGTAGAATGGTAATTTTTATCTGATTTATGATGTAGCAAATAAACTTCTTGAATCAATTAAATTATAAACCAGCTCTCCATTAACTTATTTCAATATCCTATTGCACTAATTCCCACATTCTGTATTGAAATGGCATTTCTAACTAAATTAATTACATGAGCCAACTGTCACTAACACAACAGTTACATCCAAAGATAAATACATTGAAATGAATGTCAACATGGCTAGGCAAAAATTAATATTGAAATGGAATGAAAAAGAACTAGTATAGCCAGTATTCAGCAAAATTCTGGCAGGCAGACTTATAAGAATAAAAAATGTTTGGTAGATGTCTTTTGATATTTGTGTATTTCTTGACTGAATATTATACTTCTTACCTAAGGATACTATAAGAGTTTGGGAGTTAAAATGACAAAAAGTGTTTGTATTCAAGTGCATGATGGATCAGATATGAATCTAAAGTGGTCAATGCAATCTGTCCTGAATAATGTTTGAAATATTGGATTCACAGTTCCATAAGTTAATTGACCCAGTGATATTTGTTCCTCATTTCTCAAGCTGGATCCTAGAGATACATGAACTACTTGATGAAGAGAGCTGAGTGAAAGGAAAGGACATGCTATGAGAACAGACAGCTAATGGAGAAGAAAGAGAACAGTGAAGCACAGGGGCACTGACATGCCTAAGCCTTTGTGACACACCTGATCTGCTGCAGGCCCCAAACTTTGTCCAGATGGTGTTTTAGACCAAATCTCAATACCATGAGGACTTTCCGAAAAGAACAATGAAATCTTATCTGTGTTCTCCCTCATCTATTCTTAGGAAGACAACTATTATATGCACTCTTCCACTTTGGGCCTGGCCTGAATGATTAAGAAAATGAAAGAAAAATTCAGCAATTTTTCCCACAATACTCAATGGGAAGAATGAAATGGTTTTTGTACATGCATTTATTCCAGAAGCCACATGGCAACCTTATATTAAACAACCTTAACTATGGGAGTGACAAATAAGATGTGTCTAAATTTGAAAGATCTCTTTATTGGCAATGGTTCAAATAGAATTATTATCAATAGGCAGTACAAACTCACAAAAAAATTTAAATTACCAAGTAAATTGAGATATATTATTTTGAAACTTCCTTTTATTTTCTGGTGCCTTGAGATTTATTCCTTCTTTGAGTCTGGGAGGAATCAACTTTTCACCTCTGCAGCTGGTCTGCCTTTGCTGGTAATGAGGCATCTCAAGAATTCCCTTTGATTGTGCTAGAATAGGAGATACTCATGGCTGACTCCCCCCTGGAATCTGCCTCCTCTTCTCTTTAGCCTGATTGTTATCCAGGAGGATTTCCCAGTAGGCAGCACTGGCCAAACTCAGGCTTTATCTGTCCAGAAATTCATGAGGTTACATCAATTCTATAGAAATGGTAATGGACCCACCTTCAATGATGGAGTCATATGACGAAGAACTTCTGCAGCTTCTGCAGCAGATATTCTGTTATTGCTCTTCTCTATGTTCTCCCTGAAGTCAGGTTGTTTTTGATTCAGAATCACTGAGTTCACCCTCCTAAATAAGTCTTTTTTAATTTTTTTTTTCATGAAATAGTTTGAGTAAGCTTTGGATCTTTATGTCAAAGATGTGTTTGATTTGCCTACCCAAGTTTCTGGAAAGCATAAAGTTAATGACTAAACATTCTGACAAGTGATTTTTCTCTCCATTCTTTCTTACTATTATTAGTTTCTAGGTAAGCATAAAAATCAACTGCCTTTAATGTACATACTGACTTACCAACTCAGAGTAGATCTAGCCTGCTATAAAAATTGAAACATCATCTTTTGATGGCTCAAATGTTTGTTTGTTTGTTTTCTGTAAAAGTGTTTTACATCTTAATAGGTACTGAACAGCCCATAAATTTTGTGCAAGAACATTATACTATTTTTGAGTCTAATATCTTATTTTTCACCAGAAACTAACACCAATCTCTTCCACATTTTCTTTATAGCATTTTTCACTTCTCTATTTCTGAAAGTATAAATTAAAGGATTCAGCAAGGGGGTGAACATGGTATAAAACATTTCCATCAGTTTGTCAAAGGGAAAGACAGAAGGAGGCCGGGCATTTATAAATATGCATGGGACAAAGAACAAAACCATAACAGCAATGTGAGATCCACAGGTGGACAGAGCTTTCCTCCACCCCTCAGCACTGTGTGTTCTCAGGGAGAACAAGATGACACCATAGGAGACCAGCAATAAGCAGAATATTATAATGCACATAAATCCACTAGTGCCAATCATCAAAAGGCCTAGGATGTGAGTGTCAGTGCAGGCCAGCTTCAGTAATGGGCATAAGTCACACATGAAATGATCAATGACATTAGGGCCACAAAAGGGCAGCTGGAAAGTGAACAGAACCACTGTAATGGAATGCAAGAAGCCCCCTGACCAGGATACCCCCACCAGAATGCCACAGAGCCTCCAGTTCATGATGGAAGAGTAGTGCAAGGGCTTGCAAATGGCCACATAGCGGTCATAGGCCATGGACATGAGGATAATCATCTCTACCCCACCAAATAGATGTTCAGCAAAAAGTTGAATCATGCATCCATTATAAGAGATGGTTTTCCTCTCATACAGGGAGTCTGCAATCATTTTTGGTGTAATAGCAGAGGAGAAGCAGGCCTCCAGGAAGGACAGAAATGCTAAGAAGAAGTACATGGGGGACCCCAGCAGTGCAGGGCTACAGAGGATGGTCACTACAATCAGCATGTTTCCTACAATAGTCGCAATGTAGACCAACAAAAATAAAACAAATATTATTTTTTGAATACTAGGATTATGTGAAAGCCCCAGGAGGACAAATTCAGTTATGAAGCTTTGGTTTTGCATGATTTCCAAGAAAAGGGCAAAGGTGCAATAGTTATCATTGAAGTTTGCAATTATATAAAGATTTGCTTCATATCAGTTTATTGTTTTAGGGTCACCAATTTTTTTCAGTGCACCTAAATACGCTATTGTCTTTAAGTCTTCTTTTGTCATTGCAAACACAAATTTAGACATTTATTAAGAATAGGAGCTTTGGATCAGACAGAACTAAGGTGAAGACACAGTAGTCATGATGTTTGAATTGTTAGAGCTTCTATAAAGATGAATGGCAAAGAAGAAGAAAAAGAAGAGTTTTTAATCTCAAAAGATGGCTTTGATGATTTACTAGTGACTTCCCTCTGTGGATCATTGGGTCACATTCTTCACCTCACACCCATGTGAGGAGATGAGGACTTAGCTCTATTGTTCATTTCTGCCATTGTTATGGGAGGAGGCAGGGTTGACTAATAAGCCATCTCTAATCTGGAGACCCTCATGCCTAGAAGAAAAAATGATACAGAATTTAAGCACTCGTTTTAAAGCATGGCCACCCTAAAAACGTTCTTTAAGATCTACACTGAATTTGGTCTTTTCATGATTCAATTTCTTTTTTATCAAAATGAAGAATCTATGAAAAAAGTATAAAGTGACAGAAAATGCATCACACCACTGCACTAAATGTTTAGGTTTTTCTCTTTTAATTACCTCATTTAGACACTAGAATCGAATCTCACTAAAATCATTATACCTACCTCCAAATGTTGTAATAGCAATTAAGTGAAATAGGTACAGGAGAGCGATTACAGAGGACACACTGCCCTGGGAACCTCTAGGGTTTTTATCCTTATTTCCTTGTGTTTTAGTCAGCTTTTTCACTGCTGTAACTAAAAGATTGGACCAGCACAAGTAGAGAGGAGGAAAGGTTTATTTGTGAGCTCATGGTTTCAGAGGTCTTAGTCCACAGAAGGGAGGCTCCATTTCTCAGGGCTCAAAGTGAGGCTGAACATCATGGCAGGAGTGTGTGGCAGAGAGAAGCAGCTCTCACAATCATGGTGATCAAAAAACAGAGAGAGTCCACTTTCCAGATACAAATATATACACCAAAGCCACACCCCAATTTCCATCTCCTCCAGCCACACCCTACCTCTTCAGTTACCACTCAGTTAATCCCTATCAAGGGATTAAATCACTGATTGGGTTAAGGCTCTCACAACCCAATCATTTCTTTCCTGAACCTTCTTGCATTGTCTCACATATGAGCTTTTTCTAAACCATAACACCTTGATAGGAAATTCATGCATCACTAGATTAAGTTCAAGCAAACACCAGATGCTTGATCTGGGTTGTTACACAGAACATCTGTCTCCAAACCAAGTCCTTTACACTGGATCACTCTGGAAAGAAGTAGGGATTTCCCTTTTCTATCAAGGACATCAGGGCTGGATTAACCTTTCTAGAGTTCCCACCCACCTGAATCATTAAAGCCTCTGATTCTTTGTTCATTAGTGAATGGGCATCTTCATGAAGGAAACTGGAAATGATGAGGAATCAGAAGGTGATTACATATGCATCACTTACTTATGCAGATAGGAAACCACCCTTCTTCAGAGTCTGCAGACTCTATTAATCATTTTCCCAATAACTTATACTATGTGACTGGTTCTAATCAATGAAACTCCCCAATATATTCATATATAGCTTACACATTCATCTCCCAAGTTTATGTTGACAGTCATTTGGAAACTACAAAGTGTTTCTAATGATAATAACTTTTACTAATTATAGTTATTATGTACTCCATGAAAAGCCAACTGCCACTTCCACTGAAAGCATTTCCATGAGTCATCCTGACAATTGCTCCCAAAGGTTACTGAAAATTCTTATAATTCTGTAAGTCTCAGGCCACACTTCTGTGTGAGTTTAGTTAGAGTGTCAATCAATAGGACTCCTGTGAGGATCCGATTAGACCCCATGGGGTAGAAACATTGATGCACTCAGAACAAAGGGGAAGGTGATGTGTGGTGAGAACAAGCTGCCACAGCCCCTGACCCAGAGCCAAAATGCTAGCATGCTTACTCCTAATTCATGCCTCAGTGTGATAAGTATCTCACTCGTCTTCAACTGTATTTAAAAATGAAAAAAAAAAAATTCTTCAGTGAGTAGCAGAGAAGAAATAGCCTATTTAACTGTATAAGACATTTACTATATTTGGTAGACCTTGAATTATATCACTGTGGCCCTCAGCCCCACATGCATCCATTCCTGTTTCAGATACACTCATTGTACAAAGGAAAACAAATGCAGCAGGAGGTTAAAAGGAAGACAGGCCCTATGTTAATCTAATAGATAAATAAATCTTGCCCTTTCACTTTCTTTTTTAAGGATGTTTTTAAAATAATGCAATTTTAATTTTTAAATTTCATTAAATAAAAAACACTTTTATTTTATCAAATAAAGGTATTTCCTAAATTTAGTATCAGAACATTGACAGTGGAGAACATAGTGGGCTAATGGCTTTGATCAGAAGGCTTATCATTTTATTTTTTTTGAAAGATAATTGTCTTAGAGGCAATGGTTTATGATGGATTGAATCCTAGAACAGAAATAAACACAGTAATAGAAAAATCAGTCCAATATAATTTACTGTATAGTGAAGAGTAAGTTAGTATCCATTATTATTTCATATTCTTGATAAATATTTCTATGCTAATTTAATATGACAAAATTAGGGGAGGGAGAGTAGTACATGGGATATTTCCAAACCTTCTTAACATTTCCATTTACCTAAATTTATGCTAATAAAATGTCAACTTAATTTTTTTTTTCATGTTTGCTATTGGAAAACTATCAAGCCCAGGGAAATCAATAGTCATGTGTCATTGAAGAACATCATGTTCCCACCTCCTGGAGTATAAAATAGAGAAACACTCATCAACTACCTAACCCAAAAGAGTCAATTGCTTATAAATAATATGTTTTTCAAATTATAAATTGAAGGCATGACATAAAAAATTGGTATCAGCAGAATTTTTAAGCAATACCTATACACACAAAGTGAGATGAAATTGAATCTCTCTAAAAATTTATTTTTTTAAATCTCACTATTTTAAATTATACCTTAAAATAGGAATAAAACTGGTTCTCTCATGTATTCTGTTGTAAAATATTTTAGTAAATATAGAATAATAAACATGTCAGTAATTTTCATACTAGCAACCTCAACCATAAACATTTATTCTGAAAGTGAAATGAGGAGAGGAAGGGAGATTTACAGTAGCAGATGGTACAGTGCCCTGTGTGATGGAGAAAAGGGAGATCTACCTAAAATAGTCAGCGACAGAAAGATGTTTATGCAAATCAGATGGTTAAAAAATAATACCGTGTGATGGGAATAAAAATGATTAAAAAGCCAGGCATGATGGTGTACTGCCTTAATGCCAGTGGCTCAGGAGGCTAAGGCAGGAGAATTGCAAGTTCAAGGCCAGCCTCAGCAAAAGCGAGGTGCTAAGCAATTCAGTGAGACCCTGTCTCTAAATAAAATACAGAATAGGACTCAGATTGTGGTTCAGTAGACAAGTGTCCCTGAGTTCAATCCCCAATACAAAAAAAAAAAAAAATAGGTGAAGCACTTTTACAGTATGTTAAATGAGAAAAACAAGAAAATAACTAGCTTATGCAAATAAGCTAGGCTATTTAACTAGATAAATTGATAATAATACATCTGAAAGGACAAAATGATAAAAAATAATTTAAAAACGTTTAAATTACATCTGGTTATGGTTTTAACAAAACTTAAAATTGATCATAAATTTAACACACAATTCTAGATTTTCAACCATCTAGTTCAGCCAAAGAAGGTGAAATTAAGGGAGATTGATTTGTATAGGAGGAAATTACTGGTTAACATAACAGAATTCATATCAAAAATTTTAAATATTATTAACTTTTCATAAAAGCTGTCCCATGGACAGAACCATCCTGTCTTATCTGCACTAATTTGATATCAATTTTGAACAGATTCTCCTACAAGCAGCAGCTTTTTCTGCCCATACTTTTCCTGGAACATTGTATGGTCTTTCCTTTTTTGATTCCTGTCCTGTTGAATATGCTGAAGCTGTACCTGAGATTTACTACCCAACCCCCAGCAGCCTGAACTGTGTGGATCATACTGGGCCATCTTCTGGAGGTGACCTTGGGAAGTTTGCCTCACTGTGTCCAACAACCCACATTGCCCACTATTTCCTTCACTACTCACATTGCCCACTGTTTGCTTTCTACTCATTTTAGCAACAAACCTAACTCTATCACCAATTGTTCTGAAAATAATAGAATTTCTGTTTCAACTTAAAAGTACATATAACATTCAAAACTAAAAAAGAATTTAGTAGTAAAGTTGTCATTATAAGTATTGTTTTCCAACTATATTCAAGCTGTAAATTTCAGATGCAGTTACAAATACATATAAGTGCATATCAGTCACACTTGCATCTATTTTACTCAGTAAATATTGTTATTGCAAATTAACAGACTGAATTAAAATCCTGCTTGTAATTACCTTTCATGTTAAGTGACTTAACCTCTATATTCTTGATCCAGGATTATTATTCAACTATAAAAGTTTAATTACTGGTCTATCTAGCTAAGCATATTCTTTTTTATTTTTTTATTTTTGGCCAGCTGAGACATGTTCATTTCAGATTTTAGTGTCCTTTCTCGGTCATCATGATGTCCCTAAATATCTCATTATTTATACACTTAGTATTTCTGGAATTTGTAAACATTTCTTTATTTCTTTGACCTTTCTTATGGGTGCATGCACCTTCTTATCTCAGTAACATAGCTCATAAATTTAGAAAGAGACTCTCTTGTCATCTAGCACTGATGCGGTTTAGAAATTCAGGCACTTAGATTTCCCTGAACAATTCTGAGGAAGGAAACTAAAGTAATTTTTCTTTTTTTTTTTTTTTTAGGTTTTAAAAAATGTTCACTGTTGGTCTAGGGCTGTGGCTTAGTGGTAAAGCACTTGCCTAGCATGTGTGAGGCACTGGGTTCGAGCCACACCACCACATAAAATTAAATAAATAAAATAAAGGTACTGTGTCCATCTACAACTAAAAAACGAATTAAAAAGTTTACTGTTTTTGTTTTCATTCAATTCACAATAAATGCCAAAAAATCTAAAAGAAAAAGTAAGATTATTTGCTTTATCACAGACACATCAGGACCCTGAAACCATGTAGGAGTTGAGTTTTGCAAATGCTTGGGAAATTCAGAATATATTGCTGCAGGCAAATAAGAACTAACTTACAATGTATTTGTATCAGAGCATATGTTGAGTTTAATGCATTAATACATAATATCTGCCTGTATTTGTTCAAAACTTTCTATGGCTGAGCAGTAAGTAAACAATATAGTTTGTGCTGACAAATAATACATTCCATTTTCCAGGTATATGTAAACAAAGATGAAAATATTGTCCTGCTTTTTCAAAGGTCAAAAACTCTATCCTAAAAACATCTCTTTAAGACTAATTCTAAGCATTTGTACTATGGTTTAAGCCAAATTTTCTTTTTGTCATGGTTCTTTCTAGTGCTATAGATTTATGACTTCTAACACCCTTAGGAAAAATTAAATGGGCACTATTAGAAGACTATACTCTCTGACTTGAGTCCTTCTTTCTGATTTTTTAAAAATATTTTTTATTTATACATGGACACAACATCTCTATTTTTGTTTCTTACTTTTAATGTCCTTCCCTGTGCCTCTTGTGAGTTGGTAGTTATATAAATAATAAAGGCTACATTCTACATTAATAATTGTGGATGATTCATCTGTACTGGTATTTACCATGTTCCAGCCTCAGTATACTTTACTACAAACTCAGAAAATTTCACTTTTTGATCTTAAAACCTCCAGAGGGCAAAAACATTAGAGGACAAATGATAAATAAAAATTTTTCAGGAACAAAGAAAATGCTGTAGGAGAACTAGGACACAAATATGATGTTGCCTTTCTGAATTATTTATCATATTTGTCATTATATTTGAAGGAATATATTCTCCTTACCACCATATCCTGACAGAAAGAAATAATTGAATCATTTAAATAGCTATTGTTATTATCAAGTGCTGTCTTATAAGATCCACATGTATTATTAATTCCCCTTCACTATCATTGAGCTTGGTAATATAATGTCTATTAAATATGAGAGTCTGACAGCCACAATGACTAAGTAATTAGTACAAATATGCACAGTATTGATAAGCCCAGGCACTGCATTAAACTTGGTACTCAGACCACAATATACACACTTTAAAATATTACTTCACAATTTGAAATCTTTCTGAAAATGCAAAAATGTGAATTATAAAACTCACCACATATTGATTTCTTGACAATTCTAATGATGGTCACCCCCTCCTCTCTACAGAGAAAATTCCATTCAGTGGTGGCCAGAATGTGAAGGTTTTTTTCCTGTTCCTTCTTATATATATAAGATGGGGCAGAAGAGCCGCTCTGGCAGTCAAGCTGGAGAATGTTCTCAGTGGCCCACAACTGTGGTCTTGAACATGGTCTCAGGAAAAAGAGAAATGAAGAAGAAGATATCCTCACTGATTTCCAACTGGAATTTAAAGAGTTTTCCCAGAGAGCTCATGAACCTGTTTTTCAATTCTCCCTGGGGTTTGGGGTTTGGAAATTTTCCATTAGCATAATTTCCATGACAAAGTTTGCATGGTTTTTCATTTGCTCAGGTGTTTTTAAAACTTTATGTCCAGCACCATTTAAAAGACTCTCTTGTCCATTTTTAAATGCTCTTGGGTTTCTTTGTGGAAATGAATTTACTTTCCTTGCTGCTCAGGAATTGAACAGTGTGCACATAGGGATGAAATGTAAAGTCTGATGGTAAAAGTAGGGCAAGATGCCGGTGTCTTATTAAATGCAAGAACTAAGATCTAGGACAAGACAGCATTAATCCATGAGGACAATGTGTGTTGTACTGCGACTGGGGCAGCAACATGCACTTGTTAAAAAGACACATTTCTGTACACATATGGAAAGTTTTGCATTAATCTAATTTTTTTTCCTCTCAGAAATTGATTTTGAGATTCTATGACTTTAAAACAAAAGCATAATTTCTGAAGATTAAAATAATTTTCTCTTTTTATTTTAGTTGAAAAGAAGGTATGATATTTCTGTTGGATGAAAAGGAACTTAGCTTTTAAAACTGAAGATTGAGGGGAAAATGGTACCTAGCTCCTCAGGTTCCTTTGGGTGGGACCACATTAAAACATTGACTTCTTTGTAGTCTTTATATGAATATCTTTCCTTTAAGAATATCCCGCTTTCATTTTTGTTTCAATATCTTTGATTTATTTTATTTTACCATATTTTGCGACACAAGAGGTACCATTTCTATTTGTGTGTTTCAGCCCAAACGAGGAGATAGAGGCTAGCAGAGAGAAAAATTCCAGCACCAGAATCCGTGTTTTTATACAAGAAGGAAATCTCTAATACTCTGCCCCACACTGGCATGCAAAGTGCCACACTGCCACCTTCCAGGTGGAGCCAACTTAAACCCAAGAACCCACAGACAGACAATGAAGGAAACCACTGACTTGTTTTGAACAACTACTCCCAACCATGGATGCAAACTTCAGGATGAATCAGCCTGGCCAGCATGTCACATGTATATATTAAAATGATAGCAAGGAAGACATAGGAATATTAAATAACAGTGGGAGAATTTGGAGCCAAAATGAAAAAAAAATGCTATTTTATGTGAAAGCAAGACAAGGAGATATAATCAAGGGATGAAATAAAGAACAACCCACAGTGCAAGGATGGGCAAAGATCCATAGTAGGAATAAACAGTAGTTTGAGATTGGAGAACACTATGAGATTTTGAGCAAAATATAGATTTTATCTGACTTGTGATGTAACACAATATAATTCCTAAATAATTTCATTATCTCAACTTGAAATCAGCTCTCATCTTCCTTCTTGTACCTAGTTTCTGAAAAGTTTCACTTTTTATTTTATTTGTGTGTTTGGCATTGCTTCTGAAAATCATTTTGAAAACAACAGTAAGTCTATTAGGTTGAATTATAGTAAACAAAAGTTACATTGCCAAAGATAAAAACATTGGATTGAATTTTACCACACCTAGGCAAAATCAGCATAGAATAGGAAAAAAAAAAAAAAGGTAAAGCAATAACTGTTGAAAAGAGGCTTCTGCAAAATTCTGTTAAGTAAATTAGAAAGGATGAACATCTTAGATATCTTTCAGAATTTGTTTATGCAAAATGTTTAGTTTCTTTTAATCATTTAAATGATTAATCTGCAGAATGTTTTATTTTCTTTAACCTTGTGCCATTACTAGAGTACCCAAGGAGGAGTTTAGAATTTAAGTAAAAAAAAAAATGGTCTATTTCATGTTTATGATAGATCAGTTGTGGATCTGTGGTCATAGCTGCAATCAATCCAGAATAATATATTATTTTATGTATTTCAAATTCTGGATTTACAGATTCTTACAATAACTCAGCCAGTTTTAACAGATCCACATTACTTGAGTTAGCTCTTAGAGATGAATATACTGATTTGAGTTTGTAGAGATGAATGTACTTCTGTGTGCATGGAAAAGACGTGATACCCTCACTATAAGAACAGAGAGATGATGAAGAACACAGGGAATGATGAAAGACAACCTAAACATTTGTCACACACCTGGTCTGGTGCAGGACACTCACATTGTCCAGATGAAGTTTTAGACCCTAAATCTTAATCCTACATGGATTTACAACAACAGCAAAATCTTATCTATCTCCTACCATGTTTATTATGGAGAAGAAAACTATTATCACACACCCTTTTACTTTGGGACTGACAAAGGAAAGAACAGAAAGATTAAGTATTTTTTCCCCCACAATACTCAGTAGGTATTTTTTTAGTGCTGATGGGTTAGGTAAAACTGAACAATTTTATTGTAAATACATTTATTCCACAAGGCACATTGCAACCTGAGATCAACCAACTTTAACTATGAGAATGGCATATGGCATATAACATACATAAAATTGAATGCTCCTTATTGATACATGTTAAAATAGGACTATTTTCACTTTGGTACAAGACACCATAAAATAAAAATACCAAATAAATTAAAATATTACCTTATTTTATAGTTCTTTTTACTCTCTGGTTCCTCTGAATTTCCTCTTCAGAGCTGGGAGGAATCAGACTTCTACATCCACAGTCGGTCTTGGTTTTCTTGGTTGCACCCTATATCAATTCCTTTTGATTGAACTTGAATAAGAAATACTCACTTTTGAGATCCTCATGAAATCTGCCTCATCTTGCTCTCTGAAGTTGATTGACATGAAGTTGTGCTAACTGGAGAAAAACACAACCACAATTGGTAGCTCTGGGCCAGCAGGGTTTACCTCTCATGAAATTCAAGAATGACTAGGGCCCATAACCACCTCCACCTACTGGCAGACCCCCACCAGAGCTCAAGCCCAGAGTAGGGGCAGGACAACCTCCCCGCAACCTGGAAGCTGAGGCCTAACCCACTTCTATCTTGGGACACTATATCCATCGCCATAGCCCTCCCCACACAGTAGCCTCTACCTTGCAACAATAGATGGGTCCTAGAAGCACCTGCATCTTGGAGCAGGCATCCCAAAGCCAGTGTAAAGCCCACCCTTCCAGCCCCATCTCTGAAAGATGTTGCACCCATCGTGGGTCACCTCCACTATTATCTCGAGTTACCTCCTCTATTGCTGCCACCACCTTTAGTTGTAGTAGCATCCATCGTGAAACACCCACCACCAAGGTGAGGTACAGATAATCTGCACAGATACTGCAAGATTATAGGATAGAAACTGTAATACCTCAGATCCACACTGCAAGAAAGGAAATCACATAGACAACATAAAAAAACAAGGGAAAAATGTCCCCAAACAAACCAGGATACTACAATAACAGAACCCACTGACAGCACAGTTGATGAAATATCAGAGAAGAAGTTCAGAATGTTCATAACTCAAATAATCTTTGAATTAAAGAATGACCTAAATGAACAAATACAGGTAATAATTGATCATTCCAACAATGAGATCAGAGAGCAAATACAGGCAACTATTGATGACATTAGTAAAAATATAAGGGAGCAAATACAGGCATCCATTGATCACACCAACAAAGAGATAGATAAGGGAGCAAATATAGGTAGCAAAAGATTACTTCAACAAAGAGCTAGAGATTCTGAGAAAGAAAACAATCAGAAATTCATGAAATGAAAAAAAGAATAAACCAAATTAAAAAAAAAACTCAATAGAAAGCATCACCAACAGACTAGATCACTTGGAAGACAGAATGTCAGATAATGAAGATAAAGTATACAATCTGAAAAATAAAGTTAACCACCCAGTGAACATGGTAAGAAATCATAAACAGAACATCAAAGAATTTTGTGATAGCATAAAAAAAACACAAATCCAAGAGTTATTGGGATAGAGGAAGGCCCAGAGTTTCAAATCAAAGAAATGCACAATCTCTTCAATGAGATAATATCAGAAAATTTCCCAAATATGAAGAATGAATTAGAAAATCAAATACAAGAGGCTTACATGACACCAAATGTACAAAATTAAAACATATCTATACCAAGTCACATTATAATGAAAATACCTAGCACACAGAACAAGAATAGAATCTTAAAAGCTGCAAGAGAGAGGAATCAGATCACATATGGGGGACACCAATTCGTATCTCAGAAGATTTTTCAACACAGACCCTGAAAGCTAGAAGACCTGGAACAACATATACCAAGTTCTAAAAAAAATGGATATCAACCAATAATCTTATATCCAGCAAAATTAAGCTTTAGATTTGATAATGAAATAAAAACCTTCTATGATAAACAAAAGTTAAAAGAATTTACAGCTAGAAAGCTGGCATTAGAGAACTTCCTTGGCAAATTATTCCATGAGGAGGAAATGAAAAACAATAAGGAAAATCAGCAGACAGAGGTATTACACTAAAGGAAAAACTAATCAAAGGAGAAACCAAGTCAGTTAAATACCAAAAATAACAAGAATGGTTCAAAATACAAATCATGTATCAATAATAACCCTGATTGTTAATGGTCTATACTCATCAATCAAAAGACAAACTAGCAGATGGGATTTTAAAAAAAAAGATTCAACAATATGCTGTCTCCAGGAGACTAATCTCATAGGAAAAGACATCCACAGACTGAAGGTGAAAGGTTGGTAAAAATCATACCACTCACATGGAGTGTGAAAACAAGCAGGGGTTTTCATCCTCATATCAAATCAAGTAGACTTCAAGTCAACATTAATCAAAAAGGATAAAGAAAGACATTTTACACTGCCCAAGGGAAACATATATCAATAAGACATAACAATTATAAATATATATGCCCCAAACAATGGAGCATCTACATTCATCAAACACTTGTCAAGTTCAAGAGTCAAATACATCACAGCATAATAATTATGGGTGACTTTAGTACATCTCTTCCACCACTGATCTTCCAAACAAAAGCAGAACAGAGAAACTACAGAACACAATAAAGCAATCAATAAATTAGACTTAACTGACATATATAGAATATTTCATCCATCAACACTTGAATACACTTTCTTCTCAGTATCATATGGGGTTCTTCTCTAAAACAGACCATATATTAGGCCACAAAGAAACTCTTAGCAAATACAAAAAAGTAGAGATACTATCCTGCATTATATCAGATAATAATTGAATAAAATTAGAAATCAATGACAAAGTAAAAAATAAAAGCTACTCTTACACCTAGAGACTAAATAATATGCTACTACATGAACAATGGGTTGCAAAAGACATCAAAAAAAGAGATGTAAAAATTCTTGAAGGTAAATGAGAACACTGATACAACATACCAATATCTCTGGGACACTATGAAGGTGGTATTAAGAGGAAAGTTCATTGCATGAATTTCATTCCTTAAAAGAAGAAAAAGTCAAAAAATAAATGACCTAACATTACATCTCAAAGCCCCAGAAAAAGAAGAACAAATCAACACCAAAAGCAGTAGAAGACAGGAAACTATTAAAATTAGAGCTGAAATCAATGAAATTGAAACAAAAGATACACTTGAAAAATTTGACAAAACAAAAAGTTGGTTCTTTGAAAAAAATAAAGTTGACAAACCTTTAGCCATGCTAACGAAGAAAAGGAGAAAGAAATCTCAAATTACTAACATCCATGTTGAAAAAGGAAATATTATGACAGACACTACAGAAATACTGAAGATAATTGGAAATTATTTTGAAAATTTGTACTCAAATAAAATAAAAAATATCAAAGGCATTGACAAATATCTAGAGTCACATGATTTGCCCAAACTGAACCAGGATGATACACACAATTTAAACAAAAAAAAATTCAAGCAATAAAATAGAAGATGCCATCAGAAGCCTGCCAACAAAGAAAAGTTCAGGACTGGATGGATACACAGTTGATTTCTACAAGATCTTTAAAGAAGAACTAATATAAATACTCCTCAAATTATTTCAGGAAATAGAAATAGAGGGAACACTTCTAAACTTATTCTTTGAGGCCAATGTCACCTTGATTCCAAAACCAGGCAAAGTCACATCAAAGAAAGAAAACTTCAAACCAATATCTCTAATGAACATAGATAAAAAAATTCTCAGTAAAACTCTGGCAAATTGAATGCAAAAACATATCAAAAAGATAGTGCACCATGATCAAGTGGGGTTTATCCCAGGGATGCAAGGTTAGTTCAGCATACGGATATCAATAGACTTAAAGATAAGAATCATATGATCATTTCAACAGAGGAAGAAGAAGCATTTGACAAAATACAGCATGTCTTCATGTTCAAAACACTAAAAAATTATGGATAACAGGTACTTATATCAACATCATAAAAGCTATCTATAACAAGCCCCAGGCCAACATCATTCTAAATAAAGAAAAATTGAAAGCATTCCCTCTGAAAACTGGAACAAGACAGGGATGCCTTCTTTCATTACTTCTATTTAACATAATTCTTGAAAGATTGGCCAGAGCAATTAGACAGAAGAAAGAAATTAAAGAGATACAGATAGGGAGAAAAAACTCAAATCACCACTACTTGCTGAAGATATGTTTCTATACATAGAAGAACCAAAAAAATTCCACCAGAAAGCTTCTAGAACTACTGAATGAATTCATTAAGGTAATAGGATATGAAATCAACACCCATAAATCAAAGGCATTTCTGTACATCAGTGGGAAATACTCTGAAAGAGAAACCAGGGGAAACTACCCCATTTACCAGAGCCTCAAAAAATAAAATACTTGGGAATCAATTTAATGAAAGAAGTGAAAGACCTGTATAGTCAAAATTACAGAACACTAAACAAAGAAATTAAAGAAGACCTTAGAACATGGAAAGATCTCCCTTATTCTTGGATAGGGAGAATTAATATTGTCAAAATGACCATACTATCAAAAACACTATACAGATTTAATGTAATTCCAATTAAAATCCTAATGAAATTCCTAATAGTAATTTAAAAAGTGTCATGAAATTCATCTGGAAAAAATAAGAGACCCAGAATAGCTAAAACAATCCTTAGCAAGAAGAGTGAAGCAGGTGGCATCACTATAGCAGAACTTAAACTACATTGTGGAGCCATGGTAACAAAAATGGCATGGAATTGGCACCAAAATAGACTTGGAGACCTGTGATACAAAACAGAGAACATAGAGACAGAGCCACATAAATACAGTTATTTTATATTGACAAAGGCAACAAAAACATATTGGAGAAAAGATAGCCTCTTCAACAAATCATGTTTAAATCTCACCATGCATCTAACTCAACTCAAAGTGAATCAAGGACCTAGAAATTAGACCAGAGACCCTGCACATAATAGATGAAAAAGTAGGCCCAAATCTCTATAATGTTGGATTAGGCCTCACTTCCTTAACAAGATTCCTATAGTACAAGAAATAAAATCAAGAATCAATAAATACAATGGATTCAAACTCAATCAGTGAGGTGAATAGAGATTCTACAGAATGAGAGCAAATTTTTATCACACACACATCAGATAGGACACTAATCTCTAGGATATTTAAAGAACTCAAAAATCTTAACATCAAAAAACAAACAAACAAACAACCCAATTAATAAATAGGCCAAGGAACTGAACAGAGACTCCTCAGAAGATGATATACAATCAACAAATATATGAAAAAACGTTCAACATCTCTAGCAATTAGAGAAATGAAAATCAAAACTACTCTAAGATTTCATCTCACTCCAGTCACAATGGCAAGTATTAAAAATACAAACAACAATAAATGTTGGCAAAGATGTGGGGAAAAGGACACACTCATATGTGGCTGGTGAGACTGCAAATTGCTGCAGCTAATCTGGAAAGCACTATGGAGATTCCTTGGAAAACTGGGAATGGAACCACCATTTGACCCAGCTACCCAACTCCTTGGTTTAAGTCCCAAAGGACTTAAAAACAGCATACTACAGTGACACAGCCACATCAATGTTTATAGCAGCACAATTCACAATAGCTAATTTGTGGATCCAACATAGATACCCTTCAATAAATAAATGAATAAAGAAAATGTGGTATATATACACAAGACAATATTACTTAGCATTAAAAGAGAATAAAATCATGACATTTGCAGGTAGATGGATGGAGTTGAAGAACATAATGCCAAGTGAAGTAAGCCAATCCCAAGAAATCAAATGCTGAATGACTTCTCTGATATAAGAATGCTGATCCATAATGGGGCTGGGGCGGGAAGCATGGGAAGAATAAATGAACTTTAGATAGGGCAAAGGGGAGAGAGGGTATGGGGGTAATGAGATGGACATCATTACCCTAGGTAAATGTATGACTGAACGTACATCATGTGCAACCATTGAAATGAAAAGTTTTGCTACAATTATGTACAATGAATCAAAAGGCATTCTCCTGTCATATATACCTAATTAGAATAAATAATTTTTTTTTTAAAAAAAGAATGACTAAACCCATACAGAGGGTAGTGGACCCACCTTAAAAATAGGGTCACAGCATATAAGAAACCTACAATGAAGGTTCCACTAATAGTCTTTTGAATGTCCATCCTGAGTTCCAGTTGCTTTTTTTCCAGCATCACTGAGGTCAATATTCTAAATCAATTTTTTTTTGTACTTGAAATACTTTAAGTATCTATCTCTAATTTCTAAGACACTTTGACATCCCTCCACAAGAATTTTCAAAGCATGGAATTAGTGGTCCACAGTATAACAAGTATTTTTTTTCTTTCATTTGAGAAGTATTAGATTTTAAGTAAGTATAAAATTTAATTATCTTCAATTTACATGATAGGATGTTTTGGCTTGCCAACTTGAGGAGATACCTGATAAGATAGTGAAAACAGGGGCTGGGGTTGTGGCTCAGTGGTAAAGCACCTGCCTAGCATGTGTGAGGCACTGGGTTCATTTCTCAGCATTAAATATAAATAAATAAAAATAAAGGTCTACCAACAACTAATAAAAATATTTTTTTAAAAAAAAAGATAATGAAAACATCATCTCTGACCCCACAGTACTGACATTTCTATAGAATTGTGTTACCACTTTAGAGATAATGAGAGTCCCATCAAGTTTTTTTTAAGACTATTTTGAATTTGTTACTCATTATATGATTTTTTATAAAGTTTAAGAATTTTGTTTTTCATCAGAAATTACCACCAATCTCTTTGACACTTTCCTCATGGCATTTTTCATTTCCATATTTCTAAAACCATAAATCAAAGGATTGAGCAAGGGGGTTAGCATGGTGTAAAATATAGCCACCATTTTGTCAAAGGAGAAGGCGGTCTTGCATATGTAAATATGCATCAAACAAAGAACAAAACCTCAACAGCAATGTGAGATCCACAGGTGGACAGAGCTTTCCTCCACTCTTCAGAATTGAGGGTTCTCATAGAGAATAATATGACAACACAGGAGACAAGCAACATAGTGAATAATATAACTCCAAAGATGTAACAGTTGCAGGCCAGTTCCAGTAATGGGTACAAGTCACATAAGAAACCATCAATGATACTGAGGCCACAATAGGGCAGCTGGAAAGCATAGAGAATCTGTATGAGAGAATGCAAGAAGCCCTCTGTCCAGGACACCCCCACCAGAATGCCACAGAGCCTCCAGTTTCTGATTGAAGAGTAGTTCAAAGGCTTGCAATTGGCCACATATTGGTCATAGGCCATGGACGTGAGGACAATCATCTCTTCCCCAGCAAGGAAGTGCTCAGCAAAGATCTGCAGCAAGCAGCCTTCAAAAGAGATGGTTTATACCTATACAGGAGTCTAAAATAATTTTTGGTGTGATGACAGAGGAGAAGCAGGCATCCAGGAAGGACAGAAATGTCAAGAAGTACATGGGGGAGCCCAGCAGTGCAGGGCTACAGAGGATGGTCACTACAATCAGCATGTTGCCTACAATAGTTGCAATGTAGACCAACAAAAGCACAACGAATACTATTTTCTAAACAGTAGGATTCTGTGAAAGCCCCAGGAGGACAAATTCAGTTATGAAGCTTTGATTGTGCATGATTTCTGAGAAAAAAAGTATTCTAATAAGGGGTATGTCTACTCAGCTATTCTACTAGTCTACAATTATGATAAAGAAATATTTCCTTCAGACCAGTTCATAATTTTTATAGTCCTTAAGAGTTAGGTGCACCCAGATGTAAAATTATCTTTAGTGCTTATTTTGTCACTGAGAACACAAATTAAGTCATTTACTGAGGGTAGGAGTTGGAGATCAGGCAGTCTTAAGGTAGAGATGAATCTTTGAGGACTTAAAGTACTGGAGTGTCTATAAAGGGGAATGGAAGCATCCACATGTGATAGAAAAAATTCAAAGTTTTACCTTGAGTGCCAGCTTTGGTGATTTACTTGTGACTTTCTGAATTGACTTGTTCAGAAGCATCTGAAGCTCATCCATGTAATGAGAAAATGTGGACTATTATGTAGTAATCAGGTCAGCCATTGCCATGGAAGTAAGCTGGGGTGAATAACAAGCCCTCTGACCTGGAGACTGTTGCATCTATAAGTAGAAGGAATAACATGGATTTTACAAGGCACTTGAAAATCATGGATACTTCTCAAAAGTTTCTTTAAATTTGTATACTGAATGTGGGTTTCTTTTGTTGTTGTTTTTGTTTTTGTTTGGTACAAGGGATTAAACTCAAGGGCACTCAACCACTGAGCTACATCCCCAGCACTATTTCGTATTTTATTTAGAGACAGGGTCTCACCCAATTGCTTAGTGTCTTGCTTTTTGCTTAGGCTGGCTTTGAACTCACAATCTTCCTGTCTTAGCCTCCTGAGCTGTGGAGATTACAGGAGTGTGCCATGGGGCCTGGCCCTGAATGTGCTTTTTAATGATTTAATTTTTTTCATAAAAATAAGGACCTTATTTTTATGAAAAAGTGCCCAGCTACAGACATAGGTATGCATAAAAGTTGATGTTTTTAAATTCATCATTTAAAAATTAGAGCAAAATTCCACAGAGACAATAATGCCTACTTCTGATTGTTGACATAAGACTAATTGAAATAAGGCAAGGAATCATTTACCATAATCATTTCCCATATTATTTACAATAATGATATACCATAAGGGAAAGAATTTCCATCTGGAATCTGCCTTTGGTCAGCTCACTCCAGGGCAAAGCAGGAAGAGAATGAGTAAAGCAGCGAGAATCATGGTTCCAGGCTCTTCCACTGTATGCACCAGGTTACTTAAAAGTCCATGAGGTTGGCCTATGGATTAATAAGCACATCTGTCAATTGACTTCTTGTGAGAATCAGATAAAGACTTGGATGTAAAAACATCGATAGTCAGTAGCACTGGGGAAGATGAGGTGTGAGGAGAGTGACCTGCCCCAGCCCCTGACCCAGAGCACAGATGGCATCAAGTTTACTCCAAGTTCCTGCCTCATCATATCCTAGGCTTCTCTTTTACTCTTCTTCTCATGTGTATAAAACAGAATATTTTCTTTGGATATTCACAGTGAAAATATTATTTTTAAGTGTGTGACAATTTTAAATGTCCTTGGTAGGCTCTGAATGTTTGAAAATTTGATAGATCTTAAATTACTGTGGCCTCAGACCCACATGAACTTACTCCTGTTTCAGATGGCCTTATTGTACAAAAAAAAAAAAGCCAAGAGGGGCTGGTGGTAGGAAGGAAGACAAGGTCCTATATGAATCTAATAAAACATTTTATGTCTCCACTTTCTTTATCTGAAGTGCTCTAAAAGCAATACCAGTTTAGAATTGAAATAATAAGCGTAAAATCTAAACAAACCAACTCTTCCATTAATGAATAAATACCTGAAAGTAGTGTCAAAATACTGCCAATGAGAAAATAGTGTGCTCACGGTTCATGATTTCAAATCTTTTAAAAGTAATTATCTTAAATTCAATGAGTTATGACTCCTAGAGCAGAAAAATAATAGCAGACGAAAAATAACTTAAATATATGTAGAATTTGGTATTTAGTTAAGAGTAGCATATCCATGTTTATTTCATCTTGACAGATGTACTTTCGAGAATATTATGAAATAGAAGTATGCAGAAAATTTCTATACTATCTTATCAAGTTTTCTCTTGATCTGAATTTATTCCAAATAAAAATTCAATTAAAAAATTATTCATTTTCTTCTACCAAAATGCTAGCAGTTTCAACTTAATCATCTAGTAGTCAATTGTCCTTGAACAAACCACCTTTCTTCTCTTTCTTCTACCCTTCAATAGCAATAATACCTCTGGCCCAGCTGCTTGAACTGCAAGAATCTAGTGCATGGTCGTTATGAACAGTTTTACTAAGAATTCACCAAAAGGGAGACAGGAAATATCAATGTTGGCATTATTTTTAAGCAGTATCAACAAATGCAAGTATGCTAGAAATTGAATTAGCATAAGAATAAAATATGTATCTTTAAAATGATGCTACTTATTAGTTACACCTATTAAAATTTCAATGAAATTGGTTCATTCATGTAATTTTTTTCAAAACATGTTGGTAAATACTTCCAGAATCGTAATCTTGTACTAGTAACCCAAAGCTTAAAAGTTTATTCTAAAATTAAAATGATATGGAGAAGCTTTGCTACAGATAATGCACTATCATGTGAAACAGTGAACAACTAAAATATTCAATAGCGGTAAGCTTTAGGATGTGAGGAGTAGCCTGTGTACATGGATAGTGGATCGGGCCTCTCCCTTTTCTCCCTGCTAGGCATTGTGTTTTGCAGACTTTAGACTTACATCAACCACATGGACACAGGGAGCAGTTTTGTATACTCACATATTTCTTGGTGAGCAGGAAGAATTCCTATGGACCCAGGTTGATCAAAAGAGCAACACCCCTGAGTCTGCACCAAAATAGGACTCAGGTGGCTCTGAAAATTCAGTGACTGGTCTGGGAACCCATGGGCCCCCTTGTATTGCAGAGGGGTTGGTGCCAAGGCATCCCATAAACAGCAGACTGAACCTAGCCAGAAGTGGGAAGGGCACTTTGTATAAACTTGAGAGTCTTCAGCATGTTTAGAGAAGCACTGTGCTCCTGGGCAACAGAGTGAGCTTTGCCCTACTCCCTCTGTTGGGCAGCAATCTTTGCAGACTTCAGACTTGCAGTGATTTCACTGTATAAATTATTCCGAAGTCTTGCTAAAAGGTCATTGTTCCATGACAGTATTTGTTTTTTCTCCAAGACAGATGAAGATGCAAGGGATTATGCTTTCTTAAGACGAAGGTTTAGATATCCCTAATAAGACTGCTCCCTGCCACAATTCTCCATATATGAATGGGAAACGTGTAGTATTTCTCACACAGTGCTATGCAGTTGTGGGTTCAGCTGAACCCAGAATGATTTCCCCCTCTGGCACTGTTTCTGTCATAATTTTGCCAGATATGTCTCTCTTTATGTGACCCTTCCCTCTAACCTGGTATTGGCTAGGATACCAGTTAAGACCTGATTAAAATTTTCTCACTCCTTACTCCAGTAACCAGGAGCTCTGAGTCTTTCAAAAATAGTTCTAAAAGTGATTAGAAGTGGTTGAATTTGGAATATATGTTGCAAGTTGATTCCACATGATTTGCTGATGGACTGGGTATTATGTGTGATACAGACAGACCAAATATGCCATCAATTGACTAGGTAGAATACACTTGGGGATAAAGGTAAGACCAGAAGGACAGCCTTGGACTTGTTCAGTGTGGGAAATTAACTCTTCCAGTGAGAATGCCATGGAGACAATTGGATTTCCACATCATAGCATCAAGAAATAAGTCTAGGCTGGAGATATTAATTTGAGAATCTTAGTCTTGTCAAAATAGTATGTCAAGAAAAACTTCATTAAAAATGCAAATGGATTTATTTTATAGGTGAAAAATGAGCAAAGGCTATTAAATTTAATGTCATATGGGTCATTTGTTATTCCTCATAAAAGACTTTCAGAAAGCCTTAGATAATGCAGCATGAAACAGAAAAGGGCTTATAGAAAAACAGAAAGAGAGAGATGAGAGACAAGCAATATAGAGATCTCTTGAGTTTTGCTGCAAAGGAGAGGACGAAAAAGCCCACTAAAACATTAACTCTTAGGTGGACTTGCCTCCTATTTCACTGAGAATACTTAATCCCTCAAGAAAGAATGTCTACTGGAGCTGGGGTTGTGGTTCAGTGGCAGAGCACTTGCCTCACACTGGGTTCCATCCTCAGCACCACATAAAAATAAATGAAATAAAAATATTGTGTCCATTTATAACTTTAAAAAAATTAAAAATTTAAAAAGAACATCTACCAACCCCAACAGCTATGTCTACTGATTTGCCAGCATCTGTCCACTTAGGTCCTACCTGTGACTGTACAGGAATCATCTGTGTCCCACTTCAAAGCCAGTGATGCCACTTGACCTGTGCTTGGGACATAGGTTTCTCCTTTTTGCTCACACAAGGACACTGATCTAAAACTTCCTTTAATGTTCTTCTTTCATTTCCGTTTTCCTTATCACTGGATAATTTACAGTAGCAAATAATCAATCTCTTATCTTAAAAAAAATCTTCCTGTGACCCCTACTTACTACCCTGTGTCCTCTCCAATTTTCTCCCTTGTAGTCTAATAGAGTCTCTTTGATGCCACAGCTTCCACCAGGCGACCAGCACACTGGTTTCATTAAAGAGGTTTGTGGCATAAAAGTTAACTAGTGAGATCAAAATAAAACACACAGACTCAATTACCTTTTTCTATGACCAGGTCCAAAACGGCTCTCACCTCTCTGGCTCACACCTCAAACCACCCGGTAGGGCAGCAAGGCTTACTCAGGGCTAGCAGGAGAGAGAGAGCGAGCACAGCAGGGAGTGGCCTTTTATTGGGGAACAAGAAATTCAGGGGAAAATTCCATCCAATGAAGGTAGGGGTGGGGGCAGCATTCCAAGGTCAGGGTCAGTGATTGGCCTCAGGGTCAGTGGTCAGTCACACCCCCACACAGACAGGCTCTCGCACCTGGAGAGGGTGGGGAAAGCTCCCACACAGTTTGGCCAGAACGCCTCACACCCAGTCCAGGAGGTGCCCAATCATGTGCGAGAATGGCTTCCCACAACAGCTGTTTTAACATAAGGATTAAAAACTAATAATATTGTCTACCAGGGCCTTGTCTGCCTTTTAATCTCTCACCATGTACCACAGCCCCACCCCAGCTGCAGTGCACTGATCACCCCACATTCTTCACTTCAGGCTTTTCTTTGCATAACATTTTCTCTTCCAATGGGTATGTCTGAGGGTGGTTCTTCCCACATTCAGATTTCAGCTTAGAAATTCCTCTCAGAAATTTCCCTTGCCAACCTCCTCAGAGGTCCCCCGTCACCTTTGCACTATTCCATTACAATTTTCTGAGCATGTAATTTTCTATGATTTTTTATTTTAATTTTCATAATTTGTCTTCTGCACTAGCATATAAGATCTGAGACATAAGGTACAGCTCCTAGTAAAGTATCTGAACTTTATACAAACTCAGCAAATATCTTTCAATGCATCTTGAAGTTACAAATACAGTTGGGGATTAACAAACTACATGTTTATTGCACATAACATATTTTATTTCAAAATAAAACTACTTGAGTTAAGTGTTGCTTTATTTGAAACCATAACTCATGCTGAAATTATTGTCTTCACATGTATCATGCATATTTGTTTTAATAAGGAAACAGTTTGCTGAATCATGCTAGGATCTTAGTCTTCCCATATACCTCATCAAGGGAGGTGGCTCGAAACATCATAAGTGTCTTTTAGCATTTTTCATAGAATTTCAGAGAAAATGAACATCCATTGGATTTGGATATACATATCTTGAGGATACAGGAAAACCATTTTCCCACAGTTAATAAAATAGATCTAGGTACGTATAAATAAAAAAAAAAACAATAAAATGAAAAAGCGTATACAGTTGCTTTCTTCCCATAAAAAATGTATAACTTCAAGATATAGACACTTGATTTTAAAGCACTTGACAATTAGCGGCTAAAAGTAGTTGAGAATCTTGGCATACTCATGGCCTCTGTATAAAAGCACTCTAACAAATAAAAAATGAGTCCAAAGGGACAATTGGAAGAGTGCCAACTGGGGGGATTCTAACCCCCAAAAATACTTATAAGTATTTGTATTCCTCACTTATTTATGCTTATTTTAAAATATTTTAAACTCCTTAGACTTTTTTGGAGTTGGAATTATCCAATAATATGTATTAAGCACATACAGGGTGACCAGGAGTGTTCTAACCCCTGGGGTTATGCACAAAGGAATAAGAGAAATCCCTCCATTGACAAGAATTATAATTGGGAGAGGGAAAAACAGAACATGGGTCTCCAGAAGTATTTTCAGGTACCATTTGTGATTGGAGATGTTGAGAGTACAACCTGGGTGGAGAGTGAAGGACAGCTGAAGGGACGCTCTGGGGAAAGTCACCAGGAAATACCCTCTCTTTTCTTCTCAAGTAGGAGTTCATTTATAAATAGGAAAGAAAATTTTTTTTAAAAAGTCAGGGACTCAACCAAGCAAAGGCTTTGGAAAAGATCATCTCAAAAAGAAAAATAAATAAATTAATTAAAAACCCTAAACTTGGGAAGATTAGGGTTGTCCAAAATAGAATTTAATTTAAAATTGTGCGTACTTGCTTGTGGGGAAGATGAGATAGTACAAAATGTACCTGTGTGAGATCCTGGAGGTACATCCTGGTTGTACAAGACATTGTAGAATCTTGACATCTTGACTTGTTTTTTTTTAAGAAATGGATTCTACTGTCATGTGTAACCAAAAAGAGCCAATAAATAAAATAAAACAAAGCATCTGTTTGCCTGGGCTGAACGGATTGGTGTTATGGGGATGTTTAGACTCCCCTGGCATTGTGAGGCAAATTTGTCCCTTGGTCTGTAATTTAGTGACTACCCAGGGTCCCTCATTTCACCCATAGTTTCCTCATGGCATGTTTCACCTCTGCATTCCTCAAGGTGTAGATCAAGGGATTTAACATGGGTTCAACAACGGTAAAGGACACAGCCATAACCTTGTCTATGGGGTAAGTGGCCACAGGCCTCACAAACAAGAAAATACATGGCACAAAGAATAACACCACCACAGTGAGGTGGGAGCTACAGGTGGAGAGGGCTTTGCGTCTTCCTTCAGAGCTATAAGACTTCAGGGAGCAGAGAATGACCACGTAGGAGGCCAAGAGGAGAAGGAAGATGGTCATACACATCACCCCACTGTTGAGGATGACCAAGAGACCCAGGACGTGGGTGTCCATGCAGGACAGTTTCAACAATGGGAACAAGTCACACATAAAATGATCGATGATATTGGGGCCACAGAAAGGTATTTTATACATGAAAAGAAGCTGTATGGTTGCGTGCATGGACCCACCCAGCCAGGCCCCTCCCACCATCAGGTAGCACATTCGAGGACTCATGATGCTGGTGTAGTGCAGGGGCTTACAGATGGCCACGTAGCGGTCACAGGCCATCACGGTGAGCAGGATGATCCCCACACCACCAAAGAAATGCTCTGCAAAGAGCTGGGTCAAGCAGCCTTTGAGGGAGATGGTGGTGCTCTCAGAGAGGGAGTCCACAATCAACTTGGGGGCAATGACGGAAGAGTAGGTGACATCCATGAGGGACAAGGAAGTAAGGAAAAAATACATGGGAGACTTCAGACTCTGACTTGCACTTATGGTTACCACAATGAGGAGGTTTCCCAGTACTGTGACCACATACATGACTAGAAACAAACCAGAGAGTATTCTCCTCAACTCTGGGTTCTTTGTAATGCCCAAAAGGATGAATACAGTCACATTGTTTGGATTTTCCATTGAATGTAGTCTGAGGTCAGCGTGTCCCTCTGAACTGGAAAATCTGCAAAAGGAATATTAGTTTTGATTAGCAATCACTAAGTGCTCGGGACATTTTTGGCAAGTTTTCTCATTCTTTCCACTTTATCTGAGGTGCTCCAAAAGCAATAGCATTTTAGAATTGAAATAATTGAAATATACATCAAATCTAAACAAACCAACTCTTCCATTAATCAAATAAAGAAATGCTTAAAATTAGTGTCAACATATTGGCAATGGAGAAAATAGTGTGCTCATGGCTTATGATTTCAAATCTTTTAAAAGTAATTGTCTTAAATTCAATGAGTTATGATGGATAGACTTCTAGAGCAGAACAATCACAGTAGTAGAAAAAATCACTTATATATACATAAAGTTATTTAAGATTACTTAAAATTAAGAGCACTGTATCCTTGTTTGTTTCATCATCTTGATAGATGTACCTTTCATAATATAAGAGAATAATATCAGGAGACACTGAGTGAGAGGCAGGTAGGAATTTTCTACACCCTCTGAGCAAGTTTCCTCTTGATCTGAATTTATTCCAAATAAGAATTCAATTACAAAAATGTTCATTTACTGCTACCAAAATGCTAGTGTTTTCAACTTCATCATGTAATAGCCAAGTGTCCTTAAACCAACTACCCTGCTCCCATCTTCTCTACTAGACAACAGCAATAGTACCACTGGCCCAGCTCCCTGACCTGAAGGAATCAAGTGCATGGTCATTATGAACAGTTTTACTAAGACTGCATCAAAAGGAAGGTAGAAAATATCAATGTTGGCCTTATTTTTAAGCTGTATCAACAAACATAAATAAGCTGGATATTGGATTGGCATAAGAATAAAATATGCATTTTAAAAATCAGGTTGTTTATTAGTTATGCCAACTAAAATTGCAATGAAACTGGCTCATTCATGCAATCCTTTTCAAAACATGTTGAAATACTTCCAGAATCATAATCTTGTGCTAGGAACCCCAATCTTAAAATTTATTCTAAAATTAAATGACATGGAGAAGTTTTATTACAGAAGATAATGCAAGACGGGTGTGGTGGCACACACCTGTAATCCCAGCGGCTTGGGTGGCTGAGGCAGGAGGATCACAAGTTTAAAGCCAGCCTCAGCAACCGTGAGGTGCTAAACAACTCAGTGAGATCCTGTCTCTAAATAAAGTACAAAATAGGACTGGGGATGTGGCTCAGTAGTCGAGTGCCCCTGAGTTCAATCCCCAGTACCAAAAAACAAACAAACAAAAGATAATGCATTATCATATGAAAGAGGGAATATCTAAAATACTCAATAAGAGTAAGCTGTTTTTGCAAATCAGACTATTACACGTTAATTTCACATGATGCTATGAATAAAGAATGAGGATTGAAAAGGTAACATTTTGCAGTATGAAATGTGTGTGTGTGTGTGTGTGTGTGTGTGCGCGCGCGCGTTAGTTATTGGGAATTGAATCTAGGAGCGCTTTACTACTGAGCTACATCCTGTCCTATTTATTTATTTGTTTGTTTGTTTGTTTTGAGACAGGGTCTTTCTAAATTGCCCAGGCTGGCCTTAAACTTGTAATCCTCCTGTTTCAATCTCCTAAATCGCCGGGATTACAGGTGTGTGCCTTTGTGCCTATCACAGAACAAAATTTCTAATGACTTTTCCCATTTGTACAGATATTTCAAATATAATTTTACAACCTGTAAGGAAAAAATATAAACATGATAGAGATTTTAAATTTACAATACAAATTGTTTATGGTTAGAATATTTTAAATTGCACATAAATTTAAAAACACAGCAGCAGATTCTTCATCTAAACAGTTCAGAAAGAAGATATGAAATTTGAAGAAAATTTGTTTGCAAAAGGTGAAACTAACATGCTAATGTTTAAAAGAATCTTATATTGAAATTTTAAACTATTATAAACTTTTTTGTACCTTTATTCATTTGTTTTGATATAAATTTTAAATTCACATTCTATTATATTCTGTTCATTTTTCTCATTAAACTTTCATGGCCTTTTTTTTTTTTCTGGAAAGCCACAACCTTGAATATGCTGGAGCTTCCTTAAATTGCTCAGGGGCCCCTGGCAGCATGAACTGTGGTCTCTGGGCCATCTCCTAGGAAGGTGACCTGGGGAAGTTTGCTGGCTCATGCTGCACTGCCCACATTGCCCACTGTTTCCTTCTTATTTGTTTTAATCAAAACCTATTATACCACCCATCCTTCTGGAAATAACAGAATTTGTGTTTCAAGTTGAAGCACCTATAACATTCAAACCCAAAAGAGGGATTAGGAGTAACTTCATTATTGTAAGTAGTTCTGTGTAACTCTATTCAACCAGTAACATTCAGATGTATTTATATGTGTGTGTTATGTGTGTGTATCAGTCACATTTTCTTTACAATTCTAAATTAATGATTTCTAAATAAATATTATTACAAATTAAAAGAACAATTTACAAATCTGATTGGTGATTATCCTACCTGCAAGTTCATTCAATCCACCATATTTTTTGATTCAACATTATTATTTACCAATAAAAGTTTTATTTCTCATTTCTCTCTCTCATAGCATATTATTTTTCATGACTACCAGGAAAATATGTTCCTTTCACATTTCAGTACTTTTTGTCTTTCTTCAATGTACCTCTATTCATTTCCCTAATGTCTCAATGTTTATACTTTTATTATTTCTGGATTTTGAAAAATGAAATTCATCTCTCTGTTTCCCCCTTTATTTCCAATGAATGCATGAGCCTTCCTTTCTGTTGTCTTACTGATTTAGCTCATTTTAGGGGAGAGACCAAGAAACAGCAACTAGCATTAAAGTGGTTTAGAATTCTAGCCACTGTGATCTTTCCTGAATGATTCTCAGGCAGGAACCTAATGCTACTCATGACATCAAATGCACATAAGAAAAAAGTTAAATGGACAGAGTTAAATCAGAAGACTCTACTCTGTAACTTCAGTACCTCTTTCTTACCTTAGTGTCTTTCCCCATTCCATCTGCCAATGTGTGGATGTAGAAATAATAAATAACACATTCTATATCAATAACTGTGGGAGGTATGGTAGAGTGCACTTGAATTCACCACAACCCTATATCAGCATTCGTTATATGGCCTCAGAAAATTCCATATTTTAGTCTGAAATATGTGGATGGGGAAAACGTTAGAAGATAAAGGATTAATAAAAACACATTTTAAAAGAACAAAAAACATGCTGTTGGAAACCTAGGACAAATATGTGCACTTGAAACATTTCGAAGTCACTTGGATTTGACTTGAAGATGAAATCTAAATACAGTTCTAATTTCATTAGTTTTGAAGGAATAGGTTCTCCTAACAACACCACCCCATCTGGACAAAGATTAGATTCTTTTAAAATAGCTGCTATTGTTGTTTGTTGGGGAACTTTTGTGTATCAAGTGCTGTTCTCTGGGCTTCTCCTGTATTGTTTCATTTGCATACACATTCTTTTAGCTTGGAAATGAAGCATCTGTGAGCCCGAAAAATTAATAAGCTAGGTCAAGTACACACAGTTCTTGACAGGCCCTGCACAGTATTAAATATGGTACCTGGTCACAACACACACACACTTTTAAGCACTACATCATAGTTTAAAATCCTCTCTGAAAATGCATATATCTGAATTAAGAATCTCACCACGATCAGTTCCTTGAGAATTCCTGTGATAATAACTTCCCATGTTCTATGAAGAAAAGTCCCTTCTGTAATGGCAAAAATGAAAAGGTTGTTTCCAACTCTTCATTCTGCATCTAAGGGCTAGAGGAAGAGCAACCCTGGCAGTCAAAAGGGACAGAGTTGTCACTACTGTTTGATGCTGCCTTCAACATGTCTCAGAAATAAAATAAAGAAGCAAAGCTTCCTCCTTGATTTCCACTGGAATATAAAGAAGTTTCCCTGAGAGATCACAAACCTGTACATATGCCTCTCATAAGCCCACGGGACTTGGAACTTTTTCATCAGTATGACTTTCCATGACAAAATTTTGTGCAGGTTTACACTTGCTTAAGTAATCATAAATCTCTTATGTCCCAAATATTGTTTTTTTCTTTCTTTTTTTAATGTCTGTATTTTCATTTGAAGATTTTTTTTTCATTTCCTGCCTTGTTCTAGAATAGAACACTGCATACAATAGGATAGAGCAGTGTCCCTTTGCGTCATGTCTGTGCTTTTATTAAATTTAAGATCTGGAATAAAAAAAAAAAAAAGATCTGAGTTCTGAAAGAGGGCAGCATATATTCATAGGATGATGAGTATTGCATTGGCACTGGGGTGGTAAAGAGTGCTTACTAAAGAATAACACATATGCATATGGAAAGATTTGTGATTTTTAATCACAAAGTACTTTCCAAAGTTGACTTTGAGATTTCATCATTTTAAAACTTAAAACTAGAGATTAATTTTTCACTTTTTAATTTTTTTTTCTTTTTTGCTTCTATTGGTGTGTTATAGTTGTACATAATAATTGAGGTCATTTTGACATAATCTTGCATGAGTGAAATTTAATTTATTCCATTTCAGTCCCCAGTGCACCCTTTCCCTTCCCTCCTCTTTCCCCATCTTTCCTTACTTCTACTCTATTGGTTTACCTTTCATTTATTTATATATTTTTAATTTCAGGGATTGATATACATAAGGGTGGGATTTACTGTGGTATTTCCATATGTGCACATTATGTAATTTTGTAAAATTCATTCTCTAAATCCTCCCTTTTCCCTTCACTCCTTTCTCTCCCTCAATCACCTTCTACTCCACTGATCTTCACTTTTTTATGTTATCCATCCCCCACACTTTTCCCCTCATGCTGCTCTAGCTTCCATATATGAGAGAAAATATCTGACACTTGATTTTCAGAGTCAAGCTTATTTCACTTAACACAATATTATCCAGTTCCATCTGTTTACCAACAAATGCCATAATTTCATTCTTATTTTTGGTTGAGTAATATCAATTGTATATATAGCCCATTTTATTGATCCAATCATCTGTTGATGGTTACCTGGATTAGTTCAGTAATTTGGCTATTGTGAATTGTGCTGCTATAAACATTGGTGTGGCTCTGTTACTATTCTGAGTTTTTTGAGGAATCTCCATACTGCTTTCCAGAGTAGCTGTACTAATTTGAAGTACCACCAACAATGTATGAATTAGTGTACTATTTTCCACCAGCATTTATTATTGTTTATATTCCTGATAACTGCCATTCTGATTGGTGTGAGATGAAGAGATACTGAATATTTTTTTTCATATATTATTTGGCCATTTGTGTTTCTTTTTGAGAAATGTCTGTTTTATTCTTCTGTCCCATTTATCAATTGGATTGTGTATGTGTGCACTTGTGTGTGTTGTATGTGTTAAGCAATTTTTAAAATTCTATCTATAATCTCAATAGTAATCTCCTGTCACAAGAATAGCTGGCAAAAATATTCTCCCATTGTATATATCATTTCCTTTAGTGTGCAGAAGCTTTCTAATTTGATGTCACATATTGATTCTTGGTTTTATTTCTTCACTTTTGGGGTCTTCTTAAGGAAATTGATTCCGGAGCCAATATGTTGGACTACAGAGCCTATGTTTTGTGATAGCAGAACAAACTTTCTGGTCTAGTTTCTACTAGGTCTTTTATGCACTTAGATTTGACTTTTGTACAGGGTGATAGATAGGAATCTAGTTTGATTCTTCTACCCATGAATATCCAGTTTTTGGATGTCTATTGGTTAAAAAAAGGTATCTTTTATCCAGCATAGATTTTTAGCACCTATTTCAAGTATGAGATGACTGTGTCTATGTGGGTTTGTCTCGGTGTCTTCTATTTTATTCCAGGGTCTTCGTCACATTTGTTTTGATGCAATACCACATTCTTTTTGTTATTATACCTCTATATTGTAACTTGAGATCAGGTATTTTGATGCCTCCAGAATTACTATTTTGTTTCTGTGTGTGTGTGTGTGTGTGTGTTTTGTTTTTTTTTGTTTTTGGTGTTTTTTTTTTTGTTGTTTTTTGTTTTTTTGGTACTGGGAACTGAACCCAGGAGCAATTAACCCTGAACTGCATCCCCAGGCATTTTTTATTCTATATTTATCTCTAAGTTGTTAGAGCTTTGCTAAATTACTGAGGCTGGCTTTGAATTTGTGATCCTCCTTTCTCAGCCTTCCAAACTGCTGGGATTAGAAGTGTGAGCTACTGTGCCCAGCTCCAGCACTGCCCTTTTTGCACAAGATTGCTTTGGATATTCTGGGTCTTTTGTTCTTCCAAATTAATTTTAGTACTTTTTTTACTAGTATTTTTTTAGAAATTTTTTGAAAAAAGAAATTATTTGAAAGGAAGGTATTATAGGTCTGTTTAATGTTAGAGAACACACTATTTAGAAAGAAGCTTGAGGGAAAAAGTGGACTTACCTCCTAGAGCCCCTTCAGGAGGGTCCATAACAAACAATATGGTGATTCACACAGTCTGCAAACATTTTGTAGTGTACATATTTCATGTCTATTCACACCCTAAACAGAAACTCAGAATTGAAATGATTTATAAGAAAAGCTAAAGCCCAGAAGCCCAATACTTCCAACTTGTATAGAATTAAAAGTGTTATTTTCTCTTAGTTAAGATTTTACATGTGTGTCCTGACACAGAATAATTCCCTAACATGGATCACATGCGTAGTCAGGGTGATGTTTTAAAAATATCCCTCAGCAACAGGGCTTCAGTAACACATTATGGAACCCTGCCTGGATCTACCTCCAAAACTGCACAGTATACTCCACTCTGTTCTATGCCCTGCTTGCTTAATGCTTTCTTTTCTGTTTCTGTGAGTGGAACAGAGTTGGATCATAGTGAAATAAATTTGGAAATGGAGTAGGAAAGGTAATGTAAGAAACATATCTGCTCAGTTGTGAAAAAAATAAGGTAGTTTTTTAAACTAGTTCATTTCAAAAAAGACAAATTCAAAGACCAAGGGAGCCACAGTCAAGGAGATACTACAAACTCAGGGTGAGAGAATAACCATTGCTCTTCCAGAATTTACCCAAGATTCCATACTTTTCTAGTGATTACATATTATATTATCATCATTTAGTAAAGCACAACATTTCTAGTAAGTTAGTAAGTTTCCAGAGAGAGATGGCTCAACATCTGAACAATTTGTCTGTTCTTTGGAATTCTTCATTACTCAGTCTGTAGAAAAAATTTTAGAATCAGAGGTTACTATATGTTCAGTATCTAGTACTCAGTACTCTAGTACTCATTGTTGTTCTCAAATTGTTTTACTAACAAGCCTGCTATTCAAAAGCAGCACATACCTATATAACTTTTAGCATTATCTTATCAATTTCTCTGAAAACTGTTTTGTTATTATGAAGAGAATGGTATGGAGTCATTAATTTATCATAAAATTTTGTTTGTAAAATCAGGGTTAACCTGAGGATGTGCAGAACCAGCCAAATTTATTTATTTGTTTTCAGAAACCCTGTTTTACATTCAGTTCAACATAAAAATAAACCATTAGGTGACCATTGTAGTACAAAATTCCTGAGCCAGTGTCTCATGTAGTGATTTATTAATGAAGATTTAGAATGTTAAACACATTTGAGGTACGTGTGTACTTGTTTATTGACTAGTTAGAGCACAGGAGAATGCTTCCTGCTGTCCAGGTATCTCTCTGTAGTAGGTAAAGAAATCTTCTCTTGTTCTCTGCAGAGCTTGTTCATATTAATACAGTCCCTCTGCAGTTCCTTAGTACCACTTATTCACTCCTATTTTAATTCAGTCCTCATCATGTTGCATAATTTATTAGATGGTTCATGTTATTGGAGAGAGTCATTGTTGTTGTTGTTGTTGTTTTAAACTTACATCAGGTTACCTTACTCACTCTTGTTTGTTCATATTAATCATAAAGAACAGGGGGGATTTGTATACATAAAAGCTATTTGAAACATATAACTCCCCTATACCTCTCCCTCCCTCTGTTTCTACCTCCCACATCCCCTTCCTCTTCTCTACTGGTCTTCTTTCATTTTCAAGATTACAATTTTGTTTGTGTATTTGATTTTTTTCTTTTATCTTCCACATTTGAGAAAAAAATGACACATTTTTCTCTGACTCTGTTTTGCTCAAAATTATGGTCTCTACTTCCTTCCATTTTCCTGCAAATGACAAAATTTTGTCCTTCTTTAAGGATGAATAAAACTCCACTGGGTATACATACCACTTTTACTTTTCTGATCCATTTGTGCATGGACACATAGGCTGCTTGAGTAAGTTTGCGACTGTGAATTGTGCTACAATAAACATGGATATAAACATATCTCTAAAACATGCTGATTTAATTCTTTTGATAAATATCAAGGAGTGATATAACTAAATCTTAAGGAATACCTATTTTTAACTTTTTGAGAAATTCCATACTGATTTCCATAGTGGCTGCACTAATTTAAATTCCCACCAGTAATGTATTAGAGTTCTTTCTTCCCCTGCATTATTGCTAGGATTTATTTTTTGTATTATTTATGTTTGCCAATCTAACTGGAGTGACATGAAATCTCACTACACTTTTGATGTGCATTTGCCTATTTAATATTCCTGTTCAACATTTTTTCATATAGATATTGGCCATTTGTACTTCTGCTCAGAAGTGACTCTTTGGTTCATTTACCCATGTAGTGATTGGGTTACTTGTTTTTTGTTTTTTGGGTTTTTTTTTTTTTGTTGTTTTTTTGTTTTTGTTTTTTTAAAGAGAGAGGAGAGAGAGAGAGAGAGAGAGAGAATTTTAATTTTTTTTTTTTTTTTTTTTTTAGGTTTTTTTTTTCCGGCGGACACAACATGTTTGTTTGTATGTGGTGCTGAGGATCGAACCCGGGCCGCACGCATGCCAGGCGAGGGCGCTACTGCTTGAGCACATCCCCAGCCCAAATTTACTTGTTTTTTAATGTTAATTTTTTTTTAATTCTTTATGTATTCTTGATATTAGTCTTCTGTCAGAGATGAAGTTAGCAAAGATTTTCTCTCATTCTCTCAGTTATCTCTTTACTCTGTTTTTTTTTTTCCTTTGCTGTGCAGAAGTTTTAAAATTGGAAACATTCAATTTAGTAATTCTTTCTTTTATTTATTGAGCTATAGAGGTCTAGTTCAGGAATTTGTCTGAGCCTTCATGTTGAAGAATTTCCCTCATTTTTTCTTCTAACTGATGCACATTTTCTGGTATTTTCTTAGATCTTTGACACCTTTTGAGTTTAAATTTGTACAGGATGAGAGTAGGGATTTATTTTCATTCTTCTACACATGATTATCCAGTTTTCCCAGGACAACTTATTCAAAAGGCTGTCTTCTCCAAGGTATGTTTCTTGACACTTTTGTGTATGATCAGATGACTGTATTTGTGTGGGTTTGTGTTGTGTCTTATATTCTATTCCATTGATCTACATGTATGTTCTTATGCTAATGTCATGCTGTTTTAATTACTAAGGCTGTAGAATAATTTGTAATTGGGTATTGTGATGCCTCCAGAATTGTTCTTTTGGCTCACGATTTCTTTGGCTATTTGGGGTCTTTGTTCCTCCACATATATTTTAAGACTTTTTTTTTCTGTTTCTGTGAAGAATATCATTGGTATTTTGATTGAAATTGCATTGAATCTGACCTCTTTTAGAAATGGGCATTTTAATATGAATTCTATCTAATTAAGAACCTGGGCAGTCTTTTCAATGAAGCCAGAATTAGACAGGCAGATAGGCAAGGGTCTGATCCAGAGAATGGAGGAATTAAAATGTTAATTCCTTCAGAGCCCTTCCTCTATCCTTATCAAGATAATCTGCCCCTGCTACAACCTGTTGCTAAAGTAACCTGTCCCAGGGATTGTCACTATAGAAAGTTGTTAATTACAACCCTCTTTCCTGCCTGGATCACTCCTCCCTGGCCTCTCCAGCCCACCTGTTTCCCACTTTTTGTCCGTTCTACGGAGCATTTCCTGGGCCTAGTCAAGTACACAGGAAGGAGAAAGATAAGAGGAAAGAGAGTAAAAGAAATAAGGAAGCCTAGACATAAAATAAAAAAGGCAAAACACCCTCCACTTCTTGGGATACCAGGATGCCAGCTCTGGCCCCCTTTTCCCTCCTGGGGAAAGTCTATGTTACCCCCTTTTTTAAATAAACCCTGCTTTCTATGCTTGCCTTGGCGTGCTTCTCTAATGTTCAAAGTTCAATATGTGAGGAAGTAGGACTAGTCAAGGTAACCAGTAACCAGTGGTATAACCATCCTCTCTAGTGTCTTCTTTCTTAGAGTTCTACAATTTTCACTATAGAGGTCTTTCACCTCTTTCCTTGGTTAGGTTTATACCTAGGTGTTTCTGTTGTTGTTGTCATTGTCTTTGTTTCTTTGTTAGCTATTTTGAATGATTTCTTTCTCAGCAGATTCCTTGTTTCTGTATTGAAACCCTCTTGATTTTTGTATGCGAATTTTATATCCCCTTACTTTGTTGAATTTGTCTGTCCACTCTAGAAGTTTTAGAAAGGATCGTATCAAATGCAAATAGGAATAATTTGACATCTTCCCTTTCTATCTGCATCTCTTTTATTTATTTCTGTATCATGATTTCTCTGGCTAAATTTTTGAATACTTATTATTGAATAGGTGGTAAGAATAGGCATTCTTGTCTTATACTTAATTTTAATGGAAATATTTTCAGTTTTTCACCATTCAGTATGATGTTGGCTTTGAGTTTTTCATCTATAGTCTTTAGGATGGTAAGTTCTTTCTATCCCCAGGGTTGTTTTTTTTTTTTTTAATGTTTTTATCATGAATGGGTGTTGAATTTTGTCATAGGTTATTTATGTATCTATCAAGGAGATGATCCCATGATTTTTTTTAACTTGGTCCTATTTATGTAGCATATTACATCTATTAATTGTGTTATGTGATAATAAAAAATCTTTGTACACTTGGATGAAACCAAGTTATTCATTTCAAATAATCTTTTTAAGGTATAGTTGAATTTGATTTGCTAATATTTTCTTGAGGATTTATTTTGTTTATGTCCATCAATGCTTTTGGTCTGCAGTTTTCTTACTTGAACTATCATTATCTGGTTCTGGCTTCAAGGTGATATAGGCCTCATAAAATAACTTTGAAAGCATTTTCTCCCTTTCAATTTCATGGAATAATTTGAGGAGTAATGGGATTAGTTCTTTTTTAAAGATCTGGTACAATTAAACTGTGATTTTATCAGGCCCTGGGCTATCAGTGGGTGGGGATAGTGAGGAGGATTTTTATTACAAATTTTTCTTATGACTTGTGTTATGGTTTATATGTAAGGTGTCCCTCCCCACAAAATCTCACGTGTGAGACAATGCAAAAGGTTTAGAGCAGAATTGATGGAGTTATGAGAGTCTTAAGACAATCAGTGAATTAATCTCAGGATGAGATTAACTGAATGGTAAGTGAAGGTAGCTGGAGGAGGTGGGTCTCTGAGAATGTGCTCTTGGGGTATATATAGTTTGTATTTATAGAGTGGAGTCTCCCTCTCTGTTTTCTGATCATCATGTGAGTTGCTTTCCTTCACCACATTATGATGTCCTCCCTCACCTTGAGCCCCAAGGAATGGAGCCAGCTGTCTATGGACTGAGACTTCTGAAACCAGTAACCCCCAATAAACTTTTCCTCTTCTCAAATTGTTTTTCTCGGGTCTTTTAGTTAAAGCAGTGAAAAAGCTGAATAAAACAACTTGTTAGTGGTTTGTTTAGGTTTTCTATTTCCCTTTGGTTCTGTTTTGGTGGGTCATGTGTGTCTAGAAATTTGCTCACTTCTAGATTTTACAATTGATTGGAGTATGCATTTTCAAAGTATTCCCCAATGTTTCTCAGGACTTGTGTCTTCTTTTTGAATTATTCCCTTAACTAATATGTAATGACTTTTTTTTTTTGTCCCTTCTGATTACTTTTGACTTCAAGTCTGCTTTGTGTGATGGTAGAAAAGCTACTGCTGCTTGCTTTTAGATTCCATTTTTACATGCAATATCCTTTATTTACTTTTTAGTTTATTTCTTAGATCTGTTAATACATTGATCATTTTAACACACAATTTCAACTTCTTGAATCCCTCATCTAATATTCACTACACTTCATTATCTCTGAATTTAGTTTTGGGGGAGTTTTGAGCTTTTTGAGGCATCATATTGCCTTTTTTTCACTCGTTATCTTGTTTAAATGTTGACATTTGCTCTTCTGTTGGGATGGATATATCTCTAGTACTGTGAGAGGTGTGTGTGTGTGTGTGTGTGTGTGTGTGTGTGTGAGAGAGAGAGAGAGAGAGAGAGAGATGCTATTTCTTTCTGATGTTCCCTAGAGCTTGGGGTTTATGTTAACCTGAAAGCATCCACTCAAGGTGTTTAAAGTGCTATGTCCAATTCCCATCACCACTTTGAGAGGATAGGATAGCCAACAGGAACAGCTGAAGCTCAAAAGCAAACCATATGTTAACATACAATAAAAATGTATTACAAGTGTTTTACACTACTCCATTAACCATGGGACAAGAAAGGTTGAGTGAGTATATTAAATTATCTTTTAAAATAAGGTAACAGAAAAAATAAAACTAATGTTAAACTAATATGGGAAAAAAGGAAATTGAAGGGAGAAAATAACAAAAAGAAAAAAGTATTGGGGAGGGAAGTGGGATGGAAGAGAAAAACATATGAAAGCTATGGTAAAGAAAGAAGAAAAAATAGAATTCAACAAAATTTTAAAACATTTAAATGTATTTAAAAGTATGAAAATAAGAGGTAAAATCAAAATACACATTTAAAAAATACTAAAAGTTCTTTTTGCCAAGGTATTTAACATGTATACTTTCAGGTGCTTCCAGACATGAACCAGATAGGTACCAGAGACATGACCACTGTCCAAGACTTGGTTACATACTCTCTGAAAGGCTCTTGGATGGAATGGAGTGGCAGGGAGACAGCATCCCAACACTATGTTCATCATTGAAGTGGTGGTTCTATATTTGATTTTTCTAGGATCAGGATCTTGCTTCAAAAAACCGCAAAGTTCAGCCACTGTAGCCTTTGCATCTTGCCTTCCACCTCAGTTTCTCATCTGGTATGAACACAGGCAATTCTACATGTTTGATTATGGTCCTGTGAGCCAGCAGACCACCTGGGGACTAGGCTTTTCCAGCCTGCTGGCTGGATCCCTCTCTGGTGCAGGCAGCAGTTTTGTCTGCTCTTGCATTTCCTTGGTGTACAGTGGGAAGAACCAAGACCTGGGTTGATCATAAAGACTTCACCCATCCTCTTCTGGTGCAGATCCAGATGGCTCCAAAGGCTTCATGGTTGTCCTGAGATGCTGTGGGCCTCCACTTATTGCAGAGGAGCCAGTGCAACAATGTTCTCTGCCTAGTGGAACCCTCTCTGATGTGTGTGTGTTGGTGGTACTATGTGTGCACTTAGAATCCCTCAGTGTGTGAGGACTAGCTGGTGTACATACATAGTGGATGAGACCTATCTCTGTTCCCCCTGCTAGGCATGTGTTTTGCAAACTTTAAACCTACAGTGATCTCACTGGTACAGGCAGAAGTTTTGTATGCTCACAGCGATTTTTTGGTGAGCAGGGAGAATTACTGGGGACTCAGAGTTGATCAAAAGATCAACACCCCTGTGTCTATACCAGACAAGGATCCAGGTGGCTCTGAAAATTCAGTGACTGGTCTGGAAACTTGTGGGCCACCTTGTATTATAGAGGGTTGGTGTCAGGGCATCGCCTAAACAGCAGACTGAACCTAGTCGGACATGGGAAGGGCACTCTGTGCATCTGGGAGTCCTCCGTGTATTAGGAGAAGCATTGTGCTCCTGGGCAACCTAGTGGGCCTTTTTGCTCCATTTCCTCTGTTAGGCCACAGATTTTTGCTGGCTTTAGGCTTACAGTGATTTCACTCTATAAATTATTCAGATGTCTTGCTAACAGGTCATTCTTCCATAATTCTATTTGCTGTTATCTCCAGGGAGATAGAGATGCAATGAATTATATTTTTCCTAAGGTGCAGACTTAGGGATACCCAACAGGAATGCTCCTTGCCACAGTTATTCACTTATAAATTAGGAAAAGTGGAGTATTTTTCACACAGCATTATGTAGTTCTAGTTTCAGCTGAATCCAGACTGACTTCACTTTCTGCCACTGTTTGTCATAAAATTCATCAAACATTGTCTTTCTTTCTCTTTTGTGATCCCTCCCCTCTAACCTCCCTTGGCACTGGCTGGGGTGCTACTTAAGACCTGATTAAAAATTTCTCACTCTATTCCATTGACCAGAGCCTCTGAGTCTCTCCAATATTGAATGTCAGTACATTCCCTCTATCACCCACCACAGTGAGTAGTTATTGCTCAGCTGTTTTGATTCTCACCTCCAGAGGAGCTAAGACTTGCAACCTACTTCTATGCTGCCATCTTCAAAGTCCCCTCAAAGATATTTTCTTGATAATGATTACAGATATAAATCTAATGATAAGTTAATGCAAAAAATGTGAATTCCTTTCTAGTGATTTTCTGTCCTTGTCTTCCCGTAAACTTGTTAGGTCATAATCAGATTCCTAGAATGCATTCTTCTATTTTTTTTTTCACTTTGTCCACATACCTTCCTTTCATTCACTACAACCAGCAGATAGAATAGAGAAAGACTAAACTGCTGAACAAGTAAAGTGTTCCAATTCATGTGAGTCATATCCCTCTTTCCCTGACTGAAGAACACAGAACACATAATGCCATCGCATCCAATGGAAACCAAAGAGCACATCAATTTAGGATGAGGAGAAGGGTGTAAGTCAGCATTGCAGAATAATGATCCTGAAAGGCCTTGACAGTGGTAAGCATAGCCATCCCTTGGGAAGTGTCTGGTACTTGCCATAGGGACTGTGGAAGGGCTGGGTGACTTCCCTCAGTGCCTATAGTACAGTACAAACTCAGTCCCAGTACACACAGGATAAAGAATGCCTGCCACAGTCCCACCACTGTCCATGGTATTAGAAGTTCGCACTAGTCTGAATAGAAACAGGCAAAAAACTTGTGAGGGCCCCCACACACATGACCAATGCCAAGAGAATAAGGGGGCATTTGTATCCCAGAACCTTGCACTTATCCTACATGACCCCAATCTGTATATCAATACCACTTTAGCAACCAATGTAGTGCTCTCCTATCAAGAAATAATGAACTATCCTTGTATAATGGTTCTGGCCATTTGACCTGGGATAACTTCATAGGTACAGTAGCAAGGGCTTCTGAAAACATCTGGTAAACCACATGGGTATACTATTAAAGAACACCTTGTACAGTTTAGATCTAGAATGTCCCCAAAACCTCACATATTGAACACTTGGTCCCTAATGCAGCAATGTCCACAGATGGATGGGGCTTGAGGGAAGTGATTGGATTATGGATGCTCCAACCTCATTGGAGGATTAATCCTTTGATGGATTGATAATTTGAATGGACTACTGGGAGAAAGTGGAAACTGTAGACAAGTAGGGCATGGTTGGAGGAAGTAGGTCAGTAGGGACGTGCCCTTGGTAAACATAACTTGTCCTTAACCCCTTTCTTGCTCTCTCTCTCTCTCTCTCTCTCTCTCTCTGTGCTTCCTTGCTACCATGAGTTGAGCAGTGTTCCTCCACCATGCCCTTCCACCATGAGGTTCTCCATTGCCTCAGTCCCAGAACAATGGAGCTGGTTGACCATGGATCAAAACCTCTGAAACCATGAGCCAAAGTAAATTTTCCTTCTTTGTTACTGCCAGGTATTTTAGTCACAGTGATTAAAAGCTAATGCACACCCCAAAAGGGAAGTACCAGAATGCAGGCCAGACATTTGAGTGTTGGCTGAGATACCTCCTGAGAAACCACTGATCAATTCTAGTTGCTTAACAAGAACTTTGAAAATTTCAACGAAGTTTCTCCAAGATATGGAGTCAAGCCCCACTGTCCTAGGTCTCAGGGAAGAACTTTCTAAGATATTCTCTTCCAATCAATTAACGTTTATTAAGTTAGCAATGCAAAGGGTTGGGGGGGTGTGGTATTGTAGGCAGACAATAGAATGGTCTATGTAAAAGCCCTACCTCAAGAGCACAAACTCACAGTGGTGCACACCTATAATCCCAGCAACTTGGGAGGCTGAAGCAGGAGGATCACAACTCCAAAGCAAGACTCAGCATTTTAGTGAGGCCCTAAGCATCTTGGGAATACCATCTCAAAATAAAAAAAATAAAAGGGGCCGGGAAAGTGACTCAGTGGTAAAGTACCCCTGGGTTCAATTCCTAAGTACCAAAAAATAAATTTTTTTAAAGGATAATCTTAACAGTTGGAAAACCCAGAATTTACCAGAGTTATCAGTGAAATTGTCAAGGAATAAGTTGTAAGAGAAGAGTTCAAAGAGAGAAAGGGTTAGCCATATTTTGGCTGTCAGAACTTTAATGATTGTAAGGGCTTTTATCCTAAGTTTCATGAAGTGTGATGTAACTTGACCTATGAGTTTGAAAGACAACTCTGCGTACTGTGTTGAGGTCAAATATAAGAGCAGGGAATCTGACATTAAAGTAGGCAGAGTAGGCGATAGTTCAGGTGAAAGTTGCTGGTGGCTTTGAAGTAGGTGTAGCTCTAAAAGTGATTAGAAGTGGTTGAATTGTGGATATATGTTGCAATTTGAGTCCACAGGATTTCCTGATTGAGAGAATGTTACATATACATGTGCCATCAACTGACAGAAAATGTTGTAAGTCGAGGCCTGGGGATAAAGGTAGGACCAGAAGGACAGCCTCGGACTTGTTCAGTGTAGGAAATTATCTGTTCCAGTGAGAACACCATGGATAAAATTAGATTTCAACGTTATAGCATCAAGAAATAAGTCTAGGCTGGAGATACTAATTTAAGAATCTTAATCTTATTAAAACACTATGTCAACAAAAACTTTCTAATGAATTTTATTTTATAAGGTGAGAAATGAGCAATGGCTATTAAATTTAATGACATAGGAGTAATTTGATATTCTTCAGAAGAGACTTAGAAAGCTTTAGATAATGAAGCATGACAGAAAAGGGCTTGTAGAAAAAATAGAGATGAGAGACAAGCAATATAGAGATCTCATCAGGAGAGGACATGGGGAAGTAACTAATGAAGGAACTGGGGGTCACGGGGGAAGATTATTTTAAGAGATAGATTTTTTGCTACTATAAATGATCTAGGGAAAAGGGGGATGTAAATTTAAAAAGAGCATTAAAGCAAGTTTTAGATCAGTGCTCTTGTGTAAGCAACAAGGAGAAACCTTAGTCCAGTGCACAGGTCAAGTGGCTTCACTGGCTTTGAAGTGGGACACAGATGATCCCTGTACAGTAGTATGTAGGTCCTGAGTGGAAAGAGGATGGCCGATCAATAGAAGCAGCCGTTGGGGTGTGGGGAGGTTCTTCTCTGATGGCTTAAGTTGTCTCAGTGAAATAGGAAGAAAATCCATCTGAGAGTAATGTTTTAGTCAGCTTTTGTTCTTGTTGTTGTTGCTGCTGTGAATAAAAACAACCAAGAGAAAAAAGTTTATCTGACACTCATGGTTTCAGAGGTCTCAGTCTGTAGATGATGACTCCATATCTCTGGGCTGGCAAATGGACATGGTGGAGGCCAGCAGTTCAGGACGTGGCAATCAGCAAGCAGATGGTTCCTCACACCAGGGATAAAATATGCACTCTAAAGGCATGCCCCCAGGGACCTACTTACTCCAGCTACATCCTACCTGCCTATAGTTGCCACCAGGTTAATTAATCCATGTCAATGGACTAATCCACTGATTAATCCAAACTTACAACTCTCATAATCGAATCCTGCATTGTCACACTTATGAGCTTGGTGGGGTTTTCTCATATCCAAATCAGATCAGTTACCATATGTTTGATGTGGGCCCTTTTCTAAAGATGGATATTATTGTTCCAATTAAAGTGCCCTTCTATCCCTACTTTTCCATGCCTTTGTTTCATAAATAGTGTTGAATTTTTCAAATTCTCATATATAGATAATCATGTGGTTTAACAGCTCTTATTGGTAAGAACCAGTTAGTACAAAAAAAATTAAGACTTGTTTCAGAAGTGAATGTGTTAGAAAAAGTAAACTATTGAACTACTAAGGAATGTATGTACTGAGTAAAACTATTTAATATGAATTAATATGGGGGAATCTATAGAACATGGAAGACAAGAAAATTTTGGAATCTAAAAGTCCAGCAATATTTTTACCATGAATTACCAGAACATGAATTACCATACAATTATCTTGTCATGTTAATAGAAAAATGTAGATTCTGGTCCTACTTTTGACCCTTAAAAATTATTAAGCTGATTATAAATGTTTAAAATTATCAATCAAATTTTGATTCTTTCACTTTAATTTTGTAACTAAACTAAGAAAATGCTATACATAATTTATTACATAGGACATTTATCATAATATCAAGATCATTTTCTTCTTCTGTGACAATGTAAAGAAATATAAAATGAAGGCTGTTTTGTGGCTCAGTGGTAGAGCACTTGCCCAGCATGTGTGAGGCACTGGGTTCAATCCTCAGCACCACATAAAAATAAATAAATAAAATTAAAAGTATAGAAAAATGCAATAACAAAAAATTTTAAAAGCTGGTAAAAAAAGAAATATAAAATGAAACTAGATATTTAAATCCAAATTATCACTATCATGCAGTAAATATTATTTTCTACCCATGATACAATAAGGAGTGAATGAAAGCTGTGTGCAAAGATTTTCATGCTGTTCCTAAATTCATCTATAAATCCATGTAAGATTTAATTTTTAATTGTAGTTTAATAGAGTATCTTTGATGTCACTTCTCAGTTTTAACTTAAGGATTAAAAACTAATAGCATTATCTGTCCAGGGCCTGGCATGATTTTCCTGTCTCATCTTGCACCACAGTACCACCCCAGCTACAGTGCACTGATCACCTGCACATTCTTCACTTCAGACTTCTCTCTGCATAACATTTTCTTTTCCAAAGGATGGTTTAAGGATGGTTCTTCTCATCATTCAGATTTCAGCTTTGAAATTGTCCTCAGAAATTTCCCTTGTCCACCTCCTCAGAGTTCCCCAGTCACCTTTGCACTATTCCATTACAATTTTCTGAGCATGTAATTTTCTATGATTTTTTAAATTTTTGTTTTCATAAGTTGCCTGTCTTCTGCACTATCATATAAGATCTGAGACATAAGGAACATGAGTTTTCTTGTTCATTGCTGTAACCTAGAAAAGTATCTAAACTTTATACAAACTTTGTAATCTTGAAGTTACAAATATGGTTGTGGCTTATCAGAGCTAGATGCTTATTTTTTTATTGATTTTTTTTAAAATAAATAAATAAATAAACAAATGACAATGGAATGCATTACAATTCTTTTTAGACATATATATCACAATTTTTCATATCTCTGTTTGTATATAAAGTATTTTGACACCCAATTCGTGTCTTCATACATGTACTTTGGATAATGATGTCCATCACATTCCACCATCCTTGACAATACCCTGCCCCCTCACTTTCCCTCCCACACCTCTGCTCTATCTAGAATTCATCTATTCCTTTCATGCTCCCCCCCATCCCTAACCCCAGTATGAGTCAGCCTCCTTATATCAGAGAAAACATTCAGCATTTATTTTTTGGGGATTGGCTAACTTCATTTAGCATTATCTTCTCCAACTGCATCCATTTACCTGCAAATGCCACGATTTTACTCTCTTTTATTGTTGAGTAAAATTCCATTGTGTATATATGACACATTTTTTCCAGTCATCTACTGAAGGGCATCTAGGTTGGCTCCACAGTTTAGTTATTGTGAATTGTGCTGTTATAAACATTGATGTGGCTGTGTCCCTGTAGTATGCTATTTTTAAGTCCTTTGGATATAGTCCAAGGAGAGGGATATAGCAAAACTACTCTAAGATATCATCTCACTAAAGTCAGAATGGCAGCTATTATGAAGACAAACAACAATGTTTTGGAGAGGATGTGGGGGAAAAAGACACACTCATACATTGCTGGTGGGACTGCAAATTGGTGCAGCCCATATGGAAAGCAGTATGGAGATTCCTTGGAAATCTGGGAATGGAACCACCATTTGACCCAGAGCTAGATGCATATTGCACGTACATATTTTATTTCAAAATAAAATTTTGACTTAAATTTTGCTTTATTTGAAAGTATAACTCATGCAAAAAATTATTGTCTTCATGTATATCATGCAAATTTGTTTTAATAAGGAATTTTGCTAGAAACTTAGGCTTCTCATATACCTCATCAAGGGAGGTGGCTTGAAACATCATCAGTGTCTTCCTACTCTTTTTTATAGAAGACTCTTGGAGAAAATGAACATCCTTTGGATTTAGAAATACATACCTTGAAAGTAACAGACAAATTGTTTTTCCAAAGTTAAAATAATAGGTTTAGGTATGCATAACTAAAAAGAACCAATAAATAGATAGATAGATAGATAGATAGATAGATAGATAGATATAGATAATCTATTCAGTTCCTCCAATCCCATAGAGAATATTAACTACCTTTTTCTAAAGCCGTTGCTACAGAAACCAACTAACAATAAAACCTGATAACAGCTTGATCCTACTGATCCCTGCAGTATCTCCTTTTCCCACTGGTATAACTCTTGCTCTCTGTTCCACTGCTTGCAGCTTGTGATACTTAAGAAACCCTGCTTCATCTTTGTAGTACATTCCTACTCCTGGAAACATGGAGAAATTTTTATCCTTGGGGAAACCATTGACCAATAGATAGGAGCCAATGTACAAATGTTACCAGCTTATCATATTACTATTTCCCTGTCTCATTCTCTGCGATATTTCCATTCTCTTTTCCAAAATAAACCACCTGCATGCAAACCCTTCTCTTAGCTCCTTTTTGTTTGTTTTTCAGAATATAATGCTAGGTTGCTGACCTTCCCACACCCAAGAACTTATAAAATATATAAATTTTCATTGATTTATTCCATAATATATATATTTTTTCCATTATATATATATATGCATGTGCTCTCTCTCGTACAGCGAGAAGGTCCATAGAACAGGGTAGAGAAGAATGTGACTGTGGAGTCGCTAACCAAGGCCTCCGGAGACAAAGCAGGAAGCAGGTCTGATTTTATTGCACAGTTACCATGTATATATACTAGGGCAGTAGCTAGGCAGATTATAGGAAGCCACCAATACAATTTCTGGCTAACTGTCCTTGCAGTGACCAATCAAGAAGCGGGCAAGTACAGGGACGGCAATACACGGCCTCATGCCCAGGACTGTGCCTACAGGGTAAGCGGTCTGCCTCTTAGCATGAGAGGTGTGGCCTGCCATTCAGATGCCCTTAATTTATACCATGTATGCAAAACTTCATGCACTTGTCCATCTCTATATATGTATTTGGTGGTGCTGGGGACTGAACCCAGGGCTTTGTGCATGCAAGGCAAGCACTATACCTATGAGCTACATCCCCAGCCCTGATTTATTCCAAATATTTATTGAATACTTAGAAAGTGCTAGTTGAAGAACTCTGAAATAGAGTCTAACTGAAGGACTCTCTATGTATTATGGATTATATTCTTTCTATCTACATGTCTACCTTCTAAACCTGAATAACTACTATTATTATTATTGTGTACTGATATTCAACTAGTCTCTACTCTGTCTCAATATCCCATGAAATATTTTCTTCCTTTTAGAGATTAAATAATAAGACTTAAAGAGGTGAAAAATAATGACACTAAGTTCCTACAACTAGGAAATACTGTGGCTAAAATCAAATCTAGATTTTCCAAGTTCCAAGATTAATGCTAATAGCAATCCATATTGTTTTATCTTATTATAATTTTAAGTGCTTGATATCTGTATTTCTATTACCCATCTATTCCAATTCTAAAACTTGGAGGTTGCAACTATTTACTAAGTTTCCAACTATTCTAATCATTTTTCAGATGTACTTATTAAAGAAAGTGAAGCCTTAAGCGCTTTATCTGTTCCAGAAACCCAGATCTACAACCTAACTGACACCATCCCTATGTAGCCCGAGTGGGTCAATCACTGTAACCTCTCAGCTTCTGCCTATACCCTCGGATAGCACATCCACTACTGTTCATTCTCCATTTCTCACTTTCTTCTACCAGATTCATCTCTGTCATCCTGATCTTTTTAACATGAACCTATGTAGATCATATTAGCAACAGTTCAGTTTTGTCTCATATCTTTTTTAAATTGAATGTTGGCTTTATTTTCTCATGAAGATGCTTAAGGATGGCTAATTTATTATCTCTTCATCATATTTCCAAAAATATGCCACACTAGTACACACTACTCCTTTAATGAAATTTAATGAAATCCATAATATGGAGTTCCTGCATGGGAAACTGCATTGGACCATGAAGCCTAAGGACTGCTGGTGTCAGTTCCTGTCTGCAGAAATGACAGCATCATCTTCCAAGCATGGCTGCTATTATTCTGGCATCCTGGCTCAAATATCCTATTTACCATATTTCATCTGTATCATTTGCTTTCTTAGACATGCACTGTACCTTGGACTCTGTTAATTCAGTGTTGAATCACTGCCATCAAATCCTCCTTGTAATATTAATTTTGGCAACTTGCCAAAAGAGATTAAAGTAAATCAAGCTGCAAATTGTTGATAGCTCAAGGCTCTTCATCCTGAGATCAATTTGTGCACAAAAATAAAACAAACAGATGAAATGCTGACACGTTTAAAACAAAATCGTCACATGGTAGGTGGTTTCAATTATCTCCCCAACTTCAACTTGTTCTTAAAATTAATAAGAATATGTCTAATACTCAAGTAAAATTTCAAGACTACTTTCAAGGTTCAGTTTGTTATCTGATGATCCAAGTAAGTAGAAAACAAAAATTGTGTAAGTAAAATGTGTATGATCACATAGGGGAGACAAAAGATGTAGCCCCTTCCAAGATGTACTCACATGAACTTTCTTCTACAGAATTAGGAATCATAACAAATTAGAGGCCTAAAATAAGGCAGGACCTGCACAGAAAACAAACAAACAAAAAAAGCAATCATTGGAGGGCGGGGGGATCATTCCAATAGGAATAGACTTTCTAATGATTTTTAAGAAAAATTATAAAAAGGTGCTGTAAGTATCCACACTTAAATAATCCACTGTAGTTATCAGAAAATTATATTTCCTCTAAAGAGGATAAGTTGACAAAAAAGAAAAAAAGGTATTCAATAAAGCTACTTCCAAAATGATTGATGGAACTGTGCCTACATGTTACAGCATTTTGAGATTAATTTATAAACAATTTCCAACCCACATTTTAGAAGAAACACCATCAATAAAATGTTGTCCTTTGGGTAATAGACGTGGAGTGAAGGAGTACTGAGTGCCAGTTTCAAGTGGCGCAGAATTCCAAAATGTGCATATTTGCTTCAATCCAAGTGCATCCTTCATGGCTGCTTCTCCTCAGACTGAGAGCTAACCACTGCACCAGCAATTTCCATCTGCTCTTGCAGTGATTGGTCTTTCCCCAGAGGCAGAGACTCACCAGAACCAGGCCAAGCTGATGATCCACATGCAATAAAAGAGAACATAGTACTAACCACTCAGTTAATTTGCTCCAAACTAAATTCTCTTCAATACAGAATGGCCACTCTGACCATCTGATCATGACGTTTTGTTTTGGTTTGGGTTTAGATTTAAACAGAAGATTGAACCCAAGTGTGCTTAACCACTAAGACAGATCCCCAGTATTTTATTTATTTATTTATTTATTAAATTTTGAGACAGAGTTTCACTAAATTGCTTAGGGCCTCTCTAAGTTGCTGAGGCTGGCTTTGAACTCTGATACTCCTGCCTCAGCCTCCAGAGCCTCTGGTATTACAGGCATGTGCTATTATGCCTGGCTCACAATATAAATATTTAAAAATAAATAACATTTGGTACATAGCAAGTACCAGAATTACATTTTTCTATCACTTAGTCTGCTACTCCATCTTTTCAGTCTATTATTGAAAAATGGGTCACATCTATATCTGTAGGATAACTGCCATTATTAAATTTTTTAAAGTACCTCAGTCAGAAAGTATTCTTACTCATAACAGCATCTCAAAATGATACATTTTTGATGTAGAAATATTTGTACTTACAGCCTGAATTTTTAAAAAATCTTAATAGTAAAAAAATGCTAGTATTCTACATTCACAATGTATTTCACAGATTACACATAGTTCTTTAACATATTTGTCTATAAACCCTGGGGAGTCTTCTGAGAAAAACGTGACTCCATTTTAGTAAATACAATCCTCAGAGCTGATTCCTTTACTAACATGTTCTTTTGTGGGTGTCTCTTTTTTTATATATTCAAGTTGCCAAAAAATGCAAAATAAAGAAAAATCAATAATAGTTCTTTTACTCCCCAACTGTCAACCTCCATATGTTCATCTAAAGGATTTCCTTTACCCCAAAAGGATAAGCAATTTTTTTTAAGTTCTGAAACCAAGGTTCTTTAGATAGAAAGCCAATTTCACTCATATAAACCATGTATGAAGAATTTTGTAAAGTCTCACTGAAACTGTGGAGGCACACACTCCAGAGTCATCAAAACCAGAGATTTGCAGTTCTTTCCATTGCAGATCCAGAACCTCTGCATGTGAACATTGCAGCCTTGGTAAAATACATCGCACACCAGCAGAAGCACTTATTAAAAGGTCTAGCCACTATTAAGAACCCAATAAATGTTAGGTTTTTGTTTTTGTTTTGTCTGAGGGCTTTTGCTTTTTTGCCAATGATCTGTAGAATGTGTTACTTCTCTTGCGGTATGTGTGCGGCAAATACCATCCTCCATAGTTATGGACACCATCACTTTCTTGGCACTATGAACTGACCAGTTACTCTTCTCTTCCACAAGCTCCTCATGGCACTTTTCACCTCTGCGTTTCTCACTGTGTAAATTATAGGGTTCAACATGGGAGTGAGAATGACAGAGAACGCAGTCACCAACTTGTCCACAGGGTAGGTGGCTACAGGACACATGTAGGTGAATATGCAAGTCACAAAGAAGAGGACGACAACGGTGAAGTGGCAGCCACATGTGGAGAGTGCTTTGTGCCATGCTTCAGAGCCATGAGATTTCAGGGAGCTCAGGATGACAATGTAGCAGACGAGTAGCATGGAGGAAATGAGCAAGCACATGGCTCCACTGTTGGCTGCCACCACCATTCCAAGCAGGTAGGTGTCTCTGCAGGCCAGTTTCAATAATGGGAAGAGATGGCACATGAAGTGGTCAATGACATTGGGACCACCAAAGGGCAAGCTGATCATGAAGAGAATTTGCTCAGTGGCATGTAGGATCCCTCCAATCCAGGCTACCACCACTAGGAGGCGGCAGAGTCCCTGCCTCATGATGGTCATGTAGTGCAAGGGCTTGCAGATGGCCACGTAGCGGTCATAGGCCATGATGATGAGGAGGATGATCTCTGAGCCTCCCAGGAAGTGCTCCACAAAAAGCTGAGTCACACAGCCACCCAAAGTGATAGCTCTCCTCTGGTAGAGCAGGTTGATGATCATTTTGGGGGTGGTGACAGAGGTGTATGAGGCATCTATGAAGGACAGGTAAGTGAGGAAGAAGTACATAGGAGCTGAAAGCCTGGGGCTGAGGGAGATGGTGATGGCGACGAACAGGTTGGCCAGCACGGTAAAGAGAAAAATGAAAAAGACCATGAAGAGGAGCCTCTGCAGGTGTGGGTTCTGTGTGAGCCCCAAGAGAACAAATCCAGTCATATTACTGGGAGGCATGAATTGATCCTTTGAAGAAGTAGCACCTTCCTGGGGACTGAATTACCTGCAAAAAAAGATAAATAAAGATAACAAATTAGCCATGAGAGGGTTGCAGGCTGAGGTTCATAGCACAGAGATGGGGCAGTCATGGCTACTGTGGAGCATGTCCTTGCCCACCCCTGCCCAGTGATTGTCTCAGTCATTCTTTTTCATTTTCCTCCATGATGCTCTCCTCTCCTCAGATACCTAGTACTACCTGTCACCTATAAAGCCCTCTGTGGCTGACAGTTATTGTGTAATTTACTGATAAAACACTAGGCTCTACACATGAGATCTCAGTTCTCCTGTTTCCAATCCATGTCATCCTGCTAAGTAATCCCAGCAGTCTCTGCCTTTGAGCCCCTACGTATGTGAATTCACAAATTATAGCTCTGAGATGTAATTTGTAAGCTGTAAAGTGCTGCACACTAGTAAAGGCTATTCCCTCTTCCAAAATTTACAGCTTTACCTGTAAAAGGACTTGGCCAGGACATATCTACAGACAGCAGGCAGATAGGAAATATATAGAAATCATAGGAGATTCACCTTCTCTGACACCTACCATAGCAATATGCTGCTGTCTTTTTCCTTGGTGTATTCAGTACAGAGTCTGGCACAGTGTCTTCAGCATCTGGCACCTGTGAGGTGATAAATAAATGCAAGATGAATTCCCTCACTTCCTACATTTCCATGTATGAGGATAAACATGCTTCCCTGGTCATAAACCAAGAACACAAGTACCCTTGTCTTCCCAATCTGCTTCTCCACACCATCTACTTTATGAAAGACATAAACTTCTGAAACATGAACTTCAGTTCAATTTCTAGCATATTTAGGGTATGTTATTAGGTAATTTGGCTTTCAAGATAATTATAATATTGTTTAATTAATAGTGCTTATTCTTCAAAATGATGTTCTACATATAATGTAATGTAGTCCCATTCATTAAATTTATACTTCCAATAGACTGGAACGAAAAAAGGCTTTTGAATAGATTTCAGTTCATTAAGATCTATTAAGCAAAAAGAAAACCTTATTTACAAAGTTCTTAAAATAGAAATTTAATGTGGAGAATAGAAAGACACTGTCAGATACAATAGGTAAGGTCCTAGACCTAAACACACACATATCAATAAAAATGCATATATTGTCCTTACTAATTGCAAGTAACTATTACACTTTCACTCCACAAATATTTACTCAACACTTATTATGTATATCAATGTATTTTTATCTATACAAGTTGTCCAAACATTTCTGGTCAAAAACCTTTAGTAATCCCTCCCTGGTGTCAGCATCTCATCTATTTATGAGCTGGATGGTCACCTCTACTTCTCAATATTTCTGCAATGTTTATCCTCATATCTTTGTCTTCCCATAGCATCCATCATGCATAACTCTTGGTTAAAGAATATTTCATCATGAGTAGAATGGGGGGAAATCATCCCAATTTGAAGACACAAATTCCCCAAAGAAATGAATAGAGAAAAACATAAATATAACTAAATATATTCTGCAAACAAACAAACAAACAAAACCCTCCCAAAAAAACCAAACAAACATTTATTTCCCTTTCAAAGTTAAGCAGATAAAGGGCTTTCTTTCTTAATTTTCAAAATCTTATAGTAAGTGAAGAGAAGTAGAGCAGCTATTCCATTTGTGATAGTTGACAAAAAATTGAATGAGAGTTTGAAACTATGTAAATAATTATAATGGATATGTATTTTGCTGAAGCATCATCTGTGAACATTTCTCACATTTCTCTTTCAGCTCTGGAATGAAAGCACAAAGTCAGACTGGAGAATGAGCATACCCAACCAAATGGAAGATTAAACCCATTCATATGACCCATCAACTGTTCATCCATCCTCTACTGAAAAGACTGATGTGTAGAGTGTTTTGGATTCCCCACTCGTGTCTAGCTGAGCTTCCCAGAGCACAGCCATGTGAATTGGATATAGGACAGAGTTCTGTCGGGAAAGTGTGATTCCAGAAGTCAAGCCCAAGGAGTGAATGGGCAGAACACTGGAGGGACAGCAACACAGGTATTTCAAACACAATGTAAACCAGAATAAAAAATGGGAGAAATTAAATATGGATTCAGATCTCAGTCAGTAAGAAGCCAAAGTTTTAGCATGATGTTTGACAGGTTTATGACAACAAAAACCAGGTACCTGCCTAAACAGCAGCCTTACAGACATGTTCATGACTTTTAATAGACAGAGGGATACTCCTCAAAGCAACTGAACACTCACAGGGCTCATATTGCCTTAGTCCAATCCAAAACCCCTTTCATCCAGGAGGACACTTCTATACTGTTAACAACAAATGAAAAAGTTTAGAAACATTGTCAAATATACTTATCTATTATATATAATCTCTCAAAACTTTTCCAGTTTAACTTCTCCTAGTGAAGTAAAACAAAACAATATTCAAGGTAATAAACATATTAACATGGGCAGAATTACAGAACTTACACACCTTCTAAATCACCTAAGTAAACTGCTTATAGGAATAAGATGAGCTATTTAAGGTCATAGATGAGATAATGGCTCAGTAAGAGAGAACCCAGGTTTCCTGATGCTGAAGCCTGTGTTCTTATTCTTAAGAATGTTTCTGCAATCATGATATGCTTACTAAATATTGTGACATCACAGAGTCCTCTGATTTCTTCAACAAAACGTGGTAGCTGTGAAGTGGGAGACTGAATCTATCAAAAATCTATCAAAAGTGGCATACCTATAACAATGACATTCATATCTGTATTGTGGTAACAGATTGAATTTTTTAAAAAATCCAAAAGTTATTCACAAAAAAGATTGTGAGTTGAGTTGCTAAGCTGAGAGATGTTTTCTTTGGTCAACTATGGAGATTTATTTCTAAATAATTATAAGACACCTCTGAAGTAGTTTTCAAAGGGGTTCCAGTTCAAGGAACTAAATATAAAAACAAGTTTTTAGCAGTAAAATAGTTTTGTGAAAATATTTTATCATGTACTTTTGAAAAAAATTGAATTTCATTACTATTGGTTTTTAATTTAACAAATTGACACTTCTAAGTTAAAAATATGTATGTTAAAATATTTTGTATGTCAAAGCATAATTAAATTTAGCCCAAGGGAATTCTGAACATGTAAAATACCACAGGATATATAGTGAGAATATTTGAACTTGAGGTGAATTTATGTGTTGTATGATTTATTTAACTTTTCTCTGTACAGTAGAACAATAGGTTTCAGTTTTATAAGTTTTTTGCAACCATGTGAGGACATTATAAAATCTTCACATAGGTTTACAAACGATTTATTTTTATAATTGCTGACATTATTTTCTCAACAGAACAAGAAATAAAATATAATTTTAAAATCAGATATACCAAGTGTGTGCCAAAGTTAGTTGTCTGGTGACTTTGTTCTACCCTGTATTTCATATTGCCTTAGATACCAATAAGTAGTATGGTTTTCTGAGTATCTATTGCTTATATAGTCAACACATTATGCAACTCTGCAATTATAACAAAAAAAATTTTAACTCACACAAAATTAGAGAGGTTCTGATGTAAACACTGCCCTTTTCCTAATGTTCTTATAAATGTTTGAAAGAATATTGAATTTGGATCTAGAAGAATGCAGATATGAACACAAGCACTGTGTCTGATATGGAACACCTAATTGGACCTTCTTGAGCTTCATTTTTATTCATCTATAAAACAGGAATAATCAAAATAATACCTACCCTGCAAAAGTGCCTTGAAAGTAAATTGATAGTTGTGAGAAAGTCTTTAATTACAGTTAATAACTTTCACTTATTTATGCTATGGTAAACAATGTTCTGAAAATATTAAATGGCAAATTTCAGGAATGAATCATAAATTTTAAATAGCAAGCCCTTCTTAGTAATATGAAGAAATCTCACATCACCCCATCCAGTCTGACCTGGGACATGAATCATCCCTTTCCAGCACATCCACATTGTATGCACTACCCACCCCGTTAGTCATTTAGTAGGTATCTAGGTTACAAGAAGAACTGTTGTGAGAGGTACTAGTGTGCTAGTGTTCAAATAGCCCTTCTTTTACTGAACAATGGTCCCAAACTGCAAAATATCATTACATTTTATTTTGTTATCTGTTGTTAATCTGAGACTGAACTTATAAATTGAAGTTTATTATCAATATGTATGTTTAGGAAAAAACACATAATATTTATAGGGTTTAGTAATACCCTTGGTTTCAGGCACCCACTTAGGGTCTTGGAATATTTCCCCCGTGGATGATAAGTTGGACTACTGTGATAAAATATAAAATTACAAAGATCATGACAGGAAAAAAAATATCCAGTTGATCATTTATTGTCTGAAATCGCCTTCCTGTTTAGTAACATTCTGATGGCATTTTTTACATCTGCATTCCTTGCTGTGCAGATAACGGGGTTTAACATGGGAGTCACAAGGGTATAAAATACAGTTACTGCTTTATCCCTGGGAAACGTAGCTACTGGGCACAGATACATAAAGATACAGGGCACAAAGAACAAGACAACAACTGTGATGTGGGAGCCACAGGTAGAGAGGGCCTTTTTCCTCCCCACAGAGCTGTGACTCCTCAAGGAGCACAGGATGACCACATAGGATACCAACAACATTACAAAACTGATCATGGAGGTTACCCCTCCATTGGCAGCAACCAAGAGACTAAGGAGGAAGGTGTCTGTGCAGGCAAGCTGTATCAGGGGGAAAATGTCACACATGAAATTATCCAGGCTGTTGGCGTCACAGAATGGGAGCCAGAGAATAACTAGAATCTGCCCCAAAGAGTGGAGAAAACCCGCCGCCCAACACAGCCCCACCAGGAGGCAGCACATGTGGTGGCTCATCAGGGTCATGTAGTACAGAGGTCTACAGATGGCCACGTAGCGGTCATAGGCCATGACCACAAGAAGGACAATCTCTGAACCTCCTAGGAAATGTTCAAGAAAAAGCTGCAGCATGCAGCCATTGGATGAGATGGCTTTGCTCTCCAAAAACAAATCAGCTAGAATTTTAGGAATTATGGAAGAGGAATAGCATGCATCTGTGGTAAGCCATTCTTATAGACAGTGGCCGCCATTAGAAGATGGCGCCGGCTTCCACTGTGGCCTGTGATAAACAACTCCTTTTATGGAGAGTTGGCGCGCAATCCCTTACCACCCTATGAGAGAGATCCACGTGGCGGCTTAGGATTGGGATGCGGGGGGCTTTATTAAGCTGTGCTTGGGCGTGGCGGGCGCGGGCGCTAGAAGATGATACATGACTCAAGGCCTGAATAAACTGCTGAAAGAAGAATCCTGTGTCGTGTTTTCCCTTGCCGGCAAGGGGTCGCGACATGCATCTATCAAAGATAGGAAAGCCAGGAAGAAATACATGGAGGAGTGCAAGTTCTGGCTGCAGAGGACAGTAACCACAATGAGCAGGCTGCCTGTGACAGTGACAATGTAGGTGCTAAGTAACACCAAAAATAGGGTCTTCTGCATCTGAGGATTCTGTGTCAGTCCCAGCAGGATAAATTCAGTCACATTCATTCTGTTTCTTTCTTTACAGTGTTCATGATGAATTCAAAAAGGTGTGAATTAATTTGTAAAAACAATATTCTTGATAGCAAATGTGATGAGCAATATATAGAGTTTTCAGGCAAGCCCCCAAACATTTTAAGAATATAAGCTATTTTCTTCCATGTATGCTGGAAGAGAAGAAACAAACCACATTTTTTCTGCTTTATAAAAAGAGCTTTTAATAAGCCTTTGCAGGTGTCTAATTCAGCTTCTTGTAGCAAGGATGCTGAAAATCCATTTACAGCAGCTTCTGACAGGTGGCCACTAGACCTTTGCTAGAGGACATCTAGGCATAGGGAGCCTGCCTGATAATAACAGTTTCCTCTCCTCCAGTAAGAAGTATTAGAAAACTTTTGCAAAATCTATTGTTCTATTCTGCAAACTTGGTACACCAATTAATCCTCCATTTCTACTTGGAAACTCTTAAATAAGCTACCGAGAAACAAGGCTGTTTTTAACTTGTTCACTTCTTATTGCAAAAATTTGATTCAGTGCCTGACTCATAGAGATATTCAGTAAATAATTAAATGATGAGTTAAAAGACTCTTTATTTGCTTCTTTGTTTTTTCTTTTTCTTTCTTTCTTTCTTTTCTTTTCTTTTCTTTTTTTTTTTGCCACCTGACTCCAGCCAGGAGTGCTCATGATCCTGTACCCCTTTCATCCTCCTGATCTCCTCTCCTTCTTCTCCACTCTGCACGGCTGTCTTCCACATCCAGTTTCAACCAGTGACCTTCCTTCTGGGCTATGTGCAGGGTAGTTGGAGGTTAAAGGCCAAGAGAAGAAAGGGTAGCATACCAGGGGATCTGTTTGCCTGGCTCCCTCCTATGGCTTGGATTACTTTAACTAAGGCAGCAGCTCTTTCAGGCAGATGTTATGACAGCTCCGGTTTTGGATTCTCATTGCCACCTTCAGCTCCCTCTCTCAGGCTTGGTTGTGGTAATGGTTACCTATTATTACTACCTCCTTCCTTATCCCTTCTTGATTTCTTTTAACTCTGGGCATTTTACTTGATAAGTAATCTTGATTAAACTCTTCAGTCTTCCACTTTGAGCATCCTGTGTTTTTTCAGGACTACAATGGAATCAAATAGTTTCTGGTTTTTGCTTGCAAACAGGTAAACGAGAAAATTATTTTCCTTTCATGAAAATGTGTTTTATTCAAGAGTCATTTATACTTTTTTTGTGCCATAGCTGAAACATAAATTTACCTTTTTTCAGGAAAGACTTTGAATTGCAACATTCAGTTTTATGTTATAAAATGTAGCATAATTTATGTGCATTCCAGAGCACTCCCAGAGGGTTATAGAGTCTAGCCTACTATGGAGATTTTGTTTTTCATTATATGAAGCTATTTTACAAATTCTTTAAGTTATAGAGAAATGGTAATGATGCAAATAATTCTTGTTGAAATAATTTCAAAGGTTGTCTGATGGAAGTTCAAATGATTTTCCTGAATATTGAATATAAAGCATTTTCATTTATTTGTGAATTCATTACAAATCCCTGGTTAAACAATGTGTGATACATTGCATTTTGCTTTACACTAATTATAATAATTTTCTAGTTTCATCACTAATGAGCAAAATATGATCTTTGTCATGTTTTTTTATATTTTTATGACATTTTGCTGCTTTTTAAATATTATTTTCTCTTCAGTTATTAAAATTACTTATGAAAGCTGGGAGGATTTTTTTAAATTCCTATATTCTTACCCTGTGTATTTCACTACAGATTTTTTCTGTTTTTCTATATTTTGGATGTTTTTCATTTGAAGTCAAACAGATATAAAATATGGTATTAAAGAGCATTTTTATGAACCTGTCAACTCCACTCCCACCACAGAGAGGTATGTGTATGTGGAGGGAAAAGGCTGCCTAAAGCAATATAGTTTTTTTTTAAATTTTTTATTTTTTTATTATTTCTTATATACATTACAATAGAGGAGTTCATTACATTCATATTTTTTTTGCATTGCAATTCTTAATACACCTTTATACCACAATTTATCAAATCTATGTTTGTATATAAAGTATGATGACACCAAATTCACATCTTCATACATGAATTTTTTATAATGATGAGCGTCTCCTTCCACTATCCTTGCTATTCCCAGCAATATAGTTTTAAGTTCTGTTTAATGATTCCTTTTTATGGTCATTTGCAAATATTTTTAATTATCAGCTATATATCTCATAGAAATACAGCATTGAAAAATATAAATGCACTCTTGTTTTATGTCCTGGTAGAGAGAGACAAGAGAATGGCAAATGAAAAACAGGAATGATATATTTTGCCAGATTGTAACCTCTGCTATCAGAAAAAGAAAGCAGGGTAATTGAAGCATAGGGTCTGGTAGAGGAGGCTTCCTTGAAAGGGAATACATAACCAGACTGGAAGGGAGTAAGGAATGAGCCAAGAAGGAATCCAAAAGACAGCTCCAGATGGCACCAAGGGAAAATCCCCAAGGAAGGATTAGGCTTAGTGATTGTGAGTAAGGGCCACTTGGCTGGGGCTGAGGGCAGATCTCGCAGGGCTTTGTAGGTTACTGGAAGGAGCATGACTTCCAGTGATAAGCACAGCAGTGGGTGGTTTTGCACAGTGTGATCTGACTTAGATGTCCAAGGGATATATCTGACCTCTGACTGAAGAGTGCTGTGAGGCTAGCTAGGATGTCACTGTGATGATCCTGCTGAAAGATGACTGGGATTTGAACCAGGATGGTAGAGGTGGAAAGGGTTGTAATATGTAGGTAAATCTAGTAAAGTTTGCTTGACATAGGGTATAAAAAGGGAAAAAAGAAATCTACTCCAGTTACTGACCATATCACCCAAATAAAACATGGCCATTTATTGAGAATTTTCATGTGCAGAAGGCACAACTCTCAGAGCCAACATGGCATGAGGGCTTATCAAGTGCCTGAGACTTTTGATTCTTACATCAACTTTGAGTCAGACATCATGTTATCCTGATTTAAGATGTGAAATGAGTCTTAGAGATAGGAAGGAAGTTGTTCACTATTACTTAATAGGCTGCCATCCAAACCAGACATTGAAATAAATAGCCAAAGCAATTCTCTGAAATGTGTTTAACCCCTCAACCCTTAACTTTTTTCTGTAAAGTGAAGCTAATGGAAGTAACTGTAATGACACAGAGACTAGCTCACTAACTGGCACAAAGTAGATATGCAGTAGGCAGCTGCCAACATCAGCTATTTTAATTTGTATTGAAATTTTTAGAAGTATAAGATATCACAACTTACGGTGAAAATGGATGGTCTGTGGCCATGGTTTTTAAAATTACAGCGTTATTTCTATGAGGTACGTTGATATATGCTACCCAAAAGCAATGGATTGTCTCAAACAATAACACACTTGTCTCATTTTTCTGCATGGCTTTCAACCTCCCAACATGAATCATTTTTTCCTTCTTAATTAAAATGACTGTCTTTAAGCTATTTAACACACACACACACACACACACACACACACATATATACTCATACACATCTCCCCCCACACACAATCAGACTTATTAGTTAATTCTGACATTAGGCAGAGAGAAGCAGTATTTGCAAGACATGAGTACATTTCTAACATGAGTGCTAAATATAATTTTATAGCATAAACATATTTTCTTACAAAGGTTTATGTTCACTGATACTCTTCGCTTTAAATCCATTTTTTTTTTTTGCTTTACTGCTCAGCAACCTCCCTCCACAACAAAACAAAAACTATCTCTATTTGTTCACTACTCTCCTATCAATTTGAAATGTTTCTAGGGTTATTTGTCTTGTTTTGTTTTGTTTTGTTTAATGCAATAAAGTAAATGAGTAAATAGAGTATAGTGTTCTTGCTGCTAATCTTGAGATATCCACCTGTTTTCCATCTCTTCAAAAGCCATTGACTTATTTCTTAGGTGAAGAGATTAATAATTTGGAAACAAGGGGACTACAGTCATCTTCTATGTTTTATCAAGTAAAACTATCTCAACTCTGGGGGGAAAAGAAGTCTATGGATTTTGCTGTTTTCAACAGTGATGCCAGAAGCGATATCTTCCATCAACGGATGAGGTTTTCACTAAGCCCCTGTCATACATAAACACATATAGAACAAGCAACAATCTCTTATTAAGAAACAAACTACATGAGATCTCAGAGGAAAATCACAAAACATTCAATTTGTACAAAAGCTATGTCATTAGAGTGAGTTTTTAAAAAGTCATTTTTTATGGCTTCAGGAATTAAAAAAAAACATTTCTCCAATTTTTTTTTCTTAATTGAAATATGATCATTCAGATATTATTAAAATTTGTATATTATTGGAAAAGAAAGCTATAATTATATAAAATTACACATTGTAAAACATAGAAAATAAATGTAACAAAACAGTCTTGTTATGTTTTGGTCTCTGTGAAACTAAGAGATATTTTAATCTTTCTTCTTATTTATCTATATTTAATATTCTTTTATAATACTATATTTATTCTTGCTTTAGAAAGGATGATTTTAAAGAAATTTAGTACACTTCTGAATGCTCCAATATTTTTTTCTCATCCTCACCCAAGTTTTCATGATCTGAGAAATATTACACATTCTGAAAAGTTCAAGGATTAAGGAAATTATACCTATTTCCTTCATAAGTCATGTGAATAATCTAAAGAATATAAAGTTCTGTGTGAAAGTTAAGCATTATCATTATATATGGTAATCAAAACCAATAATATTTGACTGCTTCATTTATCCTTGCACTCTGCAAAACACTTTTATTTAATATGTTTTGTAAAGAGCTATTTTTGGAAAGATATTTATTCCTTCTGTTTTACAGATAGAAAAATTGAGACACGGAGAGGGTAAGCCTGTGCTCCAGGGCATGTCGTTATTGAGGAGCAAATCCAAAGGTATAATTTAAGTCTGCCTGGCCTCAAGCCTTCACTTTGTCTTGGCTCCATAGTACTTCCCAAGTAATAACTTACCTGAATAGCATAATCCTTCTTCAGCTTCACATATCACATCAGCTTTAAGAAGACTGTTTCTCAGTCCAAATTATGGAAGCATTAAAAACTGATTTTAAAGACCTTTGGGAATTTGAAATATGTCGGCTTCTCAGATTCTTTATGAATTTCTCATGTATACTCTCAGGAGAATTTAGAATTACCAATTTATTTATTTACTTATTTTTTTCTAATTCACTTAATAGCACATTATTTACTGTTCTAAATTCACTATTAAAAGAAAACTTACACTGATTAGACATTATTTTTAAGCCACTTTCATATCAACCTCAAAACCCCTATGAAATGAAATACATAATTTACAATTGATTGATAGGAATACTAAGGCTTAGAATAATTTATTTCATTAACTCAGGATTCTGTAACGAATGAATCATAGACCTGAACTTCAATTTCTTCTTCTTTCATTTGCACTATGTTGTCTTCTTGATGTTAAGATCTCTTTAAATTATACAATCTCTGGAAATTGTTGGACTTTGCTTCATCTTAAACACAGTAATAATACTAGATTTCATATTTTATTGAAACAAGAGTTTTAGGAGAATTCAAGTCCATGGAGATCAGAATATAACTTGTAAATTAAATATAAAATATTATTGAGGTCAGAATATGACCTAGAAATAAATAAACAAATAATAATATTGAGTTTTGAATGGATTTTTGGAGAATACATATTTAATTATGAATAAAAAGAAACAAAGACCATGGAAGGAAAAAATAATCCCCAAATTGGGTATTAAGATGATGATACATTAGAACTTCAAATGTGTTACCTCAGACCCCATGATTGGTGATCCGCTCAGCACAGTACACATCCTCAAGACCTGAGGACTGACCTTGCTGCTGCCACACCCCAGCATTCAACATGCCCCCCAATACACAAAGACCAATCCACTCACTGACCCCTGACTTAAGCAACACCACCCTCTACCACCAGTGGCCATGCTGTGCACAACGTATGTCCCACAGGGTCTCAAACCAGGCCACTCAGTGACCCTACCAGTAGCAAAGATTCATGACTGCCCCTATAAACACCTAAAGTCTATCCCCCTAAAGCACTTACAGATACTACAGATGTTGATTAATGCTGAAAAAAAATCACACAAAGATGGTAATACTGCACTCACACAATGTCAAAGCAAAAGTACACTATTCACCTAGTGTCCATGACCCATAAACAGAAAAATCCTTTCCCTATGAAAGCTGCTCCATAAATTTGGAAACATTATTATTACACTAAATGCACAGATATCAATGTAGGGACAAAGAAATATTTAAAAGTAAGGAAATGTGACACCTGTAGAGAAAAATAACCTCAAGTACCAGATAAAAAAGGAAATTATGAAATTCATGAAAAGGAATTAAACATTATTTAAGAGAGCTCAGTTTGATACAAAAGAGTACAGCTGGTCAACCCAATGAAGTAAGGAAAGAAATTCATGATCTGCATGAGAAATTAAAAAGAAAACACAGGAATAATTAAAAAGAACTAAACAAATCATAAAAAATGGAGAACTCAGTGAATGAAATAAATAATACAATTGAGACCTTCAATAGTAGAGTAGATGAAGCAAAAGGATTTTGCAACTTGAAGAGATGTCCTTTTAAATAACAGCAATATAAATTTAAAAAGAAGAAAAATAAAATGAATGAAGAAAGCTTATAAAATTTATGAAACATTATTAAGGGAAAACATTTAATTACTGGAATTCCTGAAGGAGAAAAGATGGGGAAAATCCTAGAAACCCTATTTGATGAAATAATAGCTGAAAACATCCTAAGACTTGGGAGAAATACAAACATCTAGATCTAGAAAGCTTAAAGTGCCCAAGTGGATGTAACCAAAAAAGATCCTCTTTGAGGTATAGTGTAGTCAAATTATCATATGTTAAAGACAAAAACAAAATTTGCAAATTAGAAAGAGAAAAGGGTTGAGTCACATAAAAAGGAAATCACATTAGACAAACATCAAATTTCCCAGTCAAAATCTATAGGCCAGGAGAGAATAGGATGAGATACTAAAAGTGCCAAAAGAAAAACAAAATTAAGAAAGCACAGCAAAGCATCCTTCAGGAATAACATGAAATTAAGCCTTTTTATAACAAGCAAAGTTTGAGGAAATCCATCACTATTTGATGGGACTTAAAATGCTTGAGAGGATACTACATTTAGAGGCAAAAGTGTAATAACTCAATCATTAAAACAACTAAAATTATAAAACTCATTTCCAAGCAGATACACAAATAAGAAAAAGATATGGATTAAATTTAATCACTCCAGAAATCCTAAAAACCACAAAGATGATATGACAGAAAGGAACCAAGTTTATACAAAATAGCTAGAAACCAATTAACAAGGTGACAAGAATAAAATATTACCTTTGAATAACAACCTTAAATGTAAATGGATTAAATTCCTCTAATAAAAGATAGAGACTGGCTAAATAGATAAAAAAAATAAGGACCCACTATAGGCACCCATAATGAACTAACTAAAAAAGAAATAAAGAAAAAAAATCTTACTTCCACCATAAAAGGTCTTTCAAACAAATCAAGACTACCAAATGCATGCTATAAGGTCAGAAGCAATCTCTTTTACAATAGCTATACAACTTAAATAAAATACCTAAGAATAAAGTTAATCATGAAGGTGAAAAAAATCTCTACAACTGAAAACTATAAAATATTGATTCAATAAATTGAAGAGGATATTCAAAAATATGGAAAGACATAATCACATTCATAGATTAGAAGAACTAATATTGCAAAAATATCTATACTACACAAAAGGTAATACAAATTTCACATCATACTGAAGATTTTCATCTAAGCATCAGGAAAAGAAAAAAATAAATAAAACATTAGCTTTGGTAAAGCGTTTGTAAATATGATAATATTTGGAAATTACTTTTTTGTCTATTGAGTAGTGCTACAAGAATACCAATTAAGAAAACACACAAAACTCCATAACTTAAAACTTAACATTCCTAGTTTGCAGCTGGCTGTCACGTGGTTAAGCCAACCAGGACTCAGACTGAGAAAAGTGCTATAGAAGAAGAAAAGAAGATTCTACTGATGTGGTGGTGGAACACTGCACTGTACTGCTGCCTGTAGAAACATGAAAAACAGAATATATCCCTGATGCACCATCAAAGGAGGGTCCTAGGTAGAGATATGAGGATGGCTCCAACTTCTAACTGCTTCTAGTAAAATTCAACAAGAAACTGAAACATGCTAAAGAGAGAACAACAAAAAGTTGAGGAAGCAGTGCTTGTTCAACTTAAAATATAAATACACCTCTCATTTATAGCCTCTTCAGATAAGAAAATATGCTGAAGTTAAGAAACATGAATTCCTGGAGAAATCAAAGACAGATATCCGTGGGGAATACGTAATCAAAGATGAAAACAGAGATGGGATTCTAAAACACTCGGTTGAAATCACAGAACTATTTAAAATTGTTTTTATCATTTTTAACAGACACAGACTTCAAGACGATTAGGGAGATTTGTGAAAATCTTGCTCTGAATAATAAGACTTGTAAGAGTCTATGAGGTGGTGGTTCATCGCCTCTGTACAGAGATCCTCTGGGGGAAAAAAGAGCATAGTTCAATGATATTTACCTAATAGAATATACCCCAAAATATTTAGGAAATTCACCAAAAAAAAAAAGTACAAGGTCTATATCAGTTTAAACAAAAAGGAACATTTGAAATGAAATGCAATAGTCTTTGGACCTCCAACCTTCTATGAAAAGAATCAGGCTGAAAAAACTACTAACTAGGGACACATGCTATGGCTTGTGGGGAAAGAATGGAGAGCTCAGAAAACACACTCAGAAGCCCAAAGGGAGAAACCAGAATCATGGAAAATTACTCCCAGAAGGAGAACTGGTGACAATCAAGGAATGTTAACAACATATACCTAAGTGGTTTCAAGACTGCTGTAGAAGAGTCACTCCTGTGTGCATCCAATTTCTCTTCTTTCTGAACATAAACAGCTGTTGGGGTTATCCCATGTCTGTCATGCTATTCTACCTTGGTGTTGTGGGGAATGAAGTGGTAGATATGGCAGAAAGATCAATACAGTGGAAGGAAGGGGCTGGGCAATGGAGGAAAGGAGGAAAAAGGGGAGTAATAGGACTAAATTAGAGCCAATTATATTCCATGCTTTTATAAACATGTCAAAACGAACCACAATGTTATATATAAATAAAAATAACCAACACAATATGAAAATTAAAACAATACAGCTTCTACTTAGTTCACTTTCTTGGGACTCATGCTCTTTAGACCTCTGAGCCAACATAAAAAAAGTTCCATTACCCTGAAGTTAGCATGCTTGAGAGAGCATATGGAGATCATATAAAAAAATAGAGAGATGTCCAAGGAGAGCACCCACCATTTTACCCCTCCCCCACTGTTCAAGATATACCAAACATGTAAGATCCTTTTCTATAACCAGCACCAACCAATTTCTGACTGAACCCGATATTGTAAGATAGAAGTACCCAGCTGACCTGCTTATAAATTCCTGAACCATAGAAACCACCTTATATAGTAACAGGTTGGTATTGTGGGCCACTAAATATTATGGTGATTTATACACAGCAATAGTATCTAAAATTCTACAGCAAATTAGGTATTATGGTATTGGCTCACAAATAGATAAATTAAATGAACAAAACAGAAAATAAAGAATAAGAATTGTTATATAGACTTTTAAGTATGAAAGGGTAGCATTTCAGTGTATTGGAATCTGGCTGTTCAATAAACATCCTGGGAAAATTAAACACTTTTATAAGAAAGTAAAGTGTGTTTTCATCTCATACTATATAGGAAAACTCAAATATAAGGGATTAAATTTGAAAAGCAAAACTTGAAATTTTTAGAGGAAGTTAACATCATATACGACATGGCAAGGAAGAACTTCAAGAAGCAGACACAAGGGCTTTCTTCTGAGTCCAGCTTCTTCATCTCTGCCCCATGAGCCCTTTGGGTCCAAGAACTCAATTGTCTTCACACCTGTATCCAGGTGCCAGATTCTCCAATTCCAATAATTGCAAAGTTTTTCATTCTCTGTATTGGATTCCTTTCTCATGAAAATAACCAGAGTACTTTTTATTTTATCCTTTAAACAGGAAATGAAACTTCATACTGGCTTTTACTCCACATATGCTGAATAACTGGAGGTGTTAATATTGCTAATTACCTCAAGTAAATCCATTATAAGTTGAGAAAAGGATGGAGAAAGAAAAGTCAGTTTTTTCATTGTACATGTTAGATGTAGACTTTTCAATAAGGCCTAACATGTAATGCCAGAGCTTTTTAAAAAATTGTCTTTGAAACACAGCGTTAGATCTTCAAATGTACTACAGAGCAAAGACAGAGAAACATCTTTGATTTACCATTCAAGTCAAAAAGAAAATACAATTTATAGAGAATCAGAAGGGAATTCATTGTGTAAAATATAACAATCTGTTCCCAAACCATTTAGTATTCCTTGTGTTAAAGCATAAATAAGTGCTCCCAAAGAATTGGATTTAATATAGGCAGGTCTGGCAGTTCCAATGTGGTTTGCGATATTTAAATAAGTTTTATTTCTATTGAAAGAACCCAGTTGATCTGTATATATACAATGGGGTTGAACAGAGTCTCCAAAAGTTGGTCAGAAGCTACAAATTCAACCATTTGCTACATGAGCATCTTACCTTCATATGGTACAAAGTTAACTAAGTTGATTGCTCGTTAGTTTCTCCTGAGCTCTGAACAAATGGTATAAAATTTGAAATTTATCCGGTTGACCAAAACCTGTATTTTTATGGTTAGATTGACAGGATTCTGTTGTTGATTTTGTTTTCAGTGCCAGGGATTGATCTCAGGACCTCATGATTCTAGACAAGCACTATGCTAATGAGTTATATCCCCAACCCCTAGATTAACAGTTTTTTAACAATCCTAACATTTAAATTTGAAATGTCTGTCTCTTGAACCAAAGGGAACGAGTTCTATTGGTTCACCTGTTTTGTGTGCAAGGAAGCATCATAATCCCTACATGAAAGATTTTAGCATTCTCACCAAAAAAAAAAGAAGTGATGTTAGTGATGTAATGGATGCTAATTAACTTAACTGAAACTTTTATGATGTACACTTGGATTTAAACTCCATATTGTATCATATATATATATATATATATATATATATATATATATATATATATATAAACTCTCGTATGTCAATTAAAAATAAACTTTCAAATTCAAAAAAGAGGAAAGAAAATTAAAAGAACTTGAAATAAAAAGATATTACTGTCCACTAAATAATCTTAAAATATTATGATTATACATACAAGGTATTAAACCCATGCAGTTCTGTTGGTCTCTAAAGGGCATAACACATTACAGTTAAAGATTAATTGATATGGCTGATTCAGAACAAAAAGGCTAAGTTACCAAAAGAGAATGGGCATAAAATGGAATTGTGGAGGGTGAAAGTACTCTTTGTTTCTGAAAAAGAATGACCATCATGTTCTGCATGAGGGATACAGCCCTCTCCCAGCTACGGTCACTTTTTTACTCCAAAGTTTCCTCATGGCGTTTTTCATTTCTGCATTCCGCAGGGTATAGATTAGGGGGTTCAACATGGGAGTTATGAAAGTCAAAAACACAGTCATGGATTTGTCAATGGGAAATGTGGAATTGGGCCTCGCATACAGGAAGATACAGGGGACAAAGAATAAAATGACCACAGTGATGTGGGAAGCACAGGTGTAGAAAGCTTTGCGTTTCCCCTCCAAACCATGGTTTTTTAGGGAGTGTAATATGACCCCGTAAGAAATTAGGAGAATCAAGAAGGTGGCAGTGCAAATTGCTCCTCCATTAGCTATCATGGAAAGACCAAGGAGGTAGGTATTGGTGCAAGCAAGATTCAGCAAGGGATACATGTCACACACAAAGTTGTCAATGACATTAGGGCCACAGAAAGGCAGCTGATAAATAAAGAGAAACTGAACTAAGGAGTGGATAAAACCTCCAATCCAGGCCACCAACAGCATGAGAACACACACCCGCCGATTCATGATAGTCAAATAATGAAGAGGTTTGCAGATGGCCACATATCGATCATAGGCCATCACCACCAGGAGAATGACTTCAGCCCCAGCAAATAAATGATCTATAAAAATTTGAGTCATACAAGCATGGAAGGATATGGTCTTTTTCTCATAAAGCAAATCTACAATCATTTTGGGAGCAATTGCAGTAGAGTAGACTGTGTCTATAAAAGACAAATAAGCCAGAAAAAAGTACATCGGGGAGCCCAGGGACTGGCTGGCTATGATGGTCACCAGGATAAGCAGGTTGCCCATTATGGTCACGATGTAGATGAGCAGGAATGTGACAAATAGAATTTTCTGTCCTTCAGGATTCTGGGTGAGGCCCAGGAGGATAAATTCAGTCACATTGTTCCTGTTTTCCATATGATCTTCTGAAGCTGGTGAAGTCAGGCAGCAGAGCCTGCAAGGTAGAGGGCCAATAATGAATTTGAGATGATCTCAAGTTATACATTGAAAACAGAAAGGATCAGAGCATGCAGTGTGCAGGTAGGAATAGGCCACAATAAAAATCAGTATGCAATGCAATCACTGTGCAGTATCATAAAAAGGAGACACACACCAAGAAGAATGAGATGCCTTTCTCAATAGTATTTCCTCCCAAAGGCCTCACATAGAGTATTGCAGTAGAACAAGAGCATTTGGTATTTCTTCCCACGATTATTGTATTTATTTTCATAAAATTCTTCCTTCATCATTAACAATGAGACTTCAAGTTTCTAGGTGGCAGATGTATATGAAGGGATTTATCTACCACAGGATCTTCTGAATATCCATAAAGTCACTTTCTCCAGAATATCTCTCAGGAAGACTGCATTTGTAGCATTATAGAGTTTTTTTACTTTCCTGATGACATTTTGTTTCTCCAAGACCAATCGTGAAAACAAGCTCATGAGTAATTACCTCACTCCTATATTTATGCCAAATAATACTATTAAATAGAATGTAAAATTATAAGTCAGTGTTAAGATATTTGCCCATCTACTACTTCCCTATAAGTTCTAGCAGTCTAGGATTAACTCATAGCAATTAAGGAACCAGGACACTGTGAGTGCTCCCTGAATATTTATTAGGCTTTATTTAATTAAACTGAATTTCAAAGCTTGCCAGAAATCAACTGAGCAAAGATAAATAAATTAATCTATTCCCAATCATGAAAATAGAATTAAAGCAATGGATTTCATTCACACACACACACACACACACACACACACACACACACAAACTGAATTGACATTTCTTGCAACCTATGTTAGTGCAAACCTCCAACAGATTTGCAGATGGCCACATATCAATCATGGGCTTTCACCACCACAACAATGACTTCAGCTAACAATGAATCAATTCAGAACGTCATAGATTTGAAGCAGAATTATGAGGAAAATCTCAGTATGCACATCACAGTGAATGGAAAATGCATAGACATATTCCCTACTTTTCATATTTGTTTACATTCGATGAATCAATTCAGAAGTCAAAGATTTAAAGCAGAATCATGGGAGAGTAGAAAGAACTTTATACTCATAGTCTGAAAATATTTGTTGATTTTAGTTAAGTCATCATGGGAAAATTGTTTACTACCTTTATTCTTTATTGGAAATGCTGTGGTATTTTTACATGTATGAGTTTCTGAATGCTCATCATTGACAGCTTTGTCTGAAATAACATGGTCACATTTTTTCTGGTAGATCATTTTTATATTAATCAAGTTGACTTAGCCTACTTTAAAGATTTTTTTTTCTTGCCAACATGTATTTTCTTTTTTTTATTAGTTGCTCAAAACATTACAATGATCTTGACATATCATACATTTGATTCAAAAGGGGTATGAATTCTTATTTTTCCACGTGTACAGATTGCAGGATCACATTGGTTATACAGCCACGTTTATACATACTGCCATACTAGAGTCTGTTGTATTCTGCTGCCCCTACTATCCCCCCACCCCTCCCCTTCCCTCCCATCACTTCTCTCTACCCCATCTACTGTAACACATTTCTCTCTCTTTTTTTTCTTCCCCCTCACACCATCTTATATGTAATTTTGTATAACAATTAGGGTCTCCTTCCATCTTCTGTGCAATTCCCCTTCTCTCTCCCATTCCCTCCCACCTCTCGTCCCTGTTTAATGGTAATCTTATAGGTCATCATTTCAGGAAGTATTTTGTTCATATTAGTAGTTCTTGGCTATCTGAGTTCATGCTGAATTAAAGACTTTCATTCTTACTTGAGGAAAAGAAATACTGTATTAGACCTTTCAGACCTAATCCTGGGCTAGTCTTATGTATAATATGTGCAATTTCTTGTTGGCAAGATTATTTTTAATATGCTCCTTTTCAGTGGTCATTTGTGAAAGTCAAGTGAATATTCTATCTTTTCTGTTTCGGGGCAAGCAAAGCTACACTTAAGCATCTGAGGAAGAGTAAAATTGTGGGCATCAAGAATAAGAGATAACTGAGTACAAGCAGATAGACCAACAAAGAGCATAAGCTGAATGAAAGGAATATGCTTCAAAATTTGTAAGAAGTTTGTTGGGGGACAGTGAACCTAATGAATTCAGAATAGAGATGCCTTACATCTCCTGGGCTATCAATAAGGAGGTGGCCCTAAAGGTATCATTAATATCAGCACTTGTTTCTGGAAATCTTCATACTTACAAGCCAAAGAAAAATGAAAAATCAGGTTCTGAACTCAGGTGTCAACAAAAAAGACCAATTGCCTATAGAAAAAGTTCCACCTTGTGTCTTCTGATGCTCCATATGTATAAAACTAAGTATCTTCATTCACAGTTATGATTCTATATCTATATTTATAATGGAAAGTAAAGACCATTCACAGGAGCTTCTGAGCATTCAGAGATGACTTCTGGTAGAAAGTTCTCTCCTGTTGACCTGACAAATCCTTACAAAACTTTTTTATCTATAGTATTGTAACTGTTCCATAAATATTTCAGTATTAAAAAATATTCTTAAGGTCATTATTAAGATCGACTGTTAAAATCATTGATTTTTCTTAATGTCACAAAATTCTATACTTTGTAATGATAAAACTTGTTATAAACAATAGCTTTTTCCAAAGACTGAACAATAATAGAAATGATATAGCTAATACTTCAGGTCCTAATAAAAATCAAATCAGCTCATTAGATATCATTGAAACAAAATGGTTTTTAAAGAAATACCACATTTTTTTCCTAGTCGATTTCTTCATAGAAAATTAAATTGCTGTTTATAAAACCCGCATGCAGTTGAATGGACTTTTAGAACCAATAGAGGAAAGTAATAACCAAGGGGTAGGACTTCCTGTCTCTTACATACAAAGTGTTTGCCAGTTTTGTTTTGCTTTGCCTAGTTATTTTGCATGGCTGGGCTGGGCTATCTGCACTAGTGTGGATATTTAGATATCAGATTCTAAATTCTGGTTTGGAATTTGAGCCTCAGAATTTGTTTTCCCATGGTGAACTTTGGATAAATTACTCAACATTGTCTGCAGAATGAAAATTGTAAGAGCATCTAACATGTAGCAAAATTTTAAGGATCAAATAATGCAGGTAAGAGCTCAGCAAAATGTCTGGTAAATAGAGAACACAGTAAGTTTAAGATATTATTTAGTATTATTTGTTTCCCCAATATAGCTTTTAATTAAAGCCACATCTTTTTAAAGTTGTATGAATTTTCCCCAAATCCCTCTCTCCTAAGCAACCCAGTGGAGATAGTTACTTTCCTGGAGAATGAATTGATTGATTACATACATTGTATACAGGTAGGGAAAGTGTCTCTCCTTTACCAATCACATCACTGTAGGAAAATCCATTGTTTTCTTTCTCCATACACATAACTATCTTTGAAATTCATCATTGAAACTAAATTTAAATTCAGGAATCTTTTTAATGAGAGGGTTAATGGGGTGCATAATGTCATATGCCCAGCTGCATTCACTACATTTTTAGGACTCTAGACATGAGAAAATGTCCATATAATTGACACATAGGAAGAAAGGCATTTTATTTAAGATTCCATAAATCTTGCACAACATTCATAACTTCTATTCCCACTGCAACATCCTTTGAAAGAGTAACTGTGGGTTCATAAATTAAATTCTCTGAACACAAGGTTTCACGTTTTACAATGAAAGGTTATTAATTTATACTTCAAAATGTAAGTTTTGATATTCAATTCATATGATATTATGGAGTTTACGTATCTAGATGTTAGTTAGGGGCATATACCTAAAAGGAATAGCAAATAAAGAACAGAAAAAGCATTTATATGCTGATGTTCATACCAACATTTTTTACAGTAGCCTAAAGGTGGAAACCACTCAGATGTCCATCAACTAATAAATGGATAAACAAATCATGGCATATACCTACAATGGAATAATATTTTATGCCATATTGAAGGTGACAATTTATAAAAACAAGTAATTTATTATATTCTCTAAATTATATAAAATGTATATTATATGTTTTATATTACAAAATATAAAGATAATAAATTTGTGTCATGCGATACTATTATATTGTACCATATGTTTTCTTTATTTTTGTATGTGTTTAAAATATCTCTAATGCAAAACATGGATCAAACTATTGAGATTGTACTTATTCTAGCAACATTTCATGAAATGAAAAATAATGCATCTGCTCTTTTCTTGGTTTTGGCATAAAACTTTTAAGTAAATTATAAAATATGCTTCTTAAGAAAGTTATGCAACTCATTCAAATAAGCCTGTGTTGCTCTATTGATAATATTAGTGATGAGCTTTCATAATTATGTTACCTCTTTGATCACTGGCTCCAAATACACGCTTCTGCAGCTTTTACCTTTGGTCCTAAAAGATGATGGCTGAGTCTGATGACGGTAAGTCAGGACTGCTACCATACCAATACAGAGGTGACTGCTATAAATGCTTTGTCACACAGAAACATAACTCCTGTAGTCTGCGTGTACTCTCAAAAGCATTTTACAGTTTAAATTATATATTCATCCAGACTTGACTTCAAGAATAATCAGTCAATATGCTTAATGGATCATCAAATTTGAGAGATGCAATTGAGAATATAAATAAAAAATTTAATTGCTATGTTTGCTGACCAAATTGAACAAACCTATTTTTTTTAGTCAATAGTGCACAATACTAGAGAATCTAAAACAGAATTTTTTTGCATATTTTGAAAGCATCCACACAACAGTGTCAATATGGCTCATGTTTGCAATTATAGTGGCCTTTATTTTCCATCTTGACAGTAACATTAATACCCAAAGAGATTTTTTTTCTCCCAGGTAAGGAAAGATTTGACTAGGCACTTAATAAACAATGAATACCAAAATACTTCCCTGAGATGTTCAAATGGTCCCCAAGGTCACTTGTTCCAAATTAAATTCACCGAGGAAGTGTGCCCCAGAGAATGGATACTTTTCACATGATTCTTCTAATATATTGTATATTTTCAGAGGCCTCTCCTGGATGTTAACTTTAGGAAAGTTAATAGAAAAATAGTAATCTAAGAGCAAAGAGCAAGTTTCTCTTTGACATGTCATTCTCAAATAGACATTGCTTCTGAGGAAAATGAGAATGAGCAGAATTGAAAAGCACTCTTGGGAGACTTGAAGGCAAAGGAAAAGAAGGAAATGAGAAAATGGGGGTTCTGAGGAAAGAAAGAAGAACAATAAAGTATAAAGATATTCTCATTCTTATTTCCCTATTTAAAATTTTTACTACATAAAAAATGAATAAATAAGAGAGGACACTTGTGAACTAGATGTTGTCTGGGACACCCAGAGCTCTCAACTCTTTTTTTTTTCTTCTTAAGTTATTATTATTTTTTATTTATATATGACAGCAGAATGTATCACAATTCTTATTACATATATAGAGCACAATTTTTCATATCTCTGGTTGTATACATAGTATATTCACACCAATTTTTGTCTTCATACATATACTTTGGATAATAATGATCATCACATTCCACCATCATTAATTACCCCCATGCCCCCTCCCTTCCTCTCCAACCCCTCTGCCCTATCTAGAGTTTGTCTATTCCTTCCATGCTCTATCCATAGAGAAGTCATGCTTAAGGACCTCAAACTGAAGCCAAGACAAAAATGACTGTAACTCCAACAAAGCAGTAGTAATAAGAAACCAGAAAATGAAAATAAAACAATTCAACTCATGACCTCTTCCAAAGAACTAAAAAGCAAAGAAAACTTTTACAAAAAATTGTAAATTGTCCCATTTGTTGATTTTTGTTATCAACTTTTGTGCTATGGGTGTNTTGTCGCTGATATACAGAAATGCCTTTGATTTATGCGTGTTGATTTTATATCCTGCCACTTTGCTGAATTCATTTATTAGTTCTAGTAGTGCGTTCTCCAAAGCAATTGTTTCTTGTAGAGATTCAGGTGCATATGATTTATTGGTGTGTGTGGGAAAATAATACCTGTAATAAAACTGGAGTATACAAAAGGAGAGATTCATATGAATGTAGACACATTGAAGGCCAATATTATAGGAATTTTGCAGTATAAATGGCCTCAGAGATATTTAGCTCACAGTAATTAGGCTGAACTTAATTCAACCAGTAACTAGATGCAGGCAAAGATCAGCCATGATGTAGCATGCTTGTCAAATATGTATAACTTTAACCTCATAAGAAAGAAAGTATCAAATTTGAAACACATTCCACACAAAAAAATGGGTGACACTTCTCAAATTTTTAGGCAAACTAAATCACTACTAAATGGCAATTCTAAAGTAAAATAAACTGTGCAAACATAGTGACTAAATTCAAGCATCACCCTAGATTTAACCCTGAATATTCCCATCACTGCTCCCTTTGAGGATCACCCTTGGATGACTATAATGAGCAATGTTCTGCCTGAGGTCAGCCCTATGTATGCATATCCATATAATCCATGTTTTCACCTTTAAAAGAAAATGTGTTAACTCTCAGATTATTCCTCACAAGCATGCAGGTGGGAATGAGAAATGTGATGAAGCAAAGGAACCAACTGAGATGGGAATTTGAGCTTTGCAGTATGAATCCCTGTTTTCCTATACTAGCCATTATAATGATGTAATAAAGAGATGTGTGACAAAAATACTGGAAAGAAGAATCAGTATTTAAGATGGTATCATTTTGGGGGGATCAGAGAGTACCAGGGATTGGACTCAGGGGCACTTGGCCACTGAGCCACATCCTCAGCCCTATTTTGTATTTTATTTAGAGACAGGGTCTCACTGAGTTGCTTAGCACCTTGCTTTTTCTGAGGCTGGATTTGAACACGTTCACCACCTGATTCAGCCTCCTAAGTTTCTGGGATTATAGGCTTGTGACACCATGCTGGGCTAAAATGGTATTATTTTTTAATCTAGCAAATTCAAAAGAGTCAACTGGAAAGCTGTTCTATTTTGTAAGGGAGGTGAGTAAAGTGACTGAATTCGAGGTTAAATTTTCTTGAATACAAGTCACAGTAATGTAGAACGTAAAATGTGGAAAGGATATCTAAAGTTAAAGCAACCCAAATTACAAAGAATAAAGTCAATCAAAAAAGTGAAAGATTTATATGATGAAAACAAACAAAAATAATTACTCAAAGCCCTATGTAAATAGACAGAGAGACAGTTCATGTTTCCAAATAGAATGATTCAATGTGATTAAGATGTCAATTCTTTTCCAAATTAATTACACATTAAAGACGTTATAGCCAAAAATCCTGGAAGATTTATGCCACCTTATGAAATTCTAATAATAATGTTAGAATACATTGTTTTATTAAGAGTATTGAGTGATGGGAGTTTAATCAAATTCTGTCTATATGAACTAAAATAAAAGGATATTGGCATAGTAGCAATCAAATCTGAAGAAGGTAGTATAGAAATGCATAAATATTAAACATTAGATACAATGAACACAGGAGGATTTTTTTAGAAATGTGTTATAAATGTTTTTAGGACAAAAGAAAATTGATAATGACAGTATTAATGGTAAGAAAATAAACAACCTGATTTTAAGATGGGTGAAGAATCTGAATAATCATTACTCAAGACCAGCAGATTTATGGGAAAAAGAGTCAAAATCATTAATCACCACAGAAATGAAAATTGAAACCATAAGGAGAGACGACCTCACAGTTATAGACTATTATCAAAACTATGCAAGGCAGGTATTGCTGGGGATGTAAGTAAAGGGAATGCTTGCACTACACACTGTCTGTAAGACTTTATATTGTAAGGAAAAATAAACAGCATGGAGTTTCCTCAAAAATTAAAAATTAAATCATCACAGATCCAGCAATACCACTCCTGGGTCTGTACCTACAGTGCATGAAATCAGTATCTCTAAGAGACATCTGCACATCTATTTTCACTGCAGCATTATTGACAATAGAAAAAATATGCAATCAAGCCAAGTGTCCATCAGTGGATAGATATGTGGATAAAGAAAAGGTGGTAAATGCACAAGGGAATAGTAGTCAGTCATAAAACACGGACATTCTTTCATACGGGGTCACATAGATGAGCCTGCAGGACATTATATTAAGTTAAATAAGTCAGGTGTACAAATACAAACACTGTGAATTTGTATTTATATGTAGAATCTAAAAGGCTGAACTCAGAAATAGCAGAATAGTGGTTACCAGAGCCTAGACTAAGGGAGATGGGGAGATGCTGGTCAAGGGATAGATATTTTCAATCACACAAGAGAAATATAAACTCAAGAGACCTATTATACAACATGGTGACCATAGTTAATAATAAAAAAAAATCTGTTACTGAAAACAGCTGAAAGAGTAGACTGTAAGCGTTCTCACCACAAAAATGCTAGTTATATGAGAAAATGCATATGTAAATTAGCTTAAATTCTGAAGAGCCATTCCACAAAGTGTACATAGTTCAAAACAATAATACTTTATATCATAAATATATACAATTTTTATTTTTCAATTTGAAACTGAATAAAATATATTAAAATAAAAACAAAAATAAGATTAAAAAGTTCCCGTTCATCAAATTAAATAATACTATAAAAATATAATACAAAAAGGAGAATTTACAATATAGATAATCAATACAGAATTTGTACACAGGATTCCTAAAGGGCTTCATCAATTTAAAAATAATGTAAAAACAGTGTGGAAATTTAACAAAAAACATAGATACATATTTCATGAAAGATTATTAAAAAATGGATGTTTTCCAAATGTGAATATGTTCAGCTTCAGTAACAATATGGATTACAAACTAAAATCACAATGAGCTCAAAGTCTTGAACCCAACAATTCACATGGTCAGGCACTATTGGTGAGGACGGTCATACACTGAGGTAGGAGTTCAACTTAAAATGCAACATTTGGAAAAAAACACAATTACCTGTGAAACTCAATGCATGAACAGCCTTTTGAACATGAAAGAATTTCTTTCAATTAGAAAACTCTTACACAGCATACATGATGATCCAAATTGCAATGAAAGCAATTCTATCTTCTTTGTGATGTTCCAAAATAATTGCAAACTGAGGAAAACTGGGATTTTGCACAAAATTGTAAACAAAATTTTACTTGTACTATAAAATATTAATTTAAGCTTATAAATTTTTAAGTTGAATACAAGTTTTAAGGGACAGGGACTTATGCAAAGCATTGTTTCTTTAATAATATCTTTAGCATTATGAGGACAAAATAAGAAGCTTTACCTATTCTTTGAGGAGTGGTAAAACTGCACATGATCATTAGGTCAGAGAATGACAAAAATGTTTACAACCTGAGTTAGATGTTTTTATAAAACAAAGTACCTGACTTGTAATCAAGAATTCAAATCTGTTTTCATCACTGACATCACCACTGACAAAATCATTCTCTGCTAATATCTTAAACAAAAAAAGATTTCCATCCAAATATCATAAACTAAAATTTCATAGAAATTGACCACAAAACAAAATTAATCTTTAAACAAAACATATATGCAGCTACAGAAATGTGCCATATTGATAGAATAATGAGTATTAAAATTTAAGAATTATTCTTTTGGCTCCAGAAATTTATCTACCAGCTGAATTGCTTTCTGATTAATTAGGATAATATCAAATTTTCAAAAGTAGTTTCTTTTCTTTTTTAAAAAATATTTTAATATAAATTGAAAAAATGAAGTTTTAAGGTGAGCTTCCATATTATTTTTACTTATAGTAGAACAAACACCCATACCTTTTATTTATCATTCCTAATTCTCTTCAAAGTTGATCCTATACTCAAAAGATAATTTATTCTACACTTTGATAATTATAAATAAAAAGAAGCATTCCTGGAGAATACCTTGAGTTGACCACATCAACTTTTGTTAGAATTCACCACCTATGTCTTGTTTCAGAATGAGTATATAAAGGATTCAGTGTGGGGGATCCATTCTTATTTTACCTGTGGTTAACCTCTTACACCAGAGTTTTTTCATAGCATTTTTCATCTCTGCATTTCTCAAGGTGTATATTAGAGGATTCAACATGGGAGTGATAACTGTAAACACCACACTTATGGGTTTATCAATAGGAAAGGTGGAAACAGGTCTAACATAAATGAAAATACAGGGAACAAAAAAGAGGATGACCACTGTGATGTGGGAGATGCAGGTGGACAGGGCTTTGCGCCTCCCTTCCAGGCTGTAGGTTTTAAGGGAGTTTAGGATGAACCCATAGGAGATCAGGAGAAGGATAAAAATGACCATACAGATTGCTCCACCATTGGCAACCACGGTGAGACCTATAAAGTAGGTGTCAGTGCATGCAAGTTCCAATAATGGGTACATGTCACAGATGAAGTGGTCAATGACATTGGGACCACAGAAGGGGAGACAGGAAACAAAGACAAGCTGAACCACAGAGTGTACAAAACCTCCCACCCAGGCCACCACCAACAGGAGGATGCAAACCCTTCGATTCATGATGCTCAAGTAGTGCAGTGGCTTACAGATGGCCACATAGCAATCATAGGCCATCACCACCAGAAGGAAGACCTCAGCCCCCCCAAATAGGTGTTCTATGAAGAGCTGGCCCATGCATGCTGGGAAGGAAATTGTCTTTTTATCATAGAGTAAGTCTATAATCATCTTGGGTGAGACAGCAGTGGAGTAGACAGCATCCATGAGTGACAGATAGGCAAGGAAGATATACATTGGGGAGTCCAAAGAGGGGCTGGCAATGACAGTCACCACAATGAGCAGGTTGCCCACCATTGTCACAATGTAGATGAGTAGAAACATGGCAAATAATGCATTTTGTCCATCAGGATCCTGGGTGAGGCCCAGGAGGACAAATTCTGTGACGTTATTACTCTGTCCCATTTACTCTTCTACTCTTAGGCTTGCTTCAGAGATGAGAGTTCAGGAGAATAGACACTGAGATGAAATCGTGAACAGGTTGACAAATCCACCATGTCATGGATCACATCTTCATCTACCTTCTATAGTGGTGAAAATACAATAAACATTTAGTAAGCACCTGTTGAGGTTCTCTTCCAAGGAACCCAGTAGACTTTCTGTAGACAATTCTATTCCTCCTAATAATTTTTCTTGGGGCCTAAAGTTTAGTGGTTCTTTCTCTAAACCTTTGCTGATATTCCATAGAGGAGAGTAGTCAAAAGCCCAACAGTCATTCACATATTTAAAAATGCATATTGAAAATATGTTCCTTCTTCACACAGAGGTCAACAATCATGAATACAGAAAGGTTTCTTGCTTTCAAATACCTATTCACTATAGCAACAATAAATTCTAAAAATATGAAGTGATGTAAAGTCAGTCCTTTGAGTTGGTAGTATCTGAGGGGAGTCACTTTACAATATTATCATAGCAATATTTACATAGCACCAGAATTAACACTTCTTCTGAAATATCTGACTCAATACAATTAAATTTGTGGTTAATTAGATGATCAGTCTTTCATGTCTCAAAGGACGTTTAGTCTTTGGAAATCTCTCATTAAGTTTCAAAATACTGGACTTTAAAGTGTATCAAATAGCTACATGAGTAATTAACTCATTGCTTATTATGGCATTTATTTCATCTACTCTGTCATCCATTTCCGAAAGCTATAATTCTGCCAATTTCATCTTTGCATATATCAAAATTCTTAATGCATACCCATTCATCATCCTGAATTTCAGCATTTTTTAAAACTAAACTGATCAAATGACTATTATCAATTACTACATGAGGTGCTAGTATTGTATTTTCAGAAATCTTAGAGTAACATAGGCAGTAAAGGAAGAAGAAATAGTAACTGAAAATAGAGGAAGTGAATAGTGGGACAAGGTCGTATATGCAAAGATTTTTAGGGACTGATAATGCTCAAAAATAGAATTTTAGTATACACACGCTGAGAAGCAGCACACTCAAGTGGAAAGTACATACTTAATGGGAGAGGGCATGAGTTTCAGTTATGTTCTAAATGCAATTATAAATATGTCTCAACTTACACATTGTAAAATATAGAAATTGACCTAGATGATCCCAGAATCCTTTCCAGTCCAACTACTTCCAACATTATTGGTACAGCACAAATTTGTTATTTTCTGCTGACATTTGTTTTTTGTATTTTATAATTAAATAGCAATTTCCAAGCTTATGACTGTTGCTTGAAAGATGTCAGCCAAATGGTCATGATCATTGTACTGTCATGTGTAATTAATAAAAAAAAGAAAGAAAGATGCCAGCCAGTAGTTATGGGGTATGATAACTATAGTGACCAAATAATAACTCTGAGTTTCTCACTGTGTACAAGATAGGACCCAAGACTTGCTTGGTGAGAAAACAAAGCACCATGAAGAATACCACTAACTTTGGAGATGCATTGGTTGCACTATAATTCCTGTTTTATTCACTTATGTCCATGTGACCATGGGCAGATGTATAAACCTCCCTGTGTCTCCACCGCATCAGTTTTATCATGGGGATTCCCTTAGCAACTACCTCTTTATTATATGTTGAGTCCTTAGAGTGCTGTTGGACATGTGGTTAAAATCTAAATAAAGACACCATTATTAACTTTTTGAATGTTTCACTGTGAATATTGGATCAGAATAAATCATCAGGATCTCAGTCAACTTAATAGGTACAATCTAGGATATAAAGAACTATATTTCTATGATCCATGAACACCTTTTTGGACATGAGGTAAATAATATATGTTAAGAAATATCATATATATTTGTGTGTGTATACATATATATGTATATATATGTGAAAGTGATATTTACTTATGAATAAACATATTTAAACTAGAAGCAAATAAGAGAATTCTGTTCACATGGACTTGGTACTGGAAAAGGACATGTGCAGAAAGAGTTTTCTTTAGAAGCCAGCTCTGATGAGCATCCTACACATCTTGGTCACATTACTGCTTTCACCTGATCCAGGAGCTGTCATTCATGTGCCTATCTACTAAGTACTGCAGCTAAAAAGGCAAAGGCTGGGACTTAATCTCATAAAATATCTGATACTAGAAATTTCTTACTATTAGAGGCAAATCTCTCATAAGGCAGACCTGTTGAAAACTTAAGGTTACAGTGCAGTCCATGACCAAATCTCTTGTTTTCACATCTTACTTTCTGTGATGTTAATCTCCTTAATCATCAATGCTGGATTTCACTAGAATAAATATTCTACTGGAAATTATTTGCATAGGGTACATAAAATATGCTTTGTAGTTTAAGTCTCAAAGATTTGATACTATTAAAGCTAAAAGATAGCATTATTAGGTTTCCAACTTAATACTAAGTTAATATTTTTCTAGAAAAAATGTGACATAAGTCCTTACAAACACATTTTTTTAAAAAACAAAACAAAACATAATAGGAAAATAATATATCTAATTCATTGAAACAGTTTTACAATTTTTTTAATCTCTCTAGGTTACAGTAGATTAGGTATTTATCTGAGAATGGGTTTCTCTACGTATATATCTATGTATATGTACCAACAGGTTTGCCAAGAAAAATTTAAGATTCACAAATAAAAGATGATATAATCTTCTAGAACATAATTGAAACTTGTTCCTTTACATTATAACATACTTGTAATTTTAAATTTTAAATTCAAATGTATCTAAAAGCAATTATACTTCTGTTAACATATTATGCAGAATAAAATATTCCATAAACAAAGGTAATAAATCCATTGGTTTATTTATTAGACAATTAACAGGCATTATTATTTGGCAAAAGGAAAAATAATAGACCTAGAAAAAGCAATTCTAAAAAATATATACTTTGTATGTTCTAATTAATTTCTGTGTTTGGCTAGCTGCATTCATTCAAATCAGATACCTTAAATGAGAATATATAATATTTAAGACATTAGTTGTATTTTAGTATATCACAGGAACTTTCATTGTCAGTTGTTTTATGAACTCACCTTTTGGGACTTGTCCTTGGTCCAGAAAAATGAATGCTGTTTTCACTGAGAGTGATTGTAGATATCAAGTAACTATGTGTGATCATGGAACCTATACTAACATATGACTGATGAGTGAATCTAGAAATATTTACAAGTGGTTATAGATTTCCAAGTGGTTATATCTCTACATTGACTTCTCATTATCTCAGACTTAGAGAGAAGTATAAAAATGTCCAAAGTATTTGCCTAAGGTATTAGGACATTCAAAAGTCACTTACTAGAGAGGTCAGGGATGGGCAATAGGGAAGGGGACATTATCTAAGTATGTTATATTTATGTACAAATGTCATAAATTAACTCAATATTCCATATAGTTAATGTGAGCCAATAAATAATAAATGCATGGGTCTCTTCAAAAACATTTACTGAATAAAGGGAATTGAGTTTTCTTACTTGCTGGTAAAATTTCTCTGTGGAAAAACAAACTTCTATGTTTGCACAAAAATTGAGTTGGTTAGTGTAAATTAACTTGGCCTAGCCCATTTCTTAATAGAACAAATAAGTGAATGAAACATTTAACAATACTAAAATTAGTTATGTGATTTTTCTCTTCTCAGTCAATTATGGTGAAGCAAAGAAAATGGACTTGACTTTGAGGATTCAGGATCATTCATGTGCCTATGTACTAAGTACTGCAGCTAACAAGGCAAAGGCTGGGACTCAATCTCATGAAATAGCTGATAATGGAGATTTCTTACAGTTAGAAGCAAATCTCTTCAATCTTGCAGTCACTCAAACAGCAGCTGTCAAAGTCCCCTTTCTTTCTAATTAAAAACATGTCTCTGTATTTCTATAATCTTATCCAAAGAGAAAGAGTTTGCCCACCAACTTCTGAGGGCAGCAATGAAGAGTACAAAAACAATTTGTCACCTGAAGACCCAGACAGCAGCTGAAGACATACTTGGGTAGAACCTGAGTTTCAGAAATCAATCTTTCCACTTAGGTTTGCAAACACAGTCTACGAATGTTTACATAGTTGCTGCTTTACATAGATTAGTTCATTAGCATATTTGGAACAAATTCAAAAGAGGTAATCTCTCCTGAACAGATTTCTTCCCTTGAACAATCCCTAGAGGAAGAAGACTTGGGTCTTGCCATGAAAGAGTAGCTGACTGACAGTGCTGTGAAAAACACCTCATGCAAAAAGAAAAATTCCAGAGTGTGATGATTAATGAACTATGATTTCCAGATTATGAAACAATTAGGGAAATCAAGTAACACTTAATCAGGCTTAAGGAGGAAACAGCCCCAGTTCCCTCACCCAGTCACACCTCAGCAAAGGAAAGCCTCACTGTGCCCAAGAAGCACTGAGGCTTAGAGGCAGGGAGCTTGGAACTGGAGAGTCTATTGAGGTCAATAAGTTCTAATTTTTGAAAATAAAGGCCATCATTTCTCTGCACTTTAGATTGGAATGAAGGCTTTTGATTAATTCTAAATCTGTGGACCTGCGATACAGAGAGTTTTGACTGCTCTGCATTCACCTGATGACTTCCACCTTGAAGTTTCTGATGAGGTAGCAAGGCAAAAAAGTTAAATCTTTCTTCCTTCTTCTTAGGATTTATTAACATATCATATCCCTGAGGTAATTGCTGTCTCATTGATGGTTCATCTTATTTATCTAAAAGAACCAACCGCACATCAGTACCCATATTTTTCAAAAATGTTACTTGTTCTATTGGACCCCAAGACGCTACTATTTCTTATGCCATTCTGCACAAATAATGGAAATCCACATCAACTGTAAGGTTTGCTGTTCCAGGGACAGTTAAGACATCACGAAGCTTGTGGCCACAAAATCCTCTGAAGGTGAGTCTTCATTCCATCATGACCATAATCAGCAGTCAGTATAGCACCTCCAGTTAATGCAATGTATTGAAAAACTTCCTGAATAATAACCCTAGCATCAGGACATACTTCAACACAATCCCTTGTTTCATCATGACAGCTTCTGCAGGGGTGGTACAAGGAGCTAAAACAAAACTCAATTTATCGGAAACCTGTGGATCTGTATCAATGAATACTTCTCTCCATCCTTGTAGTGTTTTCTGAAATTTATGGACAGGAAGAACATCAAAAAATTCATGCGCCAGAGAAAAGCTGTATCCTTTCGAACATCTTGTAGGTCTTGGCCCCAGGAAATTGGAATCCCAGACTTAGAAAAACCCTTCAT
>NW_026000174.1:57009550-57112050 GCF_001458135.2 Marmota marmota marmota | reverse complement strand
TGTAGATGCGTGGGTTTGCTTTATGTCTTCTATTCTGCAACAGTGATCTATGTGTCTATTGCTATCCAGAACCAAGCAGTTTATGTTCCTACAGCTCTGTACTATAATTCAAAGTCAGGCATTGTGATGCCTCCAGATTTGCTTTTTTGGCTTAGCACTGATTGGGCTCTAGTGAATCTTTTATTCTTCCCAATAAATTTTAGGACTATTTTTCTAGTTTTCTGGAGAATAAGACTGTGCAATTTCTTAAAAGAAGTATTAAAAACCAGAAGATAAAAGAAACGGCATCTTCACCATGCTAAATGAAAATGAATCTCAACATAGCTTTAAATATTGATTTAAAAAACCCAAAGAAATGATTGCAAAATACAAAGACTTTCCTGATTGAATGATAACACAAGAGATTTTTACCACCAACCAACTATGCTATAGAGAGAGATCTGTGGAACAATCTTCAGGAAGAAGGAGAAAGTTCTAAACTGGAAAAAAAAAGAAAAAAGGAAATGCGGGAAAGAATGGAGGGAAGAGGGTGAAGCTCGGTGGTGGAGCACACGTTCAGCATGTGCAAAGCCCTGGTTCTGCACCCAACACCAAAAAAGAAAAAAAGTTGATATTACTGAAAAGGTAATAAGGGGAATAAATCCAAATGAATCTTACCTAGATGTGACATCAATAAATGCAAAGCAAATAAGAATATGATGGATTTATATCAAAATACATGACCAATTTTGCTTAAAAAATTAATAAGCAAATTTCCCCTGCCTATAAAACAGAATTTAATGGGAAGAGCCTTAAGAGGAAAACATCTTAAATAACAAAATAAAAAGATAAGGGTAAAATAGTGGAATAAGCTGCACACATTCTGAACAAAAGAACATTGTTTCTGAGCAAATATCAGACAAAAACTAAGACATTTTAATTGATTGAATTAAAAGGAGAAACAGACAAATCAGCAATAATACAAAACTTAAGCACAACTTATAAATGCAAGAATATGTGTACGTGTTCTTAAAGATGTTTTAACTTTAAACATCATTAACATAACTGATCTAATGAGATAAGAGAACAGTGCACACAATAACTGAAAGGTCCACATTCTTTTCAAATGCACAAGAAACATTTTTCAAAATCCTTGTCATTTCAAGTCAACTCATTCTTAACTACAGAACATTTACTCTGGTAAATAAAGTAAAGCAAATTACCCACGGGCATAGAATTCACTAGTGTAAAAACATTTCCTTTCAGCTTAAGTAATTGACAGAATTAAACTTTGGAATGGCCTACTAAAGGCTGAGTCATGAGGACACTTAGAAGACCACTCATTACATCTGAGTCATAATGCACACCTAGGGCACCATGTATCCTTGTGAGACAATATCCCCACACTAACAAACATCCTCCCATGCGGCCTGATACTTTGCCCTTCTTCATTCCATTATATACAAAATTTATTTCCACACACATTCTTCTAATTCCTACCCAAATACATTATCTAGTTTCTGCGATTGCAATTGAACAATCTTCTTCCTTTTAGAACAACACCACATTTCCTAGTTGCAGTCTAGTGACACTGGAGCCTAACTATTGAAGTGGAGGTAATAGGGCACGAGTCCTTTGCAAACTGGGTTTATGCATCTTGTGCACACCTTAAGGAGGATAACATCCGAAGGTTCCTAACAGCAGTCTTAATTGGAGAAATAAATCCTAAACCCTTTTTTTTGTAAATGGTGAGCAGGGCAGTACAACCCCATATGCAGGCATACCTCCGAGAGATTATACTGAATGACTCTTCCTTTCATGAAATTGCCATAGTATGCATTGATGGTTGATAGCATTCTACTCATAGCTGAACTTCTTTCAATATTGACATCAATGACTTTTAACCCTGTAATGTAGACAATATCCTAAACCATTTTTTGTCATTTCAGCAATATTCCAAACATATTCTTCAGAAATACATTCCATCTTAAGAAATCACTTTGTTTTTCTCTTATCCACAAGAGGCAATGTTTCATATGTGAAGTTTTATCATGAGTTTGCAGCAAGCTGTTCACCTCTTCAGACTTCACTCCTGAATCTAGTTCTCTTACTATTTCCAACACATTTGCAGTTACTTCCTTTAATGAAGTCTATAACCCTCAAAGTCATCCATGAGGGTTGGAATCAACTTTCAAATTCCTGTTAATGTTGCTATTTTGGTCTCCTCCATGAATCATGAATGTTTTAGTAGTGTTTACAATGGTGGATCCTTTCCAGAAGGTTTTCAACTTATTTTGTCAGGTCTAGGAGAAAAATCACTATCTTATATGGCAGCTACAGCTTTTAAAAATGCATATATACATATAAATGTTTTCCAGTAGTATCTAGACAATCTTGAGTCCTGATTCTCTGATACTTCCATGGGCTGTGCATCAATGGTTCAGTGTCAGGTGGGGGAATCTCATCCAGGGCCCAGACGGAGTTATCTCACCCAAGAACATCACCCAGAGCAAGGGAAGGCCTGGCTCATTCTTATCTGGACTAGACCATTTGCTAAAGCAATCAAGCCTGTCATGAATAGTTGATTAAGAAATCAAGTGACAGAATTCTATTATGAAATACCTGTTTGTATTCTGAAATTCTATTATTCTATTTGTATTCTATTGTATTCTATCTGTATTCTATTTGTATTATTTGTATTCTGAAATTCTATTATTCTATTATGAAAGACCTGTTTGTATTAAAGTGGAAATTGTGGATTCCCCCAAAGTACATAGAATAATTTTTAAAATAAATTTTATTATATATATCGAAGGTACAACAACATGGTATTATCAGAACAACTATAGTCTACTAATTTATCAAAAATTCTGAACACAATACACTATTATTAACTATAATCCTGGGGCTGTGCATTAGATCTTTTGACCTATTCATATCTGGTACTTTACATCCTTGGATACATGTTTCCTGATTTCCTCCTTCATAAAACTTACCCTAGTACCCTGATTTCTACTATTTTGTTTTATTTCTGTATAAATTTGATCTTTTTAACTTATTTTAAGTTAAATCTTGAGATTCACCCATTTACCAGCTCACTGATATAGAATATTTTCAGTCCACACCACATGAAGCAGAAGAAATGCCTAATTAACTCCAGCAACTCCTGAATTCCAAGCTCCCCAAATTTTGAAATAAAATGAAATAGTAATTATTTTAAGTAACAAAAGGCTGGAACCTTGCCTTATATGAAATAATGTTTAAAAGTGGAATCTCAGTGTGTGATGATACTGTAACAAATATTATATACTGATGTATGTGTTATCAAATATAGATCTGTGTGTATTCATGCAAAGGTGCTTGCATTCAGACAGATATAGTCAAAGGTATTATTGGATACAAGCCTGTATGTGCCCATACAGATTAATATGTTAAATGCAGACCCAAGCATGTAATCAGATACAGCCTGCCATGTGGTCAGACACATATGTCTATATACAGATCTAGGCCTGTGGCATTATACTGCAATTACTGGCAATAAAAGTTACTGAGTCCTTTCTGACCACTTCATTGAAAACGGAAATCAAACATAAATAAAATGCCCTTTTAAATGAGAAAAAAAGGCAAATAAGTAGAATCTATGATGATGATTAAAACTCAGTTGAGATTTATCGATCAAGGCTTAATAATAGTGTAATATTCTGGATGAGAAAAGTAGACATTATTATATACTACATTCTTCAAAATTAATATGGAATATCCTGTAGTTCTAAATTTAATTTTATTCTAAGTTTTTAAATTTTACAAAATAATCTTGAGTTTTGTCAGGAAGACTAAGTGCTTATGAATTGCAAAAAATTTTTGAAAAGGGTGAGTATTTGGTAGAAACTATCCCTAATATGTAGAAATGAGTATGAAAAATCCTTGACCATTGAAATAGTGTGTTAGTGATAGAAAGATGATTTTTTAAGAAAATAATAAAGAAATAGTTCAAGTTTAAACATTCTAGATGTAAAATTTGACATATCAACAGAAATTTCATATTATTACTGATAAATTAATAATGAACAAATTGCATTGGCAGATTATTTACTTACTTGAGGGAAATAAGCATAGATATATCCTTATAACAAAATAAATCACTGATAGGCTGGAACAGAAAATTTCCTGAAAAGTTATTTAAAAATTAGATGTCAAAATTTGTAACGTTACTGGCAGGAAATGGAGGCTTCTCATGTACATTGATAGTAGCATTGAAAAAGTAAAAGATATTAAGATAAAACATCTGTATATAAAAAACTCAATGATAACATAATAAGGTAAATATGTATTGCACATGTCAAAGAAGAGTATATATATGCATATTTAATACAGAAAGAATTCATCAAAATCCATCAGTGAACATAAAAAGATAATTAGGTTTATCTCATCACTCATTATAATTCAATAAAATTTGAAAGTTAATTGCATATCCAAATATGGAGGAATGGATTGAATAAACTATGAATGTTATTTGGGGAATAGTCTATATTTGGAAACAATTTGAAATGATATAATAAATCTCCATGTAATAATAATGTGGACAAAATGATATTACAAATTATTCATACAGTGTGATTTATCAGTAAAAACATTCATTTCTCCAAAGTCTCTGTGCCTTATGAATATGAACTAAACAGGGGAAACAGGAAAAATGAGTTTCTTTGGCAAGATTTTTTACCATATTAGGAGCAGACAATAATTTATTTCAAGCCTGAGTCAGAAAAAATGTCACAAAGATTGTATAAATGAGAATTCTATCAAATAAAACAATATGTCTAAACTCTTTATTACTGAATAATCCATTCTGTATTAATAAAGAAGGTTGAAATCTCCAAACACAAACTAATGACAAGAAGATAGAAACATTAAGTACCTTATTATATACTGCATAAAATCATACTGTACCCAATAAATATGTACAATTCTTGGTGTTAATCAAACATTTTTTTTTAAGTTTAAGAAAATAAATATGCTAATTACCCTGACTTAATATTACACATTGTATGCATGTGTAAATTATCACATATTTTCTATAAATATGTAGAATTAAAATTTTATGTTTAATCGTAAAATTGTGTAATTTGAAAAAGTTAAAATACAGGGATTAGAATGAAAATTAATCTTTATTGCCAGCATCTTTCTTGCCAGTATTTTCCAAAATATCTAGTGTCAATCTTTGCATTATATGCTTGTACCTCCAGGATTCTGATAACTTTGCATATGAAAGATAGAGCCTGGTCTCTTTTTGAAGGCCATAAACCTATAACAAAGAGATGGGCATGTCAAAAAATAGTAGAGGCCTCATCAGATATTCTAAACTGTATGGGAAGATTAATGGAGTATTTTTATCCTTATGAAAAACATGACATCCAACACAACTACTTCATCTGAGGTATTCATGTGATTTTCCAACTGGGAAAATAAGTACAATTTAGTTGTTTTTCTGCATTTCTTCATTCATATTCTTTTATATTCTTAACTTCCTATGATGAATATTAAAACTGAAGTATTATGCCTTTTCAACCCTAATATGCTAAGCAATATGAACAAAAGGTTTTATTTGAAATCTCTTACAAAAATAAAGTATGTACCTCAACATTAAAATGATTTATTAATGTTGTGTGCATTAGTTAGGAAAGGAATAGACCAAGTATTTATAAAATATTTACATATTATTTCTTATTTTATTCTTTCAAATTTTTGATAAGCACTATTAATTCTGAAAAAAGATTGATTTTTTTTTAAAAAAATAATTGAGAACATCTTCCATTAAGTAAAATAAAATTACAATATCAATTATGGCACATAAATCTATAGTCTCAAGAGAACCATTTTATACCCAAAAAATGAACATGTGTTTTCCAAAACAATCCTGACAATCTTAAAAATATATGTGGATCATCGGAAAATTCACATACCGAAAGCTTGTGGTCATGCACAATTACTACACCTGAAAGAAATTTTACTACAATGAAAGAATGATACATGGCTTTCCCGAAAGAAACAGCTCTTTGTTGAAAATGAGTGCTACGTTTCTCTGCCACCTCACGTTCGTTTTGGAGTCCAGAGTTTCTTCATGGCATTTTTCATCTCTGCATTTCTTAGGGTGTAGATTAAGGGGTTCAACATAGGGGTGATAACAGTGTAAAACACAGTCAAGGATTTATCGATGGGTAAGGTAGAAGGAGGTCTCACATACATAAAAATACAAGGAACAAAGAAGAGGATCACCACAGTGATGTGTGAGCCACAGGTAGACAAGGCTTTGCGTCTCCCCTCCTGACTAAGATTCTTCAAGGAATGCAGGATGACCCCATAGGAAATAAGCAAGAGAACAAAGATGACCACACAGATCGCCCCATCGTTGGCAACCACTGTAAGGCCAATAGCATAGGTGTCAGCGCAGGCAAGTTTTAGTAAGGGGTACATGTCACAGATGAAGTGGTCAATGACATTGGGGCCACAAAAGGGAAGGTTGTAAACAAAGAGAAGTTGAACTACAGCATGCACAAAACCCCCAACCCAGGCCAACAGCAGGAGTAGAACACACACCCGTTGGTTCATGATGGTCAGATAATGCAGAGGTTTGCAGATGGCCACGTAACGGTCATAGGCCATGACCACCAGGAGTAAAATCTCAGCACCACCAAATAAGTGTCCTATAAAAAGCTGGGTCATACAAGCTTGGAAGGAAATGGTTTTCTTCTCATAGAGTAAGTCTATAATCATATTCGGGGTAACCGTAGTAGAATAAGCAGCATCCATAAATGATAAGTAGCCAAGAAAGAAGTACATAGGAGCATCCAAGGCAGGGCTGACCACCACAGTCACAACAATGAGTAGGTTGCCTGCCATCGTCACCATGTAGATGACCAAGAACACCACGAATAATATTCTCTGACCCTGGAGGCTCTGAGTGAGCCCCAAGAGGACAAATTCGGTCACATTGTTCCTGTGTTCCATGTGTGCTTCTGGATGTCATTATTTCACTGATAAGAACAAAATTATCTGCAAATAGATTTATTACTAGTGACTATGAAATTTAAGGATAACTTCCTTATGTATTACATAAATAGGCATTACAACTTACTATGTTTTAGGCCTGTCAGAGATTATAAAATTATAAGAGTGATTAAAGCATTATGCATAGCTTCAGAGATCTTACAGACTAAAGAGAGAGGAATAAGAAATTAAAGGCATATGTAGGGAATGATTTTTAAATAAATGACTCTGCCGCAACTAGATTTCCACTTGTATCTAGTAAAATTGCAAATATGGATAATACTATAAATAAAAATAAAATGAAAATGGATTAAAGATCCAACATAAAACTAAAGCAAGCTTTGGTTTATATTTATTTTTAGGTTAATAAAAGGGAGATGACTTTGCACCTTCTAGGCCTAGTAAAATCTCAGGGAGCTCATTTGTAGAGTGCTTGCCCAGCATGCATGAGGCCCTGGGTTCAAATCCAGAACCATGAAAAAAAAGGAAAGAGCAATCTTCTCAAATAATAAAATTCCAAATAAGTACATTTGACAAAATCAAATTTTTTTTAATAATTTAGCAAAGGATACCATAAAGCCAATAATAAAAAGGTATGTGGAGCCAAGATGTACATTTTAGAAGCCATACAGAAAGGTAATATCTAAAATAGACAAAGGGCTTTAAGCAATTAATACATAAAAGACAAATAAATAGTAATGTAGAACAAGGATATGAATAATCAATTAAAAGAGAAACACATCCATATGGCCACGAAACATAGAATAAGATGCTGAAACTCACCTGTTAACAGAAAAATTAAAAATTAAGAAAAGACATTACTTTATATCCATCAGACTGACAAAAATGTAGTTGGTAAAAATGAAAAGGAAATTTTCTTACACTGCTAGCAAAATATAAATTGTATAACAGTTTTGATATAATTTGACAAATTCTGAAAGTAAAAATACATGTACATTTTATATCTGTAATGACACTTCTGTTCCATAAAATCTACTCCATAAAAATAAAATCCCCAGCACATAGGATATTTTCATAGCAGGTTTTGAGGCTTTATTTTTAATGGCATCTAAAAAAGTAAAACTTCCAAATTCAAAGTGAATTTCAATAAAGAAATGCTTGAATAGAACTTCTATCAAATGGAAAATAGCCATTTAAAAATAATAATTACAGCTATGTTAATATTCTTAAAGAAAATGTCCCAGGTTATTGTTTAATAAGAAATAAACAAACATAGAATTATGTATAATAAGATTGTTATAAAGCAATAATAAAAATATCATACATTCATCCACTTACAAATGTCTATAATTTTATTAGTATGGAAAAATATGGAGAGATATGTGTTTTGTTGCAAACATTCTTACATCTGTGTTATTGATGCAGGGAGAAGCAAGGAATTGAGTGTAAAAGGATGAAAATGACAAGAGAGGAGAATCCAAGCTAGAGAGAGACTCACACAGAGAGAGAGAGATTACACACACACACACACACACACACAACCTTACATAATCAGTAAAATCAACATTCACTAGCCCAGTTATCCCTTAAAATAATTCTAGTAATGACAATCAGTTACTCATAATCCTCTCTTGATAGTCACTTCCTTCTGACTGCATAATTCTCCCCTGCTTGCTCTTCATAAACGTGGATTGTCTGTGTTCCCAACCACCTTCCGTCTCTTTGCTCATGCAATAGATCTGGTCTCCACTACCATTCTTCAGTACATGGCTCCTATAATTTCTCCCTCCATTTCCTGTATCATCATTTTTTCTGCTTCTTCTGCATAATTCTCTAAGCCTATTTAAAAAGAAATATCCAAATCCATTCATGCCCACATCTCTTTCAAGTGAGCGCTCCACATCCATGCCCTGTATACACAACCCTATGATTTACTGAATCCAATAGTCACCTTCAGTCTTGGCAGGAGATCTGCTATTCTTTTGACCTAAAGTAACAGCTTGCTGACTTACGTTTTACAATGGGTTCTTGAAAGTCACAGATGTTACATCATCCGCTAATTTTTAACATGCCAAAAAATACTTAGAGAATAATTCAGTTGGCCTTATGGGGTGACTCACAAACACCTACCTGTACATTAAAATATCTCCCAAATGGTTCCACTTGAAATTAGTTTCTAAGAACAAATCAGTTAGAGAAAATAAATTCATTCTGGGATTTTATAATATTAAAATATCCAAAAATAATATTACAGATTTGAGTCAATTCAAAATACAAAAATGTATTTTAGCAATCACAAAGAACCCCTAGTGATTATTAAAATTACATAGAAAAACTTTCGAAAACAACTTTTGCAAGTTGTATTTTATACTAATACAAATGAAATAGCCTTTAAAGCATTTTGATTCTTAGTCAGGTATACTAGTCTGTTTTCATGCAGCATAACTGAATCTTGGATTGTCTAAACAATGAAGAATAATTCTGATCCCTATCTTATTATATTTCTAGTTTATCATTTCAATTTAAAAACTAGTCAAGTGAATATTGATGTAGACAACCATCTTTGAGGTAAGGGCAGAGGTCTGAGCACACTTTATCTAGATTTGAACCACAGCACATATTGTCAAATCATGCAAGTGCTGCCTCTCCAAGGGTGACTTTTCTCTAATTAAATTCATTGGGACCTTCAGTATAATTCTGAGTGTAGACTATGCATCTCCAGAGATGCCACAAGAATAATAACTATGCAGAACAAGATTTACAAAAACATGGGCTCTGGGGAAAAGATCCTAAATGAACATCTTGAGGTCAAATCACCAAAAGGAGTCTAGTGTGAACAGAAATGAAATTGTACAAACTTTCCTATAAAAATTGTGACCTGCAAAATAGGTGAATTCAGTGAGTATACAGTTTAACTTCTGGGTTTTCAGTTGACTTCTGTACCCACAATCAGATAGTGAGGGGAACTGATTTCAGAGGACAAGTCACTGAAAAATCCATTCAAGTGCAGATGAAGTGGGTTCACCGCTCAAAAAAAAAGCTCATATTTATCACATAGTTTCAAATGGAACAATTGATAGTATGTGTATTAGTAGAGGATCAGGGAATGAGAAAACAGGGGTAGGATGATTCTAAATATTTCCATGTGTTTAAAGAACATTCACCAAAATACACTGGAGCATAACATCCATTGATAAATATTTCAAAGTACTTAAATCAGATAGAATATATATCTGATTATAAAGAACTTAACTAATTATTGATTAAAAATGTAACTAAATTTTCCCCAATTATTACAAATTTAGCAACCCAAGTGATTTGAAACACAATAATCTAACTGCAGATTGAAGAGTGACCACCATTAACGTCCAGGGATAGGAGTGGGGAGAGAGGAGATTGGAGGGGTGAGAGACAGGAGGTTTGGGGGAATTTGGGAGTGAAATTGACCCATTTTGTTTTTATGTATGTGCAAACATATCACAACGAAACTCATCATTCCATGCAATTGAGATGCAACTATAAATTAAAAAAATAGTCTAACTATAAATCTCACTGTAATATATTTTACAAGTAGAAACACATGTGAAGAAATGCTCATCTGCACTGGGAATTAGTCATATTTTAGCTAGTAACAGCATTTTTTTCTGTTTTTAAATTTTCAAAGTTATACAGTTATACACCTATTGATGTATAATTGCCAAATAGGAATCACATATACCTCATGAGTATAACTAGATTTTTTGATATTTGTATATATTGTGAAATAATCACTACAATTATACAAATCACCTCAGATAGCTATTATTTTCTTTCACTTATTTTTGTGGTTAGAACACTAAAAACCTATCCTTTTAGGAAATGTCAAGTATACAATACAGTCTTGGTAACTGTGGCTACCATGCTCTATTTCATTTATCTCACGCACTGGAACTCTGTAGCCTTTACTACAACCTACAAAGCACCCAGGCTTCCTTGTAGCCTTTCCCATCTTCTCTCCTTCTCTAGGCCTTAACAGCAGCACTCTGCTCTCTGCTTTTATGTGTTTGACATTTTATATTCCACATTTAAGTTAGATCAACCTTAGTTGTTCTGACTCTGACTAACATAATGTCCCCTGGGTACACATGACAGGCTATCTTTGCAATTTAGGGCTAAATTACATATAATATGCATGTGTATAGTATATCTCTTTATCCATTCATTTAAAATGGACATGCCAGAGTTTTCACGTGCTAGTTATTTTTTTTAATATTTTTTAGTTGCCAATGAACTTTTATTTTATTTATTTATATGCGGTGCTGAGACTCGAACCCAGTGCCTCACACATGCTAGGCAAATGCTCTACCACCGAGCCACAGTATTCTGACATTTAGCAAATATTTTTTAACTGAACTGAACTAATCCTTGACTGTCCCCAACTACTGCCTGAGCAGCTGGTAGATGGATCTCAGAACTCTTGAGGTGAGCTGGTTAGTGAGGGGGGAGATGATAGAAGCTTACAGGAGAGGTGAGAACAGAGTAGCAAGGCTAATAACATAACACTTCTTAAGTACAAAATGTGCTTCCAAAAACTTCATGTCCAGATTCCAAAAGACAGCATACTCAAGGGAAAATTCCATACTCAGCATGAGAATGCATGGGTTTGTCATTTTCTAAATGTAATTACAAGTAGGTTTCAGTTGACACAGTGGAAAAGAAAGGGATTGAACTAGATGATGTCAGCATCATTGCCTGTCCAACTATCTACAACACTATTTGGGTATTAACCTTACTTTTTTCTAATCTATTGACATTTCTTCTTTTTTAACATTTCCATAACCAAATAACAACTTCTGAGCTTATTACAGTTTCTTGGAAATGGTTAGGTGAATGGAATGTGATAACTACTGTTAAAACAATGACCACTAAATTCCTCATCCCTTGTAGCCTTGCTAGGACCCAAGAGAGCACAGCCCAGTGAATAATGTGGGCTCTGGAGTCACAGTCCCTGGGTTGCAGTACATGTGGCCGTGGGAAGCTGAATATACCTCAATGTACCTTCATTTTATCAGTGTTAAAATGGGGATACCCATAGCATTTACCTACCAGTGGTTTTTCTAAAAATTACATGTGGAGTCCTGGAGCACTATTGGAAACTTACAAAATCTAAAAATCGATAGCTGTTATTAATGTTTCTGAATGCTTCACTGTGAGCATTGGATCAAAAGAAAATTGCTGGAATCTCTGTCTATCCAATAAGAATTAATGACGTAGTCCAGGGTATAAAGAAGGGTATACTGTAATTCATAGACCACTTTGGGGTATAAGATAAGATTGTATGTCATAGGAATTATAGATTTTATTGTATATAAGTAAATACCAGCAATATTCACAATATTCCTGTGAAGGAACATATTTAGACTAGAAGCAAGTAAGGGCATTCACATGGATTCACATTCACATGGACGTGTGCAGAATGAGTGTGAGCTTTCCCTAGAAGCAGCTGTGATGAACCTTCTAAACCTCTCCCTCCCATTACTTCTTTCATCAGATTCAGGAGTCCTGTCATTGTTGAAACTGCAGACTGGTAAAGGCTCACTTGCTGAAGAATGGAAGCATATGAAGTAGTCTATGTCCAGTTCTCTTTGTTTTACATCTTACTTTTTGCATGAGTAGTGTCCTTTCTCACACTAATTATCAATATAGGCTTTCACCAGGAAAAGTCTACTAGCCAGGTTAATTATTTACATAATGGGCTAAAATAGACTATTTGCACTATATTGTATAGTGTACACTATTGAATGATAAAAAAAAAAATTGTTATTATTCTTTCAACTTAAACCATGAGGTAAACTCTTTTCTAGGAAAATGAACATAATTTAATAGAATTTTTAAAAACATGGCTTCTTAAAATGATAGTCTTATATTTTTTCTGTAAAATAATGTTTTTTAAAAAATTACATCCCCATAACCACACACAGTATTTGGGTCCCTTTTGATAAAATTATATATAAAAGGAATTTTATTTTAATCCCCATTCCATATCCCTTTTCCTCCCATTCTTCCTTTCTTTTCTCCCTCTTCTACTCTACTGATATTCCTTTTACTCTTTCATTTATTTATTTTGATTGGTGCTTTCTGCATAAGCATAAAGGAAATATTCCTTTGGCACATTTACATACATACATAACATGATTCCATAATTTTAAAATGCCCCATATAGTTAGTACTTTAGCAGTTGTATAAGTCTAGTGATGGTAGATGAGGTACTTCCCTGTTTCTTTATACATACTAACATGTTAGCTTGGATAATTTTAAGATTAACATATAAATGATTTGTGTGCTTCCAGAACATAATTAGATATGTGTTCTTTTACATTCTAACACAGTTCACATTATATGAAATTTTAGATTCATTGACTCAAATAAATTTAAAAATAATTATAATTCTAACATCATGTTGAATATAATATTAAAGTAATAAATGCCCTGGATTACTTGCTATGTAAGTAACATGTACCACTTTTCTGCCAAAATGAAAAATAAACATCTTATTAGACTATAACACTAAAACAATATGTATTTTGTGTGTTCTGAATAATATCTGTTTTCCCAACTTAATTTTCCCAATTCAGATACTGCCTGAACTGTAAGACGTTCTCTGTACTTCAGTAGATCACAGAACTTTTCAACAAATACTCATTTTCAGTTGTTCCAAGAACTTACATCTTGGGTCTTGTCCTTGCTCCAAAAATCAATGTTTCTATCAGTGAGGGTGCCAGCAGGTGCCTCATGTACCCATGACTCTTCATGAAGACATGATAATATATGGCTATTCAGTGGATCCATGAATAGTTCCAAGTGACTAGAGCAGACATATTTCCATGGATCTCCATTATCTCAGTCTTTCAAAGAAATGTAAATTTATCTAAGTGAATACCTGAAATTTAAAAATATTTAAAAATAATGTCAGTATTTTTTGGACAAAGGCATTTGAATATTCTCACCTGCTGGGAAAACATCTTCATAGAAAAATAATCATGCTATGTTTACAAGATTGTCTAAAAAACTGATCTAATTAGTGCAAATTAACTTGGCCAAACACATTCTTGGTGGTACAAATAAACAAAAGATGCTTAACAACACTAAAATTAGTCATGTGAGTTTTCAGTCAATTATGGTGACATATATAAAAGGCTCTTTACTTTGAGGATTTATGGTAATTTGTGTGCCTGTTAGGTTCTGAGGCTAACAGGTCAAAAGCTGGGATTTGACCTCATGGAAAAGCTGGTGCTGGGCGGTTGGGGTTGTGGCTCAGTGGTAGAGCACTTGCCTAGCCTGTGAGAGGCACTCCATTCAATTCTCAGTGCCGTGTATAAATAAAATTAAGTAAAGGTCCATCAACAACTAAAAAAATATTTAAAAAAAAAAAGCTGATGCAGGAGGCTTCTCCAATGTAGAGGCAAAACTCTTCAATCTTGAAGTCACTCAAATAGCACCTTCCTGAGGCCCATTCTTTCCTAATTAAAATCATATTCCCTTGTGTCTACTCATTCTATTTCCAGGAAATTGAGCCCTTCCACAAACTTAAGCAAGCAATAATGGATATAACCAAAAAAATATATATTTTTTTGTCTCAAGGACAAGACAGAAGCTAAAGACATGCTCCAGCTTGGGTAGAATTTGAGCTTCAAAAACCTCTCAGGTCATTCTAATATGAAAATAATATTTCCACTTATATGTGCAGATACAGTCTATGACCTTGAGCATCATCACTACTTTTAATAGATTAGTTTGTTAGTGTATTTGGAACAAATTCAAATGACATAATCTCTCCTGAACAGGTTTCTTCCCTTGAACAATAATTTCCTAGAGAGAAAAGACTTGGGTCTTGTCTAAGTGAATTGGAAACACAATAATGAAAGGAGAAGTAGAGGGAGGGGTGGGGGGCAGGAAGGAATAACAGGGGAATTGGAGAATGATATTAATCAAATTTTTTTGTGCCAGGGATTGAACTCAGGGCTGCCTAATCACTGAGCCATATCCCAAGCCCATTTATATATATATATATATATATATATTTTTTTTTTTTTAATTTTGAGACAAGTTCTCACTACATTGCTTAGAGCCTCACTAAGTTGCTGGGGCTGGCTTTGAACTTGGAATCCTCCTGCCTCAGCCTCCAGAGCCACTGGGATTTTTTTGGGTGCCCTTCTTCCTCCAGGAGGAAGTCTTTTCTGCTGTCCTTTAATAAAGCCTTCCACTTTTCCACCTACACTTGCCTCAGCATGCTTCTCTGGTGTTTTACTTCAGCATTTCAGGAAGCAAGGACTCATCACCGGTAAACAGAAGATACACAATCGATTAACAAATATATGAAAAAACTATTCTACATCTGAGAAATGCAAATCAAAACTAAGATTTCATCTCACACCAGTCAGAATGGCAGCTATGAAGAATACAAACAACAATAAGTGTTGGTGAAGGTGTGTGGGGGGTAAGGCATCCTCATACATTGCTCTTGGGACTGCAAATTGGTGCAACCAATCTGTAAAGCAGTATGGGGATTCCTTGGACTTGGAATTGAACCACCATTTGACCCAGCGATTTCACTCCCCCGTCTATACCCAAAGGACTTACAATCAGCCACAGCAACAAATTGGAAGACTTCCCAAGGTCTCAGATCTCCTCTAATTGATCTATTCTTCAAAGAAATTCCAAATAACAACTCAAGTTTTTGAAGGAAACTGACAAACCTATTCAAAAAATTGCCTGGAAAAACAAAAGAACTAGAATAACCAGGCATTGTGGTATATGTCTTTAATCCCAGTGGCTTGGACATAGTTGAAGACCTGCACTGCTGGATTTCCATACCTACTATGAAGTGTGATGTTGGAGATGAGACAAACATAGGTTACTGAAACAGAACAGATAGTCCAGAAATAGACACACACATCCAGTGGGTGAGACAAAAGTGCAGAGGCAACTCAAAATAGAGCAGCAGTCTTTCAATAATCAGTTAGGTAATAATTGTATTAATTTGCAAAGATAAACTTTGATTAACACTTCACAACATAACCAAAAGTTACCCCAAAATGGCTTATAGACTTAAACATTCTAAAACTATAACATATCTAAAGGAATGAATATCAAGGGAAAAATTTTGTTGAGTTAGGCAAAGTTTTCCTAAATATGACAATAAAACCACGATGAACAATAGAGTATGTATTGTACTCCATAAAAAATGATGAATTCCATTGTTTACACATTTTTTGAGAGCATGTGAAAAAGTGAGTCACAAATGGGGACAAACTATTTGCAAATAATAAAACTTATGAAAGGACTTATTTGCAGAATATGTAATAAACTCAACTTTCAGTAGTAATAAATAACTCAACAATCAAAAGAATAAGAGACAAAAAACCAAAGAAGATATATAATTGATAATGCAGCACATAAAAAGTTGTTTAATATTATTAGTCATTCAAAAATAAAAATTAAAACCACAAGATATCAATACACACCAATAAGAATGGCTACACTTAAAAAGTTCAATACCACCACATTCTGATAAGGATGGAGAGAACCTAATTATCATTTGTTGATACCTGAGAATCAAAAGGCTTTACTTTAGAATATAGTTTAGCAGTTTCTTACAAAATCAAACATACTCTTACCATAAAATAGCTCTTCTCTTATTTACCCAAATATAATGAAAACTTACGTTTATGTGAAAACCTACACATCGATATACATATTATATTAAAACAATTTTAGTCATAATCTCAAACATCTGGAAACAACCCAAATAATTCTTTCTAATTGGGAAAGGTATATTGTCAATATATAGCCCTATATGTGTGCATGCTTTTATACACACACACACACACACACACACACATATATATACACACACACACACACACACATATATATACACACACACACACACACACACACACTCATGAACAGAGATTGAGAGATCAGTAAAAGAGAATGAAGGACTTAATTTGATCCAAACATATACAAGTTTTAGAATACAATAAAAGTTGGATTTTGAAACATTGGGAAAAATAATTATACACCTATAAAAATTTCCATCTAGAAAAAAAATAACTGAAACTCAATCCCTTAGTAAACTCCTTGTATCAAAATAAACTCCAAATGGAACCAACATTTAAACATAAAATATAAATCACAAAAATTCTAAAAATATATGTTTAAAAATGTGAAAGAATATTTTGGTAGAAGTAAAATGAGGGGATGGGATGTAGCTCAGTTGGTAGAGTACTTGCCCGGCATGCACAAGGCCCTGGGTTCAATCCACAAATACACACACAAAAAAAATGTAAAATGAGAAAAACCCTTTCAAACAAGATATAAAGACCAAAGAAAATATTGATCAACTTAACTATAGAAATACAGAATTATTGCTACACAGTCAGATATTATTTAGTGGCATAAAACATAAAAAATGAATCACGACATGGAAAATAATAATTATATTTGCAGTGATAAAAGACATTATTTTATGCATATACAATTAAATCATAAAAATTATTAGTTTGCAAATGACTGGCAATCACAGAAAATAGATAAAAGTCATTAATAGCCAATTTATAGAAAAAATATGAATTATTTTAAACATGTAAAACTACGTTCAAATTGGATTAAATTTATCTAATTCAATTAAAATACACAATTGAAAACTTTAATCAAATTGTCATATATCAAAACTGTCTTTGAAGCACAGTTTTTGAGAATATGGATGAACAAATATTCTCATAGATTCTAGGCAGTAGTTTATCTTGGGTGGCATTTTGTCAATAACTCTGAAGATCAACATTTTAAATATGTGTTTTAAATATGTATGTAACAGTCTAATTCCTAGGAACTCACTTAGATATATTTAAAAGTTTTTCTTGTATAATTATTTGTCATAGGAAGTATTTGGTAACAACCTGAAGAACCTAAAGAACATTGAGCACATCACCCTGAATATATCTTTTTAAGGGAATATTACACAGAAAAGGGAAAACTGAAAATAAATAGAAAATGAGATCTGTGAACTAGATCTTCAAGAAGTTGAGAAATAAATGCAATTTTTTTTTGTGCACAGATTTGAACCCAGAGAGGTTCAACCACTGAGCCACATTTTCAACACTTTTTATTTTTTGAGACAATGTCACAATAAGTTGCTTATTAAGGCCTTGCTAAATTGCTGAGGTTGACTTTGAACATGTGATCCTCCTGCCTTGGTCTCCCAAGTCACTTGGATTACAAGCATGTGGCACCATACCCAGTGCAAACTTACCTACACAGGAAAAATATGACTCATATCTCTATCTGAATATGCTCATATTTGTTAAGAACAAATTCTTGAAGAGCCTTAGCAATACAGTCCAGTGTGTGCATCTGGGAGTAGCCCTGGAAGACCAGTGAGGGATGGGGAGGTTTATTCTACAGTTTATCATTTCATATGAGCTCTGGTTTTAATATTTTTAATGTTGATTATTATCTATTATGATTTCCTTTCTGTTTTTAAAAGTAAAACTATTAAACTAAAAATGGCATATGTAATAAATTGAAATCAAATAGGATAGTCTACGTAGTATTATTTTTAATTAGTATTTCAAAAGAATGAAAATAAAAGAAGTAAAAAATAAAACGAGGAATGGCAAAGTAAATCATAACATGCAATCACCTATAAAAGTGAATGTATAAGTATCCTAGTTAACAAAATGTAATTTCAATCAGGATGCCATAGAAAGTATGTGTGAAAGAAAAAGAGGAAATCCAGGTGTCAGATGACTGAACGGGCTGCATAACCCATTACATGTTCACACAGGGGATGACTCAGCCGGGAAATGATGAGACTAAACCACAGGATCATATCTAAGAAAGTTAGCATGGTACATATAAAGAAACTTGAGAAAACTGTGTTCTATTATAAAGCAATTTTAATAAATATAAATAATGAGAAAATATAAATGTTATATTTTAATAAAATGTACATTTAAAATTAAGCTGATTTAAATAGCTCTAAAAGGATTCAAGAGGGATCAGTAGAGTGGAGGGAGGGAACCGCAGGTGGGGAGCAGGGAGTGCCAGAGATTGAAATGAAGTGGGTTAGAGTTTATACTTGTTTGATTAAGTCAAGGTGTATATTGGTGTGTGACGTAACAAAAAAATTAAAATAATAAAAAATGATTAAACAAAAATGTAGCATTGGATTTACTTCTTGGGAGAGAGGAATGCTATCAGGAACGCGCACAAAAGTAGTTTCAATGATGTCAAAGATATTAGAGGTGAGACACTATACAATTTACAAATGAATTTCATTTATTATTGGATATATGTAAAATTATAATATAGTATTCTAAGATGATATAATAATATGATAGAATAACAATTAAATAAAATTATAGGATAAAGAACAAATTTTAGTTTTACCTGTACTTGTAATAAGACAAACCTGTGCATTTTTTTTTCATTTTCCAGATAGTCTCTATTAGTATGATTTAAATTAGAAAGAATAATGTACTCTGGTTTTGTAAAAATAAAGAGAAGCATCCATTGAGACTTGACTATATCACCCTTTAGCAAAATTTACTGCCTGTTTGTTATGTTAGAATTAGCATCATGTTGAGCAGGGAGCATTCTTATTCCATCTGTAGTTAACTTTTTACACCAGAGTTTTTTCATAGCATTTTTTATCTCTCTATTTCTTAAAGTATATATTAAAGGATTCAACATGGGAGTGATAACAGTATAAACTATAGTCACTGATTTATCAATGGAAAAGTTGGAAACAGGTCTAGTGTACATGAAAATACAGGGAACAAAAAAGAGGAAGACCACTGTGATGTGGGAGATGCAGGTGGACAGGGCTTTGCGCCTCCCTTCCAGGCTGTAGGTTTTAAGGGAGTTTAGAATGAATCCATAGGAGATTAGGAGAAGGATAAAAATGACCATACAGATTGCTCCACCATTGGCAACCACAGTGAGGCCTATAAAGTAGGTGTCAGTGCATGCAAGTTCCAATAATGGGTACATGTCACAGATGAAGTGGTCAATGACATTGGGACCACAGAAGGGGAGATTGTACACAAAGGCAAGCTGAACCACAGAGTGTACAAAACCTCCCGCCCAGGCCACCACCAACAGGAGGATGCAAACCCTTCGATTCATAATGCTCAAGTAGTGCAGTGGCTTACAGATGGCCACATAGCGATCATAGGCCATCACCACCAGAAGGAAGACTTCAGCCCCCCCAAATAGGTGTTCTATGAAGAGCTGGCCCATGCATGCTGGGAAGGAAATCATCTTTATATCACAGAGTAAGTCTGTAATCAGCTTGGGTGAGATAGCACTGGAGTAAAGAGCGTCCATGAGTGACAGATAGGCAAGGAAGATGTACATGGGGGAGCCCAAAGAGGAGCTGGCAATGACAGTCACCACAATGAGCAGGTTGCCCACCATTGTCACAATGTAGATGAGTAAAAACATGGCAAATAATGCCTTTTGTCCATCAGGATCCTGGGTAAGGCCCAGGAGGACAAATTCTGTGACATTGTTATTTTCTCCCATTTACTCTACCATGATGCTTCTATCAGAGATGAGAGCTCAGGAGAACATGACCTTCCTGAAACTGTGAACAGGACCATGAATGCCCTCTGTCATAGAGCACATCTTCATCTTTCTGTCTTCTGCAGTGGCAAACACACCGTCAACGTTTAGTAAGCATCTGTTGAGGTCCTCTTCCTAGGAGTCCAATAGACCTTCTCTTGACAATTGTATTTCCCTTTGGATGATTCTGTTGGACTTATGAATAAGAAGTTCTATCTTAAGATCTCAGTGGGTCTCTATGGAGAAGAGCAGATAGAGGCACCACTGTCATTCATACATTTAATATCTTCTTTCAATTATCTTTCTTCTTGGCACAAAAGACAGCTAACATGAACAAGAAAAGACTTTCTGCTTTCAAGAAACCTACCCTATGGTGTTGGCATAAATCCTAAATATACACATTGATGTAGAGTTAGTACTTTGAGTCAGTTTTTTTTATGAAATAACTTTACAAAATGATATGTGTAGCACTGAAAGTATCACCTCTTCTGAAGAATCTAGCTCAATACTCGATAGTGCACCATTAGACATCCACTGTGCATGTCTCAATGACATTCAATCTTCATACCTTCTCATTAAATTTCAAAAATGGACTTGAACTATATCAAATAATTACAATAATTATAGAATACATTTCCCCTTGTACCAATTACTTCTTTGGGCTCTGAATGTCAATGTTTTTGACATAGAGCTATAATTCTGTATCTATCCTTGCCCATGTCAAATTCTGTACACTTTTACATACACTATCCTGACTTTAACAAATATTTTTAATTTTACTGAACTAACCCTTCAGTGTCACCATCACCAACTACTGTATCAGCTGCTAGTACATCTTTGTTTTATAATTCTTGGTGTGAACTGGGTGGTAAGGAAGAAGAGAGAAACTGAAAAGTAAGAGAACAGTGGGGTAAGGCTATATATCTAATGTTTCTTAGTACAGGGAGTGTTCACAAATAGAACTTCACTGTGTAGATTCCAGAAGGCAGCACACTGGAAGGAATGAGAAGCTTGGTAAGGCATGAGTTTTTGTCATTTTTCTTAATGCAATTACAAATATGTCTCCATTTTCACATTGGAAAATGAAGAGACTGAACTACATGAAATCAGAATTCTTTCCTGTCTAACTACAACACTATGAATGTTCTGAACATAACTTTACTTATTCTTTTTACTCTTTTCAACTCTAAGATTTGTATAATCAAATGAAATCCCCAAAGTTATCACTATTTAAAAGTGCTAGCCAGTGGTATGTAGGATGTGATTACTAATGTGACTAAATAATGAATAAATTTCTCATTCAGTGGTTATCAACATAGGATCCAAGACATTTATAGAGAGAAAGCAGAGCACCTTGATGAATAGATTCTGGAGTAATCCCAGTTGCATCCACTTGCTATCCACATGAGCATGGGCAACTGAATATACCTCCTTATGCCTCTGTTTCATCATTTTTAGGATAGGGATACCCATAAACCTACCTGTTGGGGTATTTTTATGAAATGTAAGTTACTTGAAGTGAGTGCTGTTGGGTACCTGGTAAAATCTAAATGAATGAGAGGTATTATTAATATTTTTCAAAATTTCACTGTGAGCATTGAATCAAAATAAATTAGACTCCGGATCAATCCAATAAGAATTATTGACCAAGTTCAGGATTTAAAGAACAGTATTCGTGTAACTTATGAACACATTTTGGGGTATAAGATAAAAATGCATGTCTAAGGAATTATCTATTACATTATATATAAGTATTAGCAATATTTACCTGTGCAGGAATATACTTAGACAGAAAGCACGTGAGAGGATGTGGCTCACATGGATTTAGTAGTGGGGAGAACATGTGAAGATGAGCTTTCTCTAGAATCCAGCTGTGATGAACTTTCTACATGTCTTCTTTACATTAGTGCTTCTTTCTGATTCAGGAATTGTGTGGATGTCAAAGCTAAGGACCAATAAAGGCATATCTTGAAAAACACAAGAGTATAAAGTAGTCTTTGTTCAATTATTTTTGTTTCATTTTTACTTTTTACAATGTTTGGTGTATTTACTCTCATTAATTGTCAACGCAGAATTTCACCAGGATAAACATTCTATAGACCATGCAGTAAAAACAGAGTGTCCAAACTATACTATATACATTATGTGAATGATAAAACTATGCTATGCTATGTGAACCACATAAATGTATAGTTTAAGTTATTAAAGATTTGATACTATAAACACTGAAAAAATAATATTACTATACTTTCCATCTAAACCATGAAATTAACACTATACCATAAAAATTAATTTGATACAGTTTTAAAGAAAATGGCTCTTTAAAATGATACTCTTATAATTTAAAATTGCCATATATAGTTCTTTACTATAACAGATGACAGTAAAAGAGGTATTTGCCTGAGTATGGATTTCTCTATACCCATGTACTATGATGTTTGATGGGATAATTTTAAGACTGACCATAAAAGCTCCTAAATGCTTCTGGGAAATAACAGACATTTGTTCCCTTACATTCTGACATGCTTGGTATGATGTACAATTTTAAAGTCATTAATCCAAATGTTATAAAAATAATTATACTTTTTTTGTTTACACATCATATAAAATATATCATAAATTAAAGCAATAAATGCATTTGATTATTTCTTATACATGTAACAAGTATCACTTGTCATTTGGCAAAATGAAAAATAAATATTAATCAGGCTGTAGCATTAACCAAATATACTTGGTACATTTTAATTAATTTCTGTTTTGCCAACTTAATTTTCCCAATTCAAATACCTCCTTTGAGAATAAATGACCTGTAAGATATTTGCTGTATTTCAATAGATCACAGGACTTTTCAATGAGTTTTCATTTGCAGTTGTTCCAAGAACTTACAACTTGGGTCTTGTCCTTGCTCCAAAACTCAATGCTTCATTTACTAGGGTGCTTGCAGTGTCTCATGGACTTATGATTCTTCATAGAACACATGATAATATATGGCCAGTCAGTGGATCCATAAATAGTATCAAGTGGCTATAACAGACTTATTTCCAAAATTTCCCATTATCTCAGTCTCTCAGGGAAGTATAAATGTATCCAAGTGAATACCTTAAATATAAAAACATTTTTAAATGTCTGCATTTATTGCAAAAACATAGTTTAATATTCTCATCTGCTGGAAAAACATCTTCATAGAAAATAATATGCTATGTTTGCAAAACTATCTAAAAAACTGACCTAATTATAATTTCAGGAAAACTAATGGAACTGGAGAGGATCATGTTGAGCAAAATAAGCCAAACTCAATATCAAGGGTCATATGTTCTGTCTCATATGTAGAAGCTAGGAAAAAAAAACTATTTTTAAGAAAAGTGACCTCGTGAAAATAAAAGGGAGACTAGTACAATTGAAGAAGGTAGAGGAGGGAAGAGGGGAGGAAAAGGATGGTACTGGGAAATTAAATTGATCAAATTATGTTATGTTCACTCACAAATACATCACAATGAATCTCACTATTATATATAATAATAATGCATCCAAATTTGATCTAATTAGTAAAAATTAACTTGGCTGAACACATTATTTGATGACAATTAAACAAAAAGTCAAACAACACTAAAATTAGTTACATGATAGTTTTATCTATTTTAGACAATTATTGTGAAGAAAACAAAAGGATTGAATTTGAGTGTTTATGAAAATTAATTTCCTACTTATTCAGAACTACCTACTTACTACAGCAGAGACTGAGATGTAACCTCATTAAAAAGCTGATGATGGAGTTTTTTCATAGGTAGAAGCAGAACTCCTCAGTCTATTGTTGAAGATCAAAAGCATCTTCATAAGTTCGGTTCCTTCCTAATTAAGACATGTTCCCATATCTGTACAATCTCACTCCCAGAAAACCAAGAACATCTGGAAATTTCTGTGAGCAGCCACAACTATAACAAGAGGGCTAGATATTAACAAAAGACATGTTCTAGTTTGAGGAGAATTTTTGAGTTTTCAGAATCTCTTGGATCATTCTATCAGGAAAATAATCCTTCCACTTAAATGTGCAGATAGCATCTGAGACTTTTTTTTATATTATCTCTATTTCTAATAGATTAGCTTGTTAGCATATTTGGAATGAATTCAAATAAAGTAATCTCTCCTGAACAGGTCTCTCCCTTGAACAATCCCTAGAGGAAAAGGACTTGGTCTTGCCAAGAAAAAGTAGCTGACTCTCAATGTCATGATATGTCATGATATGTGAAAACATATCTCATTTGAAAAGAAAAAAAAAATCCAAATTCCAGGGTAATGCTGGTCTCATAGAATGAGTCTGAAGAATTATATTTCCCTTTTAAGTTTTTGGAACAGAGAGCAATAAGCATTAGTTCTTCCATAAAAGATTGGTAGAGCCAGGTGCAATGGTACATGCCTGTAATCCCAGCCACTCAGGTGGCTGAGGGATGAGGATTGCAAGTTTAAGGTCAGCCTCAGCAACTTAGAGAGGCCCTAAGTAACTTAGCAAGACCCTGTCTCAATATTAAAAAAATAAAAAGGGCTGGGGATATAGCTCAGTGGTTAAGCACCCCTGGGTTCAACCCTCAGTACCACCACACACACACACCCAAAATTTGATAGTATTCTACAATCAAGCCATCCAGTCCTAGGATTTATTTTTTCCTAGGGGGATTTTTTATTTCTGACAGAGTTTTGGTACTCAATATTGCTTAACTTAGATCTGTTTCTTCGCTTTTCAATCTTATTATTATATGTGCGCAGGAATTTATCTGTGTCTTCTATATGCAATTTGTCCATGTGTGCTGCTTCCTTATAAGAATCACTAATGATCTTCCATATTTCTGTGGTGTCAGTTGCAATATCTTCTTATTCATCTCTGATATTGTTTATTTGGGTCGTCTTTGCTTTGATTAAAACTTTGTTAATTATTTTAACTTTTCAAAAGAACTTTATTTTGTCAAACTTTTTAAATATTACATTTTTCATGCTGTGATTTTTATTTTTTGAAATCATTCAATTTTACATTGGTATAAACTTTCCTTGTTTTGCTTTTGTCTTCAAGGCTAGGGACCCAACCCAGGGCCTTGCACATGCCAAGCAAGTGCTCTCACACTAAGCTGCATCCCTAGCTCTAAACTTTCCTCTTAGTGATGCTTTTTTTTTCATCCCATATGTTTATATATGTTCTGAGCCAATTTTTGTGTCAAGAAGGTTTTCCTTCCCTTTTTATATCTTCATTAATTCATTTGTTGTTTCAGAGCATGGTTGATTAATTTTCATGTGTTTGCACAATTCCCACAGTTCCCTTTGTTGTTGACTTCTTATTTTGTTATAGTCAGATAAGGGATATGGCATACTTTTGATATTTCAAAAATCTGCTGAGATTTCTTTTGTGGCCTAATTTATGATCTATCCTGGAAAATGTTCTGTGTGCTGATGAAAATAACACAAATTCTGCAGCTGTTGTAGGAAATGTTCTACAAATATCTGTTAAGTCCAATTGGTCTATAGTGTACTTGAAGTCTGAGGTTTCTTAGTTGATATTCTGTCCACATGAACTGTCCATTAATGAAAGTAGGCAATATAAGTCCTCATCATCTATTATTATACTAGAGTTTTTAGTTTGTCTCTCCCTTAAGACCTAATATTTCTTTTGCATATTTAGGTGATCAGGTGTTAGGTACATATGTATTTACAGTTGGACATAGAAGCAGGGAATATCCAACAGATCAACTTCTTTGTTTCCGTCTCTCAGTGTTTCTCATTAATTATTTTTTTATTGTCAAATGTGTTCAAAACCATTTTTCTTTGTCTCTAGCTTAGAAAGAAAGAAAAATGGACATAGATATAATGGTAAATCTCTCCATTTCTGCATTATGGCCAAAATTAGCATTCCAAGAACAAGTATAATTGAATATTGAAACTTTATTTATATTCATAAATAAGCTCAAAATAAAAATAGTAAATAAATTTTAATAGATTCTTAAGCATAATTGGTTAAATGCTATATCACTTTTGGAAAAATACTTATATTATCAAATAAATATATAAAAGATATGTATATTTTACATATATAATATATGTATATTTTTTCTTAACATTAAGTGAAGGAATGAATCTTAAACCCAAAGTCAGCACCATGTTTAATAGCAAAATACTAAAATCAATGATTCTTTCTCCAAGTTATTTTAAAAAAGAATATGCCTCCTCTTTATGTGAGTCTTCATGTCAAAATTAAAATACCTGGAACACAAATGGAATTCTAGTCATCAAAGATGCCCCTACCACCCTGAGAACAGGCAGTAAAAAGAGTGCATCCTGCACCATGTGAGTTAAGGAAACAGGACCCTCCTCCTACCTGTCCTCCAGCCTCAGCCTCTCCCAATGCCAACAGCCTCCCTCTGCAGACTTCAGACCCACAACACACTCCCTACACAGTAGCCGTCCCTACTGCTATTCATGTTGGAGGAGACACTTCAAAACCTTTACAGGCAAACACCAGTGAAAAACACATAAAATATGAAAACCTGGGCTGATCAAATATGGGTAGACTCGTCCCTTAAAAATTCTTTGTTCAGACTTGTAGAATAAACATATTACATAAATTCACTATTCTTTCTTCTATCTGGAAGACATTCTTGATAACAAATGGAGAAATCTATTGAACCAGCTAACTAATGGACATACCTGTACATAATTTCCTAAAAAACAAATTGCCTATCTTTTTTGGACCAAGAATTGAACCCAAGGGTGCTTAACCACTAAGCAAAATATCCCCAGCCCATTCTTGTGTTTTTTTTTTATTTTTTTATTTGTTTTAATTTGTCATACATGACAGTAGAATGAATTTATGCACTTTGATATATCATACAAAGATGGGATATAACTTCTCATTTTTCTGAGTGTACATGTTGCAGAATCATAGTGGTCATGCAGTCACATATATACATACAGTAATAATATCTGTTTCATTCTTCTATCTTTCCTATCCCCACATACCCTCTCCTCCCCTCCCATCACTTCCCTCTACCTAATCTAAGGTAAAACTATTCTTCCCAAATGCCCCCCCCACCTTGTTGTAAATCAGCATCTGCACACTAGAGAAAACATTCAGTCTTTGGTTTTGTGGGGTTGGCTTATTTTGCTTAGCATGATATTCCCCAACTCCAACCATTTACTGGCAAATGCCATAATCTTACTCTTCTTTAAAGCTGAGTAATAGTCTATTGAGTATATATACCACATTTTCTTTATCCATTCATCCATTGAGGAACAACTAGGTTGGTTCCACAGGCTAGCTATTGTGAATTGAGCTGCTATAAACATTATTTTCTAATTTGAGATTGGTCTTGCTTTCTTGCTGAGAGCCTCATTAAGATGCTGAGACTGGATTTGAACTTATGATCCTCCTGCCTCAGCCTCCTGAGCTGCTGGGATTGTAGGTGTGCATCACTGTGCCCACCAATTTCCTGGAAAACAAATTATCTATAAGTTGTTTTAAGGAAGTGCCTCCAGAGTCTACTCAAAGTTGGCTCAAAATGGTTTTTTTTTCAAGAATAGGCACAGAAGAAGATACCATCAGAGGCCAATTAATAAATGTGATATTGCAAGTAACTGTTCAGCCAACAGTGATGACCACAGGTATGGTATCTAAGAGCAATTCAGGATCACATGCAAAACCTTCTACTAAAGGCATAATCTGAACCTCAACTTCAAGGAACAGCACACAAACCTAAAGAGGAACACAGGATATTCCACCAAACAACTGCCATGCTCTCTGCAAGTCTTTGAAGAGTGAGAAGGAGAGCACTGGTGTTCTTTTGTGCAGGCCTGGATGGTCATCTGACCTCTTCAAAGGTGACATGATACTTTTCAAGATTGAAATTTAATCATGAGCCATGTAGAGGATTATGAGCTTATCACACATGCAAAAAAAAAGTTTATAATACAGACATGTGGTGTTTTGTTGCCTGAATCTATTATTAAAATGCTAGTTTCAAGGTGACATTGAGTGAACTACAGAGACAATTCCTGAAAAACAACTTGAGGACACTTGGATTCAGCAAAATAAAATAAAATAAAATAAAAAGCTCAGGAATATTTCCCATGAAAGAAATGTATGCTTTACATATGACAGGAAAATGCAATGTGTGACCTTGTATTCTCTTTTGCCGCAAAGATGATGTTATTGGGACAGTCAGTAAAGTGGAAATGAACTGTGTGGATTGTGTAATAGCATCGTCTCAGTGTCAACTTCTTGATTATGCACTGTGCTGTGATTATGCAACTAGTGTATTGAGTTTTGGAAAGGCTGAGTGTTTTAAGACTTAAGGGTCAACATGTCTACAATTGAATCCTCAGACATTAAGAAAAACTATCAATAAATCTATACAAATGACCTAGTGAAATGAAAAATAAAAATGTGTACATATATATAATCATATATATATATACACACAAAATATATATAAAATATATGTATCATACGTACTTATACAAAAAAGAGGGACAAGACAGTAAAAAGAAAATGAGTAAATGTAAGGATAGTCATAGTTACTAAAACTGAATGTAAAAAATTAAATACAATTCAATTGTATTTATTAATACAATTGTAATAATATAAAATTTTATTCATAAATAGATTGCATGTTTCTATTGACTTCTTAGCATATGTGCAGCAAAATTTCATAGGTACCTTGATAAACAAGATATTACATGATGAGCAATACACTGAAGAAATATATTAAGGTCAAAACCTATAATCTATTTTTAATTATGATTATAAAAATGCCTTAGAAAATTACCACCAGTTTTTTAAGTCAGAAATAAATAATGCATCCTAAGGAGACAGCTTCATAGTGAAATGTTTCTCTTTGCAGTGGGAGACTCAATTATTCCTATCTCATGTGACTTATATTCCAGAGTTTCTTCATAGCATTGGTCATCTCTGAGTTTCTCAGAGTGTAGATGAAGGGGTTCAGCATGGGGGTTATGACCATGTAAAACACACTCACTGACTTGTCAATGGGGAAAGTCTTGGCTGGTCTTGCATATATGAAAATACAAGGGACAAAGAAGAAGACAACCACCGTGATGTGGGAGCCACAGGTGGAGAGAGCTTTCCACCTCCCCTCCTGACTCAGGTGCTTCAGAGAGTGGAAGATGATACCATAAGACATGAGTAAGAGCAGAAACAAAATAGAGCACATCAGCCCCCCATTGGCAATCACTAAGAGGCCAGTGACATAAGTGTCAACACAGGCAAGTTGCAATAAGGGATACATGTCACATGTAAAGTGGTCAATGATATTAGAGCCACAGAAAGGGAGCCTGTAAATAGTTCCAAGTTGAAATACAGAGTGCACAAAACCTCCAGCCCAGGAGACTACCAGCAGTACCACACACACCCATGGCCTCATGATAAGCAAATAATGCAAGGGCTTACAGATGGCCACATAGCGGTCAAAGGCCATCACCAACAGAAGAGTGACCTCTGTCCCTCCTAAAAGGTGTTCTGCAAAAAGCTGAAACATACAAAACTTGAAGGATATGATTACTTTTCCTAAAAACAAATTTGAAATCAAATTGGGAGAAATGACTGATGAATAAATGATGTCCAAAAATGACAAGTTAGCAAGAAAGAAGTACATTGGAGAGTGCAGAGTCTTACTGAAGATTACAGTTATGACAATGAGCAGATTCCCCAGCATGGTCAAAATGTAGAAGAACAAGAATATAATAAAAAGTACTTTCTGCTCCTTTGGATTCTGTGTGAGTCCCAAGAGGACAAAGTAAGTTTCATTGTTTCTATGTTCCATTTATTCTTTTATTGATGCTGATTTCAGAGAATAAAGCAGTTTACCTGTAAAACAATGAAAAACTCCTTAGAAGCATTATAACCACATTTATTCATCTGCCATATATACAAGTAAAGTCACACTTGTAATATCAAAAACTCACTTAAGGTTAATTTCATATGAAGAGTTGATAAAATCAATTATTATTGAACGACTATAGGCCACTATCACTGTATCAATCCTGGTGCTGAATCTTTAGAAAATGATGCCCTTCCTCCAATGACTTTGGCTCACAGTCCACTGGAACTGTTACCCCCAAGCATCTCAGCATTCACATTTCCAAGAACATTGTGCTCACAGTGATTTCTGTTCTCCAAGACAGATGACATCTCCACCACTCTTCTCGTTCCTTACTGAGCCCTCACCAGCATCACCTTTCAGTGTTCATATTTCTACCCACCATCTTTTCAAGGCCATCTGGGCTCCTTCTATGATGATTCCCAAACATCTCCCCACATTGATCCATCAATCAATCACAAAGCTGGCTCCATATATCAGACCTTTATTGCAGGAACAGCAACCCACTTTCTGGTACCAAAAGCTGTCTTCATCTGCTGGAGTTACAGCTGTTATAAACACAAATGTGTTGTCTCAGAGCCCTGCAGGTAGACATTCAAAATAAAGGTATGGGCACTGGTGGCGCCCTCAGAAGACCATGAAGAAAGGACTTGCAGATGACCATCTTGTGTTAATTTGTCATTCTTCCTCATCAAATTTTCTACTCCAATAGTTTGTAAGTTATATTGGATTGGAACCCAGCCTAATATAATTTTATAACTGGATGATCTTTTCAAACTCCCTATTTCCAAATAAAGCTTTTTTTTTTTTTTTGCAGGATTGTAGGTAGGGCATCAACATATAAATTATATGGGAGGACACAATAAAACCAAAAATAGTTTCATGTGAATACTTGACAAACCAGGAATTATCAGTCTCAGATTGGCAAACCCTGAAAACTCTTTGGTTTGGAGTCTTTGGTTGAATAGTCCACATTATTCTAAACTAAAACACAATGAATTGCATATCTAGAACATTATCACACCCCCTTTTTTAAGGTGATATCTGCAACTATTTAAGTGATATCTTCCAGTAGATATCCTTTTCTTAATTACAAAAGCAAATACTGTATTTTCTACAATAAATCTATTCCTTCCAGGATTTCTCATGCTAAAAGGGTATTTCCTTCTGTCTGATCCTTCAGGTCAAATGCACAGTGTTCAAACTTCCTTTATTCCTCTCACACTGCTTATGGATACATTTGTTCAGTTCCCCTTGGCTTCCTATTTAAAATATCTTCCTAATGTGATCTTCTCATTCCCCTTTCTTGCATACCCTGTCGACTGCAACAGCCCCTGCCATATCTACCATTGACTCTTTGAAAGATGTTAATCTCAGAGAACAGAAACATCACAAATTTGGAAGTAACAGTAATTATTATACAAAGGTGTGTGTTACGTTCAGTCTTTTCATTTATCCAACCAGCAGGTGTTCAAAGAACACTATATTGTGTTTTATTTTTCACTTCAGGCATCAGATTGTCAACTAGCTCATGAAGGCTCAGGGTCTACTATAGGCTCATGACATTAAAGGAGAGAAATCTCCAAGCTTTTCACTCTGGGCCTTCTACTTCTCCAGATGGAAGCAACAGTGTTGATGGAAGATATAACATGGGCCCTGACTTAAATTTTCAATATTTTTAATCTAAATCTGATGACTACTTTATTCAATCTGAACAGCCACTTTCCACCTGCAGAAGTTCTTATCAACATTTTCTTACATGCTTGAGTGATACAATTTCCTGGGTAATGAAACATTCCCACAACCTCAAAGTCTGATTTCTGCTACTGACTAGAAAGTCTTACCTTTGGAAGCTTGTCTGCACTTTGAAAGAAGTTTGATCTCTGAAATAAGGAGTAATCTTCTTCCATCCAGTATGCACAGAGAAGAAAAAAAAGCTGTTATTCTTGGAGATTATATTTAAAAATCACACAACCATGTTTGTCCATTTTCTTTGGAGTCTTCTAAATCCTGCAGAAAATCATTAGTGGTTGTAGTGGTATACAAAGGAATTTCTTGGTAAAAAGAGAAAAGCTAAAGTTTTCCATGTTAAAACAATTAACTAAAAGTGCAAAAAAAAAGTTTATCATAGGAATATAACATCTAGCATTTTTTAAAAAGGGAAGTTTTCTAGTTTCTTTTCTGATTACTTTAATAGATACCATTCAGCTTTTTAATCTGTCTATTCTTATCCTGGTAAAGCCAAATACTTGTGCTTTATATATGAATAGATTACTTGTGTGCCTTTTAAAATCCTTCTGTAAGAATAATAAACCATAGTTTTAAAAAAATTATAACTGTTACTAACAGAAGAAAGCTTTTACCTTACAGAGACAAAGATCTATAAAGATTTTCTACCATGAACATATGTTAATCATGGAGCCCTACGGCTGGAATGTGTCCAAGATGATCCTTACTTAATTACACTCCCTTGAACTCTCCTTATACTTTTAAAGAATATCTGTGTTTCAAGATGCAATACAGAAAACACAGAAGTAGAGTCATAGGATGTAACAAAAAAAATAGTTTCAGAAACATTATGGGACAAATAATCAAAAACAAAATATCAGTCCCATTAATTTGTTCCAAAGAAGATGAATTTATCACTTATTCCTTTTTTCGTCAGAGAGATTTTAATTTTATATTTATCTAATCTTCATTTTTCTCTATGTGAATTTGACATTAAATATATTTTAGAAGGTTATACAGCCTTAGTAACTAGTTATTTATATAGTTTTTCTCTTCATTCTTTGTTTTTCTACAAAACTAAAGAGCAGCCTGGACTGGGGCACACACCTGTACCCCAGCTGCTTGGAGGATTGAGTTCAAAGCCAGCGTCAGCAACGGCAAGGCACTAAGCAACTCAGTGAGATCCTGGGGGTGGCTCTGTGGTAAAATGCCCCTGAGTTCAATCCTCGGTATTAAAAAAAAAAAAAAGCATCTATTTAGTTTCAGACAACATGATCTTAGATAGTGATACAATAGTTAATAAAATGGAAGGATAAAATAAGAATATAATCCTAACTGAATCAACTTTACATCTTTTAACAGTCACAAAATAATAGTGAGAGTAACTAAAAATTGTAGCTTTAATCTCTGATGGCCAATAACATGTTATTGTGAAAGAATAAAATATGAGTGAGACACTTTTTGAATAAGGTAATTAGATAATTCCTTTTTTTTTGTAAACATCTTTATTTTATTTTATGTGGTGCTGAGGATGGAACCCAGCACCCTGCACATGCCAGGCAAGCACATTACCACTTGAGCAACATCCCCAGCCCCAAGATAATTCCTTTTTAAAGATGATATTTATGCTAAAGTTCAAGGATGAGGTGTCAGCTGCTCCTCTGGGTACACTAGTAAAGAGGTGAAAATCTCTTTTTAACCCAGGAATCATGCAACAGAAAAAGGCTATATTATTCCTGTAAATAATATATCAATTTATCCAAAATATATCTGTCTGTCCAATATCTCCAGTCTTCTAAAGCTTGCAGAAAATCATTTCCAGAGTTGTAGATGGATTTCAAAGGAATTCTGTGGGGAAAATTAAAAAATTCCAAAATGGAATAATTTTTCAAAACGGCCAACAAATCACATGTTATTGTAGGATCAAAGCAACTAATCTTTTTAACAAAGAACACTTTGTCTTTAAGTTCTTTTCCAGTAACTCTAGTAATAACTGTCTTTGAGTTCTACAGCAAGACTCTGCAGGTATTGGTATAATCAAATACTTGTGCTACAGATTAGGACATAGGGTTAGATTTCTCCATGTAGATCATGCTTTAAGCATAGTGAAGCACCTTTTCCAATAATTATATCAAGTCCTTGAAGAGCAGCATCTTTTACTTGACAGGGTGAAGATCACTGTAGTTTTTATACCAAGAAACCCATTCTAACCATGGAGTCTTGCAACTGGAATGTATCCAAGAATGACTTTTCCTTAATCACATTCAGTGGGAATTCCCATAAGTTTATACCTGTAAATATGCCAATAGATGAATCATGTTACTATGGTAGAAAAGGATACAACTTAAAAGTTTTAGAAATGAGAAACTTGTCAGAATGATAATTGACAAAAATAATATGTCAGTTATGTTAGTTAGTTTCACTGAAGATGAATTTATTGCTTATTTCCACATTGCCAAACCAATTTTTTTTCCATCTAATACTCAATTTTCTCTATTTGTTTGGGACTAGGAATGTTTTTGCAAGATTCATGAAGTCACAGAAACTAGCTATTTGTCTATTTATTCATTGGTGTCTTAAACAATCTTAGAATATCTACTTATTTCATATTTTATGCTATTAATTGGAGATAAAAGATTTAATGGAACAAAAAAGATATGCATAGTTAGAATGCATCAGATTTATGTCTTATAACACAGTCACAAAATAATAAGGGGAACAACTAAACATGGTAGATATAACAAAGTAAAGTTCAAGACATGACAAGAGCAAACCCTCAGGAATTACAGATCTTTCTCAGGAATTTGAAATTATTTACAATATTTTAAAAGAGAGTCAGAAGGACTTCCAATTTCTGATTCAACAAAAATTCTCAATAAACTATTAGCAACTCATTCTGACAATGTATAAAAAAATAATACACTGTGACCAACTGAAATATAACCTAAATACATTAGGCTGGTCTAGAATTCAAATATCAATTAATGCAATATATTAAGCCAAAGGAAAAAGATGAAAAATCACATGGTTATGCCAATATTTGTGGTCAAAGCATTATAAAAATTCAACACTTATCTCCTTTTTAAAAGAACTCTCAGTAAACTAGGAATAGAAGAAAATTTTCTAAATTTAATAAAGATTACCTACAAAACAGCCTGTAACTAATACCATCCTCAGCAGAGAGAAACCAGAAGCCTTCTTTGTACGGTAAGGAACAGGCAAGTATCCTTCCTCTCAACACTGCTTTTCAACATTGTAGTGCTAGTTTTTCAAATAAAATCAGGCCCAATATAGAAAGAAATGCATGCTTGCAAAATAAATCCATCTTTGTTTACAAATAACATGATAATATAGGAAGACCTTATTTAAAATAAAAAAAAAAAGAACCAAAAGTCTACAAAAATCCGGAATAAGTCATTACAGTGAATCCTCAGGATAGGAGGCTAATATGCAAATAGAGTTCACTTTCCTATATACCAGCCACAAAGGACGCTGAAATTAAATATACAATAACATTTACTTTAATATTTCCAAAAATGGAATATTTTAGCATATATGTAACAAAATATGTTACAAGGAAAACAGTGAAGTTCGTATGAACAAACACATAAGTAAAGAGAAAGTTACTAATTGTTCATGGAGAGAAAAACTCAAACAGCATTGCCAAGAGGTCAATTCTTCCCAACTATATCTTCATAACAGTTGCAATTTCAATCAAAATTCTATCACACTATTTAGTAAATGTTGACAAGTTGATTCTGAGGTTCACATGGTGAGGAAAAAGGCTCAGAATGAGTAACCATATACTGAGGGGAAGAATAAAAATGGACAATTAATAATACCTAACACTAACTCCTCAAAATAGAACTTAAGAAGGAAACTAATGATTAATTAAAGTAAATTAATGGTGTTGGTAATAATGCTTAGCCCATATGTCTGAAAGAGAATTGGTAATAGATTAATAACATATCCAAGCAGATGAACTAATACCTAGTAGATAAGTTTGCTTTGGTCACAGTTGCCTATGAATATGAGTTTCAAAATGAACATAAAGCCTTAAATTAGATTTTCATTGTTTTAGAATCATCACTGCCTTAATGTTCAAACATCTATTTAAGTCGTCCTGATAAAGAAGAAATGCATGTTTGTTTATGGCTTTTTGTAAATAGATATGCAGTGACCTATGGCTTTACTTCTGTTTGTGACGATGTTTGTTAATCCAGCCCATAGTTATTTACAAAGAGTGGAGCATGTGATTGTTCTTCGTGTACCAAGAACTGTTCCACTGCAAAACCTTAGTTACCTGGATTGTCCTAAGATCATTTGTAAAAACTGAAATTCAATGATTGAAAGGAAGCTAGAAAAAAAATTACCTAACTTCAAGACAGTATAAGCTATAAAATCAAGACAATGTAGTATTGATGAAAGAGTAGACTTCTTGACGTTTATTCAAATGAGCCAAAAATGTAAACCTTACATAAGGAGGCACTCAAATATTTCCAAAATCTTGTTCATAATTGCCAAAACATGGAAGCAATAACAATGCTTTATAACTTTGAGAAAGTTATTTTCTACATGTAAGAATCAATTTTTTGTGAAATGAATTATTGCAATTAAAGTTTTGATAATAAGTAAAATATGTGTAGACTGTTCATAGAGTGTGTGAGATACACAGAAGTATGTAATCCACTTTAATTTTCTTAAAAGATAAATATTAAAAATGTCTTACTTCACACTTGAAAACATCTCAAAATCAATGAGATAGTTAATAAAATTCAACTGTTACTTTTAGATGTTAGAACCAACAATCCTATCTTGAAAAACTGCTTGTGGAAGAGAAAATTGAAACCAAAATTCTAGAATGTATGAAATTCTTCAAAGGAAAACCCAAGTTCAAACAATGGAATAATATTACTAGTGCTCAGAGGAAAATTTGAGTTCATAAGTGTTTACATTATCTAAAAAGTAAAGTAGAGATGAAGAAGTCTTTCAACTAAAAATGTTAGGAAAAAAGCATAGAATTAAACTAAACTAAAATAGGTAAGAGAACAAAATGAAGATAATCATGTCTTCCATTAGAAAACACTTAGAGCTATCATATCTGTGTTAGTTTTCTTTTTTTCCGTTACTATTACAAAATCCTGAGCTAATTCAACTTAATAACAGATAAGTTTATTTTGGTCACCATTTTAGATGTTTTAGTCCATAACCAACTGGCCTCTTTGCTTTGAGCCTTTGGTGAAGCAGCACATCATGGTGGGGAGCAAGTTGCTGAGCAAATTTTGTAGAGAAATAAAAAGGAGACACAGAGACAAGAGGCAGAGGCAGAAAGAAAAACAGCTGCTCATCTAAGTGATCTCGTTTATTTATAACAATAGGTTACATTAGGTTATTCATGCCATAACTACATTATTGTTTATTGTATCACTAAGGATGCTCATTCTGCAGTTACATTCTAGTTACAATATGCTGTGTTAGAAGTTTTGTATAGCTCTCAAGAAAGTCCATTGTTTGAAGTTATTGTTAGGCAGGCAGATCCAGGAGCACCAGAACTTGGTGAAACATTGTATTTATCAAGAATCAAGTTCCTGTATTCATAGGAGCCATATGCCTGAGATCAAGGTCAAGGGTGATAATACTGTAGTTCAGAGCCTCCTCAGAGGGCATTGCTACAACAGCTGTTCATTTCCTACCTTTGCACAGAAACTTTTCCAGCTGCTAGGCATCACATACTTTTGTACAGAAACTTTCCCAGCCACCAAGCATGCCACAGCCATGAAGTCATCAGAGACCCCAATCCAGAACACAGAATCCTTATAGCTCCCCTTTTTTGTTTTATATGGCCTTTTGGATGAATAACACTTGTTTTTTCTTTAATATTGGCAGAGGTTAAAAAATAAGGTAGGGTTTTGGTAATATGGCCATTTTAATAATATTAATTCTGCCTATTCATGAGCAAGTTATATTTTTCCATCTTCTAAGATCTTCTTCTATTTCTCTCTTTAGGGTTCTGTATAGATCTTTCACCTCTTTTGTTAAGTTGATTCCCAAGTTGTTTTTTTTTTTTTTTGAGGATATTGTGAATGGGGTAGTTTTCCTCATTTCCATTTCAGAAGATTTGTCACTGATACACAGGAATGCCTTTGATTTATGGGTGTTGATTTTATATCCTGCCACTCTGCTGAATTCATTTACTAGTTCTAGAAGTTTCTTGGTAGAACCTCTTGGGTCTGCTAGGTATAGGATCCTGTCATCAGCAAATAGTGCTAGTTTAAATTCTTTCTTTTCTATAGTTATACCTTAATTTCTTTCGTCTAATTGCTCTGGCTAGTGCTTTCAGAACTATGTTGAATAGAAGAAAAAAAAAAGAAGTGTGTCACATTAGACTGGGTAGAAAGAAGTGAGAGAAGTGATGGGAATGGCGGAGAGGGGAAGGCAGGATAGGAAGGACAGCAGAAAAAAATAGACATTATTATTGCTGTATGTATATACGTGACTGCATGACCAATGTGATTCTGCAACCTGTATACTCAGAAAAACGAGAAATTATACCACATCTGATTCAAATGGATGATATGTCAAGATCATTCTACTGTCATGTGTAACTAATTAAAACAAATTAAAAAAGAAACAGAAAAAAAGAAAAATGTTGTGTACATATATAAAAAAATAAGGTAGGCATCAATGACAACAAGCACGAAATAACAATCCTAATATTACTAAACATCCACCTATGAAAAATTGTTTGATTCAAGTAAAACTGGGTAACCATGAAGTTAGCCAATATAATAAATCTAAACTTCCATCATCTTTTTGGACCTTTTTAATGGTATTTTTAAGGTGATCTAACCCTTTTGAAGTAGAATTACTGTTATCACTTAAATTAAAGCCACACATATTATTAAACTCCTGACATCTTTTATGATGTAATAATAACAAATAATCAATTGCAGCCTGATTGTCAAGAATAGCTTGACAATAATGATTTTGCTCTTCATTAAGCATATTGATTGCCAACGAAGTATGATTAATATTTTTTACCATAGCACAGGCCAATTTCATAGTTGTTTTGTAATCCCTGACAGCTAGTCCAAGGATACCTACTAAGGAAAATGTCAAGGCCTCAAATTCTGCCTTTACTGAATCATTACAGTTTTCATCAAAGGAAATAGACCTTTTATGGATATGTTGTGCAGATGGTGACCTATCAAAATCTGTGGAGATGGTAGAAACACAGTCTGCTAAGACAACAGTGGGTTCTATGAGGCATATTAGTGGGTAGATAATTAAAAGTATTTGCTCCACAAGAAAACTATCCTGTGGTAAGATAACATAAGTATTTCCATACATGATGGTACAATTAAATGAAGTTCACCTCAAAGAAATACATTTATGTATACAGCCTTGAACTTCAGCACAAGTGTCAGTTGCATTTATAGCAACAGTGGGAGTAAGTAACATCATAACACTAGAAGACTTAACATACTAAGAACTTCCCCAACTATAAGAATCTGTCCTGCCATAAATCAGTGTTCTACCATGGGATTTCTGTGGCCTCACACACATGATGAAGCTGGACCTTATTAAGAACAAGCTTCAGTCGCTGCCAGCTGAGTCTGGCCTTCTGGTCAACCTCCAGCACCTGAATCTCCTCAACAACAGACTGGTCACCCTGCCTGTCAGCTTTGCTCAGCTCAAGAACCTGGAGTGGCTGGACCTAAAGGACAACACCTTGGACACTTTCTTGGCCAAAGTGGCTGGTGATTGCTTGGATGAGAAGCTGTGTAAGCAGTGTGCAAACAAGGTGCTACAGTACATAAAGACTGTGCAGGTGGATCAGGAGCCAGAGAGGCAGAGGTTGCTGGAAGTGGAAGGAGAGGCAGAGAAGAGGTTGGAGGCCAAACAGCAAGCTAAGGAAGCTCAGGAGCAGGAACTGCAGAAGCTGGACAAGGCAGAAGAGAAGGAGTATCAGTGAAAAGAATGTGATGCCCTCAAAGATTCCAAGTGGAGCAGGAGAATAAACCCAAGAAGGAAGCAAATCAGGCCCCCAAATCTAAGTGTGGCTCCCATCCCCTCAAGCCACCTATGGGAACACACTGGGCCCTGGGCTATGTTGAAGCTGCTGCTGCCTCTTTTACTGCTGTGTGTAGTCAGTGAGCTGATTGCATGTTGGGTGACAGCACTACAGCAACAACCCAAAGCTGTGCAGGATCTGTGCCACCAGGAGATCCTCCAGTGGGTCTTTCAGATTGAGTCCGTGCAGTGAATTTGCCCTCAGTACCTCCTGCCTCCTGGCATTGGAGCTCAAATTCCTGTGGAATTGGCTTCTTCTGCACACAGCCTTTATAGTGTCAGACATACCTATCATCATCAAATGGCTGCCAGTTGGTTCGTGAGACCTCCCCTTTGTAGGACTTCTTGTTGTTCCTTAGTCGGGCTTCCCTGGTGGAATGAGAAGAAATGGGAGGTGGGGAGGAACAGTTACCTGCATGCCTAAAGGAATAGGCTTGGGGGTGGGGAGATAGCAAACCGCCTTTTCTAGTTATTGTACTAAGCTGGGTAAAGACAAGTCTCCTTTCTACTAAATGGTCGGCTGTCATTACATTTATACTTTTGTATGTCACACACCCTTTCTTTCATTCCTCCCTGGGTAGTCCAGGCAGATCCAGAGGGAGGGTATTCCTGGGAACTACTAGACCACCACACTCAGCATATCCAGACAAAATAAGGGAAGGGGTTACCTATATCCTAAAGGAACTTTAAAACATTTCAAGCATTTTAGTGATCATACGAAATTTCTGGCTGTGAGAGGAACTTCACAACCATCACCCCAATATAACACTTGTAAGCAGAGAAACTGAGGCCTTTCATGACTCACCCAAAGTCTTCCAGATAGTCTAAGGCAGAACCCAACTACTACTCTGGTATTCTTTTTTTTTTTTCTTGACATCATTTGACCTCTCTTGTAAGATTTGGAGAGAACAGAACTCACACCAAAATTATGTCTCAGCCAAAGTATAGAAACTTACACAGTAGACAGATTCGTGACTCACAAATAGAGATCTCATGCCATCAGGGTCTTGGGAAGCTCCTGTGGAGTCCTGTCCTAACTTAAATAGCTTCCACAAAATGGCAGCAGGCCCATCTCCTTGTTGCAGGTTCAGAGCATTAACTCTCCCTGATTGCCAGGAAGAGAGAAGGTAGAAGCAAACAGTTCACCTCCTCTCAAGAAAACAAAATGCAAACAATGCAAAGCTGCATGGTCTGTTACAGCTCCATTAGCACTAGGTGTGACTAAAACCTCAAAGGCAACCTGGACTCCCAGCTTCATAGACACTGAGGTTCAGAATTGTTTGCTTCTAGAACAATAACAGAAGGGAGGGAATGAATGGAAACTCTAGGAAATAAAGGAAAACAAGTAGTAACATGGAGATGAAAAGTGGTGCATAAAACTAAAGACTAGCACAAATGAGGGCAGCAAAGTCCATTCACTTGGCTGCTAGATTAAGCATTTTCTTGACCCTGCCTCATCTTTTCACAACAGCTGGATGAAGGGATGAGAAGGACCATGTCTCAGTGCTCATTCACTGAAACTTCCATTTGCAAGCTCCTTGCCTCTCCCCAGAGAGAGCAAGAACCTGTCATAGTTTAGAGACAGAGAGGAGGGTCCAGCTTTTTATCCCTGGTGGCCCTTTTGGGTAGTTCTGCCACTCAGGACTGTCCTAATACTGGAAGAAAGGACTTTGCTCTCTCCTCCTGCAAGGACAGCTGTGGAGGTCCACACCTTCCTCAGAATCTCTACAAATTCCTTAGTCTTCCTCCAAGCTCCAGAGCCATCAGTCTAAATGCTTTATTGAAACTAAACACATACATTACAATGAGATTATGAAAATACAGAAGTCAGCTTAAAAGTTTTGATAATATATCATAATGTATAAGATACTCACACAACATCTATCACACACATAATAGTGTATAATATGATTTTAGTTTGTTTTTATCATGAGAGTATTTAATCATGCTTGAATGCTTTTCAATAAATCTAGAAATGAATGAGATTGCTGGTATAAACCAAATATTACATTCTAATTGCTACTATTCAAAGTCCTATTTTTAAAAGTTCTTTGGTAAAAAAGTGGTAGAAATTAAAACCCAAAATATGTAACATGATTTAAGTGAAAATACTATTTAATACAGTAGGGTATTAGCTCAGTGCTCTGAGGAAAACTTAACATCTTAGAGTTCGTATTGTTTAAAATTCAATAAAAGATTAAACATCCTTTCAACTAAGAATGTTAGAAAACCAGAAAATTACCCTAAGCAAAAGTAGGTTCAAGAACCTAGTCAAGATAGAAGAGGTTTTCTACATTAGAAAAAAATAATTTGAGCTATTATGTTTCTTAGTCTGTTTTACATTACTGTAACAAATACCTAAGTTACACCAACTTAATAAGAGAAAAATTTCAATTTGGCTCACAGCTTTGAGGTTTCAAGCCATGATTAAGTGGTCCGTTGGCTTTGGGCCTGTGGGGAGGCAGCATATCATGGTGAGCACTCATGGTGAAGCAAACACTTCACCTCCTCTCAAGAAAACAAAAGAATAGAAAGTAGGATATTAGGTTCCACAATCCTGTTTTAGAATCTGCCTCCCAGTGATGGAAAACCTCCCACTAGGTCTCACCTCTAAAAGTTTCAACCACCTTCTATTAACACCCTGCTGAGGACCAAGTCTTTAACAAATGAGCATGTGGGGATCACTCTGTATTCAAAATATAGCAATCTAAGATCTACTTGGTTGGATAAAAATAAGAACAATATGAGAAAATGAATAAAACACTCTCTATTCTAATCACACAAAAAATCAAAGGAGGCACAGATTTCAAAATTAGGAATGACACAAAGAATACAAAGAAAGTTCTTTTAAAAAAAGTTGGGAATTTTACGAACTCTAAAAAGTATTGGAACCTGGATTAAATAAAATAAATTATAATCTGGATTAAATGAGTGATTCCCCAGGAAATTGGAAATTACCAAAATTTAATCTACCTTACTTTTTGCATAAAGGTGTGTGTTTATGGAGGCAGCATACAAAGGAGTCTTAGTTTTCTTACAGAGACTGTGATCTCTCTCTGCATTTTAATGCAATATTTAAACCATTTACATTGATGTAACTATAGCCATAGTTAATTTTAAACATATAATCATTTTATGAGTTCTGTATTTTCATTATTTTTTTCTTTTTTCATATTTCTTTTGGATTACTTATGTCTTTTTATTTTTATTTTCTTTATTAACTTATTAAACATTACTTATTTTAGTTTAGAGGATTGGGTTACAATTTCATAACAAATTTACATAAATATTATTTTAATAATTATATTTTAAAGATATTTCAATAGAAAAATTCATGTTTGCTCATGTTCTAATTCTTTCTGATGATCTCTTTTTGGTTTATAAAATCATATTCCCATATGGTATCATTTTCCATCGTTTGAATGATTTCTTTTAACGTCTTTTTCTTAATGTCTTCATTAGTGCATTGTAGTTATGTGATAGTTTTGTGAACACATATCTACCCTCTTATCAAATATCAAGTATATAATTAGTGTTATTAGCTATCATATTATAGTGCATGGTAACTATAATTAATAATACAGCAGAAATAACATCTATAACAAGACATTTTCTTTTTTAATATTTATTTTTTAGTTTTCGGTAGACACAACATTTTTATTCTATTTATTTATTTATTTTTTATGTGGTGCTGAGGATCGAACCCAGCGCCCCGTGCATTGCCAGGCAAGCGCGTTACTGCTTGAGCCACATCCCCAGCCCAACAAGACATTTTCTATCATAATAAACTTTGCATTTTTTGAAAAACATCACTATCCTCTCACCTTCCAGCCTGTGACAACCAACATCCTGCTCTCTGTCCCAGGACTGTGCCTACTTTTAATTCTATATGTAAATGATATCATGCAGTATTTGTCTTTCTATGTCCAGCCTATATCACTTAGCATAATGTCCTCCAGTGTCACCCCAGTTGTCACAAATGATAAGACCCCTTATTTGAAGAAACAGAAAAACAATTTACTACCTGCATCTGAGACTTAGCACTGAGAGATTCTGATGAGGGATAGTAGATTTCTACAATTTATCATGTTGTCAGGGTTCTACTTTTAATGTTACTGTGAAGCATTCCATTTTTTACTTTACCAGGTAAATTTAGAGTACTAAAATTTACATACGCTACTGAAAACAAATGAACGTAAGTTTATATTGCATTTAAATATTAAAACATAATAAAAAGAATCAATATAAAAGGAAGTCTAAAAATAAGATAAGGAATACCAAAGTGAGGAATACAAATAAATGAAAAAATTAAATGACATCAGTGCAATGATTCCAAAATTTTATTCATTAATTTACTACATATTGTCATAGACAATGTATTACATGTGCATTAGAACTGCCCAGTAGTGATCAACAAGACATTATAAAGTCTACATTACATCAGAGAAAATATTAGTGGTACAAGCACATATTCAATTTCTTAATTGTATTTACCAGAAATTTGGAGGGAAAGGAAGTTAACATCAGCTTCACAAATGTTATGCTTCCTAAGAAGATAGTTTTATGGTAAAATGACTCTCCTTAGAGCGGGAAACTCACTCATTTACTACATGATATGACTTTTCCTCCCCAGAGTTTCTTCATAGCATTTGTCATCTCTGAGTTTCTCAGAGTGTAGATGAAGGGGTTCAGCATGGGGGTTATGACCAGGTAAAACACACTCAATAACTTGTCAATGGGCAAAGTCTTGGCTGGTCGTGCATATATGAAAATACAGGGGACAAAAAAGAAGACAACCACAGTGATGTGGGAACCACAGGTGGAGAGAGCTTTCCGCCTCCCCTCCTGACTCAGGTTCTTCAGAGAGTGGAAGATGACAGCATAAGACACAAGTAAGAGCAGAAACACAGTTGTGCAGATGAGTCCCCCATTGGAAATCACTAAGAGGCCAATGACATAAGTGTCAACACAGACAAGTTTCAGTAAGGGGTACATGTCACATATGAAATGATCAATGACATGGGGGCCACAGAATGGGAGCCCATAAATAGTGCCCAACTGGATTACTGAGTGCAAAAAACCTCCAACCCAGGAAACTACCAGCAGCACAACACATACCCATGGCCTCATGATAATCAAATAGTGCAGGGGCTTACAGATGGCCACATAGCGGTCATAGGCCATCACCAACAGAAGAAAGACCTCTGCCCCAGCAAAAAAGTGTCCTGTAAAAAGCTGGGTCATACAATTCTTGAAGGATATGATATTTTCCCTAAAGAACAAGTGGGAAATCATTTGGGGGGAAATAACTGTAGAATAAATTGCATCCATAAAAGATAAGCTAGCAAGAAAGAAGTACATTGGTGAGCCCAGGGTCTTGCTGAAGATTATGGTCATCACAATGAGCAGATTTCCCACCATGGTCAAGATGTAGAAAAGCAAAAATGTAACAAAAAGTACTCTCTGCATCTTTGGATTTTGTGTGAGGCCCAAGAGGACAAAATAAGTTACATTGTTCCTATGTTCCATCTAGTCTTTTGTTGGTGCTGATTCCAGATATTAAAGCAGTTCACCTACAAAAAAATGAAGAAAATCCTTAGAAGTATTATAATCTCAATCTTCATTCATTCATCCTCTAAAATATGTATGAGAAGCATCAACTTGTGGCAGGCTATCTGTTGCACATATCAGGCACAGTGAAGTAAGATAGCATTTCCTTCCCCAAGTGATTCCATATGTAGTGATGGGATCAAGATTTAAAGTAAAACAGGATTGTTGCCATAATAAGTGAATTATTTATGTCATGATATCAGTTCACTGTGCTGCAATTGATAAAGCAACTGGATTATGGCAAAACTTCTCACAGGAAGCCATACTTTATGCAATTAAAGGAGGTAGAAAATAACAAAAAGGAATGAAAAATGAATTTCATGAGAAAATGCACCACACATGATGTCACAAAGGTGTAATGCCAGAGATTCACTTAAGGTCATTTTTTATATTCATAGTGGCTAAAATAAAGTGTAAAATGATAGACCAAAAGTCAGTATATTCATTTCTAGTTCTATGACTGTAAATCATTAACAATGACAGCTTTTCCTCCACTTTCCAATCATCTCTTATCCCCTGGACACCTCAACCAGAAATACCTTGCCATTCATATTTCTAGGAGGATTCTGTTAGTGATGATGTGTGTGTTCTCTCTAGCACAAGAGAGGCTTTCTGTGCTGTTCTCCTTTTCTCTTTCAAATCCCTCACCTGAACCACCTTTTGATGTTCATAGTTGCACCCACAGTCTCTTCACAGAGGCTCTTCCTATCATGAATCACAACTCTTCCCCATCCATCTACCCATAACCCATCTCAGAGCTACTTCCACTCTTTGAGGTATTTTTATAGCTGCACCCCGCTTCCCAGTAGCAAAATCCATGTTCTCTTGTTAGAGCTGCTGTAATAAAACACCACAAACTCATTAACAGAAATCTGTTGTTTCAGAGTTTGACATGCTATAAACTCAAACTCAAGACCTGTGCTGTATTGGTTCCTTCAGAAGATATTGAGGAAAAGCACTGTCTCAGGCCTTTCTCCTTGGCTCACAGATACCAGTTTTGTGTTCACGTGTTGTCCTCCCTACATCCAAAATTTCCCTTCTCATAGGACATCAATCCTATTGGAATGATGACCACCCTAATGAGCTTATTTTAACTTCTTGAGACCTCTGCAAAGAACCTACTCACAAAAAAAAATCACATTATGTAGTAGTGAAGTTAAGGCCTCAACATGCATTAGAGGAAAAAGTAGGGATAATTGAACTAGATAAAACAGGAGTTGTTTCATGTGACACAAAGTGTGATCAGTAGCTGTCACATTTTCATATATACTACCAAGTGGTTGAATCCTTCTTTGAGGGTCTTTACTTGGACATTCCTCATTTTCCTAACCCGCAAATGCTTGAAGAACCAGGGAATTGTCTGTCTTCACCACTGTCTCTCTTAACTTAAAAGGGTAGCTGAAACTATTTAATTCACATCTCCAACTAGATATCCAATTATTATTTACAAAAGTGAATTTTAAATGATTTTTTCATGATAAATATATTCTTTCTGAGGTTTCCTTTATCTAATAAAATGGCTTCTCCTTCCACTCAACATTTTAGTCCCAATTCTGACCTTTTGACACATAATAGACATCCATTCATTATTCCTTTCATGTTATTCATTCATACGCTTAACAAACTCTCTTGCCTTGTAGTAGATATACTGTAAATCTGATCATTTTCACTGCAACCAACTACATCCCTGATCTACTGCAACAGCCACTTGCCAATTCTACCTACTTCCATCTTTGATTTTAACAAGCCATTTTCCCGAAACAAAACAAATTGTCTTTTTAATCTTCTTCAGATAATATCACTCCTTTTCTCAAAATGCTACAGGAGATTTTTATCACGCACTCAATATATATTCATCACCTCCCTGACTTTAAATTACACAATTCTGTCATCTGCCCAAATTCATCTCTTATAATTCTTCATGCTCATCTGCTCAAGTCTTCCACTAGTGCTCAAATATCCCTAATGATTTTCCACCACTGTATTTCCATCCATTTCTTAGGAGACTCTAACTTCAGAAACCAGACGATGAGCACTGACTCTAAAATAAAGGTATATATTGAAGAAAGGTTTGCTCTACATGCAATCTTTCATTTGTTTATTCAACCAACTAGTGTGTAGGTAGCACTTACCTTCTGTCACATCAACCTAATTAGGTGAACTTCCAGGCATCACAGAGTGTCCACATTCTCATTAAAGCTGAGTCTGCACCAGGGTGTGTATTTAGTGGATGCAATCTTGGTGCTGACTGAGCAAAACTACCTTGTTACTTCTACTGTTCCAGATGAAGCATAAATCTTGAGGATAGAAAATGGTTGAAGAATTCATTCTTTTAATTTTTAAATTTATTCATGGCAACTCTCATTTATGAACTCATCAGCCATGATCTGCCTTCAGAAGTTTTTCCCACAATTTTAATTCTTGCAAATTCAAGTGATATAATTTCCTACGAACTGAAAATTACACACAATTTCAAATTCTAGTTTTTTCTATCAATCGTTAAAGTCTTACTTTTGGAATCTTGTCTGTAGTTTGAATGATGACTTTTTGCTTCACTAGTAAAGAGCTGGAAGTCCCTTTTCAACCCAGGATACACACAGAAGGAAAAAGTCTGTATTATTCCTGTTGATATATTTAAAATAACATCTATGTCTTCCATTGTTAGCAGAGTCTTCTAAGGTTTGCAGAAAATCATCACCAGCATTGTAGATGGATTTCAAAGGAATTCCATGTTGAGAATACAAAAAGTAAAAACTTCCATAATAGCATAATTTCTCAAAAATGTAAACAAATCACATGTTCATGTAGGAAGATAACAACTAGCTTTTTTAAAAAAGGAATATTTTCTCTTTAAGTTCTCTTTCAGCAATGTTAGTAATAACTACCAGACAGCATTATTGTGATTCATGTAGATCATGCTTTCAGCCTACTGAAGCATCTTTTTAAGTGATTATATCAGGCTTTAAAAGGACAGCATTTTTTACCTGACAAGAATGAAGATCACTGTAGGTTTTATACCAGAAACCACAGTCATCATGGAGTCCTGCAACTGGAATGCATCCAAAGCGATTCTTCCTTAATCAGTTTCACTGGGAATTCCCACAAGTTTATACATGTAAACATGCCAATAGATTAATTATATTATTATGGTCAAGAAAATGTACCAAAAATATTTCAGAAACATGGGAAAATTGACAGAGTGACAATTGGCAAAAATAATACATCAGTTCATTTAGATGAACTGATGAACTTATCACTTATTACCACACTGCCAGATCAAGTTTTTTCCCATTTATCTGATAATTATATCTCATTATTTCTTTGGGGATATTTTTTCAAGATTCATGTAGTTATAGTAACTAGCTATTTATCTATTTATCCATTTTTTAAAACAACCTTATAACATCTATTTATTTCATTGTTTATACCATTAACTGGAGATATAAAATTTAACAAAACAGAAGATCAGATCATTGATTGCATTGGGTTTATGTCTTGTAATACAGTCACAAATTAACAATGGGAACAATGAAATATAGTGAGTAGAATAAAGTAAAGTCCAAGAAATGACAATAGCAAACCCTCTGGACATTATATATCCTATTAAGGAATTTGAAATTATTAAGGTTCTCTTCAAATGAGAGTAAGGGGGACTTCCAGTTTCTGGTTCAACAAAAATTCTCAAAAAATCATTAGCAAATTCAATCTGATAATGTATAAAAACAATCAAACACCATGACCAACTGAGATATAGCCTAGATACATAAGGCTGGGTTAGAATTCAAATACCAATTAATGCAATAAATTAAAACAAAGGACAAGGATGAAAAATTACATGGCTATATCAACAGTTGCACTTAAAGCATTTTAAAAATTCAACACTCACCTGTTTAAAAAACGAATTCTCAGTAAACTAGGAATAGAAGAAAATTTCCTAAACTTAATAAAGCATACCTACAAAACAGCCTATAATTTATGCCATCCTCAGCAGTGAGAAACCAGAAAGCTTGGTTGTAAGGTAACATTGTACTGCCAGTGTTCACGAATGTGATCAAGGATAATACATGCATGTTTACGTAATAAATCCATGTTTGTTTTAAAATAACATGATAATATATGAAAACCTAATTTAAAAAAACAATCAAAAGTGTACAAAAATCTGCTGGGTACAGTGATACATGCCTATGATCCCAGCGACTTCAGAGAATCAGACAGGAGGATCTTGATTTCAAAGCCAGCCTCAGCAATGACGAGGCGATAAGCAACTCAGTGAGACCCTGTCTCTAAATAAAATACAAAATAGGGCTGGGGATGTGGCTCAGCGGTTGAGTGCCCCCGAGTTCAATCCCTAGTACCAAAAAAAAAAGTGTAAAAACTCTGGAATAAGTGATTACAGCAAAGCTACAGGATACAAGGTTAGTGTACAAACGGCATTCCCTTTCCTATATACCAGCCACAAACAAGAGGATGCTGAAATTAAATACCATTTACTTTAATACTTTCCAACATGGAATGCTTAAGCATATATTTAACAAAATATGTTAAAGATCTATATAAGGAAAATGGATGAGACTTACTAACTGTTCATGGAAAGAAAGACTCAAACAGCATCACTAAGAGGTTAATTCTTCCCAACTAGATCTTCAGAACAAATGAAATTCCAATCAATAATTCTGAGGTTCACATGGTGAGGCAAAAGGCTCAGAATGAGCAACCCAATACTGAGGGTAAGAATGAAAATGTAGAATTAACAATACCTAATTTCAATACAGTATAAGCTATGAAATCAAGACAGTGTAGTATTGAAGAAAGGGTAGACAAATAGAAAAAAGGACAAAGATGTCAGCCACTCTGGAAAACTAGCAGTTCTGTATGAGTCTAAGTACACTCACCACATAATTGAGTAACTGGGCACCTTTGTATTTATCCAAATGAGCCAAAATATAGACCTTATAGAAAGAGACACTCAAATATTTATAAAATCTTTATTCATACTTGCCAAAACATAGAAGCTACAATGATGCTTTTCAGAGCGTGAATGGATAAATACACTGTGGTCCATACCAATAATGAAATATAATTCATTTCTTTGAAAGAAATGAGCAACTGATCTATGAGCAGACGTAGAGGAAACCTCACAGGATATAGCTAAGTGAATGAGGCCAGTCTGAAAAGGGGACATGTTGTATGGTCCCAATCATATGACATTCTAGAAAGTGCAACAATGTGGAGAAAGTGAAAACATCACTAGTTGTCAGGGGTTGGAGGAAGGGAGATGCCTGGGTAGATCACAGAAGATTTTTTCTTTACTGAAAGTCTTCTATTATACCATAATAGATATGTCTTATACATTTTTCCAAGACCACAGAAAGCACAACATCAAGAATCAAAAGTGCATCCTGATGTAAAAAAGGAACTTTGAAAGATACTGTTGGGTCATTACTGATTAATTAATTGTAATGTACCACCATGGTGTAGGAATTTAATAGTGTCTTCTATGGTTTAAGAGAGACCCATAAACTTCTTGAGCTAGAACAATGCAACAGTGTTGAGAGGTAGAACCCTCAAGGGAGGGAAAATCCACTGGGTTAATGTTGTTATTGTGGGAGTGGGTTGTTTATCACAAGAGCAGATTCCTGACAAAAGTGAGCTCAGCCCTCCCTTGCTGTCTCATTCTTGCCCTCTCCTGCTTTTTCTACCGACAATCTCCAGATACCTGTGCTCAGCTCTTGGGCTTCCCAGCTTCTGTGGACTCTAGGACAATTAACCTCTGTTCTTTATTAATTTATCAGCCTCATTTATTCTATTACAGCTACAGAAATGGACTAAGAGAGTGGGGGAGGCTATCTTGTTGGGGACAGAGGTTACATATAAAGTCTTCGTGCTCACATTTCTTTGATTGTAAAACTGCTCTAAAAATGAAGTTTGTTATGTTTTTAAAAAATTGTAAGAGTTAATCAGAATCATGAAGCATCCAAATACTAGGAGATAAGATAAATTTGGACCTGAACTTCAGTCAGACCAAAATGTGAGTTAAGATGGAGTAATAATACCATTTTGAACATATCCTATTATGGATCTTAAGCAAGACTGCAAACAGTTGAAAGACTTGATTATGGTTAACTATCCTTCTTATGATTTTATAACTCTGAGAAAGTTTTTTTTCAACCTATAAACATCTTTTTTTTCTGTGAAATGAAAGGAATTATTGTAATTAAAGTTTTTATAATACAGTAAAGTATGTGTAAAGTGCTCATACAGTGTCTGGTACACAGAAGTATCTAATATACTTTTATTTGGTTAAGTAAGAATATTTAACATGCCTTTTAAAATAATCTAGAAATAAATGACAAAGTGAATAGAAGCCAATTGTTATTTTTTAGATATTAAAGCCAACAATCCCATCTTTAAAAACTGTTTTCTGAAAGAGGAAATTGAAACCAAAATTCTGGTGCGTACAGAATTCTTAAAAGGAAAACCCTATCTCAAACAATGTGATACAATTACCAGTGCTCAGAGGAAAATTCAAGGCCATAAGAGTTTACATTATTTAAAAAGTTAAGAAGAGACTAAGAAATTTTTCAACTAAAATGTTAGAAAAAAACATAAATTAGCCTAAACTAAAATAGGTAGGAGAACAAAATAAGATAAAAATGGTTTCCTCCATTAGAAAACACTTAGAGCTATCATACCTGTTTATTTTCCACTACTATAACAAGTCCCTGAGCTAATTCAACTTAATAACAGAAAAGGTTTATTTAGGCTCACCATTTTAGATGTTTTAGTCCGTCACCAATTAGCCTCTTTGCTTTGGGCTTTTGGTGAAGCAACACATCATAGTGGGGAACAAGATGCAGAGCAAATTGCCCACAGAACTTATGGAATATAGAAACGAAAGAGAGGAAGAGATCAGGGTTCCTCAATCCTTTTCAAGAACATCCCCTTCAACCGCCTAAAACCTCCCATGGTTGAACTTTGCCTGTAGGCCTCACCTCTACATGTGTTAGCCATCTTCCAATAGCAAGGAACCAACTTCTGTGTGCCCTTCGAGGACATTCCAGATTCAAATAATAGTAATATATATTTGGTATTGGATCACAAGTTAATAACTAATGAGAAATTGAATAAATAACTATCTATTCTAATCACAATAGTGACAAAAGCACAAATCTCAAACTTAGAACTGACAAAAGAGGCCAAAAAATGTTTAAAAATATGAGCTTTATCAATTATAATGCAATGATAAATAACTGAATTAACATCAAGTAAAATAAATTTTAATCTGAATTCAACTAATGATTTCACAGGAAGTTATGAACTACCAAAATTTCAAATATATTTGTTGTCTTATATTTAAAGTGTGTTTCTTATAGGGGGAATATAAATGAGTCTTGTTATTCTTATGGAGTCTGCAATCTTTGCATTTTATCATGGTATTTAGATCATTTACATTTTATGTACTTAGTGGTAAAGTTCATTTTAAACTTATCATCTTGCCATTTTTCTATGTGCTTTATATGTTCTTTTTTTCCATTTTATGTCTCCTTTGGATTATTTTTTTATCTTCCTATTTTACTTATTGACATAACTCTTACTTTGGGGGGCTTATAAATTATAATTTCACCCTAACAGCAGGTGATACTAATATAACACTATGTATTTTATAAGAACTCAGAATAGCAAAATTATTATTATTTTCCTTCTGAGCCATTATGGCATTATCGTCAAACTACATATATTTGAAAACCCATAATATGTTATCTTAATCAGGTATATTTAAAGAGATTTAAATAATAACAAAAATCTTTAAAATTTGTTCATGCAGTTACTATTTTCATCTGGTTGTATACACTGATAGTATCACCTAGGATCATTTTTCATGAGCTAGAATGATTTTCCTTAACATTTTGTAATGAGAACCACTGAGAGCACCATTATCTTAATCAACTTTTAACATTTTCTCCTTCTTATTGACTTTGAGTAACTAGTATAGGATGTGCTTTAATATATTTTCTTTATGCTCTTTATGCTTACCTTCAAGCATCTTCTTGGGTCAGTATTTGTGAAGTCTATCGAATTTTTTAAAAATATTTTTATATATTTTAAAAATATTTCTTTCATTATTTCTTTAAATATTTTTGTATGCTCTGATACTGTTTTTCTTCCACATCTGAAATTATGTATTTATGAAGTCAGTTGTAGTGGTTCAGCAACTTACCATGTGTGTCCTGTTTTGTATTTTGATATGTTTTATTTTGAATAGTTTTACTGTATCTTTTGAAATCTATTGCCCTGTCTCATGTGCTATTCATCCCATATCCTATTTTTTTACTGCAAGTAGTGTAACTTTTGCCTCTTTAGAAAATTCAGATTGGATTATCTTTTATCTTTCGTATCTCTAATTTTTTTAATGTATAGTATAGAATTACAATTTCTTTCAAAACCCTTTAGGCTAATGAAATATGTGTGTCAGTTCTGAGTAGTATTCCATGATTTATTTATTCTCCTAAAGGGCATGGTTAAGTGCTTTTTTCATGCCTTGTATTTTTGTATTGGATGTCAGAATTTATTGTTCTACTGTGTTAAGTACTAGGCATCATCACATTAATACATATTCTTGAAAGTTTATCTGTTACAATGAAGTTGTTTGGGAATAATGTGATGTTTGTATGTTTTTCTATTCATCATTTTTGAAATACTCTTCTTATATTTTACGAAGCTAGAGAAATGTCCGTTGTAAGTCTAATAACATCCCACTATTGAGCAAAGATCTTTTGAAGTACTCAGCCCAAGATCCGCCCCCTGTCCTGTGAGGATTCCAGTCTAGCTGGTAAAAATAGACATTGTCCTAGGCCCAGCAAATGTGGCACTCTTCTCTCTGGCTAGGTCTTTGGTTGCTGAGATAGTTTCCTTAAATGCAGGCACAGTGCTGAATAATTTAGGGAAAATTCTCCATGGCCCTCCTTATATTGCTTCTGCTTGCAAGTGTGGGTCTCTCTCTCTCTCTCTCTCTCTCGCTCTCGCTCTCGCTCTCGCTCTCGCTCTCTCGCTCTCTCCTTTTCTTTATCTCTCTTTCCTCTGTGGGAATAGGATGAAATATATCAAAAGGAAACAGGGAGGGACTGTCCTACAGATCAACTTGTTTGTCTCCCATCTCTTAATGTTTCCCATTAATTGTTTTCTAATGTCAAATGAAATGTGTTCAAAACCATTGTGTCTTTATCTCTGGCTTATGTGCTTGTTATAGATATGAGTGCAGATCTCTGTATTTCCCCATCATGGCCAAAATTAACATTACAAGAAAAAGTATAAATAAATACTGGAAAATTTATTTAGCCTTTATAAATAGGTAAAATACAGATCACAAGTTAAATGTAATAGGTTCTTAAGCATAATTGGTTAATGCTATACCACTTTATAAAAAATAGGTTGGGAGAATACATACATATTTTTTTCTTTAACCTAAAGTTGAAGGAATGAATCTTAACCCAAAGTCAGTGCCATTCTTAAAAGCAAAATTCCATGATTCTTTCTTCAAGTTATTTTAAAAGAGAAAATTTCTCCTCTGTGAGTCTTCATGTCAAAACAGGAACTCATGAGATACAAATGGAAATCTACTAACCAAGGATGCTCCTACAACCCTGAGGACAGACAGTGTAGACAATGTTTCCTGCACCATGTGACCTGAGGGAAGAGGACATCATCCTGACTGTCCTCCAGCCTCAGCCTCTCCCAATGCCACCAGCACCTCCCTCTGTAGACTTCAGCACCCACAACAAATTCCCTACACAGAAGCCGCCCCGGCTGCTGTTGCGGTTGGAGGAGACACTTCAAAACCTTTGTGGGAAAACACCAGTCAAACTGGATAGAATGTTAAAACCTGGGCTGCTCAAATAGGGTAGACTCTCACCCCTTCAAATTTTTCTGTTCAGTCTTTTAGAATAAACAGGGTTACATACATTCACTGTACTTTCTCTCTTCTATAGCGTAATATCCAAAAGCAAGAAGAGATTCTTGTCAATAAATGGAGAATCGACCAAATCAGATAATGCATGAACACACCTGGACACAATTTCCTAAAAAACAAATTACCTTTATTTAATTTATTGATTTTTGTAACCAGGGATTGAACTCAGGGGTGCCTAACCACTATGCCACACATCCCCAACCCTTTCTTATATTTTAATTTGAGACTTGATCTTGCTACCTTTCTGAGGGCCCTACTATGTTGCTCAGGCTGGTTTTGAACTTTTGGTCCTCCTGCCTCAGCTTCCAGAGCATCTGGGATTACAGGTGTGCACCATTGTACACAGCTAGGACCTGAGAAATAAATGATTTATAAGTTGTTTCAAGGAAGTACCTCCAGAATGTACTCAAAGTTGGCTCAAAATTGTTTTTCAAGGGTAGGGCATGCACAAAAGAAGATAAAATCATAGACCAGTGAATACATGTGGCATTGCAAGTAACTGTTCAGACTACAGTGATGACCACATGTGTGGTGTCTAAGAGGAATTCATGCAAAACCTCCCGATAAAGGTATTATCTGGCCCTCAACCTAAAGTAACATCTCACAAACCTGAACAGGAGCATACAGGACATTCCACCACACAACTGCCATGTACTCTGCCTGTCTTTAAAGAGTGAGAAGGGGAGTTTTAGGGTTCTTTTGTGCAGCCTGAATGGTATCCAACCTCTTCACAGGTAGCATGAAACTTTACAAGGTGGGGGTTTTATCATGAGCCATGTGGTGGATTTTGAGCTTATCACATGCAAAAAAAAAAGTGTTTATATAGACATGTGGTGTTTTGTTGCTTCAATCCATTCTTAAAATGCTATTTCAAGGTTACATTTATAGTGGACTCCAGAGGCAAGTCCTGAAAACAACTTAAGGATACAGAGATACAGAAAAAAGAAAGGCTCAGGAATGTTTCATATGAAAGGAATCCTCACTTTATATATACCAGGAAAATGCACTGTGTGACCTTGTGTTCTATTTTGCCACAAAGAGAATGTCATTGGGTCCGTAGGTGAAGGGGCAATAAGCTGTGTGGATGTGTAATAGTATTGACTCAATGTCAACTTCTTAATTTTGCACTGTGCTATGGTTACTCAATAGTGTCTTAAGTTTTGGAAAGTATTGGAGTTTTAAGGCTAAAGGGTCATCAGGCCTACAATTGACTCCTTTAAGAAAAATCAATCAAAAAGTCTATACAAAGGGCAGGGTTGTGGCTAAGGGATTGAGCGCTTGCCTTGCATGCAGGAGGAACTGGGTTTGATCCCAGCACAACATAATATAAATAGAAAGATAGATAAATAAAATAAAGATATAGTGTCCATCTACAACTTAAAAAAAATTAAAAAGTCTAAGCAAATAAATGACCGAGAGAAATGAACAATAAAAAATGATATTGGCATATGCATAGAGTGACATACATGCATATATAATGAGATATATATTCATATGTACTGATACAAAAATAGAGACAAGACATTAAAAAACATGTTGAATAATTTTAGTACAACTTCTACCTGAGTTTGAAAATATGTTACACCTAAGATATTTTTAAACAAAAACTATGCATGAAAAATATAGAAATAAATCACCATTAAAAATAATAGAATCAATGGATGCTTTACTCAATATATGCAACCATATAAAGTAGTAATCATATATTAGCAGTAATAGTAATATCATTTTAGTTTCTTTAATTTTTTTTTAGTTCTATTAATTTCTGACTGACAAATAAGAATCATACATGTTTTGGGTGTACAACATGATATTCTGATATACGTACATATTGTGAAATGATAACTATAATTCACATATCCATCATGTCACATAATTAAAGTTTTCTTCAATCTTTTGTGGTAGGTTACTTCAGTCTACCCTCTTACCAGGAGTCAGGTATACAATACAGCAAAAAGAAACAGTAGCTACCATGCTATCAACTCCAGAATCATTTAGCTTGTAAATGAAACTCAGTACTCTGGGACCAACATGTCTGCTTTCCCACACTCCAGCCACGAAAACCATCATTTTTTTTTTTATGCTTCTGTGAGTGTGAAGATTTTAGTATTCACATACAAATGACATCATACAGTATTTCTCTTCTGGGTCCAGCTCATATCATTTAGCAGGACAAACTCCAGATTCACCCATGTTGCACAAATGCTAAGCTCTCTTAACTTGAAGAACCTTAGAAACACAGTCGCTGCACCTGGGATGAGTACTGGGGAATGCTACTGAGTAATTCATCATATATCTTTTTTTCAGATTTACAATTTTGAAAGAGTTACATTGTAACATTCATATTTCTTAGGCTTTCCATGTATGTTTAAAAACAAAAATATTCCAATAAAATTATAAATGCCAGTAATGTCATATAAAAATAAGACACATATAGCATTTAACTATTATAGAAAATGAACAAAAAAGTAAAAATAAAATGAGAAACAAAAACTTAATTGTTAAAAATAAATATAAAAATTAAACAAACATCTTTGTAATACTAAAAACTTTTATTCATAAATATATTACTATCCCACTCCTCTATCTATACCAAAAGGACTTAAAAACAGCATACTACAGGGACACAGCTGCATCAATGTTCATAGCAGCACAATTCACAATAGTTAAACTGTGGAAACAGCATACATGTCCTTCAGTAGATTAATGGATAAAGAAAATGTGGCATATATACACAATGGAATATTACTCAGCAATAAAAGAGAATAAAACCATGTAATTTGCAGGTAAATGAATGTAGTTGGAGAAGATAATGCTAAGTGAAGTTGGCCAATCCCCAAAAAAACAAATGATGAATGTGTTCTCTGACATAAGGAGGCTGATTCATACTGGGGTTTTGAGGGGGAGCATGGGAGGAATAGACAAACTCCAAATAGGGCAAAGGAGTGGGAGAAAAAGGGAAGGGGAATGGGGGTAAAAAAGATGGTGGAATGAGATGGATATAATTACCCTAAGTACATGTATGAAGATACAAATGGTGTCAATATACTGTGTATACAACCAGAAATATGAAAATTGTGCTCTATATGTGTAATATGAATTGTAATGCTTTTTTCTGTCATATATAACAAATTAGAATAATAAATTTAAAAATTTAATTATATATAAAAATATGTAAAGTGATAACATTATTAAAAATTAATGTAAAAATTAAATAAACACTCTTGTAATACTATAAAAATTTCATTCATAAGTGGATATCATATTTTTATTGACTTCCTAGTATATGTGCACCAAAAATTCCTAGGTCCACTGATAAACAACACACTACAGAATGAGGAATACACTGAGGAAATATGTGAATGTCAAAACCTATATTCTATTCTTCAATTATACTTAACAAAATTACCAGAGCAAATTGGCATCAGTTTTAATTCTGAAGTAAACAATGCTTCTGAAGGAGACAGCTTCATAGTGAAATGTTTCTCTTTGTACTGGGAGACTCAGTGATTTCCTGCCTGATGTGGCTTATTTTCCAGAGTTTCTTCATAGCATTTGTCATCTCTGAGTTTCTCAGAGTGTAGATGAAGGGGTTCAGCATGGGGGTTATAATTGTGTAAAACACACTCAATGACTTGTCAATGGGGAAAGTCTTGGCTGGCCTTGCATACATGAAAATACAAGGGACAAAGAAGAGGACAACCACAGTGATGTGGGAGCCACAGGTGGAGAGAGCTTTCCACCTCCCCTCCTGACTCAGGTGCTTCAGAGAGTGGAAGATGACAGCATAAGACACGAGTAAGAGCAGAAACACAATGGAGCACATCAGCCCCCCATTGGCCATCACTAAGAGGCCAGTGACATAGGTGTCAACACAGACAAGTTTCAATAAGGGATACATGTCACATGTAAAGTGGTCAATGACATTGGGGCCACAGAAAGGGAGCCCATAAATAATGCCAAGTTGAAATGCAGAGTGCACAAAACCTCCAGCCCAGGAGACTACCACCAGCACCACACACACCCATGGCCTCATGATAAGCAAATAATGCAAGGGCTTACAGATGGCCACATAGCGGTCAAAGGCCATCACCAACAGTAGAGTGACCTCTGTCCCTCCTAAAAGGTGTTCTGCAAAGAGCTGAGGCATACACCACTTGAAGGATACCATACCTTTTCCTAAGAATAAGTTTGAAATCAAAGTGGTGGAAATGACTGATGAATAAATGATGTCCACAAATGATAAATTAGCAAGAAAGAAGTACATTGGAGAGTGCAGGGTCTTACTGAAGGTTACAGTTAGGACAATGAGCAGGTTCCCCAGCATGGTCAAAATGTAGAAGAACAAGAACATAACAAAAAGTACTTTCTGCTCCTTTGGATTTTGTGTGAGGCCCAAGAGGACAAAGTAAGTTACATTGTTGCTGTGTTCCATCTAGTTTTGATTGATGCTGATTTCAGAGAGTAAAGCAGTTTACCTATAAAACAATGAAAAAAATCCTTAGAAGTATTTTATGTTTTTGTTCATCTGATGCACACACACACACACACAAAAAAAAAAAATCTCCTTGCATCACACTCCCTTCAGGAGATATCTGGATTACCAAGTGAAATAAGACTCGTTTTCCTGCCCTAAGTGATTTGATATGTAACTATATGGTCCAACATTTAAAGAGTAAGTTGAGAAATATGTTGATGAATATATTTATTGATGCCATGCTATAGATTCAAAGTGCTTCAATATCTAAACCTGTTGAGACTTGGGGGAAGGTTTCTCAGAGAAAGTTACTCTTTTTTTTAATTAGTTACACATGACAGTACAATGATCTTGACAATTCATACATTTGAATCAAATGGGGTATAATTTCTCATTTTCTGATTATACAGGTTGCAGAATCACATTGGTCATACAGTCACCTATATACACACAGCAATAATAATGTCTATTTTATTCTGCTCTTTAGATGAGTTTCAAGATGTGAAATAACAAAAGAGAATGAACATGCAATTTACATAAAGATGCACTATGTATGAAGTCATATAGTGTAAAACTGAATACTCACTTAAGGTAATTTTCATATGAAGAGTGGATAAAACAAATGACCAATGGAAGACTATAGACTACCAATCACTCTATCAATACTGGTGCTAAGAACTTAGAAAATGATGCCCTCCCTCCACTTTCTTTGGCCCTAAGGTTCAGTGTAAATGTCACCCTCAAGCATCTTAGCATTAGGTTTCCAGGAATATCGTGCTCATAGTGATTTTTGTTATTTAAGACAGATGCCATCTCCACCGCTCTCCTCTTTCCTTGCTGAGATCTCATCAGCATCATCTTTCAGTGTTCACATTTCTACCCACCATCTCTTCAAGGCCATCTGGGCTCCTTCTATCATGATTCCCAAACATCTCTCAACATCTATCCATTAATCAATCAAAACGCAGCTTCATATATTAGACATTTATAGCAGCAGCAGCACCCTCTTCCTGGTACCAAAAGCTGTCTTCATCTGCTAGAGCTACAGTTGCTATAAACAAAAACGTATTGTCTCAGAGCCCTGCAGCTAGACATTCAAAATAAAGGTACGGACACTGGTGGAGCCCTCTGAAGACCATCCATGAGGGAAAGACCAGCTCCATCCTTGCCTTGATGATGACCACCTTGTATTCTTGTGTCACTTCCCCTATATTTAAATTTTCTATTCCAATAGAATATAATTTACATGGGATTGGGACCCAGCCTCATACATTTTACAATTAGATGACTTTCACAACATCCAAATTCCCAAATGGAGCTTCTTTTTGCAGTACTGTAGGTAGGACCTCAACATATAAATTATATGGGGGGACACAATAAAACCATAATAGTTTCATGTGAGAACTTGACAAACAAGGAATTACCATAGTCTAGGCTTGCCAATTCCCTGAAACCTCCTTCTAAAGTCTTTGGTTGAATATTCCACATTATCCTAACTCATAAATATCTAAGAATCTATGAATTGCATATCTTCAACATTATCACAGCCTTGTTTTCAACTTGGTATCTACAATTATTTAATTGTCATCTTCAAGTAGATATCCTTTTCATGTTTATGAAACTAAATATTTCATTTTTCACAATAAATCTATTCCTTTCTAGGTTTTGTCTAGAAGGGTACTTCCTTCTGTCTTTATACTTCAAGTCAAAGTCTGATAGTATTCTCCTTCCTTTATTCACATTGCTTTTTTATACATTTATTAAATCCCCTTGGCTTTTTATTTATATTATCATGCAACTGTGATCATTCTCATTTAATTCTCTTACACTCCCTGTCAACTGCATGGACCCCCTGCCACATATACCATTTGTTCTTTGACAGATGCTAATCTCAGAGAACAGAAGCAAAAATAAAAAAAGAAATGGGAAGTAATAGTGATTATTGTACAAAGATGTGTGGTACTTTCATCCTTTCATTTATCCAACCAACAAGTATTCATAGAACACTGTATTGTGTCAAAATATTCACACGAGTTGAACTCCAGGTATCAGTGTATCTACTAGCTCATGAAGATTCAGAGTCTTCAGGGCTTTCTACTTTTCCAAATGCAAGCAACAGTGTTGAAGATAAAACATGGACCCTGACGTATATTTTAAATTCTTTGAATCTGTATTTCATAACTATTTTATACAATCTGAACAGCCACTTTCCTCCTGCAGAAGTTTTTATCCACATTTTCTTACATACTCAAGTGATATAATTTCCTGAATAATGAAATGTCACACAATCTCAAAGTCTGATTTCTGCTACTGACTAGAAAGTATTACCTTTGGAAGCTTGTCTGCAGTTTGAAGGAGGAAACTTTATCTCACTTCGAAATAGTGAGTAATCCCTCTTCCATTCAATATGCACACAAAAGAAAAAGTTGTGTTATTCTTGAAAAATATATTTAAAATTATACAACTATGTTTGTCCATTTTCTCTGGAATCTTCTAAATACTTCAGAAAATAATTAGTGATTGTAGTGGTATTCAAAGGAATTCTTGGTAAAAAGATAAAAATTAAAATTTTCCATATTAAAATAATTACCAAAAAATGCAAACAAATAATTTCAACATAGAAAAAGATAATCTAGGATTTTTAATAAAAAGAAAGTTTTCTAGGTTTTTTTCTGGTAACTTTAAAAATACCATTCAGCTTTTAAACATTTCTCCTCTTGTCCTGGTAAGGCCAAATATTTGTGCTTGGTATATGGATAGAGTATTTTTGCACCTTTTCAAATCCTTCTTTAAGAATAATAAACCATCTTCTTAAAAAACATTATAACTGTTTGTAACAGAGGAGAGCTTTTAGCAGACAGGAAAAAAGATCACTAAAGATTTTATAGCATGAACACCTGGTAATCATGGAGCCCTGCAACTGGAATGTGTCCAAGCTGATCTTTGCTTAATTACACTCCCTGGGACTCTCCACCTGTGTGTCAAGGTGAAGTACAGAAAGCACATAAGTAGAGTCAGAAGGATATAACCAGGAAAAATGTTTCAGAAACATTATGGGACAAATAATAAACAAGAATAAAATATCAGCCCTATTGAATATCAGTTCCAATGAAGATGAGTTGGTCAGAGCAATTTTAATTTTCTATTTATCAAATCTTCCTTTTGCTCCCTATTAGTTTGAGATTAAATATATTTTAAAAGTTTTACACAGCTGTAGTGTCTAGTTATTTTATGCATTTATTCTCTTTATTTTTTTTTCTTTTTCTACAAAACTAAAGAGCACCAGGCAGGGTGGTGCCCACCTGTCATCCCAGCCTTGGGGGCTGAAACAGGAAGATTGCAAGTTCAAAGCCAGCCTCAGTAACAGCAAGGCCCTAAGCTACTCGGTGAGACCCTGTCTCTAAATAAAGAACAAAATAGGGCTGGGGATGTGGCTCAGTGTTTGAGTGTGCATGAGTTCAATTCCTGGAAACTAAAGCACACGGATTTTGTTTAGACAGTATGATATTAGCTGGTGATACAATAGTTAATAAATGAGAGAAAAATATGAAAATGTAGTTTTAACTGCATCAGCATTACATCTTCTAATAGAGTCATAAAATATTAATGGGAACAACTAAAAATAGAAGCTAAATTCTCTGGACAACAATAGGTGACAGAAAATTATAAGAGTGAGACACTTTTTGAAGAAGATGATTAGATAAGGCATTTTTAAAGATTATATTTAAACTAAAGTACAAGGAAGTCAATTGCCCCTCTGGGCACACTGTCACGTGTGGAAAGATGCAATGTGGAAGACAGCTGGGCCATTTCAAGGTGCTGTACTGTCGTTGAAGCTGAAGGGGAGGGAGACAGGGAAAGGATAGAACAATGGGAAGTTGAAGGCATAAACAAGAAGCAAACCCTGCAAGATATCACAGATCTTACTAAGGAATTTGGACTTCGTTTAAAGCTTTTCTCAAATGAGATTAAAGAGGACATACTGTTCGTTTAGCAAAAATTCTCAACAATTAGCAAACCAAATCCAGAAAATGGAAAAAGACTTGTACATCACAACCAACTAAAATTATTCCAGATATGAATACCCAGTTCAACATTCAAAAATCAATTAACATACTCCATCACACCATAAGATGAAGAAAAATCACAGGATTTTTTCAGAAGAAGTATTTAATAAAGTTCTATACCCCTTCAATATGAGGACATTCTGTGAAATATATATAGAAGAAAGGTTCCTAAAGTTATATATAAAAAAGAGTATGTTACAAGCACCCCAAAACTGACATCATCTGTAATAGTGAGAATCTAGAAGCTTTCCTGTTAAGATCGGTTTTAGTCAGCTTTTATGTCACTGTAACCAAACCTATTTCCTCCTGTCACATCCTGCCTGCCTACAGGTATTACCCAGTGGATTAATCCACTCATTAGATTAAGACTCTCATGAGCTAATCATTTCACTTCCTAACATTCTTGCATTGTCTCACACAGAAGATTGGGTGGGACACCCCATATCTAAACCATAGCAATCAGGAACAAGGGAGGGATGTTCCCTCTCACTGCTTTTCAACATTGTACTCATGTCCCAGCTAATACAGTAAGATAAGAAAAAGAAAGTGTATACTACTAAGAAGAAATAAAACTGTCCTTGTTTGCAGTTGACATCAACTATGCAGAAAGTCTAAGAAAATATATAAAACTCTGGAACTAGTAAATGATCAGTGTGTAGCTGAAGTACAAAAGGATAATGTGCAGATATCAATGACTTTCCTATATGCCAGCAACACACAAGTCAAATTCAAGTTCAAAACACAGTAGAACTTACTCTAGTACTCCCCAAAATGGAATACTAGTGTATAGCTCTAATCACATAATACAAAATCTCTATGAGGGAAACTACAATGCTTTCATGAAAATGGAATTAAATGTTTTCATTCACATTCCCTGCTCATGCACAGAAAGACTTAATATTGCCAAGGTCAGTTCTTCCCAGATTGATCTTTTCTACAATCAAAATCTTTATGACCTCATTTTATGTGATGTAGACAAACTAATTAGGAAGTATACATTCTGAGGCAAAGACACAGAAAGTGTAGCTTCATGACCAGGAGGATGTTTTTGAAGAACAAAATTGAACAGTGAACACTACCCAACATCAAGACTTGCCACAAAACTCTGTAATCAATACATGCAGTATTTGTGAAAGATAATAAAAGTTGATTTCAGAGGAGACAAGTATGCCACCCAGTTTAGAAGACAGGTTGGTAGTTTCTCATGTACTGACATGCTCTTACCTACAGTTAAGCAATTAGGCTCCCTGGTGCTCATCCAAATGACACAGAAGTTTATGTTCACATAGAATCCTGTACATATGTTGTGTCTGTTTTCTTCCTAACTGCCAGAACTTCGAAGCAACAAAGATGGCAGTTAGTGGCTGAACAATAAGGAACAGACCATTATACAATAAAATATTATTTGTTGCTAAAAAGAATTGAGATATTGAGCCATGGAAAGACCTAGAGGAAACCCCAAAGTATATTACCAAGTGAAGAAGCCAGTCTGAAAAGTCTTGTGGTGGTAACTGGATGACTATCCAGAAAAGTCAAAACTGTGGAAAAAGTAAAAATTTCAGTAGTTATGAAGCAGACAGGATTTTCAGTTCAGTTAATCTCTTCTGTATGATTCTGTGAGTGTGAACACATCGTTACATGTTCTTCCAAAACTATAGAAAGTACAACTCCAAAAGCCAAGAGATAACCCTAACATAAACTAGGATCATTTGGATGATGTCAATGTTTATTAATGAATTGTCAAAGGACCCAGTATGGTGTGGGAAGTTTATAGTGTGTGCTCTGGTTTAAAAGTGTACCCTAAATGTCATGTCTTAGAAACAATGCAACAGTGTTGAGAGGTGAGACACTCAAGAGGCAATTAACCCACAGGATTAATATTGTGGTACTCAGTGGCGGGGCAGGAGGCAGGTGGGGGCCCAGTGTAGGTATTCTTAGGGGTAGGATGCTGATAAAGGTGAGCTCAGCCCTCCCTTGCAGTCTCTTTCTTGCCCTCTTCTCTCCTTTTCCCTTTATGAAGGGATGGCACCATCCCTGACTCTCTCCAGATGCCAGTGCCATGTTCTTGGGCTTCCCAGATTCCAAAACCATGAGAAAATTATTCTTTATTCTTTATGAATTCATCAGTCTCACTTATTCTGTTAGAGCAGCAGAAGATGGACCAACAGGGAAACTGTGGGGAGGAAGAGATTTCATAAAAATGTCTATTCTGCTAAAATTTCAGTGAACCTAAAACTGCTTAAATAAAAAAGTTCTTATTTTAAGAAAATATGGGAGATATGCAGAGTGAGGAAACTAGATGACCCAGGGCCTTACAGATCTCCATTAGCAATGAAATGGTTAAAATATTTTCAACATAGCCTAATATGGATTTTAAGCAAGATTAAATGTTAAGTTGGAGAGAGGAAACTAGGGTTAGGCTTCTTATTTATGATTTTGTAACTTTGAGATAGTTATTTTAACCATACAGCAGCCTCATTTTTTTCTCTGCAATGAGGGTTATAATATATAAATCAAGAATTTTGATAATACAGCATAACATATAAACTATTCACACAACATCTATCAGATACATAGAAGTGTACAATATGCTTTTCAATTTGTTTTTATAATGAGAGTATTAAACATGTCTGAATTCTGTTAAATAAACCTAGAAATGAATGAGATTTCTGGTAGAAACTAATTATTATTTTCTCATTGATACTACTCAAAGTCCTATTTTTAAAAGTTCATTGGTAAAAGAGTAGTACAAATTAAAAATTAGAAGACAGCATTATTGTTCTCCATGTAGATCATAATTTAAATCTACTGAAGCATCTTTTCCAATAATTATATCAGGTCCTTGACAGACAGCATCTTTTACCTGACAAGGATGAAGATCACTATGGTTTTTATACCAAGAAACCACACTAACCATAGAGTCCTGCAACTGGAATGTATCCAAGAATGACTTTTCCTTAATCACATTCAGTGGGAATTCCCACAAGTATATACCTGTAAATATGCCAAAAGGTCAAGAAGATTCGATTAAAAAAAGCTTCAGAAACAGTTGAAAATTGACAGAATGATAATTGACAGAAATATCAGTTTATTTAATTTGTTTCACGAAGATGAATTTATCACTTATTTCCACACTGCCAGATTCAAGTTTTTTCCATTTATCTAATACTGAATTTTATCTCACAATTTGTTTATGATTGGGAATATTTTTTAAAGATTTATGTAGGTACAGTAACTACCTATTTATCTGTTTGTTAATTAGTGTTTTGAACAATATTAGAACACCTATTTCAAATTCTATGCTATTAAATGGTATAAAAGAATAATGAAACAGAAAATCAGATCACAGATAGACTGCATCAGATTTATGTTTTGTAATGTAGTCACAAAACAATCATGGGAACAACTAATCACGGTAGATAGAACAAAGTGAAGTCCAAGACATGACAATAGCAAACCCTCAGGGCATTACAGATCTTTCTCAGAAATTTGAAATTATTAAGGTTCTTTTCCAATGAGAGTAAGAAGGACTTGTACTCTCTGGTTCAACAAAAATTCTCAAAAAACATTAGCAAATTCAATCTGAATATATAAGAATCATATACCATGACCAACTGAGAGGTAGCCTAGATACATAAGGCTGGTTTAGAATTCAAATATCAATTAATGCAATGCATTAAACCAAAGGATAAATATAAAAAAAATCACATGGTTATGTCAATATTTGTGGTTAAAGCATTATAAAAATTCAACACTTACCTCTTTTTTAAAAGAACTCTCAGTAAACTAGGAATATAATAAAATATCTTAAACTTAATAAAGAGTACCTACAAAACGGCCTATCACTGATAACATCCTCAGCAGTGAGAAACCAGAAACCCTCCTTGTAAGATAAGATTCTTTCATATAAGGCAAGGATTCTTCTTCTCACCACTGCTTTTCAACATTGTACTGACAGTGCTTATGAGTACAATCAGGCACAATAGAGAAAGAAATGCATGCTTAAAAAATAAATTCATCTTTGTTTAAAAATAACATGATAATCTGTGAAGAACTTCCAAAAAACAAACAAAATGCTACAAAAATCTGGAATCAGTAATTACAGCAAAGCTGCAGGATACAAGGCTAATATGCAAAGGGTGTTCACTTTTCTATATACCAGCCACAAACAAGAGGATGCTGATGTTAAGTACACAATACCATTTACTCTAATATTTCCAAAAATTGAATAATTAAGCATATATCTAACAAAATATGTTACAAAATCTATACAAGAAAATTATCAAAGCTTGGGTGAACAAAGAAACAAGATAATGGAGAGTTACTAACTGTTCACAGAGGGTAAGACTCAAACAGCATTGCCAAGAGGTTAATGCTTCCCAGCTAGATCTTCATAACAAATGCAGTTCCAATCAAAATCCTAACACATTACTTAGTAGATGTTCACAAGTTAATTCTAAAGTTCATATGGTGAGGCACAAGGCTCAGAATGAGCAACCCAATACTGAGGGGAAGAATAAAAATGGACAATTAACAATACCTAATTTTAATACAGTATAAGATATGAAATCAATACAGTGTAGTATTGATGAAAGAGTAGACAAATAGATCAAAGGATACACAGAGATGTCAGCCGCTCTGGAAAACTGGCAGTTCCTTATGAATGTAAGCATACTCACCACAGAATTGAGTAACTGGGCACCTTAGCATTTAGCTAAATAAGCAAAAAAATGTATTCCTTAGAGAAAGAGACACTCAAATGTTTACAAAAATTTTTATTCATACTTGCCAAAAGATAGAAGCTACAATGATGGTTTCAGCACATGAATGGATAAACACATTGTGGTCCATCCAGAAAATAAAATATAATTCATTTTTTAAAAGAAATAAGCTACTGAGCCATGAACAGACGTAAAGGAAACTTCACAGAAAATAGCCAAGTAAAAGAAGCCAGTCTGAAAGGCTGCATGTTGTATTGTCCCAATCATATAACATTCCAGAGAGTGTGACACTGTGGAGAAAGTAAAATCATTAACAGTTGTCAGGGGTTGGAGGGAGGGAGATGACTGGGTAGATCACAAAGAATGTTTTCTTTAGTGAGTCTCTTCTATGACTCTATAATAGAAATGCATGTCTTATACATTTCTTCAAGTCCTTATAAAGTACAACTCCAAGAGTCAAGAGGGTACCCTGATTAATAAAGGAATTTAAATTTTAATGTTGCATCATTACTGATTAATCAATTGTAAAATGTACCACCAAGGTGTGCCGCAGTCTGGCTGGGCACACAATCATGAGCCACCACACAGCTTGTAGATTCAAACAGCAACTCTTTATTCCCGAACTCTCACTGGTACTCTACATGCACGTTCTGGGGAAATCCACGTTCTCTGCCCAAATCCACGTTCTCTGCCCAAATCCACGTTCTCTGCCCAAATCCACCTCCACTGGGCTTCTATCTCTCAAAAAATACTGTCTAAATCCCGTGAGAACTCAAGGGGAACTCAGGCAGCAGGATACGCCCTATTCCCAGGAGGAATAATCTTAAACCTGGAACGCCCTAAACCCAATTATCTTAAACCGGGAACACCCTAATCCGCCTTGGTCCTTGAGCAAGGTCACCTACATTCAATGTCACTGCAAATGTCAGCAACATGGGGTACGCTGGCAAGGAAATTGTCATACCTACTTGGCTAATGGCTCCCAGCAAAGGTGTAGGGAGTTAACTGTGTATTCTATGGTTTAAGTGAGACCCATAAACTTCATGAGCTAGAAAAAATGCAATAGTGTTGAGATGTGGGACCCTCAAGAGGGGATAAATCTACTGGGTTAATGCTGTTATCATGGTAGTGGGTTGTTTATCACAAGAGCAGGTTCCTGACAAATGTGAGCTCAGCCCTCCCTTACTGTCCCATTCTTCCCCTCTCTTGCCCTTCCACCTTCAACATGGGATGACTTGGACCATCTCCAGATGCCAGTGCTGTGCTCTTGGGCTTCCCAGCTTCCATCACAATGAGAAAATTACTCTCTATTCTTTATGAAATTTATCAGCCTCAGTCATTCTGTTACAGTTGCAGAAAATGGACATTCCAGAAAGTGCAGGTGGGGGAGGCTGCATTACTGGGGAAGGAGGATATATAGAAGGTCCAGGTCCTTTGTATTCAAATGTCTTTGAGTTTAAAACTGCTTTAAAAATAACATTCATTATGTTTTTTTAAAAAAATGTGAGAGTTAATTAAGGCCAGGGAGCACCCAAATACTAGAAGATAAGCTAGAAGATCCAGAGACCTAAATGCGGACCAGAACTTCAGTCAGACCAAAATGTGAGTTAAGATGGAATAATAATACCCTTTTGAACATAACCTATTATGGATTTTAAACAGTACTGCAAAGAGGTTGAGAGACATGATTAGGTTAACTATTCTTCTTATGATTTTATACCTTTGAAAGTTTTTTTTTTCAAACTGTAAGCAGCATTTTTTGTAAAATGAAAGAAATATTGCAATTAAACTTTTGATAATACAGTAAAGAAGTGTAGAGTACCCATACAGTGTCTGATACACAGAAGTATATAATAGACTTTTATTTTCTTAAATGAGAATACTAAACATGCCTTTTTAAAATGGAAATGAATGAGGTAGTGAATAGAAGCCAATTGTTCCTTTTTAGATGTCAGAACCAATAATCACAACTTTAAAAACTGTTTTATGAGAGGCAGGCCCAGGATAGTCCCGCTGATCCATGTAGAGATCAAGTAAAGCCAGGAGTGTCTTGCCAACTCCCACAGACAGGCAGTCCCAGGACAGCCCTGCCAACCCGTGCTGAGCCCAGATAGGCTGTGAACAGTACTGGTGACCCATGTGGAGCCCAGGCAGGCCCAGGTACAAGACTTCCCACCATGCTGAGGGCCACACCTGCACACCACAGCACTGCAGCTCCAAACAGGTGGCCCCAAATTATCCTTTGGCTTCCCGGCTCAGCCCCATTTCTAAAAGTGATTGCTGCTATCTTGGGATACCACCAATGACATCTCAGGTTTGACACTACATCACACAAACTATGGACGTGGCCACTTTCATCTAGGGGCAACAGCCAGGACCCAGAAGATCATCAGCAAGGTCCCTGCACATTTGGTTACACCAGAGCTATGCCTGCTAGGTGTGCTAATAACCACCATCCTGTTACAGAGGCAGGAGAGCCTTGCACTGGGTTCCCCCTTTCTCTCTTTTCTCCTCTTAACAGCCAACTTCTTTTGATTCATCTTTTACTCTTCCTATGATCAAATACCTCTGCATTCTTACCTTCTACCTCATAAACATCACACCCTACAACCCCCCAAACTTTTCTCTCTTTGTTCACCATTAGAATCTGTAGACCCTTTTGCAAACCTACTGTTTATAATGCAGATAATAATTGAACACATTATTCCTGTTTATTCCTGTAATTATCCAGACAGGAACTATATGGTTTAAAGCTGTCTATACTTTGAATTGGGTTCTGTTAGTATTGATCTCCCCCTCAAAGGTGAGACATTGGTAACCTGCAGGGACACTATAAGATTATAGGTACAAACTGTAATACCTGATAGAAGGGAAGACACATAGAGAGCATGAGAAGAAAAAGGAAGAAAGTGTCCCAAACGAACCAAGATGATACAGCAATAGAATCCATTGATAGCACAATAAATTAAATGTCAGAAAAGGAGTTCATAATTTACAAACTTAAAATGATCTGCAAAACAAACAAAGAGAGAAGAGAGCAAATACAGGCAATAATTGTCACTGCAATAAAGAGATAAGAGAGCAAATATAGATAACAATTGATCAATCCAACAAAAAGCTAAGAGAGCAGAAAGATTACTTCAAGAAAGAGATGGAGATTGAACAAAAACCAAATGTAAATCCTTGAAATGAAGAAAATAATAAACCAAATAAAAAACTTATTAGAAGTCATCACCAACAAACTACATCACTTGAAAGACTGAACCACAGACAATGAAGACAAAAATGCACTCTTGAAAATAAAGTGGACCACACAGTGAAGATGATAAGAAACTATGAACAAAACATTCAAGAATTATGGGATAACATCAAAAGACCAAATCTACAATTTATTGGGACAGAGGAAGGCACAGAGATACAAACGAAAGGAATGAAAAATCTCTTTAATAAAATAATATCATAAAATTTCCCAAACATGAAGAATGAATCAGAAAATCAACTGCAAGAGGCTTACAGGACACTAATACATAAAACTACAACAGATCTACACCAAGGCACATTATAATAAAAATGCCTAGCAGAGAGAATAAGCATAGAATTTTAAAAACTGAAAGACAAAAATTCCAGTTTACATATGGGGGAAAACAATTTGGATCTCACCAGACTTCTCAATCTAGACCCTCAAAGCTAGGAGATCCTGGGACAACATATATCAAGCTCTGTAAGAAAATGGATTGCTAACAATCTAATATCCAGCAAAATTAAACTTCAGATTTGATGACAAAATAAAAACCTTCTATGATAAACAAAAGTTAAAGGAATTTACAGTGAGGAACCCTGCTCTACAGAACATTCTTGGCAAAACATTCCATGAGGAAGAAAGGAAAACAGTAATGAAAATCAGCAAAGAGATGAACTACACTAAAGGAAAAACAAATCAAAGAAGATACTAATTCAAGTAAAACACCAAAACAAACCAAAATGACTGAGGATACAAACATATTTCAATAAGAATCCTAAATTAACATTCAGGGTTATTATTGAAATATGTTTGTCAATTATTTTTGTCAATTGATGTTTGCCAATCATCAATTAAAAGACATAAACTAGCAGATTGGATTTTTTAAAAAAGACCCCAAAATATACTGCCTTCAAGAAACTCATCTTATTGGAAAATTTAAGGTGAAAGTGTGGGAAAAAAAACACTCCACTCACATGGACCATATAAACAAGCAGGAGTTTCCATCCTCACATCAGATAAAATGGGCTTCAAATCAAAGTTAGTCAGAAGAGATAAAAAGAACATTTCATATTGATTAAGGGAATCATACATCAACAAGACATAAAAATTATAAATATTTATGCCCCAAACAATGGGGCATAACAAAACAAACATCAAACAAACACTTCTCAATTACAGGAATCAAATAGACCACAACACAATAATATTGGGTGAATTTAACATTGAATAGATCTTCCAAACAAAAATTAAACAAAAAAATTATAGAACTCAAAAATGCAATCAATGATTAAGACTTAACAGAATATATAGAATATTTCACCCATTAATGAGCACATATACTTTTTTCTCGGCAGCACATTGATCCTTCTCTAAAATAGAGCATATATTATGCCACACAGCAACTCTTATCAAATAAAAAAGGAAGAGACACTACTGTGGATTCTATCAGACCATAATGGAATTAAATTAGAAATCAATGATAAAATAAAAACTAGAAGCTACTCCAAAACCTGGAGAATAAATAATATGCTATCCAATGATGCATGGAGAGCAGAAGACATCAGGTAGGAGATTTAAAAAAAGATTAAAAAAATCTTAGAGGTAGATGAGAACTCTAATACAATATACCAAAAATCTCTGGAAGGCTCTGAAGACAACACTAAGAGGAAAGTTCATTGTATTGAGATAATTCATTAAAAGAAGAAAATGTCAACAAATAAATATCTCAAAGCCTTAGAAATAGATGAACTCATCAAAACCAATAGTAGTACAATAAAGGAAATAATTAAAACCAGGGCTGAAATCAATAAAATTAAAACAAAATAAACAATTTTTAAAAATTGACAAAACAAAAAAAAATAGTACTTTGAAATAAATAAATAAAATTCTTTAACCCTTAGCTACCCTAAGGAACAGAAGGAGAGAGAAAATTCAAATTTCTAAAATTTGTGATAAAAAAAATCAGGAAAAAATACCACTGAAATACATAAGATAATTAGAAACTATTTTGAAAACTTATATCCCACAAAACAGAAAGCATTGAAGACACCAAGAAATTTCTAGAGAAATATGAGCTGCCCAACTGAATCAGGAGGGCATAAACAATTTAAATAGATCAATTTTGAGCAATGAAATAGAAGATGCCATCAAAAGCCTACCAACCAAGAAAAGCCCAGGACCAGACAGATTCTTGGCTGAGTTCTACAAGACCTTCAAAGAAGAACTAATCCAATACTCTTCAAATTATTCCATGAAATAGAAAATGGGGGAATCCTTCCAAACTCATCCTATGAGGTTAGTATCGCCTGGATACATAAGCCAGACAAAGACACATCAAGGAAAGAAAACTTTAGACCAATATCCCTGATGAACATAGATGCAAAAGTTCTCAATAAAATTCTGTAAAATTGCATTCAAAAACATATTCAAAAGATAGCCTACCATGATCTAGTGAGGTTCATTCCAGGGATGCAGGGTTGGTTCAATATACAGAGATCAATAAAAGCAATTCATCCCATTAAAAGACTTAAAAATCATATGATCTTCTAATAGATGCAGATAAGCATTTGATAAAATACAACACTCTTTTATGTTCAAAATACTAGAAAAACTAGGGATAGTAGAAACATACCTCAACATTGTACAAGATATCTATGCTAAACCCAAGGCCAACATCATTCTAAATGGAGAAAAATTAGAAGCATTCCCTTGAAGAACTGGAACAAAACAGGGATGCCGTCTCACCACTCCTACTCAACATAGTCCTTGAAACTCTAGCCAGAACAATCAGACAGATGAAAGAAATTAAAGGGATATGAATAGGAACTCAAACTATCACTATTTGTCTAAAACATGATTCTACATTTAGAGGATCCAAAAACCTCCACAACCATAAAATTTCTAGAATTAATCACTGAATAGAGCAAAATAGCAGGGTATAAAATCAACACCCATAAAACAAATGTATTTCTATACATCAGTGATGAACCCTCAGAAAGAGAAATTAGAAAAACTACTCCATTCAAAATAGCCTCATAAAACAAATAAAATGCTTGGGAATCAATCTAAAAAAAAAGAGATGAAGTATCTATACAGTGAAAACTACAGAACACTAAAGAAAGAAATTGAAGAAGACCTTAGAAGATGGAAAGATCCCCCCTGTACTTGAATAGGAAGAACTAATATTATCAAAACAGCCATACTAACAAAAGTGTCATACAGATTTAATGCAATTCCAATTAAAATCTCAACAACATTCCTCATGGAAATAGAAAAAGCAATCATGAAATTCATTTGGAAAAACAAGAAACACAGAATAGCCAAACAGTACTCAGCAAAAAGAGTGAAGCAGTAGACATCACAGTAACAGATAGCTATCATATAAAAAAATGGCATGGTATTGGCACCAAAATAGACATGTAGACCAATGACACAGAATAGAAGACACAGAGACAAACCCACATTAATGCAGTTATCTCATACTAGACAAAGGTGTCAAAAACATACGTTGTTGAAAAGATAGCTTCTTCAACAAATGGTGCTGGGAAAACTGGAAAGTCATATGCAGCAAAATGGAACTAAGTCCCTATCTCTCACCATGCACAAAGCTCAACTCAAAGTGGATCAAGAACATAGAAATTAGACCTGAGACCCTGCACCTAATAGAAGAAAAAGTAGTCCCAAAAAGTAGGCCCATAGAGAAAAAGGTTCACTCATACATTGCTGGTGGCACTGCAAATTGGTGCAGCCACTATTAAAGCAATATGGAGATTCCTTAGAAAACTTGGAATGGAACTACCATTTGTCCCAGCTATCCCACTCCTTGGTCTATACCCAAAGGACTTAAAGTAAGCATATTATAGTGACACAGCCACATCAATGTTCATAGCAGCTCAATTCACAATATCTAAACTGTGGAACTGACCTAGATGCCCTTCAACAGATAAAGAAATTTGGTACATATATACAATGGAATATTACTCAGCATTAAAAGAGAAAAAAATATGGCATTTGCAGGTAAATGGATGGAATTGGAGACTATCATGCTAAGCCAAGTAAGTCAACCCCAAAAAACCAAAGGCTTAATGTTCTTTCTGATAAATGGATGCTGATACATAATGGGGGTGAGGGTGTCATGGAGGAAATGGAAGACCTTTGATTGGACAAAGGAAGGGATGGAAGGGAAGGGGGCATGGGGGACAGGAACAATGGGGGAATGAGAGGAACATCATTATTCAGGTACATGTATGACTGCACATGAGTTGTGACTCTCCATCGTGTACAACCAGATAAATGAAAAATTGTGCTCCATTTGTGTAAAAGGAATAAAAATGCATTCTGCCATCATGTATAACTAATTAGAACAAATAAAATTAAATTAAAATTGTATTATACATGAAAAAAATACTGTTTTGTGAAAAATGAAATTGAAACCAAAATTCTAGAACATATAAAATTTTTCAAAGGAAAGCCCTATCTCAAACAGTGGGATACTATTACTAGTGCTCAGAGGAAATTTTAAGGTCATAAGCTTTTGCATGTTTTAAACACTAAAAAATAGATTAAGAAATCTTTCAATTAATAATGTTAGAAAACAAAGCATAAAAATGACCAAAAGTAAAATAGGTAGAACAAAATGAAGATAACAATGGTTTCTTCCATCATAAAAAAGAGCTATCCTGTGTGTGTTTTTCATTACTATAACAAATTAGAGCTAATTCAACTTAATAATAGAAAAGATTTAACTAGGCTCACCATTTTAGTTCATCACCAATTGGCCTCTTTGCTTTGGGCCTTTGGTGAAGCAACACATGGGGAACAAGTTGCTGAGTGAATTGTTCACAGCACTTATGAGATATAAAAATGAAAGAGAGGAAAAGATCAGAGTCCCACAATCCTTTTCAAAGCATCCCCTTCAACCACCTAAAACCTCTCACTAGGCCTCACCTCTACACATGTTAGCCATCTTCCAAAAGCCAAGGAACCAACTTCTGTGTGTTCTTTAGGACATTCCAGATTCAAATAATAGTAATATATATTTGGTAATTGGACACAAGTTAACAACTAATGAGAAACTGAACAAATTACTATCTATTCAAATCACAATAGTGAAAGAATCACAAATCTCAAATTTAGAAATGACACAAAAAGATCAAAGAAAGTTTTAAAAAATTGAGTAGTTGTATCAATTGTAATACAAAAATAAGTAACTGAATTAGAATCAAGTAAAATAAATTTTAATCAGAATTCAATTTATAATTTCACAAGAAATTATGAACTACCAAAATTTCAAATATATTCATTATTTTGTATTTAAAGTATGTTTCTTATAGTAAGAATATAAATGAGTCGTGTTATTTTTATGGAGTCTGCAATCTTTGCATTTTATCATGGTATTTAGACCATTTACATTTAATGTACTTTGTAGTAAAGTTCATTTTAAACATATCATCTTGCTATTTTTCTATATGCTTTGTATGTTCTTTATTCTTTTTTCCATTTTATGCCTTCTTGCACATTATTATTTATCTTCATTGTTCACTTATTTACGTAATTCTTACTTTGGGGGGCTTATAAATTATAATTCCAGCTAGTTTCAGTCTAATAACAACTGATATTATAATACTTTATGTATTTTATAAAACTTAAAATAGTAAAATTATTATTTCCCTTTTGTGCACTTATGGCATTATTGTCAAACTATGTATGTTTAAAAGAACAAAATATGTTATCTTAATCAGGGGTGTTTGTGTTTGTGTGTGTGTGTGTGTGTGTTGTTGTGTTGTGGTGCTATTGATTGAACGCAGGCTTTGTGTATTCAAAGCAAACACTGTACCAACTGACTTATATCCCCAGCTCAATCAGGTATATTTTAAAGAAATTTAAATAATAAAAAAATTCTTAAATATTGACTCATGTAGTTACTATTTTTGGTGATCTTCATTTGGTTGTACTGACTGATAGTATCACCTAGGATCATTTTTCATGAGTCTGAATAACTTTCCTTAACATTTGTAATGAAAACCACTGAGACCACCATTATCTTAATCGACTTTTAACATTTTCTCCATGTTATTGACTTAGAGTAACTTGTTTAGGATGTGTTTTCATATAGTTTTCTTTATTCTTCTTATGCCTTTCTTCATGCAGCTTCCTGGGCCCCAGTACTTATGAAGTCTACCAATTTAAAAATATTTCTTTCATTATTTCTTTAAATATTTTTTGTACGCTCTGACACAATTTTCCTTTGGCATATATATTTATGGATTTAGTTGTAGAGGTTCAGCAACTCACTATGTGTGTTCCTGTTTTGTATTTTGATACATTTTATTTTGAATAGTTTTAGTGTATCTTTTGTAATCTATTGCAATGTCTAATGTGCTATTAATCACATACCTCCCACCTTTTATTTTCTTACTGAAAATAGTGTAACTTTTGTCTCTTTAGCAAATTCAGATTGGGTTATATTTTATCTTTCTTATGTCTAATTTTTTAGCATATAGAATGTAATTACAAATTCTTTCAATATCCTTTATGTTACTGCTAATATATGTATTACTTCTGAGTAGTGTTCCAATTATTTACTTATTCTATTTAAAGTGCATGATTTAGTGGTTCATTTCATGCCTTATATTTTTGCATTGGATGTCAGAATGTATTGTTTTACTGTGTTGAGTACTAGGTATCATCACATTTATAAATATTCTTAAAAATTGTTCGGAGTTACAATGAAGTTGTTTGGAAATAAGGTGATTTTTGTATGTTTTTCTGTTCATCATTTTTGAAATGTTCTTCTTATTATATTTAACCAAGCTAGAGAAATTCCAATTGTAAATCTAATAACATCCCACAACTGAGCAAAGATCTTTCTAAGTCTCAGCAGAAGACCTGCCCCCTGTGCTGTGAGGATTCCAGTTCAGCTGGTGAAAATAGACATTGTTCTAGGTCCAGCAAATGCAGCACTCCTCTCTCTGGCTAGGAGTTTTGCTGCTCCAGGTAGTGTCCTGAAATGCAGGAACAGTGCTGAATAATTTAGGGGAAACTCTGGAATTCTTCATGGTGCTCCTTATCTTGTTCCATTTCCCCATCAAGGCCAAAATTAACATTACAAGAACAAGTTTAAGTAAATATCAGAAAATTAATTTATACTTCATAAATAGGCCAAAAAAATCACAAGTTAATTGTAATAGGTTCTTAAGCATAATTAGTTAATGCTATATCACTTTATGAAAAATAGGTTAGGAGAATAAATATATATAAATATGTATTTTTTTCCTTAACATAAATTGAAGGAATGTATCCTAAACTCAAAGTCGGTACCATGCTTAAAGCAAATCACAAAAATTAATGATTTTTTTCTCTAAGCCATTTAAAAATGCTTTGTATGTGAGTCTTCATGTCAAAACAGGAACTTATGAGATACAAATGGAAATTACTCAACAGGACGCTCCGAACACCCTGAGAACAGTGAGGAGGGTGCTTTCCTGCACCATGTGAGATGAAGGAAGAGGACATCATCCTGCCTGTCCTCCACCCTCAGCCTCTCCCCCTGCCACCAACACCTCCCTCTGCAGACCTCAGCACCCACAACACACTCCCTACCCAGAAGCTGCCCCTGCTGCTGTTCCTGTTGGAGGAGACACTTCAAAACCTTTGTGGGAAAACACCAGTCAAAACATGGTTGAATGTAAAACTTGGGCTGCTCAAATGGGTAGACTCTTATCCATTAAAAATTCTTTGTTCAGACTTTTTAGAATAACCAGGGTTACATAAATTTAATACATTCTTTCTCTTCCATAGTATAATATAAGTTAACAAATGGAGAATTAACTGAACCATACAATGCATGGGCACACCTGGATATAATTTCTTGAAAAACAAATTATCTTAATTTTTTTGTTGTTGTTACCAGGGATTGAACCCAGGGTGCTTAAACACTTAGCCACACATACCCAGACCTTTCTATTTTGAAAGTGGCTCTTGCTATCTTGCTGAGGGCTTAAGATATTGAGGCTGGGTCTGAAACTTGTCAGCCTCCTGCCTCATCTTCCTGAGCCACTGGGATTATAGGTGCACCACTGTGCCCAACTATTTCCTGGAAAACAAAATTATCTATAAGTTGTTTTAAGGAAGTCCTTCATAGTCTACTCAAAGTTGGCTCAAAATTATTTTTCCAAGAATAGGCATGCACCAAAGAAACTACCATCCTAGCCTAGTCAATAAATGTGACATTGCAAATAATAGTGCAGACAACAGTGAGGAATACAGTTGTGGTGTCAAGAGGAATTCAGGATCACATGCAAAATCTTCTGCTAAAGGCATAACCTGAACCTCAACCTAAGCAACAGCACACAAACTTGAACAGGACACTCCACCAAACAACTGTCATGCACTCTGACAGATTTGAAGAGTGAGAAGGGGAGTTTTAGTGTTCTCTTGTGCAGGCCTGGATAGTCATCTACCCTCTCATAGGTAGCATGATACTTCTCATGAGCCATGTGGAGAACTTTGAGCTTATCACAAGCAAAAAAAGAAATGTTTATATAGACATGCGGGGTTCTGTTGCCAAAGACCATTCTTGAAATGCTGGTTTCAAGGTTACCTTGAGTGGACTCTAGAGGCAAGTCCTGAAGAAAAATTTAAGGATACTGGGATCCAGAAAAAAATAAAGGATCAGGAATGTTTCACATAAAAGAAATCCATGTTTTATGTATGACAGGAAAATGCACTGTGTGACCTTGTATTCTATTTTGCCACAAATTGGATGTCATTGGGTCAGTTTATGAAGTGACAATAAGCCATGTGGATTATAAAATAGAATTGTTTCAATGAAAATTTCTTAGTTTTTCAACTATGCTGTGTTAATCAATAAGTATCTTTGAGTTTTGAAAAGTCTTAGAGTTTTAAGACTAATGAGTCACCATATCTACAATTGATTCCTCAGTCTCTAAGAAAAAAAATAGTATCAATAATTCTATACAAATAAATGATGAAAGAAATGAAAAATAAAAACGAATAAATATATATCTATAATGACATATATGCACATGTAATGATATATATATATATATATTATATATTCATATACTGATACAAAAATAGACACAAGACAGGGAAAAGCATATGTGGAATAATTTTAATACATGGGGAATCTCGGGGAATGTTCTACAGGGTATCTTTCAACATATATCCAAGGTTGAAAATATATCAATCTAAGATATTTTTAAACAAAAACTACACATGAAAAATATAGAACTAAAACAACACTAAAAATAACAGAATCAATGGATTCTTTACTTAATATATGCAAATAGGTCTGAAGGCTTTATCGTTACCAGATAATTGAACCTGTCATACCTGAACACAGGCAAGATTTCTTGCATTTGGTCTAAACATTCTCCACGTAATAAACTTTCACAGGTGTTTCAACCTCCATGAGCCCTTTCTGGTGCAAATTTAGAAAGGGTTCAATAAAAGTACCCACATCATGATGTTCTTGGAGGAATTAATACATGAATGTTACATGAGGAAACCCACATAAAATATGTAGAACAAGTCCTAAAATGGATAAGTATTTTATAAATTCTGGGTGTGATTTTTACTTCAGAGAATATCATCCCAGTGCTACTTAAGTTGTCTCAGAAAAATAGGTTATTGTTAATGATGAAGTATTTCTATAAAGCACTCATTCAACAATTTTTTAACTGTGTCCAGTTCTATTACAGGTGCTGAGGGCTGAGCAGTAACTTGTATTCCAGAGAGAAACAAATAATAAAATTTTTAAAGTAAAATATATAGAGAAGTAAGTCAACAGTGCTAACTTTAAATGTTGTAATGTAAATTTAAGTGTGACAAGAATAAGAAATATTGGGGTGGATTTTTGAAACATGATAGAAATTTTGGGATATAACATTCCAAAATAATGTTGCGTATACAGATATCTATACTCTTTTAAATTATAAAAAGCAATGCAAATAAAACATGAAAAGAACCATAAGAATCCTTTGATATAAGGAAACAAATAATGTAACCCTACCAAACTTTAGTTCACAAATGCCAATATAATTTAATACAATAAAATCTGATGTAAGATCAATGACAAAAATGTATAAGTTTAAAAATTTTAATCTCCTAAACAACTGCAAACAAGGTATTTAGAAAAAGTATACCATTTTGATTTTTAATTTCAATTAAAAATATTGTGACATGTCTCAGCTATCATCACCGTTATTTCACACAATCCTGGAGGTAGCCATCAATACAGATCACCAAGAGAAACATATTAGTATAGTTAGAATTTGCAAAGAAAGACATGCTTATGAGTATGAAAATGACCAAATAATATAGCAGTAAAACCAATGAAGAATAAATAATCAATGCCTAAATTTAAAAAGGAAATACCAAGTGAGAATAATATTCATAAAGTTGGTGACATAAAAACCAAGAGAAATGGACAACCTAATGAAGTTGAAATGCAATAATTCCATGGTGACTCTCTACTAAAATAGAACTTTTAGGCAAAAACAACTGCAAAAATAGTATATCACATAGAATAGTAATTATATTTTAACACTAATAGTACTATTATCTTTCAGTTCTACTGATATCTGATTGACAAATAAGAATTACATATGTTTTGGATGTACAACATGATATTTTGATATATGCATTGTGAAATGATGACTGTAGTTCACATATCCATCATGTCACATGATTAAACATTTCCTTAATCTTTTTGTGGAAGTTCACTCAGTCTATCCTCTAACCAGGAGTCTAGTATACAATACAACAAAAGAAACAATAGCTACCATGCTATCAACACCAGAATCATTTAGCTTGTAAATGAAACTTGGTACTCTGGGACCAACATCTCCATTTTCCCACTCTCCAGCCATGACAATCAACATTCTTCTTTCTGCTTCTATGTGAAGATATTAGTGTTCACATACGAATGACATCATGCAGTATTTCTCTTCTGTGTCCAGCTCATATCATTTATCATGGTATCCTCCAAGTTCATGCATGTTGCATAAATGATAAGCTTGTTAACTTAAAAACCTTAGAAACACAGTTGCTGCATCTGGGACCATCATATATCTTTTTCCAGATTTACCATTTTGAAAGGGTTCCATTGTAACATTCATATTTCTTATGCTTTCCATATTTATTTTTTTTAATTATTCCATTAAAATTATAAATATAATGACAGTAATGTGATGTAAAAATAAGACACATATAGCATTTAACTATTATAGAAAATGAACAAGAGTAAAAATAAAATGAGAAATAAAAACATAGTTGTTAAAAATAAGTATAAAAATTAAACAAACATCCTTGTAATACTATAAAAATGTTATTCATAAGTAGATTGCATATTTTCATTGACTTCCTAGTATATGTGCACCAAAAATTCCTAGGTCCACAGATAAACAACACACCACAGAATGAGCAATACACTGAGGAAATATGTTAATGTCAAAACCTATATTCTATTCTTCAAATATGCTTAACACAATTACCTGAGCAAATTGGCATCAGGATTAAGTCTGAAATAAATAATGCATCCTAAGGAGAGGGCTTTGTAGTTGGAGACTCAGTGATTTCCTACCTGATGTGACTTATTTTCCAGAGTTTCTTCATAGCATTTGTCATCTCTGAGTTTCTCAGAGTGTAGATGAAGGGGTTCAGCATGGGGGTTATGACCATGTAAAACACACTCAAGGATTTGTCAATGGGGAAAGTCTTGGCTGGTCTTGCATATATGAAAATACAGGGGACAAAGAAGAGGACAACCACAGTGATGTGGGAGCCACAGGTGGAGAGAGCTTTCCACCTCCCCTCCTGACTCAGGTGCTTCAGAGAGTGGAAGATGACAGCATAAGACACGAGTAAGAGCAGAAACAAAATAGAGCACATCATCCCCCCATTGGCCATCACTAAGAGGCCAGTGACATAGGTGTCCACACAGACAAGTTTCAATAAGGGATACATGTCACATGTAAAGTGGTCAATGACATTGGGGCCACAGAAAGGGAGCCCATAAATAATGCCAAGTTGAAATGCAGAGTGCACAAAACCTCCAGCCCAGGAGACTACCACCAGCACCACACACACCCATGGCCTCATGATAAGTAAATAATGCAAGGGCTTACAGATGGCCACATAGCGGTCAAAGGCCATCACCAACAGAAGAGTGACCTCTGCCCCAGCAAATAGGTGTTCTGCAAAGAGCTGAGACATACAAAACTTGAAGGATATGATAATTTTTCCTAAGAATAAGTTTGAAATCAAAATGGGGGAAATGACTGATGAATAAATGATGTCCACAAATGATAAATTAGCAAGAAAGAAGTACATTGGAGAGTGAAGGATCTTACTGAAGGTTACAGTTAGGACAATGAGCAAGTTCCCCAGCATGGTCAAAATGTAGAAGAACAAGAATATAACAAAAAGTACTTTTTGTTCCTTTGGATTTTGTGTGAGGCCCAAGAGGACAAAGTAAGTTACATTGTTGCTGTGTTCCATCTAGTCTTTTATTGGTACTGATTTCAGAGAGTAAAGCAGTTTACCTGTAAAACAATGAAAAAATCCTTTAAATATTATAACCACAAGTATTCATCTGCCATATATCCTTGAAGCATCTGATTGTGACACAGTACCTGCAGTAGATATCTGGATTGCTAAGAAAAATAATACAATGTTTCCTGCCTGGAAATCATAGTTATATATAAAATCATATACATAGTTATATATCAAATCCTGGGTGACTGAAAGACCAACTTGAGAAATGTGCTGATAAGTATATTTATTGATTCTTTGCTATAGATTCACAGTGCTGCAATTTCTCAATCTGTTTAAATTTGGAAAGTTACTCTTTAGATTATTTTAAATATGTGAAAGAACAAAAGAGAATGAAAGGGAAATTCATCCATGTAAAGATGTACTATGTATGAAGTCACAAAGTGAAAAACCGAAGACTCACTTAAGGTAATTTTCATATAAAGGGTGGATAAAACAAATGACTAATGGAAGACTACAGACCACCGTCACTGTATCAATACTGGTGCTGAGACTTTTAAAAAAATAATGTTATTCCTCCACTTACTTGTCCCTCAGGTCCACTGGAAATGTCACCCCACAGCATCTTAGCATTCATGTTTCCAAGAACAATGTGCTCACAGTGATTTCTGTTCTCCAAGACAGAGGCCATGTCCACTACTGTCCTCTTTCCTTGCTGAGCCCTCACCAGCAACACCTTGTACTGTTCACATTTCTCAAGGCCATCTGGGCTCTTTCTATCATGATTCCCAAACATCTCTCAATATCTGTTCATTAATCAATCACAAAGTGGACTTCATATATTAGACATTAATTGTTGCAGCAGCACAGCAATTCCCCAAAAGCAGTATTAATATGCTGGAACTACAGTTAGTATACACATAAATTTGTTCTCTCAGAGCCCTGCTGCCCGGCATTCAAAATAAAGGTATGAGCACTGGTGGGGCCATCAGAAGGCTAGGAGGAAAGGACCAGCTCCATCCTTGGCTGCTGATGGCCAGCTTATATTCTTGTATAATTCTTCCTGCATTCATGTTTTCTATTCCAATAGAATATAAATCATATGGAATTGGGACCCAACCTAATACAATTTTATAACTGGATGACTTCACAAACTCCCTATTTCCAAATAAAGTTTCTTGTTGCAGTACTATAGGTAGGACCTCAACATATAAATTATGTGGGGGGAACACAAAAAAATCCATAACAGTTTTATGTGAGAACTTGACAAACCACTAATTACCATAGTCTCAGGTTGCCAGATCTCTGAAACCTCCTTCTATAGTCTTTGGTTGAAAATTCCACATTATCTTAACCCAAAAATACCTAAAACTCTCTGAATTTTATATCAGTGTTCAAACTTCCTTTATTCCTCTCTCATTGCTTATTTATACATTTGTTCAGACCCCTTGGCTTTCTATTTATAATATCTTGCTGATATGATCATTCTCATTTAATCCCCTTACATTCCCAGTCAACCGCATGAGCCCCCTGACACATCTGCCATTTGCTCTTTGACAAATGCTAATCTCAGAGAACAGAAGCAGACACCACAAATTTGAAAGTAATGATGATATTGTATAAAGGTGTTTGGTACCTCCAATCTTTTCATTTATCCAACTAAAAAGTGTTCATAGAACACTGTAATTCTGTCTCACTGTTCACATAAGGTGAACATCAGTGTGTCCACTAGCTCAGGAAGGCTCAGGGTCTACATCGGGCTCATGACATTAGAGGAGAGAAATCTCCATGCTAACTGAGGAATCAGCTTTTTCATCTTGGGCCTTCTACTTTTCCAAATGGAAGCAACAGTGTTGAAGATATAACATGGGCCCTGACTTCAATTTTCAATTTTTTGAATTTATATTTAGTGACCATTTTATACAATCTAAACAGCCATTTTCTGCCTACAGAAGTTATTATTCTCATTTTCTTGAATATTCAAGTGATATAATTACCTGTGTAATTAAACATTCCCACAATCTCAAAGTCTGATTTCTGCTACTGACTAGAATGTCTTACCTTTGGGAGCTTGTCTGAAGTTTGAAGGAGGAAGTTTGATCTCAATCCAAAATAGTGAGTAATCCCTCTTCCATTCAATATGCACACAGAAGAAAGAAAGCTGTGCTATTCTTGGAGAATATATTTGAAATCACACGACCATGATTTTCCATTTTCTCTGGAGTCTTCTAAATACTGCAGAAAATAATTAGTGTTTGTAGTAGTATTCAAAAGAATTACTTGGTAAAAAGAGAAAAATGAAAATTTACCATATTAAAACAATTAAGAAAAAATGCAAACAAACAATTTAAACATAGAAATAGCACATCTAGAATTTTCCAAAAAAAATGAAAAATTTCTAAGTTCTTTTCTGGTAACTTTAATAAATACCACTTAGCTTTTTAATCTGTCTCCTCTTGTCCTGAAAATGCCAAGTATTTGTGCTTGGTATATGGAGAGAGTACTCTTGTACCTTTTCAAATCCTTCTTTAAGAAGAATAAGCCATCTTTTTAAAAAAATTATAACTGTGACTAACAGAGGACAGTTTTGTCTGACAGGGACAAAGATCTCTAAAGATTTTATAGCAAGAACACATGTTAATCATGGTGCCCTGCAACTGGAACGTGTCCAAGCTGATCTTGCTTAATTACACTCCCTGGGACTCTCCATATACTTTTAAAGAACATCTGTGTGTCAAGATGCAATATAGCAAACACATAAGTAGAGTCACAAGGATGTAACAAGGAAAAATATTTCAGAAACATTATGGGACAAATAATAATCAAGAACAAAATATCAGCCCCATTGATTTGTTCCAAAGAGTTGAGTTTATCACTTATTCCTTTTTTTGTCAGAGCAATTTTCATTTTATATTTATCTAATCTTCATTGTGTTCCATATGAGTTTGAGATTAAATATAGTTTTAAAAGTTTTATGCAGCTGTAGTAACTAGTTACTTATGTATTTATTTTCTTTATTCTTTCTTTTTCTACAAAACTAAAGAGCACCAGGTAGGGTAGTGCACAGTTATAATCCCAGAGGCTCAGGAGGCTGAGACAGGAGGATCACAAGTTCAAAGCTAGCCTCAGCAACAGCATGGCGCTAAGCAGCTTAGTAAAACCTTGTCTCTAAGTACAAAATAGGGCTGGAGATATGGCTCAGATTTGAGTGCCCCTGAGTCAATCTCTAGTAACAAAAGCAAGCAAACAAACAAACAAACAAAAACTAAATAGCATCTATTTTGTTTCATTTATAATAAGATACCAACTGGTTATATAATAGTTAATAAAACAGAAGAAAAAAATGAAAATGTAGTCCTAACTGCATCAACTTTATACCTAACACAGCCACAAAATAATAATGGAAATAATAATGGAAAATTGTACCTTAAATAACTGTTTGGAGAACAGGTTATTATGACAGAAAAATATAAGAGTGAGACACATTTTGCATAATACATAAGGCCTTTATAAAGGTGATATTTAAGGTAAAGTCCCAGGATGAGAAGTCAGTTGCCCCTTCAGGTCCAGGGTTACATGTGGGAAGATGCAATGTGGAAGTCAGCTGGGTGATTTCAAGATGCTGTGCTGTCACTGAACCTGAAGGGGTTGAAGACAGGAAAGGGGTAGAACAACAGGAAGTTGAAGGCATGCACAAAAGCCAAACCACAAAAGATATCACAGATCCCACTAAGAAATTCGAACTTCATTTAAAGCGCTTTTCAAATGAGAGTAAAGAAGTTGTCCTGTTAGTTTAGCAAAAATTCTCAATATTTAGCAAAACAAATCCATAAAGTGGAAAAAGAATTGTATATCAAAACCAACTGAAATTATTCCAGATATGAAAACCTGGTTCAACATTCAAAAATCAATTAACATACTCCATAACACCATAGGACCAAGAAGAAAAATCACAGGATTATATCAATATTTTCAGAAGAAGTGTTTAATAAAATTCTACACCCCTTCATTTTAAGGACATTCTGTAAAATATGGATAGAAAAAGGCTCTTAAAGTTTTTTTTAAAAGATTATTATCAAAGCACCGCAAAACTGACATCTTCTATAATAGTGAGAGTCTAGAACATTTCCTGATAAGGGCAGTTTTAGTTATCTTTTGTGTCACTGTAACCAAACCTATTTCTTCTGACACACCCTGCCTGCCTACAGTTTTTCCTTGGTTAATCCATACTAGTGGATTAATCCACTCAGTAGATTAAGACTCTCATGAGCTAATCATTTCACTTCCTAACATTCTTGTATTGTCTCTCACAGGAAATTGGGAAGGATACCTCATATCTAAATCATAGCAATCAGGAACAAGGGAAGGATGTTCCCTCTCACTGCTTTTCAACATTGTACTCAAGTCCTAGCTAATATAATAAGAAAAGAAAGTGTATACTAATTAGAAGAAATAAAACTGTCCTTGTTTGCAGTTGACATCATCTATGCAGAAAATCCCAAATACGTCTACAAAAATCTGGAACTAATAAATGATTGGTGTGAAGCTGAAATATAAAAGAATAATGTGCAAATATCAATGACTTTCCTATAGGTCAGCAATGCACAAGTGAAAGTTGAAGTTCAAACACCGTAGCACTTGCTACTACAATGCTCTCATGAAAAAGGAAGTAAATGTTTTAATTCACATCCCTTGCTCATGCACAGAAAGATTTAATATTGCCAAGGTAGGTTATGACCTAATTTTATAGATGCAAACAAACTCATTATGAAGTTTACATTCTGAGACAAAGACACAGAAAGGGTAGCACCATGCCCAGGGGGGTGTTTTTTGAAGAACAAAATTGCACACTGAACATTATCCAACATCAAGAGTTGCCACAAAGCTATGTAATCAAGACATGCAGTATTGGTGAAAGAGAATAGAAGGTGATTTCAGAGGAGACAAGTATGTCACCCAGTTTAGAAGACAGGTTGGTAGTTTCTCATGTACTAACATGCTCTTACCCAGAGTCAAGCAATTAGGCTCCCTGGTGTTCATCCAAATGAAACAGAAATGTATGTTCTCACAGAAACTTGTACAGACGTTCTGTCTGCTTTGTTCCTAACTGCCAGAACTTAGAAGCAACAAAGATGGCAGTTAGTGGCTGAACAATAAGGTATGGAACAATAAGAAATTACATTGCACAATAACCTATTATTTGTTACTAAGAAGAATTGAGGTACTGAGCCATGGAAAGACCTAGAGGAATCTATTACCAAGTGAAGAAGCTGGTCTGCAAAGTTGTGTGGTTATTACTGGATGACTATCCAGTAAAGTCAAAACTGTGGGAAAAGTAAAAAATCTCAGTTTTTGTGAAACATACAGTATTTTTAGTTCAGTTACTCTCTTCTGTATGATTCTGTGAGTGTGAACACATCATTACATGTTCTTCCAAAACTATAGAAAGTACAACTCCAAAAGCCAAGAGATAACCCTAATGTAAACTAGAAACTTTGGATGATGTCAATGTTAATTAATGAATTGTCAAAGGACCCAATATGGTGTGGCAAGTTGATAGTGTGTGCTCTGGTTTAAAAGTGTCCCCTAAATGCCATGTCTTAGAAACAATGTAACAGTGTTGAGAGGCAATTAGTCCCCTGGATTAATATTATGGTACTGGGGGAAGGGTTGGTTAACTAAGGGGTGGGATGCTGATAAAGGTGAGCTCAGCCCTCCCTTGCAGTCTCTTTCTTGCCATCTTCTACCCTTTTTCCCTGTATGAAGGGATGGTACAGTCCCCTGATTCTCTCCAGATGCCAGTGCCATGTTCTTAGGCTTCCCAGATTCCAGAATCATGAGAAAATTATTTTCCATTCTTTATGAATTCATCAGTCTCACTTATTCTGTTAGAACAACCGTAAACGTACCAACGGGGAAACTGTGGGGAGGAAGAGATTTCATAAAAATGTCTATTCTGCTAAAATTTCAGTGAACCTAAAACTGCTTAAAAAATAAATGTTCTTCAGAATTTCTCCAGTGTTGAAATAAGACTGTAAATGTAGTGAAAACATCTCCTGGTAATTAAGGGGAAATTAAGACATTCTGTGATGAAGGAAAACAAGAATCTGTCATCAGCAGAACTACCCCAGAAGAATGGCCATGGAAGTTCTCTCAACAGGAAATGACACAAGGAGACACCTCAGAAAGAATATGCTAAGGGAAAAAATGGGAAAATGCAATAGACTTTCCTTCTCCTCTTGAGTTTTCTAAATTATGTTTGAGAGTTGATACAAAAATTATAATGTTTTTGATGTGATTCTAAACATACATGAGGAAATATTTAATGTAAACTATAATTATAAACATGGAAAAGTAAAAACTTGATTGAATATAAAACCTGGGCTGATCAAATGGCTAGACTCTTACTCCTAAAATTTTTTTGCTCAGACTTTTAGAATAAACAAGATTACAGAAATTCACTATACTCTCTCTCTTCTATAGTATAATTTAAATAAGTAGAGATTCTTGTAAACAAATGGAGAATCAACTGAACCAAATAATGCATGGATACACCTGGACATAATTTCTTGAAAAACAAATTTATTTATTTATTTATTTATTCATTTATTTTATCAGGGATTGAACCCAAGAGTGCTTAACCAGTAAGCCACACATCCCCAGCTGTTTTTTTTTATTTTCTAATTTGAGAGTGTGTCTTGCTAACTAACTTGCTGAGGGCCTAAGTTATGGAGGCAGGGTTTGAACTTGTCATCCTCCTGTCTCAGCTTCCTGAGCCGCTGGGATTATAGGTGTGCACCACTGTGCCCAGCTATTTTCTGAAAAAAAAAATTATCTATAAGTTGTTTTAAGGAAGTGGCTTCAGAGTCTACTCAAAGTTGGCTCAAAATTGTTTTTCCAAGAATAGGCACGCACAAAAGAAGATACCATCATAGCCCAGTCAATAAATGTGACATTGCAAATAACTGTTCTGACAACAGTGATGATCACAGTATCTAAGAGCAATTAAGAATCACATGCAAAACCTTCTACTAAAGGCATAATGTGAATCTCAACCTAAAGAAACAGCATACAAACCTAAACAAGAACACAGGACACTCCGCCAAACAACTGTCATGCACTCTGCCAGATTTGAAGAGTGAGAAGGGAAGTTTTAGGGTTCTCTTGTGCAGGCCTGGATAGTCATATAGCTTCTTCATAGGTAGTATGATACTTTTCAAGGTGGGGGGTTTTATCATGAGCCATATGGAGAATTTTGAGCTTATCACATGCAAAAAATGAAATTATAGACATGTGGTGTGTTGTTGCCAAAGTCCATTCTTGAAATACTGGTTTCAAGGTTACCTTTAGTGGACTCCGGAGGCAAGTCCTGAAGAACAATTTAAGGATATTGGGATCCAGGGAAAAAAAATAAAGGCTCAGGAATGTTTCACATAAAAGGAATCCATGTTTTATGTATGACAGGAAAATGCACTGTGTGAACTTGTTTTCTCTTTTGCCACAAATAGAATTTCATAGGGTCTGTTGGTAAACTTGCAATAGACTGTGTGGATTATTAAATAGTATTGTTTCAATATAAACTTCTTAGTTTGCACTGTTGTTATTCAATAAGTGTCTTGAGTTTTGGAAAGTCTTATAGTTTTAAGACTATTGGGTCATCATTTTTACAATTGATTCCTCATTCTTTAAGAAAAAACTATCAATAAGTCTATACAAATAAATGAGACCAAGAGAAATGAAAAATAAAAAAAATGATATAGACATATATCTAGAATGACATATGCACATATAATGAGATATATATTCATATACTAATACAAAAATAGAGACAAGACAGGAAAAAACATATGTGGAATAATTTTAATACATGGGGAATCTTGGGGAAGTTTCTACAGAATATCTTTCAACATTTATCTGAGTTTGAAAATATGTCACACCTAAGATATTTTTAAGCAAGAACTATGCATGAAAAATATAGAACTAAATCACCACTAAAAATAACAGAATCAATGGATTCTTTACTCAGTATATGCAAATAGGTCTGAAGGCCTTGTCATTACCAGGTACCCAAACCTGCCATACCTATGCACAGGTAAGACTTCTTGGATTTGGTCTAAACCCTCTCCAGGTCATACCCTTTTACAGGGTTTTCAACCTCCATGAGGCCTTGTTTATACAGCTGTAAACTGGGTCCAATGAGAGTACCCACCTACTGATGTTATTGGAAGAATTAATACTTGGAATGTTACATGAGGAAACCCATAACATGTACAGAATAAGCCCTGAAAATGCATACACATTTTAGAAATGCTGGGTGTGATTGTTACTTCAGAGAATATCATCCCAATGTTACTTAAGTTGTCTCTGAAGTAAATTAATTTAAAAAATAAAAGCATTTCTATTTCTATAAAGCCCTCATTCAACAATTATTTACTGTGGCCAGCACTATTACATGTGCTGAGGGCTGAGCAGGAGCTTATATTATAGTGAGAAACAATACAATTTTTAAAGTAAAATATTTAGAGAAGTGAGTCAATTGTGCTAAGCTTAAATGTTGTAATAGAAAATTAAATGTGACAGGGATAAGAAATATTGGGGTGGATTTTTAAAATATGATCATTCATATTCATATTTATATAACATTCTAAATATTGTGGCATATGTGGATATCTATATTCTTTGAAATTATAAAAAAACAATGCAAATAAAACATGAAAAGCACCATAAGAATCCCTTAATATAAGGAAACAATATAATGTAACTTTACCAAAGTTTAGTCCACAAATGCCAAGATAGTTTAATACAATAAAATCCCATGTAACATGGATCACAAAACATGTATAAGAGTAAAAATTTCTAATCACCTAAGCAACTACAAACAGGTATTTAGAGAAAGTATACCATTATGATTTTCTAATTTCAATAAAAAATTGTGACATATCTCAGCTGTCACCACCATTATTTCACATTATTCTGTATGTTGTTACCAATCCAGCTCACCCAGAGAAATAGATTAGCAGTGTTAGAATTTGAAAAGAAAGAAATGCTTATGGATATGAAAATGACCAAAGAATATAGCAGGAAAACCAACAAAGAAAAAAGAAGCAACACCTAATTTTGAAAAGTGAACAATAAATGAGTATAATCTTCATCAAGTTGGTGACATAAAAACAAAGAGAAATGGACAACCTAATAAAGTTGAGACACAATAATGTAACTGTGAATCTCTACTACAATAGATCTTTGAGGTGAAAAGAACTCCGAAACTAGTGAACCATATAGAGCCATAATCATATTTCAGCAGTAATTGTAGTACCATCTTTATTTTTTTCAGTTCTGTTGATATCTGATTGACAAATAAGATTCATACATGTTTTGGGTGTACAGCATGAAACTTTGGTATATGTATGCATTGAGAAATGATGACTATAAATCATGTACACATCATGTCACATGATTAAGATTTCTTCAATCTTTTTGTTGTAGGACACTTCAGATCTACCCTCTTATTAGGAGTCAAGTATATAATACAGCAAAAGAAACAATAACTACCATACTATCAACTCCAGAATTGCTTAGCTTGTAAATGAAACTTGGTGCTTTTTGACCAACATGACTGTTTTCTCACTCTCCAGCTATGACAACCATCATTCTTCTTTCTGCTTCTGAGACTGTGAAGATTCTAGTGTTAATATATGTATGACATCATGCAGTACTTGTTGCACAAATGATAAGTTCTCTTAACTTGAAGAATCTTAGAAACACAGTCTCTGCCCCTGGGATGAGTACTGGGAGATGCTGGTGAGTAATTCATCATATATCTTTTTTTCAGATTTACCATTTTGCAAGGGTTCCACTGTAATATTCATATTTATTATGCTACCCATATTAAATTTAAAAATAAAATATTGCACTAAAATTACAATTGTAATGATAGTAAAATCAAATAAAAATGACACACATATAGCATTTAACTTATGATTAAAAATGAGAAAAAAGTAATCATGAAAGGAGAAATGAAAACATAGTTATTAAAAATAAGTGTAAAATATTAAATAAATACCCTTGTAATACTATAAAAATTTTATTCATAAATAAATTGCATATTTTTATTGACTTCCTAGTATATGCGCTCCAAAAATTGCCAGGTCTCTTAATAAAAAGACACTACAAAATGACCAATAAACTGGGGAAATATGTTAAGGTCAAAAATCTATAATCTATTCTTTAATTATGCTTAACAAAATTGTCTGAGCAAATTAGCATCAGTTTTAAGACTGATGTATAAAATAAAAATAAATAATGTATCTTAAGGAGACAGTTTCATAGTGAAATGTTTCCTTTTATAGTGACTCAATGATCCTACCTCATGTGACTTATTTTCCACAATTTATGCATAGCATTTGTCATTTCTGAGTTTCTCAGAGTATAAATGAAGGGGTTCAGCATGGGAGTCAGGACCATATAAATCACACTCAATGACTTGTCAATGGGGAAAGTCTTGGCTGGCCTTGCATATATGAAAATACAGGGAACATAGAAGAGGACAATCACAATGATGTGGGAGCCACAGGTGGAGACAGCTTTCCGCTTCCCCTCCTGACTCAGGTGCTTCAGAGAGTGGAAGATGATGGCATAAGACACAAGTAAGAGCAGAAACACAATTGAGCACATCAGCCCACCATTGGCAATCACTAAGAGGCCAGTGACATAGGTGTCAACGCAGATGAGTTTCAATAAGGGATGCATGTCACAAGTAAAGTGGTCAATGACATTGGGGCCACAGAAAGGGAGCCAATAAATAGTGCCAAGTTGAAATGTAGAGTGCACAAAACCTCCAACCCAGGAGACTACCACCAGCACCACACACACCCATGGCCTCATGATAAGCAAATAATGCAAGGGCTTACAGATGGCCACATAGCGGTCATAGGCCATCACCAACAGAAGACAGGCCTCTGTCCCTCCTAAAAGGTGTTCTGCAAAGAGCTGAAACATACAAAACTTGAAGGATATGCTAACTCTTCCTAAGAACAAGTTTAAAATCAAAGTGGGGGAAATGATTGATGAATAAATGATGTCCACAAATGATAAATTAGCAAGAAAGAAGTACATTGGAGAGTGCAGGGTTTTACTGAAGGTTACAGTTATGACAATGAGCAGGTTCCCCAGCATGGTCAAAATGTAGAAGAACAAGAACATAGCAAAAAGTACTTTCTGCTCCTTTGGATTTTGTGTGAGTCCCAAGAGGACAAAGTAAGTTACATTGTTCCTATGTTCCATTTATTCTTTTATTGATGCTGATTTCAGAAAGGAAAGAAGTTTACCTGTAAAACAATGAAAAAAATCCTGAGAAGTATTCTAAATTTTTGCTCATCTGAGATATAGATAGATAGATAGATAGATAGATAGATAGATAGATAGATCTCCTTGCCTCACACTACCTTCAGGAGATATCTTGATTACCAAGTAAAATAAAAGAAGTTTTCCTGGACTAAGTGATTTGATACATAATTATGTGGTCCAACATTCAAAGAGTAACTTGAGAAATATGTTCATAAATATATTTATTGATGCTATGCTATAGGTTCAAAGTGCTGCAATCTAAACCTGTTGAGATTTAGGAAGGTTTATCAGAGAAAGTTACTCTTTAGATCAGTTTAAAGATGTGAAATAACAAGAGAGAATGAAAGGGAATTCCATGTGAGCATGCGCTGGTTACACAGTCACACAATGTAATTTGAAGACTCACTTAATGTAATTTTCATATGAAAAGTGGATAAAATCAATTACTAATGGAAGACTCTAGACCACCATCACTGTATCGATACTGGTGCTGAGACTTTAGAAAATGATGCCCTTCCTACACTTTCTTTGGCCCTCAGGTCCACTAGAAATGTCACCCCCCAAGCATCTTAGCATTCATGTTTCTGGGAACATTGTGCTCAAAGTGATGTCTTGTTCTCCATGACAGTTGCTATCTGTCTTATTGCAGCACCAGCACCCCACTTTCTGGTACCAAAAGCTGTCTTCATTTTCTGGAGCTATAGTCATTTTAAACATAAATGGGTTGTCTCAGAGCCCTGATGCTAAATATTCAAAATAAAGGTATGGGCAGAGGTGGATCCCTCAGAACACAATGAACAAAGGTTAGTCTCCATCCTTGGCTTGCAGATGACTATCCTGTGGTAATGTGTCATTCTCCCTCAACACATATTCTATTCCAATAGAATATAAGTTACATGGGCTTGGGATCCAGCATAATACAATTTCATAACTGGATGACCTTTACAAACTCCATTTCCAAATAAAGCTTCTTTTTGCAGTACTGTAGGTAAGACTTCAACATATAAATTATATGGGGAACACAATAAAACCATGATAGTTTCAAGTGAGAACTTGACAAACCAGTAGCTACCACAGACTCATCTTGGCAAATCCCCAAAACTTCCTTCTAGAGACATAGGTTAAATATTGCACGTTATCCTAACCTATAAATACCTAAAGCACTCTGGATTGCATGTCTTCAACATTATCACACCCCTACCTTTCAAGCTGGTATCTGCAACTATTTAATTGACATCTTCAATTAGATATCATTTTAATATTTACAAAAATGAATATTGTATTTTTCACAATAAATCTATTCCTTCCTAGGTTTTTTTTCACTAATCAAAGGGTACTTCTTTCTGTCTTATCCTTCAAGTGAAATTCTGATAGTGTTCGAACTTCTTTTATTCCTCTCATGTTGCTTATTTATTAAGACCCCTTGGCTTTCTATTTTATACTATCTTGCAAATGTGATCATTCTTATTCCATCTCCTTACATCCCTTGTGTACTATAATAGCCCCGGGCCATATCTATCACTGACTTTTTGACAGATGCTAATCTCAGAGACCAGAAGTAGACATCACAAATTTGTTAAGTAATGGTGATTATTGTACAAGGTGTGCGGTACGTTCAATCTTTTCATTTATCCAACAAACAAGTATTCATAGAACATTATATTCTGTCTCACTCTTCCCATAAAGTGAACTTCCAGCCATCACTGAGTCCCCACTAACTCATGAAGGCTTTGGGTCTAAACTGGGCTTATGACATTAGAGGAGAGAAATCTCCATGCTGACTGAGTAATCAGCTCTTCATCTTGGACCTTCTACTCTTTCAGATGGAAGCTACAGGGTTAGAGGATATAGCAAGGTCCCTGATTTAAATTCTCAAATTTTGGAATGTATTTGGCATGAATATCTTATACAATCTGAATAGCCACTTTCTGCCTGCAAGAGTTTCATCAATATTTTCTTGCATACTTAAGTGATATAATTTCCTTTGTAATGAAACATTCACACAGTCTCAAAGTCTGATTTCTGCTACTGACTATAATCTTACCTGTGGAAGCTTGTCTGCACTTTGAGGAGGAAATTTTACCTCACTAATAAATAGTGAGTAATAGCTCTCCCATCCATTATGCACACAGAAAAAGAAAAGTTCTGTTATTCTTAAAGAATATATTTAAAATGACGCCTTCAGGTTTGTTCACTTTCTCCAGAGTCTTCTAAATACTGTTTAAAGACATTCAAAGGAATTCCTTGGTGCAAATAAAAACTAATATTTTCCATTATTAAAATAGTGAATACTCAAACAAATAATTTCAACATAGGATCTCACACCTAGAATTTTTTAAAAATGAAAATTTTCTAGATTTTTTTCTGGTAACTTTAAAAAATACCATTCTGCTGTTTAACCTGTCTCCTCTTGTCCTGGTAAGACCAAATACTTGTGCTTGGTATATGGATAGAGCACTCTTGTGCCTTTTCAGATCTTTCTTTAAGACTAATAAACAATCTCTTTATAATTATATCCGTTACTAGCAGATATAAACTTCCAAAGGACAAAATCAAAGATAACTAAAGATTTTATACCATGAAAACACATATATCTTGGAGCCCTGCAACTGGAGCGTGTCCAAGCTTATTCTTGCTTAATTACACTCCCTGGGACTCTCCACATATTTTAAAAAATCACCTATGTGTGAAGATGCAATACAGCAAATGCGTGAGTCATAAGTAAAATCACAATGATGGAACAAGAAAAAATGGTTTCAGAAACATTATGGGACAAATGGAAATCCAAAATAACCTGATAGTTTGTTCCAGTATACGTGAATCTATCATTTCTCTGCTGTGCAAGAGCCATTTTGATTTTCCATTTTCCTTATATTCAATTTTTTCCTCTCTGTTATGTGGGTTTATATATTTTAAAAAGATTTATGAAGCTGTAGTAACTAGTTAACGAATTATTTATGTGTTTTCCTCTTTTAAAAAATTACAAAATTACAGAGCATCTATCTTGTTTCAGATTGCTCTACAATAGTTAATAAAACAGAAGTTAAATTAAGAATATAGTCCTTACAGCATCAACTTCATCTTCTAATAGGACCACAAAATAGTCATGATAATAATTTAAAATATGAGTTATAAGATGGGATTGGTATGAATAAGAAAAACAATAGGTGGTTGTGAATGAAAAAAAGGAGACACTTTTTGAGCAAGGTAAGTTTATAAGGACCTTTTTAAAGGTGATATTTAAGCTGAATTCCAAAGGATGAGAAGTTGCTCCTGTGGGTGCAGTGACACATGTGGAGAGATTTAATGTGGAATAGAGCTGGGCAAGTTCAAGATGATGAACAATTATTGTACATGAAGGGAAATAGAACAATGTGAAGTTTAAGACATGAGCAAGAATCAAACCCTTCAGGGTAATTACAGATCTTTCTAAGAAATTTGGACTTCATTTAAAATTCTTTTCAAATGAGAATATGGAGGACCTCCAGTCAGTAGTTCATCAGAAATTCCACAAAATATTTATAAACCAAATCTAACAATGTATGGAAAGAATTGGGCATCATGACCAGCTGAGATTTATCCCAATTATGGTGGTTTAACATTCAAAAATCAATTAGTGACTTCTATCACACCAGAGGATAAAAATAATCACAGAATTACACAAATATTAGCAGGAAAAGTGTTTAATAAAATTCCACACCCCTTCATTATAAGAACTTTCTGTAAGCTATAGATAAATAAGACTTCCTAAATTTAATAAAGAATATCTACAAAACAACAAAAAAACTGAAATCATCCTTAATATTTAGAATCTAGGAGTTTTCCTCCTAGGATCTGAACAAGGTTAGGATGTTCTCTCCCACCAGTGCTTTTCAAGATTCTACTGGATGCCTCAACTAATGCAATAAGACAAGAAAAAGAAAGAAAATGCATACTAATAAAAGAAAGCAAACTCTCTTTGTTTGAAGATAACATCATCTATGCAGAAAATCCCCCAATATTCTACAATACTATGGAACTGACAAATGTGTTATGGTTTACATTTGAATTTTCCCCCAAATGCTCATGTGTGAAAAAATGCAAAATAGTTTAGATGTGAAATGATTTGGTTATGAGAACCTTACTCTAAGCAGTTCACTGATATTAATTAACTGAGTGGTATCTGTACATAGATAGGGTGTGGTTGGAGGAAGTGAATCACTGAGGGTGTGCTTTTCCTTTTTATGTTGTGTCCCTGCTGAAGTGACCTACCTTTCTACTTCCTGATTGCAATGTTCTGAGCTTCTTTTCTCCTCCACACCATTTCTCCTCCTTCACCATGATGTTCTGCCTCACCTCAGACCCTAATAGAATTGACCATCTATTGACTGAGACCTTTGAAACTGGGAGCACCAAATAAACTTTTCTTCCTCTAAAATTGTTATTTTCAGGCCTTTTGGGCACAGCAGTGAAAAATATGACTAAAACACAATTATTTGAGTAAAACTATTATACACGAGATTAATTATCCAATTATACTCACTTTACTATATGCCTGTAATGAACAAGTGAAAGTTGAAATTAAAAACACAGTAGCACTTACTTTAATACTTCCCAAAATGAAATACTTGGGTAAAGTTCTAACAAAATATTACAAGATCTTTATGAGGGAAACTATAATGCTCTGATAAACACAGAGCTAAGTAAATTTTAAATATATATATATATTCCCCATTCATGCATAGAAAGTCTCAACATTGTAAGTTCAGTTCTTCCCAGATTAATTAATCTTTTTTTACAATCAAAATCTTTATGACCTAATTGTATAATTAGGTCAATTATGACCTAATTGTCAACAAACTAATTATAAAGACACAAAATGCGTAACACTAGGCAGAGGGAAAGAACAAAACTGGACAATGACCACTAACCAACATCAAGACTTGCCACAAAGTTTGTAATCAAGACATGTAGTATTGGTGACAGAATAGAGGAGGTGGTCTCAGAGGAGACAAATATGTCACTCATTTTAGAATACAAGTTGGTAGTTTCTCATGTACTCATGCTTTTACCTACAGTTAAGCAATTAGGCTCCCTGGTGTTCATCCAAATGAACCAGAAGTTTATGCTCACATAGAAACCTGCACGCACGTGTTTCTGTCATCTCTGCTCAGAATTCCCAGAACTTAGAAGCAATAAAAATGACATTCTGTAGCTAAATAATAAACTATGGACCTTCACATAATAAAAGATTATTGGTTACTAAAAAGAAATGGTCTACTGAGACATAGAAAAGCATGGAGGAAACTCAAAGCGTATTACCCTGTGAAAGAAACCAGTTGGAAAAGGCTACATATTGAATGATTATAAGCATATGACTTTCCAAAAAAGTAAAAAACTATGGAAAATGTAAAAATTTTAGTAGTCTTGAAGCATAGCTGATTTTTAGTTCAGTTAAGCTCTTAGGAGAGTGGACACACATCACTACACATTTTTCCAAGCCCATAGAAAATGGAACAACAACCAAGAGTAAACCCTAATGTAAACTAGGAACTTTGGATGATGCCATTATTGATTAATCAATTGTAAAATGAACCAATGTGGTGTGGGGATTTGATAGTGTGTGCTATGGTTTAAATGTGACCCCCATACTTCATGTGCTAGCAACAATGTAGCACTGTTGAGAGGTGGGACCCTCAAAAGGGTATTAATCCACTGGATTAATGGTGTCATCCTGGCAGTGGGTTAGTTATCACAGGAATGGGATCCTAATAAAGGTGAGCTCAGCCCTCTCTTGTTGTCTCGTCCTTGCTGTCTCCTTCCCTTCCATTTTCACTATGGGTCTCAACTCCCAGACCATCTTCATATGCCAGTGCAATGCTCTTGGACTTCCCAGCTGCAGAAACATGAGCAAATTGGATCTGTTTGGTATGAATTAATCATTCTCTTTTGTTAGAGCAGTAGAAAGTAGACTGAGGCAGTGGGGAGGCTGCCTTACCAGGGACAAAGGTTATATAGGAGGTCTGGGTATTTTGTGCTCAAATTTCTTTGACTCCAAAACTACTCTAATGTGGGGACAAGTGCATGGAGTACTGCATACATGGCATACGTTAAGGGTGCCTGAGTGGCAAACCACTCCCCTTGTTCTAAGTGTGCGAGCTTACCCTGTAGGCACAGCCTTGGGTGTGAGGCCCTGTGTTGTGGTCCCAGCACTTTGGCCCGCTCCTCGGTTGGTCACTGCAGAAAGAAAGAAATTGTATTGGTGGCTGCCTGTAATCTGCTTAGCTACTGCCTGACTATATATA
>NW_026000174.1:56975931-57009020 GCF_001458135.2 Marmota marmota marmota | reverse complement strand
TATATATATATAGAGAGAGAGAGAGAGAGAGAGAGAGAGAGAGAGAAACTATACAGGCTGAGAAGGAGAAGTTTTAATTGCTTTTGTGCAGGCCAAGATGGTCATCTTGCCTCTTCATGTTGCAAGATTCTTCTCAGGGTGGGGGTTTTATCATGAGCCATGTGGAGGATTTTAAGCTTATTACAAAAACAGTTTATAACATGGATTCCTGTTCATAATATGGATTCATGTGGATTCCTGTTGCCTAATTCCATTCTTGAAATGCTGGTTTCAAGGTGACCTTGAGTGGATTCTGGAAGCACTTCCTGAAACAACTTAGGGACACTTGGAACCAGAAAAAAGAAAGTCTCAGGAATAGCTTCACCTGAAGGAATCTGTGCTTTACATATGACAGGGAAATGCAATGTATGACCTTATATTTTCTTTTGCTACAAGAGGATATTATTGGGACAGTTAGTTAAGTGGCAATGAGCTGTGTGGATTGTGTAATAGTATTGTCTCAATGTCAGCTTCTTAATTTCAATCACTGTATTGTGGTTATTCACTAAGTTTATGGGGTTTTGGAAAGGCTTAGAATTTTAAGACTAAAGGGTCATCATGTCTTAATTTACTACTCAGCCTTTAAGAAACAACTATCAATACATTTATGCATGTAAATGAGAGAGAAATTCAGACTGGAAAAGTAATGATATTGGCATATGTCTATAATTTTACATACACACACACACACACACACACACAAGACAAGAATTTAAGCAGCAAATGTGGAAAAATATGAATATGTGGGAAGAAAGTAGCAGAAAGTTCTCTAGGATGTTTCACAACTTTTATCTGAGTCTGAAAATATGTCTCATTTAAAATTTTTTAAACAAAAAATATATAGAGACTATAAAACTACAAAAAAAGGAATCAATGGATACTATTTACTCCACTTATGCAAACAGGTCTGAAGATCTCACCATCACCACCAGGTAACAGCACCTGCCACACCTGAGCCCGGGCATGTCTTCTGGATATGATGTCTGACATGGATGCTCTCTCAAGGCCATTACCTTGTGTAGAATTTTTAACCTCCATGTGGCCTTTATTTGTGCAACTGTAAAATGGATTCAATAATGGTATCTGCCTCAAGGTTGTATTGAAAAGAATAAAAACTCACAGAATTTCAGAGGAAACCCACATCACATGCTTAGAACAATTCCTGGCAATGATAAATGTTTTATAAATGATGGTGATGATTGTTACAAACATGTAGAGAAAACACTACCTCAATTCTACTTAATAAATTATTTTAAACAGTGAAACTAATTATTTTTATGAGGCATTCTTTCAACAACTATTTTCTGTTCCAGTAGGATCATAGAAACTGAGAACCTAACAGTAGGCATACATTCTAGAAAGAAAACAAATAATAATATAAATTTTAAATAAAAATATATAACATATTAGCTAGTCAAAAGTGCTAACACTAACTGTGAAAGTAAACATTAACTGTGACAGGGTTAAAAAATATGGGGGCGGTGAATTTTTATAAAGTTAATCAGATAAGATCCATATATAAAATTACAAATAATGTATTTATAAAATCTATAGGTTGTTTAAATTTATAGAAATCAATACAAAAGTCCTTTGAAAAGAATCACCAGGATCCAGCAATATAAAAATCAAAATAACAAATCCCTAGCAAAATCTGTTCCACAAATGCCAAGATGATCCAGTACAAGAAATTCATATGATATAATTGATCATATTAGGATACAATCATGTAGTTATCTGAATGACATATAAAAAGACATTTTGAAAAGTGATATCATTCTTGATTATTTAAAAATTCAACAAAATATAAATTAAGATAAAGTTCTGCTTTTATCACCATTATTTCACTTTTTGCTGGATGTAGGAGCCAATGCAGTTCAACCAGAGAAATGAATTAACAGTGGTAGAGTTAAATGCTGAAGATAGTAGAAAATTAAATAGACGTATATAAGGACAATCAGAAAAAAGAAAAAGAAGCAATTTCAAAGTTTGAAGACAACTACCCAATGTTGTATGAACTTGTATGAACATAAGTTTCATAAAGTTGTGTCATAACTATAAATATAAATGGACAATCTAAGAAACCTAAAGCACAATAATTTTAATTGTGACTCTCTACTAAAATAAGTCTTCTAGGTAAAAAGAACAGCCAAGAAAATGCTAAATTGCATCAAATAGTAGTTATATTTGTTAGTATCATAAGCATTTTTTATATTTAAAAATGTTTAGCCCTATTGAGGTAAAATTGACAAATAACCATCATACACACTTCAGGTAGACAAAATAATATATCTACACACACATACACATGCACACACACTCATGCACACGCATACACAGAGACACACACACATTGTGAAATTGAAGCCAGAATTAGACAGGCAGTCAGTATAGATGATAGGTAAATTGAGTCAGGTCAGATGAAGTCAGGCCAATTTTGAGTGAGTCCTGGGAAGTTGGAGACTGTCCCCTGAAAATTAAATTGTTGATTCCTTCAGAGTCCTTCCTCCACCCTTATCAAGAACTTCCCCCTGCTCCAACTTGTTGCTAAGGTAACCTGTCCCAGGAATTGCCCCTCCCTACAGGGAGCTATAAAGTTGATAATTGATGTGTCCAGGGCTACACCATCCTGCCCTCCCCCACCCCCTTCAGCCCACCTGTTTCTCACCTTTTGGACATCCCACCCAGCATTCCTGATCACTTAAGCAGGAAGGAGAAAGATAAGGAGAAGAGGGCAGGAGAGCAAAGGAAGCCTAGGACATATAAAAAGGGCAGAACATCTCACTTTTTGGCATACCAGGATACCAGCTATGGCTCCCTTCTCCCTCCCGGGAGACGTCTATGTTACCCCTTTTTAAGTAAACCCTGGTTTATATGGTTGCCTCAGCATGCTTCACTAATGTTCAAACTTCAACATTTGAGGGAACAGAACTCACCACTGATAACCAAGAGTATCAAAATGATCACCATAATTGAGCTAATTGATGCACACATCATCTTATGAAAGTATCATTGTCATAAGACACCAGATATCATTTAGCTTTTCAAATGAAACTTTGTACTCTTTGACCAGCATCTCTGCTCCTCCACCCCCCTCCAGCCCATGACAACCACCATTATGCTTTTTGCTCCTATAAATGCCACATATAATAACTATCGTGCACTCTTTGTTTTTACTGTATCCACCCTATGTCACTTAGTGTAATTTCCTCCAAGGTAATTCTCATTGTCACAAATGATAACATTTCTTTCTTGAAGAATTTTAGAAAGAGCCCAGTGTGTGCATCTGCAAGTAGCACTGGGAGACTTTGGTGGGGGAATAAACACAAGATTTATTCTAGTCTTGCCATTTTGTGTTGGTTATATTTTTTTTTAAATATTTTTGAGTTGTAGATTGAAACAATACCTTTATTTTATTTCTTTATTTTTATGTGGTACTTGTTGGGAAAACATATAATGGCGGCAGCACCCCAGAGAAAACCCCAACATGGTGTCTAACGACCCTCTTTCTCCTCTTTGTTTCTTTCACTGGCGCGAAACGTTCCCACTGGCGCCAATGTTCAAACCCTGCTGGTGGGAAGCCTTAGCCCCGATTAGAATTAACTTCTTAGGCTCCGGAACTGACCATGGAAGAGCTTGCCAATAAACGGGCGACCTGTTATCTACCTCAGCCCTGTGACCTCTCCTTAGATCTATATAAACACACAGCCTTTTGTAATAAAGCGGAACCTCTTTGGTGATCTGTGTCCTGTGGTGTAATGCCGTGCGTTGTCTTCCAGTCTTACAGTACTGGGGATGGAACCCAGTGCCTTCCACATGCTAGACAAGTGCTCTACCACTGAGCCACAACCCTAGCCCCTGTGGGTTCTATTTTTAATGTTATTTTATATTATGATTTTATAATTTAAAGAATAAAATATTGCCCTAAAATTGCATATGTAATGCCACTGAGGTCAAATAATTACCACCACTTATATAGAATACAAATAGAATGATAAAGAGAATCAATGCAAAAGAAAACAAGAAATCAGAAGGAACTAAAATTAATTCAGAAATTTAAAAAATACTGTAAAGCTATAAAAAATCTTATTAATTTTCTACATATTCTATACTGACTCCCAACTACATGTGCACTATAATTTTTCAGTACAGTGATAAACAAGACACTATATAGTTACAGCAGAGAAATGTATTAATGGCACAAACACATAATTTATTGTTTAATTATATTTACCAGAAATTCATTTGAGGGAAAGGAAGTTAGCATCAGTTTCTAAAAGTCTTATGATTCCTAAAGAGACAGTTTTATATTGAAATGACTCTGTTCATAGTGGCAACTCACTTATTTGCTACCTGATAAGAATTTTCTTCTCCAAAGTTTCTTCATGGAACTTGTCATCTCTGAGTTTCTCAGAGTGTAGATGAAGGGGTTCAGCATGGGGGCTATGACTGTGTAAAACAAACTCAATGACTTGTCAGTGGGGAAAATCTTGGCTGGTCTTGCATACGTGAAAATACAGGGGACAAAGAAGAGGACAACCACAGTGATGTGGGAGCCACAGGTGGAGAGAGCTTTCCACCTCCCCTCCCGACTCAGGTTCTTCAGAGAGTGGAAGATGACCGCATAAGACACAAGTAAGAGCAGAAACACAGTTGTGCAGATGAGTCCCCCATTGGCCATCACTAAGAGGCCAATGACATAGGTGTCAACACAGACGAGTTTCAGTAAGGGGTACATGTCACATATGAAATGATCAATGACATTGGGGCCACAGAATGGGAGCCCATAAATAGTGCCCAACTGGATTACTGAGTGTAAAAAACCTCCAACCCAGGAAACTACCAGCAGCACAACACATACCCATGGCCTCATGATAACCAAATAGTGCAGGGGCTTACAGATGGCCACATAGCGGTCATAGGCCATCACCAACAGAAGAAAGACCTCTGATCCACCAAGAAAATGTTCTGTAAAAAGCTGAGTCATACAAAACTTGAAGGATATAGTATTTTTTCCAAAGAACAAGTCTACAATCAATTTTGGGGAAATGACTGTAGAATAAACAACGTCCATAAATGATAAGCTAGCAAGAAAGAAGTACATTGGTGAGCCCAGGGTCTTACTGAAGGTTATGGTCAAAACAATGAGCAGATTTCCCGCCATGGTCAAGATGTAGAAAAGCAAGAACATAACAAAAAGTACTTTCTGCACCTTTGGATTCTGTGTGAGGCCCAAGAGGACAAAGTAAGTTATATTGCTCTTGTGTTCCATCTATTCCTTTATTGATGCTGATTCCAGATATTAAAGCAGTTTACCTACAAAACAATGAAAAATATTCTTATAAGTATTCTAATGTTAATTTTTACTAATTTATTCACTAAGAAAACATATAAAAGGTATCCACTTGTATCAAGATACCTGCTGTGGATAGCTTAATTACCGAGTTGAATATAACACAGTGCCCTGCCACAAGTGACATAATGAAAAATCATGGAGTCAGGCAATTAAAGACCAACTTGATAAGTGTCATACAGGTATATATGCCATGCTAAGGATTTACAGTGCTGAAACATCCAAACCCACTGGTATCTGGAAAATATTCTCACAGGAATCAGCACTTTAGGTGAGGTTAAAGAAATGAGATAAAAATAGATTTTAAAAAAAAAAGAAATTCCATGAAAAGACACATTTGTAAAGTCAGGAAGGTGTAATGCCAAAGACTCACTTGACATAATTTTATGGCAAAATAAATTATGAATTTGAAATTGGACCAAAGACACTATTAGTTGCCAATGCTGTAACTTGAAGACAATGATTGCCTTCCTCCCACTTTCTAATCACATGTTGTTCATGTGAGACCTCAAACACACACGCCTTAGCATTCCTATTTCTAGGAACACTCTGCTCATTATGATGTATGGGTTCTCAAGTCCAGTGCATGCCTTCTCTATGACTCCCCTCTTCCCTCTGAGTCTTCACCATAATCACCTTGCAATATTCACAATTCTACCTGTGGGTTCTTCATGGCAATATTGAATCTTTCTATCATAAATACCCAAACTCTCCCAGCTCCTAACCACAAATCCAAGAGATAGTTCCACAGTTTTGGATATTTATTGCAGCCTCACTCCATTCTCAGTAGCTAAAATATATTCATTTGCTAAAACTTCCACAACACAGCAGCATAAACTGTGTAGTTAAACAGCACAATTTTTGTCTCCAAATTCCACCATCTTCTACAGTGTTGATTCCTCTAGAAGACCATGAGGGAAGGAGCTGTTCCATGTATGTCTTCTTGGCTTAGAGATAGTGAACTTTACCATTCTCCTTATGTCTAAATTTTCAATTCCAATATGACACCAGCCATATTGGATTGATGCCCATCCTAATGCCAAATTATTTTAATTTGATTATCTACCCAAAGACTTTATCCCAAATAAAGTCACATTCTGAGGTATAACAGGCAAAGAACTTGACATAAATATTTGAGAAGGGAGGCAAAATAAAACCATAACTGTTTCATGTGACAATGAGTAACTGATAATAGCTACCACAGTCTCAGATATCCACTGTCTCACTGAAACCTCCTTTTAGTGTCTTCACATGCATATTCCTCCTTTACTTCACCTATAAATGCTTAAAGCTCTCACAAATTCTGTGTCCTCAACAGTATCTCTCCCCTACTTTTCAAACTAGTCTCTGTAACTACCTAATTGGCACCCCCATTAAGTATCCACTTAGCATTTAAAAAGTAAGTTTTTAAGCTTTCATGATAAATGTATTCCTGATAAGTTATTCATTCTCTATTTAAAGAAATAGAAGCTTCTTTGTAATAGACAAGACTACATTCAGATGATGTCCATAACTACTTTATTCCTCTCATTCATTCATACATTTAATAAGTCTTGTTCACTCTCACTTTATAACACATTGCAAATCTGACTATTCTCACTACACTCTGTTCACATCTCCTGTCTCCTGGAATAGACCCCTGCCTGGTCTGCCTCCTTTCATCTTGGCTTCCAATAAAATGTCTCCCTGAAGCATCCCACACGACCCTTTTAAATCTTATTCAGATCATATCATTCCCTTACTCATACCCTGTCCAGGAGATTCCACTTTACTTTCACCTATTAAGTAGACACTGATTTCAGAGACCAGAAGCAGGTAGTTACCACAACCTGTGAAATAATGGAAAGTGTTGCAGAAAGTTATATTGTATCTGCAATCTTTTATTTATTTATTCTGACAACATGGGTCTGTCCAGCATGTCACTTTCATTGTGCTGATCAAATAAGGAGGACTTTCAGGAGTAGCTCTTTAAGGCTCAGGGTCTACATCAGGGGTCATGTCTTCAGAAGACAGAAATCTTGGTGCTGACAGAGAATCAGCTTTTCACCATGAATCTTCTACTTTTCCAGATGGAAGCATAACTACCAAGAATATAAAATGTCCCTGAATTTATATATATATATATGGAAGGCACAATAAAACCATAACTGTTTCATATGACAATGAGTAACCAATAACTATCACAGTCTCAGATATCCACCATCTCACTGAAACCTCCCTTTAGTGTCTTTCTTGCATATTCCTCCTTTTCTTCAACTGTAATTGCTTAAAGCTCTCACAAATTATATATATATATATATATATATATATATATATATAAAGTTATATATTTATAAAAATATATAATATATTAAAATTTATATATAAATTTTATATATACACATATATATGTATATATTTGTGACAACTATTATGTAAAACTTGACCAGTCACTTTCTGCCTGCAGAAATTTTTTCAACATTTTAATTCTTACAAACTCAAGTAATATAATTTCCTGTGTAACAAAAAAATTCACATAACTGTAAAGCAGAGTTTTCACTACCAATTGATGAAATCTTACCTTTGGGAGATTCTCTACATATTGAAAGAGAAGTTTTTACTCACAAAGAGCTAGAAACACCTCTTCCATTCAGTATACATGCAGAAAGAAAAAAAAACATATTATTCCTTAAGAATGAATTTTAAATCATATGGCTATGTCTGTCCACTTACTCCAGAGTCTTCTAAATATTGCAGAAACCATTACTAGCATTGTAGATCAATTTCAAAGGATTTCCATGGTACAAATAGAGAAACTGAAATTTCCACATGAGGACAAATGCCAACGAATCATTTGTCCGCATAAGAGGATAGAAATTAACCATTTTAAAAGGGATATGTCTCCTCAGTTATTTTCCTGTAAAACTAGATAATTAAATAAAATAAAGAAAAATAAATACTTTTTAATAAAGAATAACTACCATTCAGCTGTTTAACCCATCTCCTCTGGTGTTGATCCACTCAAATATTTGTACTAGAGCTTAGGACAGGGTATTATTGTATATTTTACAGATCAGACTGCAAGCCTAATAAAGCTTCATAGAAAATAATTTATCAGTTACTAAGAGGACAGCATCTTCTACCTGAGGGGGCAATGCTCACTGAAGATTTTATACCATGAGCCCATGTTAATCCTGGAGTCCTGCATCTGGAATGTGTCCAAACTGATTCTTGCTTAATTATATTCACTGGGATTTTCCACAAGTTTTTAAAACAACATCAATTTGTAAAGATATCATTAGATCAATCACATAACTAAGATTGGGAGACGTAAAAAGGAGAAAATTGTTTCAGAAACACTATGGAAAAATTGACAGTCTAGAATAACATCTCAAGATGAGTGCAGTGATGCACTCCTGTAACCCTAGCAACTTGGGAGGGTTGATACAGGAGGATCACAAGCTTGGAGCCAGCCTCAGCAACTCAGCAAGTCCCCTAGCAACTAGTGAGACCCTGTCTCAAAATAAAATTTAAAAAAGGTTGGGATGTAGCTCAGTGGTTAAGTGCAACTGCATTAAATCCCCAGTGCAATTAATAACAATGATCACTACTACTACTACTACTGCTAATAATTAATAATAATAATAATAATAATAATAATAATAATAATAAATATATCAGCCCAGTTAATTTGCTCAGTGAAGAAAAATTCTCACTTATTACCTGCTTTGAAAGAGCATTTTTTAAAAATTTAACTAATATTCAAGTTTTTTTTACTACTAGTTTTGGATAGAAGACCATTTATGTGGTTGGGATAACTAGATATTTATTTATTCATTAACTTGTTGAAAAATATTACAGCATCTCTTTTATTTCATATTTTGTGCTATTAACTGGAGATACAAGATTTAACAAAGCAGAAGAAGATTACAGAAAAAAATGTGTTGGGTTTATGTTTTATAATAGTCCATTAATAATAACAGAAGCAAGTAAAAACAATAATTATGGTCTTTGAACAGTACTTAAAACACAAACAACAGACCATGTGACAGAAAATGGAAGTAAGACAACTTGTTAACAAGCAGATGCCAGTGTTGTGCTCCTGGACTTGCCAGGTGCAGAACCGTGAGCGAAATAATCTTTGTTCTGTATAAATTCATCAGTCTCACTTATGCTCAGATGACAGAAAAAAATGGACTAAGGTAGTCAGGGAGGCCTTGCCTATTGGGGACAGAGGTTATATAGGAAGTGTAAATACTTGTCGAGAGCCACAGCCGAAGGGGTCCCAGCAAACTTCCAGACTGCCAGCTGATGATTGGCTCACAGCGCCCCAGCAACATCTAGCTGATTGGCTCCTCTGTGGTGATGCTCATTGAGCTGTTTCCCCGCCCTTTCAGACTGCCAGCTGATGATTGGCTCACAGCGGCCCCAGCAACATCTAGCTGATTGGCTCCTCTGCGGTGATGCTCATTGGGCTGTTTCCCTGCCCTTTCAGACCACAGAGCTGCTCATTGGGGGACTTTTTGGCTCCGCCCACATGACCTAGCCAATCGGCCTCAAGAGCAGGAGGATTGTGGGAGGTGGAGAGGCTTGTGGTTGTGAGAGAGGCTTATGGGAAGCCGGTGGTGGCAGTTGGGCTCTGAGGGTTTTTCCTGAGGAGTGGTTTTGTTTGGCATGTGTGGTTCTAAAAATAAAGTTCGTTTCTTTTGACAAGTGGCTCCTGAATTGTGCCCAGCCAGACTACGGCAAATACTTTCTGCTCAAAACAAATTCTGAGCACATAAAAGTGCTCTACAAATAAAGTTCATTATTAAAAACCAAAATGGAGAACCACCCAGGGTAAGGAAGCACAAACCTGCCTGCAGATAGGCCAGATGAGCCAACCATCCTTATTTCAAGTTGAGGTAAAAACAAATAAGATATGATGGAAAGGTCAAAATATTTTGAACATAGCCTATGTAAATTTTTAATGATTTTTTATTAGTACATTATAGTTATAAATAATATCAGGGCTCATTTTGGCATAATCAGACAAGCATGGAATATAATTTGCTCCACTTCTGTCCACCATACTTCTTTCCCTCCCCTCTTCTCCCTCCTCCTTCCCCTTCTTCTGCTCTACTCTTCCTTATATTTATTTACAGTTTTCTTTTAAAAATTGTGTGCCTTATAGATATACATAAAGGTGAAGTTCACTGTGGTATATTCATACACATACAAAGCATAATTTTGATCAGGATTGCAAAGATGTTGAAGAATTGTGACTGGGGTTAGGCTTCTTGATGGTGATTTTATCATTGGAATACATTAAACGTATTTAAATCTGACATTTATTTTCTCAAAACGAAGGGGATAATATGCAATTCAAGAAATTTTGCTAATATAGCATAATGTGTGTAAACTGCATACAAAGTGCTTCATAATCAGAAATGTTTAAAGCTTTTGTTAAATGAAAGTATCGACCATTTCTGATTTTGCTTTTTAAGATAAATTTAGTAATCAATAAAAAATAAGCCAATTATTACATTTTTAAATTTCTCATTGGTGCATTATAATGATACATAATAGTGGGATTCATTATGCCATAAAACATGATTTGACATACAACATTACGCACACAATTGGATCAATCAGATTCCTCAGTACCTTCCCTTTTCTTCCCATCCTCCTCCCTTCATTCACCTGCTCCACTTTATTGATTTCCCTTCTTTTATTATTATTATTCCATTATAATATACATAAAGGAGAATTCATTTGGTATATCCCTATATTGCATAGGATAATTTGATAGATATCCTTCTCCAGTATTTCCACATTCCCTTCCCTCCTACCTCCCCCTCAGTCCTCTTCCTTTATTATTCTCCCTTTTATTTTCTTGCAATCACCCCATCATTTTTTTTCTTTCTTTCTTTCTTTTTGTATGAGATTTAATCAAGGGGTACTTGAGCACTGAGCCACATCCCCATCCCTTCCTTTCTTAATTTTTATTTATATATTCATTTATTTAGGGTCTCACTAAGTTGCTGAGACTGACCTTGAACTTCCAATCTTCCTATCTCAGTATCCCCAGCTGCTGGGATTACAAGTGTTCGCCATCATGGCTGGCAAGTACCACCATGCCTGGTGAGTCTTGTATTTTTTTTTTCATTAGAATTTTTAAATTTTAATTTGTTATAAATGACAGCAGAATACATTACCATTCATATTGCACACATGGAGTACAATTCTTCATATCTCTGGTGTACACAAAGTACAGTTACATTCATGTCTTCCTACATGTACTTAGGGTAATGATATCCATCTCATTCCACAGTCTTTCCTATCCCCATGCCCTCTTCTTTCCCCTTCTTCCCCTTTGCCCTATCTAGAGTTCATATAATCCTCCTCGCCCTACAACCACTTTATGAATCAGCATCCTTAAATTGGAGAAAACATTTGACATTTGGGTTTTTGAGGACTGGCTAACTTCACTTAGCATTATATTCTCCAACTCCATCCATTTACCCACAAATGCCATGAATTTATTCTCTTTTAATGCTGAATAATATTCAATTGTGTATATATACCACATTTTCTTTGCATCTTGTATTTTTAAACCATTCAGAAACTCAATGTTATTTGATTGGAGAATTAAATCAATTAACTTTTTAAGGAATTCTTAGAAACTTCACAAATAGATAGAAATTAAATAATATACTCCTGAACAACTAATGGGTCAAAGAAGAAATTTAAAAAGATAGTAAGAAATACCTTGAGACAAATGAATTGGAAGCATGCTACATGTCAAAACATGAGAGGCAGCAAAAGCAGTCTTTAGGGAAAGTTTATAGCAATCAATGCTGTCATCCAAAAAAGAAGAGAGATCCCAAATAAACTACTACCAAACCTGCATCAGGTGAAGAACCAGTTAGACTTGAAGTCATCAAAAGGAAGAGAATAACAAAAATCACAGCAGAAATAAATAAAACAAAGACTAGAAAAAAATAGAAAGGATCAACAAAACTAAGAGTTTTTTAAAAAGATAAACAAAAGGCAAAATTTTAGGGAAAATTAAGACTCAAATAAATAAAATCAGAAGTGAAAGGTGATGTTACAAGTGATATCACAGGAAGCAAAGAGATCTTGGGTGCAAGGGACAATTTAAAATATATTTCCCAAAGGCACTCACCCCATGACCTACTTCCTCCCCCCATGCCCTCCCTGCCTACAGTTACCACATATTTATCCATTCAAATTAACTAATGCATGATATAGATTAACCCATAGATTAGGTTACCCCACTCATTATATAGATATTTCACTTCTGAACATTCCTGTATTGTCTCACACATGAGCTGTGTGTGAGACTCATATCCAAATCATAACACCCACTCGAGACATAGGAAAATACTAGTCCTTCCAGGGCCTTCTATCTCTTCCCAGTCACAAATATTTCTTTTATCTCAAAATCAACATGGTTACTATGATTTTTATGATAAAACTTGTGTTTGCCTTTATACTTTGGTACATTAACTTTTAGTACACTGGACATATACTTAGTTTTGCCCATACTTAAATTTTAAATAAGGCAATCACATAATGTGTGCTCCTGGCTTTCCACAATTTCTGAATCATCATTGGGCATGGGAGAATCATGATACAGGTACCTATAGTGCATTTATTCTTATTGCTGTGTGTTGCAAGTGGCACTATTAATAATTACTCAGAGGTAGATTGTCTTTCAATGAAAGTTTTTATTAGATCACACCAGTCATCAAATATAAACAATTAATGCAAAAGTGTTGGGTATGCTGGAGCACCCCAACTAGCATTCAATGCACACAAATTAAACACTAAAAGCAAATCACACAATCTTAGGGCAACCACTGTGTGGGCTCTCTCTCGTCCAGTGAGGAGATCCATGGAACAGGGTAGAGAAGAGTGTGGATGCGGAGTTGCTAATCAAGACCTCCAGAGAACAAGCAGGAAGCAGGTCTGATTTTATTGCGAAGTTACCATGTATATAAACTCAGGCAGTAGCTAAGCAGATTATAGGCAGCCACCAATACAATTTCTGGCCAACTGTCCCAGCAGCGACCAATTGACTAGTGGGCCATTGAGCAAGTGCTGTGACTGTAACATGCAGCCTCGTGCCCAGGGCTGTGCCTACAGGGTAAGCTGTTTGCCACTCACATGCCTAGCACAGGGGACTGGTTTGCCACTCACACGCCCTTAATGTACGCCATGTATGCAGTACTGCAGTATTCCAGGCACTTGTCCCCACAAACCACAAGCCAAAATACTTCCAATGCCACACAACTTCTCTTAGCCAAAGAGCCAATGTTGTCCTTGTCTGGTGATTCTCTCCAACTGATGACTGGACATCAGAGACTGATGTCAGTCCAGGGAATGACAGCAAGGTGGCCAGTCTTACCAATGTCCTTGGAGTAAAACTCTTCAATGTGGCAGGACCAGCAATTGAAATACAATTCCAAGTTGGTGGTGCACGTTGGTGATTGGTTATACCCAGTGAAAGTCAATGTCCATTGGTTATGTCCAGTGAGGTGATGTAATTGCAACTGGCATGTTCTTTGCTCATGTCCATGGAGCTGTGCTCCCTATCAATTGTAACTAGTCATTGCTAAGCATGCCTATGGCTAGTGCCCCTTACAGCTCTTTATCAGTCATAAGCAGACATGACTAAGAAGTTCAATGGCTGCTGTTCCTTATGGCCAGCAACTTAGTGAGTCCCAGTATGTCCCAGCATGTCTATGGCAGATGCTCCCTACACTGTGTTACTTCATTATATGAATATACCATAGTTTTAAAAGTCTATCTTAACTTTGATAGACATTAGCATCATTACCAGTTTTATGATATTATTATGAACGATGTTATCTATACTTACAATGTGTCTTTTAATGCACAGGTGCATAAATTTCTCTTGTATTTGAGCCTAGGAATGGGTTCTCTGGGTAATAATTTATATGTGTAGTCAGCATTAGTAGACAACCTTGAATAACTTTCCTATATACCTATGCAATCCCACCAGCTGTGTGTGAGAGAAGCCATTCCTCTATGTCAATGGCAAACACCGGGTATTGAGAACCTTCACTTCAGTCATGTAGGAGGAGCACTGTAATGGTAATTTATCATGTATCTCCATCATATTTCCTGGATGACAAAGGAAGTGATCCCCCTCCCTTTCTATTGTTTCCTAGTCATCCTCTGTTCTGAGGTCCTTGTTCGAGATTCACTTGGCTGGCGATATTCCTGATGTGTAGGAATTCCTTATACATTCTGTATCAGTTCCAGTGGTCTGGGATGCAAGGGATTCACCGGGAACACTGTAGAGGGAAGGAGGGATGAACCATCAGGAAAAATGCAGGTCTGTCTTCTGTGCAAGAGAGAAGGAGGAGAGGGAGGAAAGCTGTGGATTACAATGTGGTGGTAGAAGTTTTGTCCAGGCTGATGGAGAATCTTATTTAAAAGTGAGATGGGAGAAGAGGAAAGGGAATTCTGAGGAGAGTGAGGAAGGCCATGCATGGTCCTTGAGAAGGGTTGGGAATGTGTGCTGATTAAGGAAACACAGTAGCATGGCTGGGCAGTCCTGATGGCCTTTTGAGGGTGGTGACAAAGTTCCCAGCTGACCAGATCTTCCCTATTTTGTCTTATTCTAGATGCTTTGAGGACACAGTTTACAAGAAGGCTTAGGATGGGATTCACTGGGTACAACTGTTGAGTAAACCTGGCCAATACTAGAAAGAGGACTGTAAATCTAAATGGTTACACAACTGCTGGAGGAAGGCTCCTTCATGTATCCACGTATATACAAAGCATGTCTGTCCCTCTGGCTCAGCAATCCCATTACACATGCAGGTGGAACCTGGTGGATTAATTCCTGAATGTGTACTTGCTGGGCTCAGAAGGTTATGTAAACTGTAATGGATTTTTGGAGAGAATCTTGTCAATCATTATGATCATAAACAATATAACTAAAATTAACTCAGCAATGCCATATTATTTGGTTTTGCAAGCATGTTATTTATTTATTTTTTCCTGCTTTGTTTGGACTGGATACCACTCCTTTTAGAATAAAGACTCCAAGCTGCTAGGAAACAGGTCTGTCTTTCTCACCATGGTATGCCTGGCATTTACCAAAGTGCTACCTTATATTAGGTAAAGCCTGAACAACTACTGACAGATGGACCTGGCAGAAGTGTGATTCCAATTCAGGTGTTCTGACTCTAGTTCCCTTGATCTTTAGCACACTACACACTAGTGTTGGGGACAACAGGACAGTGATTCTTATCTCTCAGCTTTGCGAGGGAGTTGGATGTAGGAGGACCTAGTCTGTGCCTAGAACAAGATATTCAACAAAAGCTGTCGATTTTGTTATGGTAGGTCAGAGATTTCTCTAAAATTGCTGACCCTCCATTATCAGTTCCTGAAATATCCTAACTCCTTTTCTTCCTGTCACTTTATGGACTTTTTCTCTAGACACTAGAAGTCCACTGCACATTTTCAAGAAGTAGAATACAAGTTACTTCCCTGAGAGACACTTTATATTCACAGGGACTAATTAATGATGCAGCCACATTGTTCCAACCTGTGGACAGGCAGAAGCTGCTTCCAGCACTCTATCCCTCAGAGAAGCAGAGAGTGTTCAGTGCTAATGACCCCTCATTTTCATTTCTACCTTATAAATGACACTCTTCACCAGGAGGAGAAAGATTTTCTCTGAGACTGTGCTGATGAATACTTTTCTCAGAAAGAAGAGCCAGAAAGCCAGCTGTCACTTCCCTGAGGCTTTTGCACCTGAGCATTGGCAGGGGTGCTTTTTGCACTTGCACAAGGCACAGATTGGAGTGAAGAAAGACCTGGGTTCTAACTGTGCTTCTGCCCCAGTCACCCATGCAACTTCAGAACAGCTTCATTTCATCTTGCAGAGTTTCAAATCCACCACTAAACGGAGGCAACTGGGAAAGATGATTTTAAATGTCATGTGTTCTTCAGCAAATCAAAGGGAAATAGATGGTGGGACAAATTCCTAGCTGCTTGTAAATGAATGTCCCTCTTTAGGTTTTCACCTAGTTCTCTTGTAGATTAGATACATTTCTTCAGTGAATAGCAACTGCCTAGTCTGTGCTTTGCCTCAATATAAAAAAAGAAGTTAAATCTCAACTGATATTTTATAACATGAAATAGTGAAACTTAGAATCATATACTTTAAGCTAGCCTCGAAGACCTTTCAGGAACATCATGGTATAATATTGGGAATTAAGGATATTCTGGAGACTTGTTGGTACCCTCAGATCCAATCAATGTAAGTTTTTTATAACTTATCTTTCAAATTTAATAAACAAATATTTCAATCTGAGTTAAAAAATGTAGTGGAATAATTTTGCTAACATTATCATCATGTTCTACAAATAATTTTGTTTCTCATGGATCACCCAAACAGGAGATTTTCTTTACTGGTTTTTAACAAATGCTTTATTTCATTCTCCTAAAAATTTGAATTCCAGAAACATATCAGTTTATCATTCTTATTTATTGGCATTATCAACTCATTATTTGAATGTACTACTATATAATTCATTATTATATTTTCTCTGCATTCTTTTGTTCTGTATGAGGATGAGAGTGTTAGGATATATTTCATACTCATGATGAAATACGCCCACATCAAGACCTACTTAGTCTGGAATGCACACACTTGGATCCTGGCTCCTTAAGCCATATGAAGATTTGTTGCCTAAGGTGGCGATGATGGTGACAATCAGAGATGCCATTTATTGAAGGTTTATCATATCCAGGTTTCTACAAACACATGACATGCACTATTTTCATGTCTTCTCTGTAACCTTGGGTTGTAGTAGAGCTCTTTTATTTATAAATTTAAGTAGTTTTTAAAAAATTAACACATAATGATTGTACAAACTCTTACCTTTATTTTACAGATAAGAACATCCAGGCTTTGTGAGGTCGTTCATAGTCATGTGGCCAAAAGTGGCAGAGGAAGGATTTAAACCTAGGCGTATCTGAGTGACAGTGTAGTATGCTAAGCCCACAGACCCTGTGGCAAGACTGCCCAGTAGAACCTCAGCTCTGCCACTTGTTTGCTATTTGTGCTTTTCACAAAGTGACAGAGAGGGGATGGCAATGGAAAAAGTTGAGATCCCCACCTGAAAGTTGTGAACTGTACAACTGTGTCTCTTTCTCACTCTGCAAAATGAGATTCAAAGAGGAATTGACCTCCCGGGGCTCAAGGGAGGATGAAGCAGTTTTATATGGTGCTTGGTGAGGTGCTGGTGGGTCTTTGCTCTATGGCGCTCTCTGTGCTTCTGACCTGACAGTTCTGCTCAGGAAAGGTCCTCATCAGACTGGACCCTCCCAGAAACTGAATTTGCCTTCTTGCAATAAAGCATTTGCAGAAGAAAGGGAGCAGCTTCCTGGTCAGCAGAGGAATTTTCCTCAGCATTTCATATCTGGGTGTCTCTTTCCTCTGCTGACACTGGCTCTCCTTAACGCTTGTCACACTGAACATTAGATCTTCAGCAAGTTGAAAGATTCGGCGACTTGAAGAAGGCCTGTATTTCTAAGATGTGGGGAGGTCAGTAGTAATCTTTCAAACAAAAGCTAAGATAGGTATGTCCTTAACATCATTAGGAGAATGGAGAGTAAGTAGGTATCTTCTGCCAGATGAGCTTATTATCCATAGCTGGTTAAGACAGGGCCTTTCTTCTCTCTGTCCTTGTAGCCTCCTTTATGTAGTCACGTGACAGATAATCATGTAATAAGATGTTCATCAATTTATGTTTTTATTTATATTTTACTTTGAGTCCTTCATGTAGACTGAAAAGGGGTCAGTAGCCTTTACCTGGGTGGTTCTAAAATGCCAGGGTAAGAAACACCCAGAAGTGTGCAAATGTGTAAAGCAAGTGGAGGGGGAGTAAATCAGGCTGCTTCCTAGATATGGTCCACTGCATGGGGACATAAAGGGAGGAAATAGCAAGGAAAGAAGGGAGCAGGGGCAAGTCTCCCTGTGCAACCAAGTCGTTTTCACCCCATTCTGTTTCAGTTTGATTTACATCAGTTTGTGTTACCACTGGAAACCCTGATTCGCAGTTCAGCAAGCCTTTCTGTGAAGTCTGAGAAGAAAATTTTAATTCAGAGGCTACAGACCACAAAGGCAGGGATTTCGGGAGATCCAAAATATTCATGGTTTTCTCCAGTGCCATCTTATTTATGCTGAAAATGGTCAAGATGCATTCCAGTTTTAATCGTAAAATCGATTCTTGTCGAACGTCCAATCCCAGCTGTAATAACAGTTACAGGCTAAAATAATTGAGTTAATATTTTCAGCTAATAACTAGAATATCCAGTGCCCAGTGATGTAAAAGCTACAGACATGATCACATTTTGTAATTAACAGCATCAATTGGTATAAGATCTTTGGAACACAGGAGGGTTAAGAGGGAAAAAGGGAAAATGGTTTTGCCAAAAGAAAGCTTGTCACAGTCCCACCCCTGGAATTAATTCTCTTACTTATGCTTTTTGACATTATAGGTAATACTGTGCTTGCATTCTCAGTGACCTTGGACTCCATGGGAACATCTCACAATATTACGGAATTCTTCATGCTGGGTCTCTCGGAGAAGCCAGAGGTGCAGAGAATTCTCTTCATGGTCTTCCTGATGATTTATGTGGCCACAGTTGGTGGCAATGTACTCATTGTGGTCACTATTGCCTCCAGCTCCATTCTGGCTTCCCCTATGTATTTTTTCCTGGCCAACCTGTCCTTTGTGGACACCTGTTATTCTTCTTCTCTGGCCCCTAAACTCATCGCTGACTCCTTGTATGAGGGCACAACCATCTCTTATGAAGGCTGCATGCTTCAACTCTTTGGAGCCCACTTTTTAGGAGGTGTTGAGATCATTCTGCTCACAGTGATGGCCTATGACTGCTATGTGGCCATCTGCAAGCCTCTGTACTATACAACCATCATGACCAGTCATCTCTGTGCCATGCTAGTAGGGGTGGCTTGGCTGGGGGGCTTCCTGCATTCCTCAATTCAACTCCTCCTGGTCCTTTGGTTGCCCTTCTGTGGGCCCAACGTGATCAATCACTTTGTGTGTGACTTGTACCCTTTGCTGGAGCTCGCCTGCACCAACACACATGTCATTGGTCTGCTGGTGGTGGCCAACAGTGGTGTGATCTGCCTGTTGAACTTCCTCATGCTGGCTGCCTCCTACATGGTGATCCTGCACACCTTGAGGTCCCACAGTGCAGAGGGGAAACGCAAAGCCCTCTCCACCTATGGGGCCCACTTCACGGTTGTGGCCTTGTTCTTTGTGCCCTGTATATTTATTTACATGCGCCCATCATCCACTTTGCCAATAGACAAGCACATGGCAGTGTTCTACGGGATTCTGACACCTATGCTGAATCCACTCATTTACACCCTGAGGAATGAAGAGGTAAAAACTGCCCTAAGAAAGCTCTTTATACTGTAAGAGCTTTCTTTACATTGCAGGAGGGATGGTAAACGGTAAATTGGGAATACAAGTGACTTAATTTCTGCAAATGAAACAACTGACACTTTTAGTACTGTAAATCAGCTTATTCCATCATTTTTCTTCATGCACTTTCATGATTTATTTGGCCTTTTCACTTGCATTGCATAATTTCATTATAAAACAGCTGTATGGAATCCACAGGTCCTGAATTATTATTCATATTTTATAAATGAGGCAATGGGTGTTGTGTGATGTGGTTAATTGATTAATCAAAGGTTATCTGGTTCTGAAGCTCAGTTATTTTGATCAATCATCTTTAAGTAGCAATCCCCATTAATAACTTTGAATCTGTGTGATAATTAACTGAGCCTTAGAGAAGGCAAGACATAACCTCATACCTTCAAGCTTATCCATGCCTGCAGCTTCTGTCCCTCCTGTCACCCTGTGTGATGTCATCAATATAGCTGCTGCAGGACAGTAGAAAGCTTGAGAGCTGCAGGCAGATCAACCAGAGTCTGAATCTAATTTCCTATGTTTACTTGTGGCATGGCCTTGAGGAAGTGTCATATTTCCTTTTTTAAATATTTTTTAGTTGTCAGTGGATCTTTATTTTTTATTCATTTATATTTGGTGCTGAGAATCGAACCCAGTGCCTCACACATGCTAGGCAAGCATTCCATCACTGAGCCACAATCCCCGCCCTCAGAAATATCATATTTCTACAAGTCTTTGATGCTGTATGGGCTCTCTATCATCCAGTGAGGAGCTTCACGGAACAGAGGAGAGTGTAGCTGCAGAGTCACTAATCAAGACCTTCAGACACCAAGATGGAAGCAGGTCTGATTTTATTGATAGTTACCAATCTATGGATACTTGGGCAGTAGCTAAGCAGGTTACAGGCAGCCACCAATACAACTTCTTGCCAACTGTCCTTGCGGCAACCAATCATGAAATGGGCTGTGGAGCAAGCACTGTGACTGCAACACGTAATCTTATGCCAAGGGCTGTACCTACGGGGTGAGTGGTTTGCTGCTCAAACACCTAGCAGGAGGGGACGCCCTTAACATATGCCACTTATGCAGTACTCCATGCACCTGTCCCCACGTGATGCCTATCTTTAAAGTAAAAGTCATGACATTTCAAATTCACATGTTCTGTTTGTCTTCATGTGTCTGGCTTATTTCACTTAGCATGACCTCCCCCAGGTCTACCCACATGTAGCAATGCCAGGGCGTTCATTCCTCTTTTTAAGGCATTAACTGTATACCTCAATAAAGCTTGGGGCAAATAGTGAAGGTAGTATATGTTCCAAAGTGTTATTGTAAAAACTTCATGATCTATACAGTTTTAAATGTAGTCTCTGGCACAGAGTAACGTCCCAGGATGTTTATTTGATATTATCATGTCTACCTCAAGCTTTTCCTAAACCCTCCATAAAGTGCCTGCTCTCCTGTCTCTGCTAGGTTTGAAATACGCATGCTTATGGAAGAATATTTTTGTGTGAGTGATGCAAAGAGGCATTTCCTTTTTTTTTTCGTAATTCTTCCTTTTTCAGACACCCAAGGTTTCTTGTGTTCTGGAATCTGGAACACATGCCCATGTTTATTTCATCTTTTTCTTAGTTTTATAAGCTCTGCATATATTCCTTTCAAACTTTACCTTTTTTAAACTTGTGCATATTAATTATACACAATTGTAGTTTTCATTGTGGTATATAATATTTACACACAAAAATATAATCTCATCAACCTCATTCCCCAACATTGCTCCCAGGTTCCTCTCCTCCCTCCCCAACCCCCTATTCATCTCCCTCTAATTTCATGGAGACCCTTTCTTACATAATATTTTTCCTTCTAGCTTCCACAAAGAGGAAAAAACTTCTCTTTCTGAATCTGACTTATTTTTCTCAAAATTATATTTTGCTCTAGTTCCACCTATTTTCTTGCAAATGCCATTATACAGTGGCATTTTTATTCAGCCAAAGGCTTCCATATTTCTATTTCTTGTTTGACAAATAATCTGTAACTTACCAGGTTGCAACGTATCCTCTGCTTTTATAGGATTCAGGATTTGAACCCAGAGACGTGAACATGCTAGATAAGTGTTCCACCACTGATCTACACTGTCAGCCCCATGCCACTTTTGTACAAAGAAAAAATCTAACAAGATGAAAATTAATATGAAAGGAAATATTTTTATTGTTAGATGTAATATTTAAAATTAGTTCCTAAGAGCCAACAAATTTGGAAGCTTAAAAAGCTTGGACTGGGGATGTGGCTCAAGTGGTAACGCACTCACCTGGCATGCATGGGGTGCTGGGTTCGATTCTCAGCACCACATAAAATAAAATAAAGATGTTGTGTCCACCAAAAACTGAAAAATAAATATTAAAAAATATTCTCCTCTCTCTCTCTCTCTCTCTCTCTCTCTCTCTCTCTCTCTCTCTTTCTCCTCTTTAAAAAAAGAAAGAAATAGCTCTTGCTTGACCCTTAAGTTTCTGTGTCTGTTAAAAAAAACAGAACTTTTAGGCAAAGAAAATATTGTCATCTTTTGTTTAATCACCTTTTCATAGGCTAATTAATAATAGCCTACTAAAATAAGTAAATTAATAATAATTGAATATCTTGCCCATTCATATAGAAATATACATGAGTGGGAGTTTGACTCAGTCATGTAAACAAATGTGGAGTTCTTTGAGGGACTTAAAATAAAATTAGGTTCTTGTTTTACAGAACTATGAAAATAAATTTTAGATTAAAAAATTCCAAACTCAAAAATTCCTTTTTAAAAATTCATCAGAAGACAATATTTGAGAATATATTCATGACCTAGGACAGAAAAATACTTTCTGAATGAGATAAAAAAAAATGGATCAACAAATGATGTAATTTATTAAACTGCTATTAAATGATAAGAAGACACCATAGACAGTTAAAAGAGCAGTCACTACTTGGGAGGGTATATTTGTGATCTATATAACTACCAAAAAAGCAGAATGCAAAAATCACAACTAAAAGTAAGAAGAAAAGTTAAACAATCAATAGATTAACAGGCAAATGCATGAATAAGAAATTTATACTTGCTATGAACATTTTAAAAGATGCCCAACTTCAGTGGTAATCAGGAAAATGCCAACTTATTGTAACTAGGAAATACCATTGTTTCATATTAGCTTGGCAAAGACTAAAACACTTGACATTATCAATGTAGCTGAAGATGAGAAGTGGCAGGCTTTCTCACACTGCTGGTGACATTCACCACAGAAAGCTACTCCATGGAAATTATTCAAGATAAAAAACAAATATTTGGTTCACTTACAGGTGTTTATTTAGAAAAACTCTGATGAATGTGCACATGGAAACATACAAGGTTATTCATAATGGAATCTTCATAATAAAACAGAATACTTTAAAAAAATATGGCAGATCTGATGGGTAATAGTACACCAGTGAAAAAGAAAGAAGCTGAATCTCTACCAATGAAGATTTGTCTGAAAAGCTTAAAACTGAGTGAATAAGTGAGGTTAAAAATGGTGCATCTAGTATGTCAGCATCAAACACAATATTATCTTGTTTCTATGTGTGAATGTGTGTGTGTGTGTGCAGTTATGTTTATGAAGACAAGTGCCATTTTTAAAGAAAGGACTGAAAAAATACTATGAAATTCTTAATCATAGTTTTTTTAGTCATGAGAAATAGGAAAGGAGCCTATTTTATTTTATATCTTAGTTTTAAATTTAATTTTAAAAAGATAATAATTGTATATATAGCATCATAATGAAAGTGAAAAATAAACATAAGTACAGATATGTTTTTTATTCTATCATTCAGAATAGCGGTTTAATGGTGATAGAAAATGGTGATTTTTGCCCCTCCTTCAAAATGACGAAATTCTGATGATGCCTGGCTCCTGAGTCAATGAATTCCTAAAATGCCTACATATTTAATAGCATCTCTGCTCACTCTGACTTATTCTCCCAGTTGAGGCTGGTCCTTCTAATGCTCCCATCACTTCCTCTAAACCCATCAGCTCCAGGACCCCTTTATTGTCAATTGTTGCTCTGTTGTTATAACTGACTTCATCTACAGACTTGGTTAAGACTCTGCTTGCCTAAAAGATGGAAACAACACTCTGGAGTGTAAATTAGTTCTTTGTTCAGCTTACAAGGCACCTTAAGCAAGAACCACCTTTCAGATGCTCCATTTCCTTGTCCAAATACGGGTATGTCATTCCTTAGGTTATGCCCCAGTAAAAGGAGAGTGCACATGGAAACAGTAGTAGCTGCCTAGTGACAGAAGTGTGATAAATGCTAGTTCCCTCCCTGAGATGGAGAAAAGGGAAAACAGAAGAATCAATACTAAAAATTACCTAAACCTCCAGATTTTAAGTGCTGTAAAAAGAATAGTAGTGAGTACAAAGGGAGAATACCTGTATTTGAATTTTGTATGTTATGATTCATTCTTATGTGGCCACTGGCAAAGAACTTAAAAATAGGATTTTTTTTTTGTTCACCTCTCTGAACACCTGTTCATCATGTGAAGTTTCTTTCTTCATGGAAAATATTAGGATGAGTACATATTTTATGGTTTACGTCTGAGATGTCCCACAAAAGCTCTTGTGTGAAATAATTCAATAATCTTCAGAGCTGAAATGATTAGATTAAGAAGCATAAGCTAGGGGCTGAGGTTGTGGCTCAGTGGTAGAGTGCTTGCCTAGCATGTGCGAAGCGCTAGGTTCGATCCTCAGCACCACATAAAAATAAATAAAATAAAGATTTTTTTTAAAAGAAGCATAAGCTAATATGTGGATTGACCCACTAATGTGGACTAAATGGGTGGTAACTGTAGGCAGGTACGGTGTGGCTGGAGGAAGTAGGTCACTTGGGGGTATGCCTTTGAGGTTTATAGTTTGACCACCGTGATTGGATTTCTTCCTCTATCTCCTGTTTTTTAGGTCCTGAGCTGATTTCCTCAGCCATGCCCTTCCACCACGATGTCCCACCTCACTCAGGCCCAGAGCCATGGAATGGGCAGATCATGGACTGAGCCTCTGAAGCTGTGAAGCACAATTAACTTTTCTTCATCTAAGTTGTTCTAGCCAGGTATTTTGGTCATCGAGAGGAAAACCTGACTAAAACAACGTATTTATGTGAAATATGTTTGATGATCTTGTCTTTTGTTTTTATGTATCAGAGGAAAGTACCACTTTGCAAGCTGCAGGCTATTTCTTCAAACTCAAAGATTAAAGAAAGAGAGAGAAATAATTTCAAAGACGTTTCCTGTTATGTGAGAATCAAAACATTCGTGGAGTTAAAAATTACTGACAAATCACCAGCTGATTCTTTGAAGACAACATTTTCAGCCAGGTCTGTTTGTGAAAGCAGATGAAGTCAGGGGGATTTCAAAAAAGAGAATTCCAAATAAAATATCAGAAATTTAAACAAACATAGAAAATCAACTCATTTGTGTATATCTGGGGGAAGTCACTGTGAGGTTGGGTGAAGCACAAGGGCTTTGAGTTAGATTGACTGAGACTGGAATTCTGCCTAAGCCAAATTTTAGTGAAATAAAATTCAAGCTCATCTAATTAGATTTTAAGAGTTCTTAGCACTGAAAGGATAGTGATAAGAGGTAACACATATGTTTAATTAGCTCAATTTATCCATTTAGCAATGTATATCTATATATTTCATCAGGCCGTACACGTGATGTATGGTTTCTTCTAAAGCTCATACTCTGTGATATCAAAGCATCTGCAGTTTCTAAATCTTTTAGTATTTTATTATGTTCATGATTAGGATTTTTTCTATGATCCAGATTTGAGAACATTATCATTCAGTTCCACAACACAACTTGTTCTTACACTTATAATTTCCTGTAACAGCTGTTTTCAGAACTTTCTTCTCCTTTGTTCCTGTCTAAAACCCAACTTCAGTGTTCAGATATTTTCAGCTTTAACACTTCAAGATTTGTTCATTTTCTGTCTTTTGTGCCATCCAATTCTTCTTCTACTTCCTTTTTTGGATAATTATACACTAGAAGGAATGAATAGTAGAGATGCAATTGTCAAAATAAGCTTCTTGGTGAAAATGCTCTTTGTGTGACTGTGTTAAGTGAAAAGTTTTCTATTGCTGTAATGGAACTTCTGTTAACCTCTCAAACTCAGGAAGATAAGAAAAGCATATTTTGATGAACGTACTTTTAAAGAAACTTCCTACTGCTCTACAGTCTTTTCATGTATAGTTTCTGTTCCTCTTTCACAATACAACTTCAGTATGGCTGTAATGAAGAGCATAAAAGGTGACAAAAATATTGCCCTTGACGTGTCACACCACAGTGAGATTGACAATATGACCCCTTCTGAATCTTTGATAGTTTTGCCCTCATATATCCATTCAAGAAAATATTTAAAAATATATTTTATGAGTGCATTGGTATAAAGATGAATATAACCCAAGTTGGATTTGGATTATATTTATTCTTGTTTTCAAGAAATGAAGCAATGCACAGATTCCTTAAAGTATCATGGTCTCTTGGCACTATCTCCCTGTATGGGCTAATAATAAAAAGTGATGTATCCACCAATGTATGGGTGGATAGAGAAACTGTGATGTATATGCGAATCATACTCATAAGTAATAATGTGTATGTATAATAGAATAATATTCAGCCATAAAGAGAATGAAATTCTGTTATTTGTAGCAACATGCACAGAACTAGAGGACATTATGTAAGGAAAATAAAAAAGACACTGCATGTTCTCACCATGTCAAAGCTAAAAAAGTTGATTGCAAAGAGGTTTCAAGTAGAACAGTGGTTGCTGGAGTCTAGGAAGCATGTGGAAGAGGAGGAGGAACAGAAGGTTGGATAATGAAAACCAAAATGTACTTTCTTATGGCTTAGATATGAGGTGTCCTCCAAAGGCTCCTGTGTCAATGCAGGAACATTCAGAGGTGGAATGATTCTGAGAGCTGTAGCTTAGTCAGTCTATCCTAGTTTGAATGGATGGATTGAGGGATAAGTGTAGGTAGGTGGGGTGTGGCTGCAGGAGATGGGTGACCAAGGAAAGCCCTGGAAGGAGGTATCTTATCTGTGGTTCCTTCCTGCCTTCTCTCTCTCTGCTTCCTATCTACCATGAATGAAACAGTGTTCCTTCACCATGTCTTCCCCTGGGATGTCCTGCTACAACTTGGGTCCACAAAAATGGAGTTGGCTCACAGTGGACCTAACCTCTAGCTATGAGCCCAAATCAACTTTTAATCCCCTAAGTTCTTGTCAGGTATTTTAGTCACAGAAATGAAAAAGCTATTAAAAGTTAGTAGAAAGAGTAAGTTCTACTGTTCTACAGCCCAGGAGGGTGATTATAGTTCACATTTTAAAATATATTTTATAAATAATTAGAAAAGAGGAGTTTAAATATTCCAAGCATGAAGCAATACTAAAGTTTAAAGAGGTAGGAATTCTAAGTACATAGGGAGAATAAGTTCTAATATTCTATAGCACAAGAGGGTTAATGTAGTTCACAATAATGTAGTTCACAATTTATTACATATTTTATAAAGAATTAGAAGAGATGAATTTAAAGATTCCCATTATAAAAAGTAATAATATTTAAGGAGGTAGAAATTCTAAGTACCCTAATTTGATTATTATATACACTCTGCATACACTGAATGATCACACTGTACATAAATATATACGATTATATGCCAATTAAAATTTTGATGCACAGAGGATAATTGACCATCCCAATTTTAATGAGTCAAGGAGAATAGAGCTTTATAAAATATCACTCAATATTCTTCCTAGTGCACTACCCACAGGGCTTATTTTTCATCAACTTTCATCATTTGATTCCAGAGCTTCTTCAGAACCTTTTTCACTTCCTCATTTCTGAAGGTGTAGATCAAAGGGTTTAACATAGGTGTCACTAGGGTACAAAACACAGTCACAGCTTTGTCAGCAGGGAAGGAGGCCACAGGTCTGAGGTACAGGTATGAACAAGGTACAAAGAATAAGATGACAACTGTGACATGAGAGGCACAGGTAGACAGGGCTTTGCGGCGCCCTTCAGAGCTGTGAGACCTCAGGGAGCACAGGATGATGACATAGGAAGCCACCAGCATGGAGAAGGTGATCAAACACAGTGACCCACTGTTGGCAGCAATCAGGGGCCCCAAAGTGCGGGTGTCTGTGCAGGCCAGCTCCAGGAGAGGAATTAAATCACACATAAAGTGGTCGATGACATTGGGTCCACAGAACGGTAACTGAGCCATAAACAAAATCTGTATCCCTCCATGAATAAACCCCAAGACCCCAGCCGCCCCCACCAGGAAACCACACACCTGCCGGTTCATGATGGTCATGTAGTGCAAGGGCTTACAGATGGCCACATAGCGGTCATAGGCCATGGCCATTAACAGGATGATCTCAGCTGCAGCAAAAAAGTGTTCAGCAAAGAGCTGAGTCATGCAGCCACTGAAGGATATGGTGTTCTTTTCAGAGATCAAGTCAAAGATCATTTTGGGTGCTATGGAAGAAGCGTAGAAACCGTCTATAATGGACAAACAGGACAGAAAGAAGTACATGGGAGAGCCCAGGGCTGGGCTGATGAAGATGGTGATGGAGATGAGCATATTACCTGCCAGTGTGATCAAATAGGTCAGTAGAAACACAGTAAATAAGAGTTTCTGCAGTTGTGGATTTGGGGTCAGGCCCAGCAAAATGAATTCTGTTACATTGCTCATCTTTCTTGTCAAGTTAGCTTGTGTTGGGGCATATCATGGTTCATCTGGAAAAAAAAAATCACAACATTTCTGAGTGATGACATTTCAAATTCTGTGTTAAAGTACTCCATTGCCTTGTGAGACCTGGTCTTGCAATGGATGGAGTTAGACTTTATTTACCTCAGCTGTTTTACAGGTAGTTGTAAAGAACAGAAGGATGTTAGATTTCTCTTAATTCATTTTTATAAAATAGTGACAATACCTTAGAGGTACCACAAGAAAGCAAGATGCTGTTATGAACACTGACTTATGTTTGGCTTCTGAACATTCTTTCTTTCTCTAAAAAATCTCAAAGATGGCTTTCTTTCATTGCTGGGAGGAGTGCAAATATCATAACAATTATTTTTAAGTTCTATTTCTTTATCTTCATGGATATGATATATGAACACAATATTCTATTAAAGTCAACTGTATCCTATATCAGGGTGTCAAGTCTCTTTGAATCTAAACCATCTGTGTTTTTTGACCGTTGGTTCCTCTACCTCATTTGAATGCACATGCACATAGAGATAGAGCTGCAGATAGAGTTTTTTTTTTCTTTTTCTGAATGCCAAGGAATTATCTTTACTATATATCAGTGAGAACAATTCATTCTAAAGCTCCAGATATTGTGCCTGTCTCTATGCCACCCTTTCATGCTGTTTCTTTCTATACCTTTGGATATAGATGTAAATGGTACAAGATTCTCCCGAAAGTTCACAACATTCACAAATAAATGTTCTTTGCATTGGAATTTTAACAGATACAGTGCTACGCTCTGGATTAGATATATTTCCTCACTCACATTTTACAAATGGAACTAAAAGAGACATGAATTTACCCTGAATTTTCTGTTGACAAGACATATATATTAGGATCTGATAAGAGGATACAATTATCATAGTTAGCATAAATTCAGTCAGTTAAGTCTATTTGTTATTTTCATGGCTGACTTATGGAAGTATTGAATATATGTAAAAATTTTAAAAATATTCCTTTTTATTGAATTACTTAGGCCTGGGTTTTCAAGATTAAATTCATATTGTTACAAACGAGCATTAGGTATTTTATTTTTTTCTCAGACTTTTATACTTCTTTTCCCAATCCCTGCCCAAAATCATCCATAACCACATAATTAAAAAAAAAAATCTAGACACACAAGTCAGCCTCAAGACCTCTCAGCTTCCATAAAAGTGTGAAAAAATGTCTTTGGTGGCAGGGAAGCTCTATGCCTGAATAGTTTCCTTTCTATTCTGACTCTTGTGGATGATAAATACAGTTATTAATTTTTCTTTTTTTAATTTTTAAATTTATTTTTTATGGACTTAATTCACAGTCTTATTTTAAAGTGGCAAATGAAAGTCGGGTATAGGAGAAGTTTTTACACCTTTACAATCAGAACTCTACAGATTCAGTGTATTTAGTGAGACATTAATATTATCCACAATGTCTTAAAAGTGACTCCAATCATTCTTACCAGCAACTGATTTGGAAAAAAATGCAGATTATATTTTCCACTGATATTTTCAGTGGAAATTTGTGTCTGAATTCATTTTCATAATAAAATACTAAACTTCCAATCAAATATGTATTTACAAAAACAACTTCAGAGAAAAAAAAAGTTGGATCAATCAAGTTACTGTGCTGAAATTTTTGGAGAAAAATGTTTAGCTTTCACTAACCTGGGTCTGGTGATGGTGGAATTCTATGTCGATGTTTTCTTCCCCTCTCGGAATTTGCAATCCATGGACTCCATGAACCTGAGACTGGAATTAATGTCACTTTAGACAATTCTCCAACGTGGACCTTTTAGTGTATTTGGTTCCATTGTTAGTCTGAATTTACTCAGAAAACTGAACAATTTTAGTTAGGAAGCTTTGATAACTCTAGTACTTAATTTCTGCTCATTTCCTTGGTTTCTTATGAAAGCATAAATGAATCTTCTGTATTAGTTTTTCAGAAAAACATATTTTCAGGTAGTTTGAACTATATCCAATTCAAATTAAAAACAAAAGGAATACAGCCTAATTACCCAAATAAGGAAAAGTCATTGAAGACAACAACAAAACATAAGTGAATCTCATGGTTTGAACGTTGTTTTCTCAATCAATTTCACCAAACTATTCCTTCCTAAGAGCCTAGGAGCAATGTGGAGAGGGGATTCCTTTCATCCTAACTCAAGTTCTCAGCTCAGGAGTGGTACCTCGCAAACAAGTCTCCATCTTGTAGATCATGGCTCTGCTGCTGTCAGTGGCTCACAAACCCTTTATTATAATTCTCTCCTCGTGGACTCTAGAGAAATGTTTAAATTGACTTTCACAGACTGCTAGGTTTGGAAATGCTTTGACCTCTCAAGTACCCATGAGGATCCGTAATTGGCTCTGCTGATTTCCAAGGCAACAGTAATAGTCCTCTGCTTACTCCCCCTTGGTACCCATAAACATCAGTAGTGGCTAGTTTTAGAAAGTTACTTAAGGTGGGGCTAAAAGTATGTCCAGGCTACAGTTTAGGATGAAACTTTAGTAATAAAATTTGGAAAATTCATTACAGAGTTTGTTTTTTGTTTTGTTTTGTTTTTTTCTAATTGTAACTTTTTGAGCATGGCCTGGGATTTGGGTTGGTTTAGACATAGAAACCAGAGAATAATTCTTCTCTGAAACATGATTGGTGTCAAAGGTATGGTTGCTCTAAAAGATAGAACTGCCAAGACTCTGTGTCTGAGGATGCTTGAAGATTGTGCATTCTTATTAGTGACTGAAGAGATGTAGATGGCAGCATCCCAGCTACCAAAGACTGCATAATTTAAAACCCATAAGGATGTCAACTTCTTTCAAGGGAATCTCATAGATGACACATTTCCCTGGCTAAGGGAAAGCGAGAATACTGATTCTTAGACTTAGGCATCGTGCTTCCAACAGTAGCTACTGAGGACACCACAGTCACTTGAACACTGTGGACAAAGACACACAGAGCACTCTGGAAAGGAGGCCACACCACTATCTTGTCTCCTGCATCTTCTGAGGTGATGACAAATGGCTGCAACCTCACTGGAAACACTCTTTTTTGCTATTAACCTTTAAACCAAACTGAGGCATTCCTGAAGTCCAGGACAGAATAGGAAAGAGTCACCTCTGCTCTCAGTAATTGTCAGTTTATTGCCCTTATGTACCCCCAGCCACACTTACAGTCCTCCTCTCATTTATTATTTTCTTAGTCAATTTTGATTGTAATGGTAAAAAGGATAATAAAGATATGCATTAGAGATGGAATGCACAATAAATTTCCATAACCAAGCAACACAGATACATTATATGATGAAAAAAATAATAAAAATGCAACAAAAGTTCAAGAAAACTAAAATTACAGTACAAATATTAAAATGCTATCAATTTTATAGAAATGAAACAATTTTGCATAATTCAAATTGGTATCTGTTGAATGAACACTCTGAACTGTTCTTTTCAGTTAGCTTAGGGTAACTACCACTCTACTCTCTATTTATTTGAGTTTGAAGTTTTGAGATATTTTATATGAGTGGAATAATGGGGTATTTGATCCCCTCTAATTGTTTTTTTTTCATCTAGCATGGTGTATTCAAGCTTTATCCCTATAAAGAAAAAAAATCCTTATAAAGAAAGTTTAACATGATAGGGTTTCCTTCTTTTGTAAGACTTAAGAGCATTCCATTGAATATATATCCCACAATTTATTTATCCATTCATCTACATAAGAATGTTGAAAAATTTCCACTTCTTTAACTATCCCACAATCATTAACAGACTGACTATAGATATTTCTTATGTTTTTTTATGTCAATTCTTTCATTTTATGGAGTTTTTCCCCCCACTGTCCTTTTGGGGTACTATAAATTGAACTGAGTGGTGCTTAAACAATGAGCTACAGTCCCAGCCCTTTCTTACTTTTCTCATTTGGGGTCTCACTAAGTTTCTTGGGGCCAGGCTCAGTTGCTGAGGTTGGCCTTGAACCTGTGATCTTCTGCCTCAGCCTCCCCCATTGCTGGGATCACAGGTATATACCACATGTCTTGTTTGTCTTTTGTTTTGAAATAGTTTTAGACATTAAGAAAGTTGAGAGAGCCGCCCCCTCCCCCCTGTGCCAGCAAGGTAGACAGAACTGTGACCACCCACAGAGCAGGCCCAGCAGCCTGCTGAGGGGCAGAGCCGCCCCCCACCCCCCGCGCCTGCCAGGTAGGCGGAACTGTGACCACCGACAGAAAAGGCCCAGTGGCCCGCGGCGGGGCAGAGCTTCCAATCACTCCTGCAAGGTAGGCGGGCCTGCGACCCACCGGCAGAAGAGGAGCAGCGGCCTGCTGAGAGGCAGAGCCGCCCCCTCCCCCTGCGCTGGCAAGGTAGAGGGAACTGTGACCACCCACAGAGCAGGCCCAGCAGCCTGCTGAGGGGCAGAGCCGCCCCCCACACCCCGCGCCTGCCAGGTA
>NW_026000174.1:56960987-56971728 GCF_001458135.2 Marmota marmota marmota | reverse complement strand
GAAAAATAATACAAGGGGGACAAATGAATGTCAGTAGAGGGGGCAGAGAGAGAAGAGGCGAGGGGAGGGGAGGGGAGGGGGGATAGTAGAGGATAGGAAAGGCAGCAGAACACAACAGACACTAGTATGGCAATATGTAAATCAATGGATGTGTAACTGATGTGATTCTGCAATCTGTATTTGGGGTAAAAATGGGAGCTCATAACCCACTTGAATCAAAGTGTGAAATATGATATATCAAGAATTATGTAATGTTTTGAACAGCCAACAATAAAAAATTAAAAAAAAAAAATAAAAAAAAAAAAGAAAGTTGAATTCTGATTTCAATTCATTTATATAAATACTCAGAAGTGGGGTTTGTGTATCATATGGTAGTTTGATTTTTAACAATTGAGGAATCTTCTTTCTGTTTTCCATAGCAGCTGCCCCATTTCCACCAACAGTGTCCACAGCTGCTGGGAACAGGCCTGAAGCTGAATCTATGTGGACTAGTCTGGAAGTGGGACAAGCTGAAGGTCTGAAGCTGCTGGGGTCAGCTTGCTGGTGCTGTGGGCATGGAGAGCAGACCAGCTGTGCAGTCAGCGCTGGGTTTGAGTGAGGCAGGCGTGGTGTTGTGTCCAAAGGAAAGTCCAGCTCTCACCTTCCTCTGCTTCCCTTAGGAAAAGCAGATCTCTTTCCCTGCTGTGCTCCCTGGTGTTGGGGGAGAGGGTGATGCAGGTATTGCAAAAGTTTCTCTTACATCACTTGCCACATGTCTTTTCTTGTTTCTGTGCTAAGCCAGGAGCTATAAGTTCTCTCCTAGTTTCCTCAGCTCCTTTGAGGAGCTTTTGTATATTTGATAGTTGTTCAAGTGGTGTTTATGAGATGACAAAGGGAATATAGACTCTTATTCTTCTATCTTCTGGTTTGAATGTGGATATTATTATTAATGAAGAAACTAATGATTTGAGGAATGATTTTATTTTGTTCTCTATTTTCCTGACATGTAGCAAGTATAGTCTTCCAAGATTTAAGGGAAACTTATGGGATATAGATCATAGGGAATTGGTGAAAATTTGAACATAGGCTGAGAAGAACATGTAGGAAAAAAGACCTGTATGAGGGAATATGCTCTGGAGCCTTTGCAGTCCTAGCTCTCATCGGAGGTCATAATTTTTCTTGGCACTGTTGTAGTACAAAGCTGTATAATTTTCTTTAGTATTGCCTTTTAGAGTAGGTAATGGGAATAGAGGAAGTAATATAAATTTGTGTTTTATATATGACATTTAGTTACATTGAATCAAAAAAGTCCCTATATGGGCTTGGTTTTATATGGATTGCTTACCCAGGCGCAGTGGTGCACATCTGTAATGCCAGGAACTTGGGAGGCTGAGGCAGGAGGATCACAAGTTCAAAGCCCGACAGCAAAATTTAGGTGCTAAGCAACTCAGTGAGACCCTGTCTTTAAATAAAATACAAAATAGGGCTGGGGATGTGGCTCAGTGGTCAAGTGTCCCTAAATTCAATCCTTGATACAAAAAAAAAAAGAGTAAAATACACACACAAGCACACACACACACACATATTGCTATTTAAACATCCTATGCTATTTGAGAATCAAGAGAATTGCAAAAGTTATGTTAAATGTATTCACATTAATACCAATATGTCTTTTAAAGGATGAAGTTAGTGGGTGCATTAGTTAGGATAAGCTGCATTTTGCTAGAGTAACAAAACCAAGTCTTAGTGGTTTAACATATACAATCTTATTTCCTGTTCATCCTCTAGGTTTGGGTGTTTCTGTAGCACAGCTCTCCTCCATGTGGCTACTCAGGGATCCAGGTTGTTTTTCTGTATGGCCTTTCCAGCTCAGTGTGTATTTTAGCCTTGCTACAGGAGGGGAAAAAAGAAGGCTGGGGAATAAAAATGGGCTGCTAAGTAGTTCTGCCTGAAAGTGACACATATCAATAACTTCTGCAAATGTAGTCCTACTTTAAAAGTATGTTGGCTGGAAAGTAAGGTTGTTTCACATTGGTATTTCATGATCATCAATTGGGTTGACCATGACCAAGAAGAACTCATGTCTCATTTGGAATGAATAGTTTACTAACCTGCTGAAAGTCATCTGCATGTAATATATACTTAACAAAAGATGTAGGATGGCCAGGGAGTTCTCTGGGTTTCGTTTTTATAATGACAGAAGTAGGATTGAGGAGATTTGCAAGATTTGTGTCCTAGAATTGACCTAAATCTTTTTCTTCTTTCTTTCTAAATGTAGGCTTCTTTTCTTAAAATTATATTTTGGGTACAACTGAAATTACTCCCATATCATTTTTCTGTAATTCTCTACCCAAATTTGTATGTGCTGAGTGCCTTCCCTGATTATTCAGATGCCATCATTTTCTTGTATGTCAGCTGCCTTTGTCCTTCTTAGCCAAGGCACAAATACAACCCATAGAAGTTTTTAGGTGGTGACATGGTGTGTAGGAAACCTCCTTGTGAAGTATCTTCTATTTGAGAAATGATGTCCAAAATTTCTTTATGGCTATACTTGGAAGAATTTTATACCCCTCCATAACTTTCAGCAGAGAAACAAATTTATTCTGGAAAGAGCACTATTTTAAGGTAAATGGAGCCACCTGAAATTGTGCAGCACAACAGTCTTAATTTCTGAGTGAATCCTGTCTCAATGACTCATTTTCCTCAAAACCAGTTCATTTCTGGTTATCCTCTGTCTTTCACAATAATGAGTACACCTGGATTTCAGAGTTATAATTAAAATTATGCTTTTCAACACAATTTTTAATGTTAAGTCCATTTGTTAAAATATTGCAATTGCTTGGCCTGTTGGTATGTATGGTATCCCCAAACTTTGCCCAAAATTATCATATTTGATACATAAACTAATACATAAACTATGTGATGATATTTTTATGCTAGCTAGGAATGTGCTTTCTTTGGTGACTAATTTATAAATTTCAGGGTGTTTCTAATATGAAATGCCTCAGTCATCATTCAATCAAGTTCTCATCTTTTATGTTAATACGTAAATAGATTTTGTTTTTACATTCTATATTCATGTGAATCATTGCCCAAGGTGATTCTTTGGCCCCAGAGCTTCTTCATGGCATTTTTCACCTCTGTGCTTCTGAGGGTGTAGATTAAAGGGTTAACATGGGTGTCAGCATAGTATAAAACAGCCACCACTTTATGAATGGGGAAGGTGACCATGGCTTAAAAAACACAGGGCACAAAGAAGAGGACAACTACAGCAACGTGGGAGGCACAGGTGGAGAGAGCTCTCCGCTGCTCTTCAGCACTGTGAGTCTCTAGGGAGCAAAGGATGAGGACATAGGAGATGATGAGAATATAGAAAATGAGGATGCACATCAGTCTACTGTTGGCAGCCACAAGGAGGCCAAGATGTGAGAGTTTCAGGAGGGAAAAAAGGTCACAGGTGAAATGATCAGTGACATTTGGGCCACAGAAGGACAAACAGATGATGAAAATAGTTTGAATCAGACCATGAAGAAATCCTCCAGCCCAGGCCACAGACACCTGGAGGCCACATACTTGCCTATTCATTGTGATCATGTAGTGCAGGGGCTTGCAGATGGCCACATAGCAGTCATTGGTCATCACTGTGAGCACGATGATCTCAACTCCCCCAAAGAAATGTTCTGCAAAGAGCTGAGTCATGCACCCACTAAAGGAGATAGTTTTATTTTTTTTCAGCAAGTAAATCAAATATCATTTTAGGGGTCATGGTAGGAGAGCAATAGCCATCTATGAAGGACAGAAAACTATATGGGGGAGCCCGGGGCTGAATAGGTTGGCTATCCGGGTGAGAAGCAGACAACAAAAATATAACAAACAGGAATTTCTGCATATGTGGGTCCTGCATAAGGCCCAGCAGGATGGATTCTGTCACATTGTTTGCTTGCCCCATGAATGTAGCATGGCATTGGTGTAATTGCTTTATCTGTGAAATAGTTCAAGGATTTAAACTGTAGCAAGTTTTGAACAAACAAATAACTTGGGCTGGGAATTTTTGCATAACACAGATGTACTACCCAAGTAGAAAAACTCAACACTCAAGGTTGGGCAATACTATTGCTCATAAAATGAATACATGGTCCCCCCCCCCTCTCTCTCTCACACACACACACACACACACACACACACATACACCTCAATCATATACACAGACATGGTTTTTTTGATGCTTCCATTTCAGGAAACTTTCCTGTAATTGTTCATGTATGGCTATTCCCCTAATACCTATGCACTACTTTTCCCCTAGAAAGACAGGTATAAAAATAGGAAGAGCAGAGACTGGAATCCATGGGATTCTACACCCCAGTGTCTTCTCTGGTCACCAGTACTGATGAGGCTGCAGAGACTTTTTATTTTTAACTTGTTTTCAGGATGACTATAAAATATCTGGTGAGTTCAATTTGAAATTGGGGATGATATAGTCTAATTTCAGAATCAAATGAAGTTATTGAATACTTGAAGCTATAGTAAGACTTACCTTGGCAGTTCAATTTGCTGGTTCATGGTACATTCAAACACTATAAGAATACATATTGTGAAGATTAAAATCAAATACCTTGGAAGAAGCATGCCCTAAACCAAATAAAACACAGAGTTGATACAATCCAGGATCTCCAAATCGTGGATGTGTAACCGATGTGATTCTGCAATCTGTATACGGGGTAAAAATGGGAGTTCACAACCCACTTGAATCAAATGTATGAAATATGATATATTAAGAGCTTTGTAATGTTTTGAACAAGCAATAAAATAAAATAAAGAAAATTCAGAATTCACTCTCTGGGGATCTTTAGTCATGTTTAGATTTCAAGCCATTCTGACAAATCAAAATCCAATTTAGAAAAAACTATAAAAACCTCTCAGGATTTGTTTCCGGAACAGACACTTTTAAGCTCAGGAAGTAGAATCTCCATAATTTGCTGAAAAGAGTATGTTATTTAGAGTCAGATAGAATATTTTTTTAAACTTCACTGATGATTTGTCCCCAAGTTCAGTGTTCAGATCCTGGTCTTAGTTTTTATAAAGTTTTTCATATATGAAATACAAAAATAGCAGGTAGTATACAGTTGTTGAAGAATATAATCATCATATATTTCAAAGTTGAATCAGAAAAAAAAATAACAGCTTTCCCTAGACTTGATATCTTGATTAGAAAATATTTGTAATAACATGACAAGTACCACCACCTTTGCTCTTCTTGCTAAGAATTGTTTTGGCTATTCTGGGTCTCTTATTTTTCCAAATGAATTCCATGATTGCTTTTTCTATTTCTTAATGTCATTGGGATTTTTATTGGGATTACACTGACTCTGAATAGTGCTTTGGGTAGTATAGTTATTTTGACAATGTTAATTCTGCCTATCCAAGAACAAGGTAGATCTTTCCATCTTCTAAGGTCTTCTTTAATTTTTTTCTTTAGCATGTTGTAGTTTTCATTGTGTAGATCTTTCACCTCTTTTGTTAAATTTATTCCCAAGTATTTTTTTTTGAGGCTATTGTAATGGGGTGGTTTCCCTAGTTTCTCTTTCAGTGGATTTGTCACAGATGTACAGAAATGCCTTTGATTTATGGATGTTGATTTTATATATAGCTACTTTGCTGAATTCATTTATTAGTTCTAGGAGATGGGTCTTCTAGGCATAGAATCACATCATCTGCAAATAGTGATAATTTGAATTCTTCTTTTCCTCTCTGTATCCCTTTAATTTTTTTTGCCTGTCTAATTGCCCTGGCAACTACGTTAAATAGAAGTGGTGAAAGAGGGCATCCCTATTCCAGTGTTTAGAGGAAATGCCTTCAATTTTTCTCCATTTAGAATGATGTTGGCCTAGGGCTTAGCATAGATAGCATAGATAGGGTTTACAATGTTGAGGTATGTTCCTGTTATTTCTAGCATCTTGAACATGAAGGGATGCTGTATTTTATCAAATGCTTTCTCAGCATGTGTTGAGATGATCATATGATTTTTATCTTTGAGTCTACTGATGTTATGAATTACATTTATTGATTTCTGTATGTTGAATCGATCTTGCATTCCTGGGATGAACCCTACTTGATCATGATGCACTATCTTTTTGAGGTGTGTGTATTTGATTTTCCAGAATTTTATTGAGAATTTCTGCATCTATGTTAATTAGAGGTATTGGCCTGAAGTTTTCTTTCTTTGATGTGTCTTTTTCTGGTTTTGGAATCAGGGTGATATTGGTCTCATAGAATGTATTTGGAAGTGTTCCCTCTTTTCCTATTTCATAAAATAGTTTGAGAAGTAGTGTTGTTAGTTCTTCTTTAGAGGTCTTGAAGAACCCAGTTGTGTATCCATCCAATCCTTGGCTTTTCTTGATTGGTAGGCTTCTGATAGCTTCTTCTATTTCCTTGTTTGAAATTGATCTGTTTAAATTGTGTATATCATCCTGATTTAGTTTAGGCATATCATATGCCTCTTGAAATTTTTCAATGCCTTTAATATTTTCTATTTTATTGGAGTACAAATTTTCAAAATAATTTCTAATCATCTTCTGTATTTCTGTAGTATCCATTGTAATATTTTCTTTTTCATCATGGATGTTAGTAATCTGAGTTTTCTCTCTCCTTCTCTGGTGTTAGCATGGCTAATAGTTTATCAATTTTATTTATTTTTTTCAATGAACCAACTTTTTGTTTTGTCAATTTTTCAATTGTTTCTTTTGTTTCAGTTTCATCTCTGATTTTAATTACTTCCTGTCTCCTACTTCTTTGGGGGTTGATTTGTTCTTTTCTTTCTAAGACTTTGAGATGTAATGTTAGGTCATTTATTTGTTGATTTTTTTTCTTCTTTGAAGGAATGAACTTTATGCAATGAATTTTCTTCTTAGAACTGCCTTCATACAGTTCCAGTGATTTCAGTATGTTGTATCAGTGCTCTCATTTACCTCTAAGAATTTTAAATCTTCTCCTTGATGTCTTTTGCAACCCATTGTTCATTCAATAGCATATTATTTAGTCTCCAGGTGTTGGAGTATCTTTTATTTTTTATTTTATTATTGATTTCTAATTTCATTCCATTTTGTTCTGATAGAATGCAGAGTAGTATCTCAACTTTTTTGTATTTTCTAAGATTTGCTTTGTGGCATATCATATCATCTATTTTAGAGAAGGATCCATGTGCTGCTAAGAAGAAAGTGTATTTGCTTGTTGATGGATAATATACTCTATATATGTCAGTTAAGTCTGTTATTGATTGTATTATTGAGTTCTATAGTTTCTTTGTTTAGCTTTGTTTGGCAGATCTATCCAGTAATAAAAGAGGTGTGTTAAAGTCACCCAGAATTATTGTGTTGTGATGTATTTAACTCTTGAACTTCAGAAGAGTTTGATTGATGAACATAGATGCTCCATTGTTTGGGGCATATATATTTATAATTTTTACGTCTTGTTGATATGTTTCCCTTAAGCAGTATGAAGTGTTCATCTTTATCCCTTTTGATTAACTTTGGCTTGAAGTCTATTTCATTTGATATGAGGATGGAAACCCCTGATTCCTTACATAGACCATGTGAATGGTATATTTTATCCCAACCTTTCACCTTCAGTCTGTGGGCATCTTATGAGATGAGTCTCTTGAAGGCAGCATATTGTTGGGTCTTTTTTTTTAATCCAATATACCAGCCTATGTCTTTTGATTGGTGAGTTTAAGCCATTGACATTTAGGGTTATTGTTGAGATATAATTTGTATTATGGATCATTTTTGTTTATTTTTTGTATTTAGCTTGACTTTGGTTTCTACTTTGGTTGGCCTTTACTTTATTGTAGTTCTTCCCTTTGCAGATTTTCATTGTTGTTTTTCATTTTCTCCTCATGGAATATTTTGCCAAGAATATTCTGCAGTGGAGGCTTTCTTGTTATAAATTATTTTAGCTTTTGTTTATCAAGGAAGATTCTTCTTTAAACATCAAATTTGAAGCTTAATTTTTCTGGATATAAGATACTTGGTTGGCACCCATTATCTTTTAGAGCTTGGTATATGTTTTTCCAGGATCTCCGGGCTTTGAGAGTCTGGGTTGAAAAATCTGCTGAGATCCAAATTGGTCTACCCTTATTGTTACTCTGATTTTTCTTTATTGCAGCCTTTAAAATTCTATCCTTATGTTGTATGCTAGGCATTTTCATTATAATGTGTCTTGGTATAGATCTGTTGTAATTTTGTCCATTTGGTGTTCTGTAGGCCTCTTGTATTTGATTTTCCAATTCATTCTTTATACCTGGGAAATTTCCTGATTTTTTTTATTGAAGAGATTGTGCATTCCTTTGGTTTGAATCCCTGAACATTCCTCTATCTCAATAATTCTTAAATTTGGTCTTTTGATGCTATTCCATAATTATTGGATATTCTGTTCATAGTTTCTTACTATCTTCACTGTGAGGTCAACTTTATTTTCAAGATTGTGTATTTTGTCTTCATTGTCTGAGGTTATGTCTTCCAAGTGGTCTAGTCTAGTTAGTGATGCTATCTATTGAGTTTTTTTAATTGGCTTATTGTTTCTTTCATTTCAAGGATTTCTATTTGTTTTTTTTGTTGTTGTTGTTGTTGTTTGTTTTTTCAGTATCTCTATCTCTTTCTTGAAGTAATTTCTTGCAATCTGTATTTGCTCTCTTATCTCTTTGTTGTTGTGATCGATGGTCTCCTGAATTTATTTTCTTATCTCTTTGTTGGAGTGATCAATTTTTGCCTGTATCTGCTCACTTAGGTTATTCTTTAATTCCCAAATCCTTTTAGTTATGTATATTCTGAACTCCACCTCTGACATTTCACCTACTGTACTATCTATGGATTCTATTATTGTAGTGTCTTGGCTTGTTTGGGGCACTTTCCTCCCTTATATTTTCATGATGTCTATGTGTCTTCCTCTCTTGCAGTGTAGATCAGAGTTATTATAGCTTCTGCCCTATTGTTTTATAGTGTGCCTACAGGTTACCCATACCTGCCTTTAAGGGAGAGATCAATATTATAGCACTCAATGTACCCAATGTGCAGCCATACATCAGTTAGCTTCTATTTTTACATTTACAGTTTTGTCACTATAATCAGAAATGATGAGTTTGGTTATCTTCCACCGTATAGCCAATAGATTTGCATAATGGTTTATTTACAGCTTCTGATAGTGGAAGGGGAGAATGGAGGTTTGGCTGAGATGTTTATTAGGTAGGAAGTGAGAATATGGAGGTATTAGATTGTATGACTAGTGAGAGGGTAATCTTAAGAAGTTGACAGTTAGTAGGAGAAATAAGAGATAGGCAAACCCATGCAAGACTCCCTGTTACCTCAGCAACAGGATAACTGTTAGCACCCCCTGTAGAGAAGCCTCTAGTCCAGCCAGGCCACAAGGACCTTGATGATGTCTTACCAGGTCCTTATTATTGTCCCTTGATACAAGCAGCGATATCCAAGTTTTGTAGCAGTGGCAGCCTCAACTTATATGTACCCTGATGTTGGGCTGTGGAGCCACACTTTGGTGAATAAGGAACTCTAACATGGGATGGAAGCTATGCCTTTTATTGAAATAAAACCCAATTAAAAAGCTTCTGGACAGTGAAATAAACAATTAAATGCATGAGAAAAAAACCTACAGCATGGGAGAAAGCCTTCACTAGCTACCCCTCTAACAGGAGATGAACATCCAGAATATATAAAGAACACCATATATTAACACCAAAAAGAAAAAAAAAAGAATGAATGAAAAAAATTAAAAAAAATACTTCTCAAAAGAAGAAATACAAATGGTCAAAAATATGTGAAAAAAATTTTTCAACATCCCCAACAATAGAGGAAATGTAAATCAAAATTACACTATTTCAAATCACTTATTAGAATAATAATCATTAATTATATAAATAATAAAGCAGAGTGCAGTGGCACATCCCTGTCATCTCAGTGACTCAAGAAGCTGAGGCAGGAGGGTCACAGGTTCATAACCAGCCTCAGCAACGTAGTTATGCCTTAAGCAACTTAGAGAGACCCTGTCTCAAAATAAAAAAAGTAAAAAGGACTGAGGATATGGCTCAATGGTTAAGTGCCTCTAGATTCAATCTCCAGTACCAAAACCAAACCAAAACAACAACATAAGAATATAAATATAAATTGCTGGTGAGGATGTACATTGTTGGTGGGACTGAAAATTAATACAACTAGTTCAGAAAGCAGTATAAAGAGTCCTCAAAAGACTAGAAATGGAACCAACATATGACCCAGCTATCCCACTGCTTGGTATTTATCCAAAGGAACTGAAATCAGCATACTATAGTGATACAGTGACAACAATGTTTATAGCAGCATAATTTATAATAGGCAAGTTATGGAACTAGCCCAGGCACCCGTCAACAGAGGAGTGGATAAAGAAAATGTGGAATATGTACACAGTGAAGTTTTAGAAGCTATAATAAAGTATGAAGTTATGTCATTTGCTGTTAAATTAATGTAACTAGATAAAATGATGCTAAGTGAAATAAGCCAGACTCAAAAATTCAAGGGTCAAATATTATCTCTGTACATAGAAGATAGACCAAAATAAGGAGTAGGGGGAGTGTGGAGAGGATCCCATGAAAATCAGGAATTAGTGGCATAGAAGGAGGTAATAGAGGGGGGAGGGAGGAAGGATAGAAAAAGGGAAGAACTGCAGAGTGAAATTGATCAAATTATGTTATGTACATGTATGAATATGTATATATATA
>NW_026000174.1:56936645-56960974 GCF_001458135.2 Marmota marmota marmota | reverse complement strand
ATATATATATGAAATTCAAAGTATGTATATCCAGTTAGAGAAACAATAAATGATTGGGAGGAAGACCAGTAGTATAGAGGAAGGTGAACAGTGGGAGGGACAAAGGGAGAGACTGAATTTAAAAAAAAAAAAACAACGTAATTTCTATGGTAATTTTTATAAAAGATTTTAAAAAGAATTAAAAACCACTTCTTCACAAACATTTCTGAAAATAGAATAAGAGGCAATATTCCCCAATTTATTCTATGAAAACCAAAGCTATCACACGAAAACTACAACCATCTCTTTTGAATATAGATTCAAAAATTTGCACCAAAAGTCTAGCAAGTTGCATCCAATATGTATAAATATGCATAAAAGTATTATACAAAAATATACAACAATATGTATAAAAAGTATTATATAACAAGACCAAGTGGGGTTTGTGCTGGGAATGAGGGTTGTTTCTGTACATGAAAATCAAAACTGATGTAATGCCCCATTTTAATAGAATAAAGGACTGCCCTGTAATAATGGCAGCTGTTGTTACTGCTTCTCTTGTTCTCTATTCACTGCCGTATGTTTAAATACAGCAACTCTTTCTCAACTTTTATGATATGTGAGTTGAACAACACCCTGTCCTCCAGGCTACAGAGTAATTGCTGTAATATGTGTTTGCAAGATGTCAGAAAATATTTGGCTGTACCAATCTCCTCTGTCCTGGGGAAATGACACGTGAAGAAAATTTGAAGAAAAACTTTTGCCTAGGGGAGGCTGCTTCTACCGAACAGCCAGTCGATTCCTTACCTTCTTAAGGAGTCAATGGGAAGCCATAAAATTCAAAACAGACTTTGTTTCTATGCTGCAAAAGTTGGCACCAAAATTTTAGCCTCCTTTTAGCTTTCAGCTCTACATATCACTCTGTCTGAAAGAGTATCAAATGTATGGTTCATTCCTGTGGGCAAAATATGTCCCCAGGTGAACACCTGTTGAGAAATTGACTCAGTATCTCAACGTCCTCCATGACCTAGGGTGGTGAGGAAATTTCCCCATGTTGCTATTCACACAGTATCCAGAGTCCTTCATGTCCCAGTTTACGATACTCCAGGGCTTGTGGAGAAGTGTTTTATCACACAATATTCCAGACCAGAAATGCAGGCTGGTAGCAGATTAAACTGCAGGGAAATCTCTAATCAGGCAAAGATGTGTTATTTATTGATAAATACTCCTAAATATATGTTTCTAAGGTAGAATATTTGAAAAACAGAGATAATTAATTCCTGGGAGGGTGAAGCCTTAGTTAGAAGGATGCATCACTTATAAACTTCTCAGGACCTTCCTTCCCTGCACACTCTAATTCAATAGAAGTCATTTTCTTATCTTAAGGGTGGAATAATTGATACCAATGTTTGTGCCTTTATTCTGTAACTGTAGATCTAGGTGCAGGAGAAGACGACGCTCTTCAGCAGCCAAGGACTTCAAGTTTCCTCTCCCATCCTTCCTTCTTTATTTCCATCCTTCCTCCCTTCCTCCTTTCTTTCCTTCCTTCCTTCCTTCCTCTCTCTTTTTAACATGAGTTCCAAAGGTACTGGAGCATTGAGAATACTTGCTGAATCCATTTGAAGAAATTTGTGCCATCTTGATATTTTCTGCTTCCAGTAATATTGTCTAGCCAATAAGGATTTGGAAAATATACATAACAAAATATACTGTCTTGATAGCTACATATAATGATTACTTTGTGTTTCTGAATATACTGGGCATTCTTCTCAACTACAGAGGCAATCACAGTAAGTTACCTAGAATCATTGATTTTTAATCTAGTGTCTTGTATTCCCATTTTCCTCCAAGGTGTTAATAATTAAAATCATTGAAGCATTACTTTCTGATATGTGATGAGGGATCACTGTTATACGTTTTAGGATATTTTGCAGAAGTATTTGTTCTCATAAACTGTAGATCTGGATAATCTACAGTTTATCAGTTTATAATTTATAGAATCTGAAGTTAATTTCTAGGCTTTTGAGTGTGGATATAGTGGGGTGGCTGGCTGGGTGGCTGGGGATTTCCTCCAGGGGTAAGGCATAGAGGTGGTGGTTTGAATAGTCAGATTGGTTTATGTACAGTCAGTCACTAGTTTCCTTGAAACAATGCTCTGACCTTCCCAGGGATGAAACAGAGGGAAAACCTCACCTGGTGTTTTTCAGGGGAGATGTGATGAGATACAGCTCAGAACAAGAAAAGGTAAATTGGTGGTAGAGCTGAGGTAGGAGATGTGACCTTTGTTCTAGTCAAGACAGATTAGCATAGGAGAAAGAGGCACAGCCTCTGAATCCTGTTTTTCAAAGGAATCCTTTAACTCTAAAACTGAGATCCAAAAGGCAAATGTATTAAAAAAGAGACTGCCAGGAAATGGTGTACCTTGTGCTGTGATTGGAAATCTGATTAATCCAACCTAGAGACACTTTTAATTATGACTTTATCAGATTTTCTCATATAATGTTCTAACTCAGCAGGAGCTTGTTTTTGCTTCAGTGGACCTGAGTCAATTTCTGCATCCTTGAGCTCAGGTCCAGCCCTCTTTCTTAGAGAGTCAATACAGGTATTGATGCATATGAATTGAAAGTTAATTCTCTGTCATCTCAGGGTGATTTTTTCCTTGTATATATTCATCTCATGGCATCCTATGGAAGGCAAGATATGGAGGTGGAAAAAATTTGACTGAGTTAGGAATTAGTAGACTTAGGTTCTTCTTGTCCTCTGCCACTAATCTATCAACTATATTTCCTAGGACTTGGCCTGCCTGGTATCAGTCTACTCACCCTTAAAACATGATTAATTTGATCAAATGCAAGACAACTGAGGACTTCTGATTTAAAACAATTCTAGAGGCTTGTCCAGTGGAAACTTGAACAAATTAACATCTGACACTACATTTCATAGCTTAGCAAAATGACTTCATGGATTCCCAGTGGTCACAGGTGGTGGCTTTAGGTTCTAGTACAAATTCTGGCATAGCTGATCCCTAAATGTAAACTGGATCTGTTAGAAGCACTGAGTGGAGTGCTAAAGATATTGACAGTCTGTATTTGAATACAGCTCCTATGGTTTTCATCAGGATGGCTTTGGGCAAGTCATTTACCCTTTTCTAACCCCTTTTCTTGTGTACCAATCTCAAATGGTTGTTCTGAGGACTAGGTTAAAAAAATACATATAAACCATTTAGTATCATGCTGAGAAAATGACAGACAATAAAAATTATTAAATAGGAAACATGTGGCTGAAAAATAGGTCTCTGTATGCTACTTAAGGGATAAAACAGAGTTACAATGAAAGTTTCATTTCATAATATTTGAGTATATGGAGTTTAAATAAGTAACAAAGTTTTCTCTGGGAAGAAGTTTGCTTAGGGTTTTGTCTGTCAAATACAGTCTAGGAACCATTTTATGGAAGTTGAGGTTTGGTATTAGAAGTTTTAAGCCTTAATGGGTACACTACTGGTTTTGGGAGTAGACAAGAAAAAGAATCTGAACATGCCAATTAACACCAAGAACATCAATTTTAATATAAAACTGAGTTACCTGGTTTGTATTATGTGTCTGTTCTGTGAGATGTGAAGAAGGAGGAAGATGAAATTTGTAAAAGAGAATGTTCTTCAAAATACTCAGACTATTTCAAGATTTATAAGACACTGAATGAATAAGTAAATAATGAAGACGAAAAAGTCAAGTTTAGGGTTTTCTGTCCGTTTTTGACTGTGAAATCTGACCTTTGGCACAGATATCCAGGAAGTTATAGAAACTACAATCCCAATGGCTAGGGAAGCTGAGACAGGAGGATTGTGAGTGCAAAGCCAGCCTCAGCAACAGCAAGGTGCTAAGCAACTCAGTGAGACCCTGCTGTGTCTAAATAAAATACAAAATAGGGCTGGAGATGTGGCACAGTGACCAAGTGCCCCCTGAGTTCAATCTCTGGTATTAAAAAAAAAAGAAAGAAGGAAATGTTCTATTCAACAGTTGGTTCTCCCAAGGGCTGTGTCCTCTAGAGGAGAGTTGGTAATTAGAGAGGTTCACTTGGTTGTATTCTCAGGGGCTCTTGGGCCCTGGAAGGATTCTCTGGTACATCGGACTATCCAGAAGGGAAGCTGCAGTTCTGGGCTTGGCTCTCCAAGGCCAGCTCCTTAATGAAGCATTTGTGGGATCATGTGAAACAGGTTACCTTTCCATGTACCTCGTTAGTTATATATCCTGCCCACATGTAGTGGGGAAAATTCATCTTGCCCTTCACAACCTTGGTGTTTTTAGAGTATATTAAGATTAAAGGGCAAAAAGAAAAGAAATCAGAGGTCCAGGAAAAAGTGAGAATTAATAATGGCAAAAATTATCTTTAAATTCTATCTCAAAGTTTGAGTGACATTGGCATTCCACATCAAGAAATTAACATAGACATTGCATTAAATGGATTTTGGTTGATTATTCAAATTAGACTTATTGACTACCCATATAAATTATTGACTAATTGTGTAAGTCAGAACCAGAGTTCAATAGTCCCGCTGGTAGACTAAAAATGGTATTTTTAACAATTCTAAGTGTTTCACGGAGGCAGGCTCATCTTCTTTTCTGAACTTCTTTGAGTGGTCATTGCCTCCATTTCATCACCAATGCTACTTAGATGTCCTCATCCTATGTCCCTTTGGTGAATTGGTGACAACAATTTCATGAGCACATAAAGTAATTAATGTATTACTTTAATTATATTCATATAATATCTTCTGTATTCCTATGATGGGCAAATTTACAATTGCTGTTGTTTGTTATTTTATACATTCTACTCAGTTTAAAAATGCATGCCCTCAAGTACAGGCCTCCAGGGGAAAAATATGAAAATTTTATTTATTTTCTGTTTATAAAACTAATAATGCAAACTGTAGAAATTTGGAAAATATTAAAAATAGGAAAAGGTCAGCTGTAATCTCACACCTGAAGTAAATGTCCTAAATATATTAATTGACTTATCTCTTTTTTTCTATACATATATTTAATGATAGCATAATGTTGGAGAATTTTATTTCATTTTTATTAATATGTTATAATTACACATATTAAGGGAGAATAATGTGATATTTCAACACATGCATACATTAAGCACTGGGTATATTTCTGTTTCCCTTCTTTATATTTGGCATCTTTAAGCTTCTCCAGTCTGGGTACTTATAAAATATGCAGCAGGTTATCATGAACTCTAGTCTCTGTACTGTGCTGTGGAACATCAGAATTCATTCTTTCTCTCTAGGTGCATTTTGTTACCCATTATCCAACCTCCCTTTGGCCTCCCTTCCCATCTTCTCAGCCTCTAGTACTCCCTCCATGTTCTACAATCAGATTCCTTTTTTTTTTTAACTTCCACATAGGAGAGGTAAAATTTGGTATTTGATTTATTTACCTTGCTTTTTTCACTTAAAAGCCTCCAGTTACATTCATATAATAATGTATAATTATATAACATTAATAAAAATAAACTAAAAATATTTTGGCAGAGATGTAAGGCAAAGGAAACTTATACATCTATGTTGGGCATAGGTGAAACAGAACTTACATAAAAATCTAGGTGAAAACTTTGAATTTTATTCTTAAAATACAGAAAGAAAACCTACAATCTTCAAATACTAATTCCATAACTAATATCACTAACTTTTAACCTGTAATGTGTTTACATATTTATAATTAGGGCATACAGACTATTCTCTGGTTTTGATTCACATTATTTTATATGTATATTTTAAAATCTTGTTAAGTTAATATGATTACTTCTAGTAACTACCTTATTCCATCGTAATGATGCTTGAGTGAAATTTTATAATTACTCCCCTGACCCTAGGAAATGAAATCCCTTTGTTCTGGGTGTCCTATATCTTATAAGAATATTTTTTAAGTCAGAAAATAAAAGACTGAAAGAGTCATCTAAAGAGGTTTTGAAGTTCTGATTCCTACAGAGTTTTGTGAAATGGCCGAGTACTGAAAAGACAGAATTTTGAACTATTATTCTTTCATGGTTCTTTTTTTCCTTTTTTCTAAAGGTAAAATATTCCTTCCTGGAGGTTTCATCACCTGGGCCACTTAGATGGAGAATAAAAGGAATGTGACTGAATTCATTTTAATAGGTCTCACACAGAACCCCAAAATACAGAAGGTAGTATTTGTGATATTTTTGGTTCTGTACATGATAACACTCTCAGGCAACCTGCTGATTGTGGTTACCATTATCAACAGCCAGGCTCTGAGCTCCCCCATGTACTTCTTCCTGAGCCACCTGTCCTTTATAGACACAATTTATTCCTCTTCTTCAGCTCCTAAGCTGATCATGGACTCCCTTCATGAGAAGAAAGTTATCTCCTTTAATGGATGTATGGCTCAAGTCTATGCAGAACACATTTTTGGTGCTACTGAGATCATCCTGCTCACAGTGATGGCCTATGACCGCTATGTGGCCATCTGCAAGCCTCTGCACTACACAACCATCATGAGCCACAAGCTATGCCTTCTCCTGGTGGGAGTGGCCTGGACGGGGGGATTTCTCCATGCAACCATCCAAATCCTCTTTACCGTCTGGCTGCCCTTCTGTGGTCCCAACACCATCGATCACTTTATGTGCGACTTGTACCCTTTGCTGAAACTTGTCTGCATGGACACTCATACCCTCGGTCTCTTTGTTGCTGCCAACAGTGGGTTCATCTGCCTGTTTAACTTTCTCCTCTTGATGGTATCCTATGTGATCATCTTGCGTTCCCTAAAGAACCATAGTTTGGAAGGGAGGCGTAAAGCCCTCTCCACCTGTGTGTCGCACATCACAGTAGTCGTCTTATTCTTCGTGCCCTGCGTATTTGTCTATCTGCGCCCTGTAACCACTCTGCCAATGGATAAAGCTGTTGCCATCTTTTATACAATGGTAGCCCCTATGTTAAACCCTTTAATCTACACCCTCAGAAATGCTGAGGTAAAAAATGCAATCAGGAAGCTCTGGAGGAAAAAAGTGACTTCAAGTAACAATTAAACAGAATCGTTGAACATTACATACAGAGGTATCAGATGGAACTGAGTCCGAGTTCCTGGATCCTCAGATAAAGATTTTTAGCTCTAACAAGGAGTTTGATCAAACTTGTAGATGGTTACCCAAGCATAAGTTTAAAGCCTGGGTTGTAATCCAGACTTATTGTTCCCCATCCCATACTTTTGCCAGCACAAATTTTTTTCTGAATCAACAAATATTCATAAATGAACTGAAAACCTGAAATGCCTCTAGAAGCTAAACTATGGATCTAGAATATTTGGACTGATATTAAAACTAGCTTATCAACATTGAGATGTTGGTTTCTACTGATAATGGAAGATACATGTATTATGATATTCTTTTACTTTGACTCTGGCCTCCACATAGCTTCATTTTTGTGCATTTTGTTGTTCATTAAACACTGAGTGTATACTAAAAAAGCGATGCTATTTATTTAATTTCTAAAAATCTGGCATTGTCGTCCATATTGTATCAGTTGGGGTCCAATCAGGAGACAGATCACACATCTTTCTGATTTGAAAAGGGAAAGTTTACATAAATTTATTAATTATATCATAGGATTAATGATAAAGGAATAAGAACGCCTTAATGCTGAAAGATGAAGGTCTAGGATGTATTCAAATTTTGAGGGTTGGTTCCTCCCCAACCCTCAAAGGAAGGCTGGGCTTCCATACTTTGGAATGGTATATCTGTTATCCAATGAATGGTAGAGAAGTCCACTGTGTTTATTGAGGCCGGAACTAGTTCTCAGTATCTGCATAGAAACTAGTACACAAGAAACTTGTCTGGTATTGGTAATTTGTGAGCCTCCCATTGCGGTGATGGGGAAGCTGGGGCTGGTAGACAAGGAACTGTGGTCTGGACTGGCAAGCAGGTTGGGTGCAGCTGGACCAAGCCTGGCAGAGAGTTTCCTACTACAGTGAACATAGGCTGTGTTGGGAGAGTGATTGGTTGGTGACTATGAGAACCACTGAAATCTGCCAGCAGGATGGCACTAAAACACAATGGGAAATTGTCCATGAAGATGTCAGGGAAACCCAGGGGAAATGAGAGCCATTGGATAACTCCCCTGACACACAAACATGGACACTGTTGGAGGCCACATAGTCAGTACAAGATGAAAACAGAAACATATTTAAATTAGGAAGAGATACCTGTTTCATGGTACTGTACTTACAAATACTAACACCACAGCAGATCAGGGAATGAAGTGCTTACAGAGCCATTTTACCTTAATATGGGGCAGGCAATGAAGGCTATACTTGGACCTGAGAGGCAGTAAATTTATCCTTGATTCTTACAACATGTTTTCTAGGATATTAAAGTTCAACATGGCAAGACTTGACCACACTTCATGTTAGTGGAAGAAATGATATACAAACAGATGTAAATTTTTATCCTACATACTTTCTACTCATTATATATAACGCTAAGTAAAAATCACATTTCTTACCTGGGAGAAGGTAGCTAAGCGTGAACCAAAGGAGCCTCATTCATTGAAAGATTCTGTATAACCTAATTGTGGTAATTTCATCTAATTTTATTACTAGTGTACACTGTTATTTTATTAATCCTTCCATTGAAGGTATATAGAAAGAAGATGAACAATTATGTGAGGTAGTTTTGTAGAACAGATTGAATTACTATTACTTAAACTTTTAACTGGATTTCAGGTTCAGTAAGTGTAGCGCTTGTCCAAGTATGAATGATCTAGTCTTTGCTTCTTTATAAAAAATGTTGACGAATCTCTAGGAGTTAGACTTTGGCAGTAGAATGGGGACAGAAACGTAACAAGAAGGCAGAGCTATAAAAAAATATGAAGTAGCAACCAGGACAAAACTAGAATTGATATCCATAGAAGAATGAATCTTCAAACTGATAGGAAGGTGAAAATCATATGTAAGTCAACAAGAAAGATATCCAACACCAACATACCCAAGAAATTTCAGAGGAATTGGTAAAAAAAAAAATGGAACCTGAAATGATTGCTACAGTACAGCTCTAAAGTATCTTCCAAGTCATCCTAAAGTTGTGAGGAGATCCACACAGATACCCAAACAGTTTAGACCAAAAGGAGGTCAATGAACCTGGTAATGTCTATCAAAACTTTTTTTTAAGAGAGAGAGAGAGAGAGAGAGAATTTCGGTGGACACAACATCTTTATTTTATTTTATGTGGTGCTGAGGATCGAACCCAGGGCCCCACACATGTCAGACAAGCGCGTTACCGCTTGAGCCACATCCCCAGCCCTATCAAAACTTTTTACATGAGTTCTTTATTGAGTATGTACCAATGGCCCCAGATATTTTCACTAGGTAAATAGCCTTAATAAATGATGATCCACATACACATTGCACTTCATTGTTCATGTTTTTAAACCTCTTTTCCATATAGTACTACAGGATAATTTTAATTTTCATGGGAAAAAAATGCCCTGTAATAAGGGATATTTCACTGTCTATACCCCTTTGTATCCTGATACCCTACTTCTAAAATCACCAGGTTTCCACCTCCAGTTTATTCCAACAAGTTTATGTACTTTGTCTTAGTGTTGGTTACTGCCAGGAACTGTCATTGATATGTTCAACTTATGATTTTCACAGTTTGGATTTATGAAGATAATAGTCACAGAATCAGTAACTTTATAATAAAAAGTACATATTATAAAATAATTATATATACAAATTATCTTGTTGTCTTTAGTTTTATTGAGGTAAAAGGGACAAATAAAAATTGTACATTTAAGATATATAATGTTATTCTTTGATATACACATACATTGTGAAATGACTACCATGTCAACTCACATTGTTACCGTCTTTGGCAAGAAGCTTTAAGATCTATTCTCCTAGCAAATTTCAAGCACATTGCATTAATATTAGAGTCACCATACAGTGAAGCCCCAGAACTTGATTCCTCTTGTCTAACTGAAACTTTGTACCTTTGGAGAAACATCTTCCTGTTACCTTCATCCCTCAACTCCTGACAATGACCTTGCTGTCCTATGGATTCAACATTTTTTAGTTCCTGTAGATAAGTGAGAGCATGTAGTATGTGTTTTACAGTTCCTGGCTTATTCCCCTTAGGATAATGTCATCCAGATTCATCCATGTTGTTGGAAATGACAGTTTCCTTCTTTTTAAAGACTAAATAGTATTTCTCTCTCTCTCTCTCTCTCTCTCTCTCTCTCTCTCTCTCTCTCTCTCACACACACACACACACACACACACACACATTTTCTTTATCCATTCGTCATCCATCAATGGATACTTAAGTTGATTCCATATTTTGACTATTGTGAATAGTGTTGCCAAAAAATAAAAAGGAAAGCACAGGAGCAGATATCACATTTAAATATTGCTTTCATTTCCTTTGGAGTAGGATTGCTAGATCAGATGGTACTTGTACTTTTAATTTCTTGAAGAATCCACACTGTTTTCCATAATGACTGTGCTAATTTGCATACTCCCCAACAGTATTCAAGTGTTCTTTTGATGCCATATCCTTGCAGAAACAGATTATACTTGGACTTTTTTGATAACAGTCATTCTAACAGGTTGAGGTGATATCTCATTGTGGCTATAATTTGCATTTCACTAATAATTAGTGATTCTGAGCATTTTCTCCATATGCCCATTGACTACTTGTACCCACTGTATTGAAAAAATATTTATTCAGATCTTGCATCCATTTTAAATTGGGATTGTTTTTGGCTATTGAGTTGTTTGAGTTTCTTATATGTTCTGGATATTACATGGATGTTTGCAAATACTTTCCTCCATTCTACAGGTAGTTTCTTCATTTGGTTAATTGATTCCTTTCCTGTGCATAAGCTTTATAGTTTGATTCAGTTCATTTGTCTAATTTTGTTTTTGTTGCCTGTGGTTGTGGAGACCTATCTAAGAAGTTACTGCCCAGACCAATGTCAAGGAGTATTTCCCTCTATGTTTTCTAGTAGGCGTATAGTTTTCAGTCTTAAAATTAAAGCTTTTATCTTTTTTGACTTGATTTTTGTATATGGTGTGAAACAAAAATCCATTTCATTCTTCTGCCTGTGGGTGTCCAGTTTTACCAGTAGCATTTATTGAGGAGACTGTCCTTTCCCCATTGTGTTCTTGGCACCTTTGTCAAAAAACAATTGACCATATATTCTTGGGTTTACTTTTGGGCTTTGAATCCTATTCCATTTTTCTGTGTCTGTTTTAATGCCAGTTCTTATGCTGTTGTGATTACTGTATAACTTCATGATACATCTTGAAATTTGAGAATATGATGCTATGAAAAGGAAGACTAAAAACAAATCATAGCTCCCCCAAGGCATCTATCTAGAATTCTCCTTGGAGTTCAAATCAGATAAGGGCAGGAAAGAATTCTCTAGTCTCCAATACTATTTTATTTTTTGCTCTAAATTTTGTTGAGTTTAATTATCTTCTTTAACATTTTTATTCATTCAGTCATCATTTATCTTGCACCAGACATTGTGCTACCTTGTGGAAACAATTGCTCTAACAGGCAAAAACTTTTGGGAGCATAATTTTATAATTAATACATGGAAATTTCTGCCTGACATGGAGATGTCCTTTTGTTTGAGTGATTGCTCTTTCTGATGGGTTGTTAGCACACCATACGTGACGCTGTTAACACAGAATGATTCTGAAGTTTACATGGGCATTTAGAAAAATGATGAAAATTACGTTATCTACTCACTGTTGGATCAAGAGCCATTGCTAGCAGGGCCTTATAGTAGATATCATAATGCTTCAGTAGCAGGTAGCCATTCATTATAATACATTAAAGGGTATATATGAAAAATTATAAGAGCCCTAAAAATAGAAAATGAGCTAATACATACTATGTATCCACTTCAGTCTCCTTCCTGATGGTAAAGAGTTGAATTATTTGACTTTTTATCATCAATTCTGTCATATCAGAGTTCAGAGTGTGGTCTCGAAAAAAACAGTCATATTTTTGTTGCTGGTTCATTAACATGTCTATTTTGTTAACTTCCTTTTGTTTTCAGATTCCTCACCTATAAATGGGAATAATTCCTCACCTATAAATGACTCACATTTTTGGAGTGTTGTATATCACTGCTCAATACCAGTACATTTGCCATTTCCTTTTTTAAAAAGGATTTTTATTTGTAGATGGACCCAATACCTTTATTTTATTTATTTATTTTTATGTGGTGCTGAGGATCGAACCCAATGTCTCATGCTTAATAAGCAAGGGCTCTATCACTGAGCTACAACCCCAGCCCTGCCATTTCCTTTTTAATGAGGATAAAAGCCTGTGAATCCATACACTGCATGACTAGTAACACTAAATCCAAATTTGGTAGAATTTCCCAAGTATGCAGAATAGTCCTAGGTTAGACATTCTCTCTTTTCTTGGACCCATTTCTGTTCCCTTCAATACTTAGTCTATGAGTTAAAGTAGGCAATGTTTTGCTTTATCCTGTAAATATTTCTTGCATCTGTAACGTCCTTTTGACGCTTGTCTCAGCTGAATCAGTATTGAGCACCAGGAACATCTATTTGTCACCTGCAATATCTTTCCACCCACATAATTTTATGATGGCAATTTTCATCTGTGCATTTCTCAAGGTATAGATTAAAGGATTTAACAATGGAGTTATGATAGTGTAGAATACAGCAACTGCTTTATCAATGGGTAAATTAGCTGCAGGTCTCATGTACACAAATATGCAGGGAACAAAGAACAGGACAACCACCGTGATGTGGGAGACACAGGTGGACAAGGCCTTGCGCCTACCCTCCAGGCTGTGGGTCCTCAGGGAGCGCAGGATGACCACATAGGAGACCAGCAGGAGGAGGAAGTTTAACAGGCAGATGAACCCACTGTTGGCAGCAACAAAGAGCCCCAGAGTGTGGGTGTCAGTGCAGGCCAGATTGAGCAAAGGGTTCAGGTCACACATAAAGTGATCGATGACATTAGGGCCACAGAAGGGTAGTCGGAAGATGAAGAGGATCTGGATGGTTGCATGGAGAAAGCCTCCCACCCACACTATTCCTACAAGCAGGCCACATACCCTTCTGTTCATGATGGTTGTATAGTGCAAAGGCTTGCAGATGGCCACATAGCGGTCATAGGCCATCACAGTAAGCAGGATGCCCTCTGCACCTCCAAAGAAATGTTCCCCAAAGATTTGAGTCATACATCCATTGAATAGGATGGTCTTCTTTTCATGGAGTGAATCTATGACCAGTTTAGGGGTATTGACAGAAGAATAGCAGGCATCAATAAAGGAGAGATAGGCCAAGAAAAAGTACATAGGAGACCCCAACAATGGGCTGGCAGCTATGGTGACCACAATGAGCACATTTCCTACCACAGAGATGATGTAGATGAGCAAAAACACGGCAAATACGATTTTCTGCATCTTTGGGTTCTCTGTAAGTCCCAGTAGAATAAACTCTGTCACGTTGCTCCTATTCTCCATGTACTTAGTGTGAAAATTAATTACATTATCTGAAAAAAAAGTTATCAAAGCAATCTTAAAATTTACTGCACTTCATCATTCTGATAAATAATAAATGCTTGGATTCTACTGAGTTGTGAATTCCGATAGGTTTCTCTTGAGATGAAAATAAACATTGATTATGGCATTAACAATGATAATTACAATAATAGTATATTAATCTTATACCATTAATAGTTATAATGATAATATGAACTAAACTTATTAAAAGGTAGAGTATTTTAAATAGTTTTTGCTGACATTTGCTGACTTAATGTTTAATACAAATTCAATTAACTACTACTATCATTTTATGCTTAACTTGACATATTAGAAAATAGAAGCATAGAGAAATTTAATAACACATCTAAAATCAAGCAGTTCACAAAAGTCTTAGTGGAGCTTAGATTAGATAATTCTTAATTTTTTTCCTCCATATTCTTAACCTAGTTCATATACAATTGTGAGATAATAAATGATTTTAAATTCATAATCTCCATTTTATACGACCATTATAATTATAATTACTTTACCACTACATCAGTGAAATATTTTTATGAAGCAATTTCATTAACAGTCACACTGATACCTACATAGGTAATGACATCTTTGAAATCCCAGATATTAGGAAAAGTGTAGTTTCACATGCATTAAAGTCTCCTTTATCTTGGTCTCTCCCTCAGTCTCAGCTCTTTCTTCTTCACACTCCTCCAAAGCATGGGAACCTGACTCTGGCAAAATGTTTAAAATGACAATGGTAATTGAGTACATCAGAATTAGAATCAGAAGCACATTAGGTTAGAATCACGGTGTTTCCACTCCACTTCTTTTACCTGTGGTTTATTTCCTGGCACCTCACATCCTTGTTTCCTCATTTATAAAGTGAGAATGATAGTATCACATTATGGTTTGTTATGAAAATTGATCAAAAGAGCATATATATGAACACTCACCACAGAGCTGCAGATGCACACAGGAATTTCATTTATTTATATGAATAGGTCTATGCCTAGAAGATAAGAAGAATTGATGGTAGAGCAATAAACAGAAATATTCAACCATGGAATAAGTTCTGGGAGAATCATTTCCAATATTGCTCTCCCGGAAACCACAGACCCGGATGTCATCCACAGGAGGAAGAGTTCTCCATGTTTGCACTTGAACTAATCAGCTACTCACCATTTAATACTCATATTTATGTCTTTTGTGTGTATGAAGTATATTTAAATTTTTAAATCCTATGACTAGTCTTCTTTTTGCTTAATTACTGAATTTACTAGAATTTATTTATATTGGTTCAACAAATATTTTTTGAGGAACTTCCATGTACCGGATCTACTGGGGGAAAAAAAAAATCTTTACTCTTGAAGAGCTAATATTTCAATGAGTGTGAATTCCTAAGCAGTTACACCTAAAGAGTTAATACTTCATATTGTATTATCTCTACAATTTTTGATACACAATTTTCCATAGAAATGTACTACCTTATTGGCTGTAATCTTAAATTTCCCCTAGCTAGCACCTCTTATGCAGTCAAAACTTGTTTAAATATACTATTTTTGTTTTTCATCCTAGAACTCTGCTATATTGTCATTTCAACATGTATTTGCCAAAATCTATTTCTCCATTGTCATGAGTAACCAATTGCTAAAATTTTTAATTCATTTTAAATTTACTCGTTTTCCTAAAACTGAAAACATTCTATTGGCATGAACTTTGAATTGTTTTTTAAATTTGTATAGACAAACGAGAAGTGCAAGTGGATAACAAATATTTGGGAAAAAAACATTTAATACCTTTAGCAATCATGGAAATGGAAATCGAAGCTACATTGGGATTTCATCTCACTCTAGTCAGAATGGTGAAGACTACAAGTAACAACGATGGTAAAGATGTAGGGGGGGAAAGAAACACTAATACAGTGTTGGTAGGATCTTAAATTTATACAACCATTATGGAAAACAGTATGGAGGTTCCTCAAAAGACTAAAACTGGAGCCATTATATGACCCAGCTTTACCACTTCTTGGTACTTATCTAAAAGAATTAAAGTCAGTATATGATAGAAATACATGATACCAATGTTTATAGCGGTGCAATTGACGATGGCCAAGTTGTAGAACCAGCTTAAGTGTCTATCCAAAGATGAGTAGATAAAGAAAAGGAAGTACATGTACACAGTGAGTTTTATGCAGCCTAATGAAGAATGAAATTATATCATTTGCAGGAAAATTCATGGAATAGAGAACATTGTGATAAATGAAATAAGCCAGACTCTGTCAAGTTTCCTGTGTTCTCTTTCATATATGGAAATTGGAGAGAAAAATATGACAAATGGTACCTCACAAAAATAGAAGGGAGACTAGCAGAGTTGAAGAACGAGGTTGGAGTGAGAGGCAAAGGGAAGGGGAGTTAATAGGGAATGAAATTCATCAAATCATGTTATATGCATGTCCATATATGTATGTAATATATTATGTATTTTGATAATACATCAAGAAAGACAGAAGTTAACGCTTATTATTTGTCTTTATTATTAAACAGGTGTTTCAGAGAAAGCATAGTGGCTAGTGTAAAGAGAAAATTTATCCTACAAATTGCTTAATCTCTGTAAGCCTCAAATTTTTCAGCTGCAAACTAGGTTAATGATATTTACCAACTATACTTTGAAGAATTGGGGTGAGGACAAAAGATGCTATGATTATATTTGAAGTATTGAACTATAATTATTACTGTATATAGAAAGTAACCATCTTTAATCGCATTAGCACCACTAAAAACATTACCTTAGTCATTTTAAATGATCCTAATAATGTTTGGGGGCATTCAGAAACAATCCCGTCTCAAATTGACCTCTTCTTGAAATTAAAAAGCTTCAATATTAAAGCTATGCTTCTTCAGAAAGAGCTTGTTCAGACACATCAATATTGGGTCTAGGGATGTAGTTTCAGTTGGCAGAGTGCTCACCTACCATGCACAAGACCCTGAGTTTAATTCCAACACACCAAAAGAAGGGAAAAAAAAAGAAATTTCAATATCAAATTAATTACTGTTAAGAAATTGTATTAAACATGTTCCTTTTCTTACATATCAATTACCAAAAAAAAGTTGCCTAAAAAATGAAAACATTCTTAAGAGTGTAAATATTCCCATCTAGTTTAGGACTGAAAAACTTCTTCACAGAAAATCTGGGATTTCAATTAGAATGGACTTACTTGAAACGCATGAAGAATTGGTTCCTATATATGGCTCTGGTCCTGCAGAGCAAGAAGAACACAGTATGGAGGAAACAGATGGAAATGGATCACTCTTCCCATGGCTTAATTTTGCTATGGATGTTTGAATAACAAAACATTTTCACCTTGTGCCACATAGATATTTAAAGAGGTTTCCATAAAGGTTGAGGGAGCTTGTTCTGTTTCTGCTGCCTTCTCTCCCAGGAATTAATTATCTCCTTTGATGAAAAGATTTTCTTCAAAATTGGTATTCTGGAGAGATATGTTTGGAAAAAATCCTATTCTTGAATGGGGAATTATATTCCCTACAGTTGTAACCTAAACCTTTCTCTAACTGAACCTGTGTTGGTAGAAAATCTGGTGCCATATGAAGAGCAAGGTGTAGTAAATCAAGTGGGTGGAACTTTTCTATAGTTTCCCTGTTAATTCACTAATCAGAAAGGGCTTCTGTTTCTTTTTTGAAATCAATATTGCAACTTTTCTAAAAAACCACTAATGCTTGCTTGAGAGCCAGAGAAAGTGAGGGCATATAACTTATGGTGTCATTTATTTACCATTTTAAAATATTTAATTGACAAACTGTATATTCAAGGTGTACAATGTGATGATTTGATTTCATATATGCATATATTGTATAATGATTACAAATTAACACCTATCATCACTGATGATGTACATTACATCCCCAGAAATTTTTTACCTTAAAACTGAAAGATTATACTCTTTTAAAAAAAAAATGGAATATTTTTAGATTGTACTGTTTCTTTTAAAAAATAAATAATTTTACTTCTAATCCCTCCCAGGGAGTCATGTTCTAGCACATTCCCATTTCCTATAATGATCACAAACACAAAGTGACATTCTCCATCTCCCAAGTGACCCATGCAGTTCCTTCTAACATCCTAGAAAGATTGTATTCTTAGATCAACATGCTCCTGTTCCTTCGCCAATCTCTTGGCAACCATGATTCTCCTCTCTGAGTTTGACTGTTTTAAATTCCCCGTGTGAGATACAGTATTTGTTTTTCTGATTCTAGCACATTTTATTTAACACAAATGTCCTCCAGGTTCCTCTGTGTCGTTACAAATGGAGGAATCACATATATTCATTCACCAAAGGAAACAGGTTTTACCATGTTTGGGCTATTGTGAATAAAAATAGGGGTGTAGATATCTCTCTTTGAGATTCTGATTTCATTTCCTTCTCACATTGTGGGGTCTTATGCAAGTTCTCTTCTTAATTTTCTGAGAAATCACAGTAATGCTTCCCATTACAGTTTTTCTAATTTATATTGCCACCAAAAGGGTACAGGAGCTCTCTTTTCTGCATACTCTTGCCAAGACTTGTTATCCCTAAACCTTTTGATGATGGCCAATCCAACATATATAAAGTAATATCTCAATGTGGTTTTGACTTGAATTTCTGTGATAATTAGTGATGTTCACTAATATATCTCATTGTCATTTGTATGACTTCATTTGAGAAATGTCTACTCAGGGTCTTCTCCCATTTTAAATCAAATTATTTAATTTTTTTTTTTTTTTGCTATATGGTTGTGTGAGTTCCTTAGATATTTTGTATATAACTTCTTCTCAGATGCACATTTTGTAAATATTTCTTCCAGTCTTTATTTTGGCTTTTAATTTTGTTGTTTCCTTTGCTATATGGAAACTTGCTACTTTGATATAGTCATACTTGCTTATTTTAGATTTTTTGTTGTCTGTGTTTTTTGTGTTCTTATCTAAAAAAAAAAACAATATCAAGACCAATGTCAAAGAGTTTCTCTCATATGTATTCTTCTAGGAGGTTCACTTTTAAATCTTTAAGCCATTTTGAACTTATTTTTGTATATGGTATAAAATGGGAATACAATTTCTTTTTTTCTCCATGTGAATATTCAGCTTTTCCAATACCACTTATTGAAGAATTTCCCTATTTTGTACTCCTGGTGTTATTATCCAAGTTCAGTTGACCATGTGTGCACAGGTTTGTGTGTGCATTCTCTGTTCTTTTAAATTGGTTTCTCTGTTTTTATGTCAGTAGCATGTTATTTTGAGTACTATAGCTTCAAAATGTAGTTTAAAATTAGCTATTATTATGCTTCCTGGTTTGATTTTCTTTCTCAAGATCACTTTGGCCATTCATGGTCTTTCATGGTTCCAAGAGAGTTTTAGGATTGTTTATTCTATTTATGTGAAAAAATGCCACTGAGATTTTGATAGAAATTATGTTGGATCTATGGATAATTTTGGGTGGTACAAATATTTTGATAGTATTATTTTTTTCTAGTCTATGGGCATGTGCTATTTTTTTACACTTATTTTTGTTGGTTTTAATACTTTTTATCATTTGTAGATCTTGGTGCTTGTTTTAGTCAGCTTTTTCATTGCTGTGACTAAAAGACCCACTAGAACAATCGTAGAGGAGGAAAAGTTTATTTGAGAGCTCGTGGGTCCAGTTGTCTCACTTCTCACTCCATCATGGTGGAAGAGTATGGTAGAGGGAAGCATCTCACATGATGATCAGAAGAGAGAGAGGTGGGGAGAGAGAGAGATCGAGAGAGAGAGATCAAGAGAGAGAGAGAGAGAGAGAGAGAGAGAGAGAGAGAGATTGAGATTCTACTCACCAGATAAAAATATATATTCCAAAGCCACATCCCCAATTCCCACCTTCTCCAATCACATCCCACTTCTTCAGTTGCCACTCAGTTAATCCCTATCAAGGGATTAATTCACTGATTGGGTTAAGACTTTCACAACCTGATTGTTTCTCCTCTGAACCTTCTTGCATTGTCTCACATGTGAGCTTTTGGGGGACATCTCACATCCAAACCATAACAGTGCTCATTTTTACTTTCTTGGTTAAATTTATTTTAAAATATTTTATTATTTTTGATGCTTTTGTAACAGGGATATGTTCTATAATTTATCTTATAGTAATTGTTAGTATATAGAAATGAAACTTGTCTGGGGGTATGTTGATTTTGTATCATGCAACTTTGCTGAATTTGTTTATTAGTTCTATCAGGATTGTTTTGGTGGAGTTTGGGAGTTTTATGTTTTCTGCAAACAGACTGATTTTGATTTCTGATTTGTAAGCCTTTTATTTCTTTCCCTTTTCTAATTTCTCTGGTTGGAATTCTAGCACTATGTTGGCTAGGTGTGGCTAGAATGGCATATTATTCATTGCTATAAATTTAGATATGTTTTAAATTTAGTTGAAATTGATTCTATATTTTCCCTTTTTTGGTTGCTTTTAAAAATGTTTTTAACAGTGCATTGTGTTATATGTAATATTGGGATTCATTTTGATATAATCATGCATGCATTGAATATAATTTGCTCTAATTCAGTCCCCAGCTTTTCCTTTTTACCTCCCCTCCTGTCTTCCCCTTTTCCCATTCCTCTACTCTACTGATATTCTTTCTCTCTATTTATCTGTGGTTTTTTTTGTAGTGGTGCTTTATAGATATACGTAAAGTAAAAGGTGACATTCGCTGTTGTATATTCATATACGTACATAGCATAATTTGGTCAATTTCATCTCACCATTCCTCCCTTTGCCCATCTCTCCCCTCATCTCCTCTATCCCCTTCCTCTATTTCATTGAGTTTCCTTCTATTTTCATGGAATTGTCTCCACCTTTCCCCCTACATTGCTGTAGCTTCCAAACATGAGAAAAAACATTGGACTCTTGATTTTCTAGGTCAGGCTTAATTTCACTTAGCATGATGTTCTCCAGTTCCATCTTTTCACCAGCAAACAGCATAATTTCATTCTTCTTTATGGCTGAGTAAAACACCATTGTGAATATGTTCCACATTTTCTTTGTCCATTCATCTGCTTTTATTATTATAATTATTAACATCTTGAAACAGGGTTTCATTAAGTTACTAAGGCCAATGTGGACCTTGTTGGGGCTTAAACATTGAGACACATATCCTGTCCTCTCAGACCAGAGGGGGCTGCAGAAAGTTTGCTTTCTTGGCATTCCAAGTTCTTTTTATTTATTGTTTTTTATTTATATGTATTCATTTTTGGTACCAGGGATTGAACTCAGGAGCACTTGACCACTGAGGCACATTCCCAGCCCTATTTTGTATTTTATTTAGGGACAGGGTCTCACTGAGTTGCTAGAACCTTGCTTTTGCTAAGGCTGGCTTTGAACTAGAGTCCCTCAGCCTCCCAACCTGTTGAAATTACAGGTAAGTGCCACCACACCAGGCTTATTTTTTTTTTATTTTATTTTTTTTTTTTTGAGACAGGGTCTCAGTAAGTTGCTTAGGGCCTCACTAAAGTTGCTGAGGCTGGCCTTATGATCCTCCTGCTTAAGCATCCCAAATCACTGGCATTACAGGAGTGCACCATCACACCCAGTTTCTATTCCTAGTCTTTTGAGGACTCTCCATAATGCTCCAAAGAGGTTGTACTAATTTGCAGTCCCACAAGCAACATATGAGTGTGCCTGTTTCCCCACATCCTTACCAGCATTTGAAAATTAACAAGTTTGAGAGTTACTTGTAATATAGAGGGTATGAACCAATGGAATCTCTTATACGTTGTTGCTGCAAGTGTGTACTACTAAAAGAGCCTTAGGAATCATCTGGCTTTATTTAGTAATCTTGAACATATAGGGATGTTCTATTGATACTGGTCTTGGGGATCAGGAATGGGTCCTTGTTTACCTCGTGTTGAAGATTAAATATCCAAGAAATGCTGAGGCAAGCATAGAAAACAAGTTTTATTTAAGAAAATAGATAGCCACAGACTTATCTAAAGAGAAGGGGCCCCAGAGCTGGGAGTCCACAGGAGTGGGTGTGTTTTGCTTTTTCATACATCCCAGAACCCTGGCCCCCTTTTAATCTCTGTATTATGTGCCTAAGAGCAGGAAGCACAGGGCATAATCTTTAGGCACTAACTCCTTGTGCCAGGAATTGAATCTTTAGATCTCCCCTTAGCAACCCATTGAGCTGGTAAGTGTGATGACTAGTGATGACCAGTCACCATCTTCTCTCAACCTCCATCATTCATTATCTATCTACACTAACTGCCTGACCTTGGCCCCCTGCCTCAGTTTGTTGAAGAATGTGACATATCCTGTCCTTGCAGGCCAGGCAGAGCTGCAGAAAGGTTGCTTTTTGGCAATGAAACTGTGGGAGCAGTCAGGACAGTGGGCTCATTTTATAGAATTATTCTCTTAACTTCGTGTCCCCACCATCCTCATCTACTGGTCCCCTTACACTATGACTGATAGGTTCAACTCCTACATTTACCTCCAATAATAATTGGCAGATGTACACCTGGAAATGTGTACAGATAGCAGATATCAGAAATATTGAAAAGTGGAAACTACCCAGAAGTTTGTAAGCCAATATCAGCAGTGAAGTATCACCAGTTTAAACAGTGGTTCACTTTATGCTTTGAAAATATTACTTGCTGCTCTAAAACTGACATGTTGCTTTCTTCTTCCCAACCTTCCCCTCCCCCATCTTCCCTCTGATCCTCTCCTCCCTGATCTTCTTCTCTTCCTTGACTTTCTACTCCCTGATCTTCTGCTTCCTAATCTCTACTCCCTAATCTCAGGAAACAGGAGTCCTCTGAATCTCCTCCTTAAAAAACCCCTGTTCCTCTGATGGGTGGAATCATAGACTCTGGGACAGGAGTCCCTATGAAGGACAGGAGTCCTTCATTAGCAAAGCAATAAAACTTCTTTTTTTCCTTTTTCTCAAACCTGTATCTTCATTATTGGATTGGCATCAAGAATGAGGACCGGGCTTTGGTAACATTAGGAGCATTGCTGGAGCTGAAAGAATGTACCCCAGAAGCAGCAGCTATAGAGATTAGCACTGGGAACCTGTAGGGGAAGCTGCTCCAGGAAGAGGGTGACCATGTGAGCTGATGTGCGGTGGGAAGTAATTCATGAAGAATATCTGAGAAGGTAGATTTCTTTTGTTTCTTGAAGACAGATTCTCAATTTTTCAGTGGGGATTTTCACCTCATATTCCAGTGTTTTTGTTGTTGTTTATTTGTTTATAGATTAGGAAAAAAGCAATAACTTCCATTCTCATAGTGGGTTTGAATAAGAATAGTCAATGGTTAGCAGTCAGAGGGAATGGGCCCCAAATAAGATTTAGTCAAAGGCAAAAAAAACATATCAGGAAGCTTACTGGAAATATTAATGGGCACTATGAAGGCCTGTTTCAAAAGTAAAAGACCCCTACCCCAGCTTAGACCATGCCTTCCTTATACATTTATATGGTACTGTGTCCTTTTTATAGTAATACCTGGTCTTTTTTTACTGATTGGTTTCTTGCATCATGAAATTAGAGATACCATCTGAACAATGGAGACATATTTATTGGGTTTAAATATTAGTTCAGTCACCTACTCACTTTTTTTAGAAAATTTTTTTAGTTGTTGACAGACCTTTATGTTATTCATTTATTTATATGTGGTGCTGAGAATCAAACCCAGCACTCTACCACTGAGCCACAACTCCAGCCCATCCTACTCACTTTTGGTCTTGATTAAGCTACTTAAATTCAATGAGCTTCAATTTCTTCAGCTATAAAATAGGATTAATACCAGGACCTCTCCCAGAGGTACCTCTCATGATATGTTTAAGGCAGGGTATGGTGGATAACGCTCAAAAGTTGCTGTCATTCTTTTTTATTTAATAACACCAGGCCTGGTATATTTTAGATATTAATGAACACTTATTGAAAAGAAAAAAGAAAAAAAAATCAAAGTTCTAACTGCAGCCTGACAATTGTCCCTGTTCTACAGATAAATTCTAAACCTTGTCAAAAATGTCATTCACTGGTCAAAGGGACAGTAGGAGAAAGCAAAAGTGAAACATCACTTGGTTGATATTTTGAGAATGGATCCTAAAATTAAATAATTTTCCCTAAGGAAAGATTGCAAACATGAGTCACCCACTTGAATCAGACTCATGGTTCTGTAGCATAAGTTTTGAAGGAGTTGAAAAAACACAGATTGTGAGGATTTCTGGGCAGAGCTAATCACAAACTCAATGCCTTTCCAAGGTTCTAGATATGAGGTTCTAGTGAGCTGATGGGAGAATGAAGGCTCAGTTCTAGGGATCAGAGCTTGTGACTACATGGAGACTGGATATTTTGAAAGAAGGCTCAGTAGAATTGGATTCTCACCAGGGAACTTCTAATCAACTCCTAAAGTCTTGGGAATTGGATTTTCTTTTCTTGCTTTCAAAAGAGCTATAGAAATGGCCATGACAACCTTAGGACCTTTCTCAGTATTTTCCAGAGAAATGGAACTGACAGAAGATGCTCACGAACCAATAGGAGATTATCTATCTATTTATCTATCTATCTACTTACCTAGCTATCTTCTGTTGGTTCTATTTATCTGGAGAATACAGACATACACATGGCCCCAAATAAATAAATCATTATTTTATTATAATAAAATAATGATTTACTATAATAAATATGGGAATAATATAAAGAATATATTTCTGTGTATATTATATATAATATTATATATATATATATATATATATATATATATATATATATATATATATATA
>NW_026000174.1:56812859-56936634 GCF_001458135.2 Marmota marmota marmota | reverse complement strand
TATATATATATTATGGGGATAATATAAAGAATATATTTTCATATATATCATATATACATGCACACACACTTTTTTATTTATTATAAGAAATTGGCTCATGTGGTTATGGAGGCTGATAAGTTCCAAGATCACAATTGGCTGGAGACCTAGGAGAGCCAGTGGTACATTTTCACACCAAGAACAAGTCCTGAAACAGTCAGTGGTATGGTTCCAGCGAACGTGCTGGCAGGAAGAGATGGCGCTACAGTGCAAATCCAAAGTAGGAAAAAAAAAAAAAAAACTGATGGTGCAGCTCAAAGATGATCATGCAGATGGAGAACTTCTTATTCACTACTTTTGTTCTATCCAGGCCTTCGTCTGATTGGATGAGGCCTCTTTTACTGGAAAGGAAGACTCATCTTCTGATCCATCTTCATTTATCCAGAGACATAAACCAGAAACTTGTTCATGCTCAACTCTTCTTTCTCTAACCATCATCTACATCAGGATCTTTTGCTTACGGCTCAGCTCATATTTCTTGAGCTGTCACTCTGACGGTTAAGTTGCATAGATGCAGACCTAGAGATGGGCGCATTCATGAAAATGACTTCAAAGGAGGTGGACTGTAGTAGAGGAAAGAAAGGGTGTGGTTTCAACAAGAGTCAGGTTTCTATTTGGAGCCTTGGGAGCTCTGGAGTACACATTGTGCTGCAGAACAGGCTCCAGCTGGAGACAAGGGGACCTTCCTTTATTACCCCTCCATGGCCACTGGGTGGGCCCTGAAAGTAGTGGGCATAATCCCCCCATTGTCTTTGGTGTGGATGTGCAAAGAAGGGCAGGCCTATGACCTGTTGGCAGTCCAGTTACTCTTTTTAGGGGGAGGTGGCGGGTACCAGGGATTGAACTCAGGCACTCAAGCACACTGAACCACATCTCCAGCCTTATTTTGTTTATTTAATTTAAAGAGAGGGTCTCACTGAGTTGCTTAGGCCCTCGTTTTTGCTGAAGCTGGCTTTGAACTTGCCATCCTCCTGCCTCAGCCTCCCGAGCCTCTGGGATTACAGGCGTGTGCCGCTGCACCCAGCAATCCAGTCACTCTTGGAGCCTGGGTGCACTGGCCTAGTGGATGGACTGGAGCTGGATGAACCAGTCTTGTCCTCACTGGCAACACCAGACTTTGATCTTTATATCCAAATTTTTATAATAATTTCAAACCATTCTGTTGCCTCTAGTCTCGTCCCCTTCAATCCATTTCCAGTACTGCAGCTAGAGTTATCATTCTGAAAGTAAAATGGAATTGTATAAGTATCCAGCTTGAAACTACTTTCAATGTGTCCTGGTATTAGCATTAAGCTTTAACTCACTCAAGAGAACCTTAATCTAGATCTTTCCCTTTCCTCTCTCCAGCTTCTTGTCTCGCTGTTTACCTTTGACAAACTATGCATGAATCAAAGTGCCTGCTACATAATAGGTGTTCATAAATAACATAAATAAATAACATAACATAAATAAATTGTTGAGTGAATATCTACATTCATATCACAGTCATATTGAACTGATGAGCTTCCTGCACATCCTGCACTGCCTGGCCTTTGTCATATGTATTCTCCTAGGAATACCCTCAGCTCAGTCCCGTGCTTGTGCACTCTCCTGACTCTGATCCTTTGGGTCCCATTGTTGGTGTTTTTGTTTGTTTATTTGTTTGTTTGTCTGTTTTTTATTTAGGAATCCCTTCCTGTTTCCCAAAAGAAATTTTTTTTTGTGCCCTTCAACATGCTTTCCCAGCACTATATGATTCCCACGATCCTCCCATTTATATCACTGGGTTGTGATTTCTGTCCTATTCTGGAAATGTTGTAGCAAAGACGCTCTGTGAAGGCAGGATCTGGGTTTCTTTTTATTCATCACCAAAACTCTGGGTGCCTGATACAAACTTGGCACTCACAATATTTGTTGATTATAAATGACAGACAGAGGAATGAATAGAATGTATTTAATCTGAAATTGCTTTGTGTGTTGATAGGCCTATACCACAGTGGATTTCACATTTTTCTATGTCTATAAAGCATCAGAAAAATCATTAATAAATAGAAGGAAGACCAGAAGAGCATAAGAAGGAGAAAATGAAGAAAGGGAAAGAGAAAGTACTGAGAACTAAAGTGGAGAAAATTCTACTCCATGCTTGAATGATTATATCAAAATAAACCCAAATATTATGCCTAATTATAATGCACTAACAAAAACATTTAAAAACTGAAAAAAAAATATTTTTATTTTTAATTGACACATAGAAATTACACACATGTCTGGGGTGTAATGAGACATTCCAATATATACATCAGAGCAGGGTAATTGACATATCTATCACCTCAGACCTATATCAGTTCTTTGTGTTGGAAACATCCAAAATCATCTCTACTCCCTATTCTGAAATATTTTACTAATTGTTGTAAGCTGTAGTTATCCTACTCTGCTGTAGAACAGTAGTAGTTATTCCTCCTCTCCGACTCCACACTGGTACTCATTAGCCATCCTCCTTCCATCCCTTCCTCCACTGTATCCTTCCCTGGTAAAGCCATATTTTTTTAATGGTGTTTAGTGATGAAATGTTGCCTCCAAATAAACTGGTTAGCCAACAAAATATAGATAGTTCATATTTGTAAGAAAAATGATATCTTGTTGAGAGCAGAGAAATATCAAGGTAAAATCTTTGCTCTCATGCTGAAAATTTGCTTCAATAACTTACTCACTCCTCCAGTTTAAGCAAGAGTAAAAACAAATGTGGTTTCCCTGCATGGACTATTAGAATTCTCATTAGAATCTAAATCCAATCTATGTTGGAAGGAATTCCTTCATTTTCCTCATTATTTTTTCCTGTTCTCCACATGTTAATTTATTTTTTATCCTTTATATTTTGGTCCATTTTTGAAACATGTATTGTGCACCAAGCCTTGTTCTATCTCATGGAATCTGTTGTAGGAGTTTATGGAATATGATTGTGTAGTTCATAAGTAGAAACTCCAATCTGACACTCAGATGCTCTTTCCTTTGAGTCGTCATCATCTTTTATGATGCGTCAGCCGCAAACTTCAGATTACAGCTGCAATGCAAAATAGATCTGAAGCCAACAAGGATCATGGTATAGTCTTCATCACTACCCATCAAAGGTGAAAGGGCCCATTGCTTTTATATCCCTGACACAGTTAAATACCACAGTTTCAGAAAACAATGACCATTAATTTGACTACACAAATACAAGGAGTTACTAATAAAAAATTATATTTTTCTTGCCTAATGTGTGTGTTTTATACTTTATATTTCCAATACAGTTCATTCTTTAATAAATTCCAACTGTTGGAAACAGTGGTTTCTTTTTAGAGTTTATTTAAATAGTAAAGTCAATAAAGATTTCTAGGTAAATCCTAACACAGAAGACAATAATTTTCTCACCCTTGCAAAAAAGTGAAAATAAACCTTTTGCTTTCATTCATAGGGCAACCAGTCCTGAAATGCTTTCTATTTTTAAACACCCTTGCAATGAAACTTGGGAAGTTCTTATCTAAGTGACTGATGATCTACTTTTAAAAAAAAATGTTCTCACGTTGTTGCTCATGCTTGAATTGGGGCTAAGAATAAAAGTGCATCTGAATAATTTTTTAAAAAATATTATAGCTGTAATAATTTTCTGATCTTTTTATCTTCATTACCTGGTGGGGAATATAGGAAAAAGAAAGGTCCAAGAAATCAGTGATGTTTTGACTCCTGGCTCAACAATATCAATATCAATATTGGAAGTTTTGGTATCTCATCCTTTCTGCTGGTTTTCTTACCAGTAACATAGGAATAATAGCAGTACCAATTGCTTCAGATCATTGCAGATATTACAGCTCAGCACTAATATATATTATTTCATTTATACTTTTTATTGAGTGATTGCTTATAAACCCATATATAAGGATGAAGCTGATAATACTAAGGACCAGTACTATAGAATTTCCCCAATATGAAAAGAATGGCAATGGGTTAGGTTTTCCCATTTTTTCTTGTATCCATTTCTACTCCCTTCAGTTAAGAATCTGTAAATCAACTGCATGGATATTTTTTTTTCTTTATCCAATAAGTATGCTTATCTGAAATTATAAAAAAAAAAATCCCTTTTGGTATTTTACTCAGTTGAATCATTGTTGGGTTCCAGACACATTTAATTTGTCACTTGAAAAAACTCTCCTACTACACAGTTTTCTAATGGCACTTTTCATTTGGGAGTTTCTCAAGGTATAGATTAAGGGATTTAACATGGGAGTTATCATGGTGTAGAATACAGCAACTGCTTTATCAATGGGTAATGTGGCTGCAGGTCTCATGTACACAAATATGCAGGGAACAAAGAACAGGACAACCACTGTGATGTGGGAGACACAGGTGGACAGGGCTTTGCACCTACTCTCCAGGCTGTGGGTCCTCAGGGAGCGCAGGATAGCCACGTAGGAGACCAGCAGGAGGAGGAAGTTTAACAGGCAGATGAACCCACTGTTGGCAGCAACAAAGAGCCCCAGAGTGTGGGTGTCAGTGCAGACAAGATTGAGCAAAGGGTTCAGGTCACACATAAAGTGATCGATGACATTAGGGCCACAGAAGGGTAGTCGGAAGATGAAGAGGATCTGGATGGTTGCATGGAGAAAGCCTCCTGTCCATGCTACTCCCATTAGACAGCCACACGCACGTCGGTTCATGGTGGTTGTGTAGTGCAAGGGCTTGCAGATGGCCACATAACGGTCATAAGCCATCACTGTAAGCAGAATTATCTCAGAGCCTCCAAAGAAATGTTCCCCAAAGATTTGAGTCATGCATCCATTGAACAGGATGATCTTCTTTTCATGGAGTGCATCCACTATCAATTTAGGGGTACTGACAGAGGCATAGCAGGCATCAATAAAGGAGAGATAGGCCAAAAAAAAGTACATAGGGGACCCCAACAATGGACTGGTAGTAATGGTGACCACAATGAGCACATTTCCTACCACAGAGATGATGTAGATGAGCAAAACCACAGCAAATACGATTTTCTGCATCTTTGGGTTCTCTGTAAGTCCCAGTAGAACAAATTCTGTCACATTATTCCTTTTCTCCATTTATTTCATATGATGACTAATTATATTACCTGAAAAATTTATTAATGTAATCATGCATTTATTAAATTTCTCCATTGTAATAAATAATAAATGTCTGAATTATGTTGAGCTGTGAACTCTTGTGAAGTTTTTATTTGATACAGAAAAATATATTCTGAATTCTTGAGGATTACCTAAATTGTCTCCTGGATGAAGACTCTGTTAAGAGCATAGGTTTGAGGAACTTTTGTGAACACCAGGGTAAGAGACATCTGTGTACAGTTAATCATTTGAGATGACTTAGAATCCAGCTTATATTATTAGATCATATACTAGTGGCAGTTAAATCTTAAAAGGGAAGTAGATGATGATCTTCATGAATGCAACCTCAAGAATTTTCTCTGTATCTTTATGAAATGGGGGACCTTGGAAGTAGCCAATGTCATAAATGGAAAGAAGAATCTGAAGAAAAGAAAATCCTGGATATTACTCTAGTAAAGATGTTCGTGTGACTTGGGTGAGATGGTCTGAGGTTCAGGAAGGGAGAAGATGCCAGAGACACGAGCTCATTAGCAGATTATTTAGAGTAGGTGACATAAGAAGAGGACAGAATTGATGGAGATATAAACAATGTAAAGGCTACAGTGGACACATTCATTATGTTTGTTTTTAAATCTAACTTTATTAGAGCTGATAATATACCCATTTAAATTGATTGTGCATGGTATGGCATTGAGTTTTCTTCACACATTATTCCACTTAAAAACTGTGACAACCCCTGTGGTTGGTATTGTTCTACTCATTTTGCAAATGAGGCAACAGTCTAGCAGATTAAATGGTATTGGACATAATAACAAGGATATTATTATGTAAACGTGGTGAACACTGAGTGTGTTCTGCTTTTGTAGTCATTTGCTGGTTCCATCCTCTCTCCAATCACTTTTATACTTATTTCCCGCATTAGAAAATAGAAGCACACAAGTTAAAGATTCTGCCCAAGGTCCAGCAGCTTATAAAGGGCAAAGTCAAGGTTAGATCTGAGGTTATTCTTATGTATTTATTTATTTTTTTTACTTCAAATTCTTAACTTGTCTCCTATAATGTTAGAATTAATAACATTGAGGTAGTCATCTCCTTTTTATGTGATCAATGTAATTATGACTATTTTATTTTGCCTTCACAGGCAAATTTGTATGGGACAATTTTATTAGCAGACACACACATGTTCATATACACAATAACATCTAAACGCATTCACTGAGTGCTGCATTCAGTGAAGAGCCTTTTGTCCCCTCTCCTGGCTCTATTCATTCCTTCTCTAATATCATTCCCAAATTCAGGTCTCCAAATGTTTATTGAAAATATTAAAAAGACTGCACAATTAATGTAAGTATATTGGTTTTAGAACCTACAGTCTAGATTAGAATCCTAGATCTGCTACATGCAATTTATTTTATCCAGGTGCATTTCTTGGCACCTTACATTTATATTTTCTTGCCTGTAAACTGAGGATAATGATATATACCTTACAGGTTGTCATGAGAATCAATAGAAGGAACATAGGCAAATATCCACCACAGTGCTGTGGCCATATACAGAACTCGAATTTACTGTTATAAGCATGCATATACCTAAGGTACAGGCAGAATTGACAGTAAAACAATAATACAGAGGAATATTTAAACACTTAGTACACTCAGGAGGAATCATCTCCAATATTACTCTCTAAGCCACAGAGACTGATACTATTTACAGCAGTTGATCCCAGGAAGAACTCTTTATTTTCATGATTGGACTAAACAGCTGATGATTTAGGCTATATAGTATTCATATTTAAGTGTTTTATATATATATATATAATGTATTGAATTTTGTTTTGTTTTCATAATTCATCTTGATTTATTAAGGAGATGTCTCAAAGCAAATGCATGATACCTGATTTCAGAGAACTGGACCCTACAAATTGCTTAATTACAAAGGGTTCAAATTTTTTTAGCTGCTAAATGATGTAAGTGATTTTACCAATTTGGCATAGGAAAGACATTATTACTTTATGTATATGTGACTGCATGACCAATATAATTCTACAACATGTATACTCAGAAAAATAAGAAATTATATCCCATCTATGTATGATACATTGAAGTGCATAAATGCATTCTACTATCATGTATATCTAATTAAAACGAATAAAAAAGAATTAGGGTGAGGAGAAAAGACTCTATTACCATGTTTGAAAATTATTGCAGAAATATGTATGGAAAGTAAGAATTTTATATCAACATCAGTACCACTGAAAAACTTACCTTACTCCATCTGAATGATTCTAATGGTGTTTGGGAGTGATCAGGTACAATCTGATTTCCTCTTGGAATAAATTTCAACTGGAAAATAAATCACACTTAGAAACTGTTCATGTAAATTGATATGAACTCAACAGCTATTAACAGAGTATCACTATACATCTAAGTCTTTTCTTCTAGACTAAAGCCTCAAAACATTTTCATGGAAAACCTGGCATTTGAATTTTAATGTATTTATTTGAAATATTATGGAAAATTGATATTCTGAGAAAAACTGTCTCACAGGGCAAAAGGCATAAAGAGTAGAGGAAATACACTTAGATCAGTCACTCCACTCATGGTGAATCTTGACCTGGGGATATTAACAACAAAAATGTATTTTTTTACCTTGCACTGCATAGCCATTTATAAAGGTTTCCACAAAGATTCAAGGACTTTGTCTTATATCTGTGACTTTATCTCCCAGGAATTAATTAGGTCTAGATGGAAAAGCTTTGTCTTAGAAGTATATATTCTGAAGAGACATGGGCATGTTGTGGGGGCAGGGGTGTTTGAATGGGGAATTGTATTCCCTGCCCTTGGAATGCAAGCAGGTCAGTTCTTTTCTCTGTGTGATGGTGGGTTGTTAAGATGCCTGAATGCCACATGGATACAAAGGTGGCATGATTCCAGCATGAGAACCTTGGTTCTGATTTCCCTGTTGACTTGTGTCACAGAAGGAACTTCTGTTTTCTTATCAATATCAAACGTTTTTTCTGGAAATTTGCCATTGATTGTTTGGAAGTCAGAATAGTGAAGTCAGAAAATTAATGGCAGTTATTTTAAAGTATTTTATTCCAAAATCTCTTTTTCTTCCCCACCATCCCTGACTGTTGAGTTAGATTTAACCAATAAAACCTGTGAATATTTAAATTGTATGACTTGAAGTTTTTAGGTACATATGCACTGCAAAATAATAACCACAAGCAAATTCACTATCAATTTACATAGTTAACACTGTTATTATTTTATTTTTTGTTAGTGAGACTTTAGATTTACCCTCATAGCTTCACTGTACATTAGATATCTTGAACTTCTCCATCTTACATGAGTGAAACTGCATATTTTGCGGCCAACATCTCCACATTTCCTCCACCCACTAGCCCTTGGCAACAGCATTCTACTTTACCTCTATGCATTTGACATTTTTAGATTGCACATATTGGTGAGAATTTACAGCCATTTATCTTTCTGGCTGGCTTTCACTTGGCGTCCTTTAGGTCCATACAGGTGTCAACTGGCAAGATTTCCTTCTTTATAAGATGGAAAGATTATATATATGATCTCTTCTCCCCCCTTATCTCTCCCTCATACACACACACACACACACACACACACCCCACCTGTTCTTTATTCATTCATCCACTGATGGACTATTAGGTTGATTTTGTGTCTAGCATGAATAATGTGTGGAATGGATAATGGGCCAGGAAGCATTTCTTTAAGAAACTGCTGTTGAATGATAATAAGACACCATAGACATTAAAAGAGAGGCAGTCTCCCAATCAGAGAAAACATTTGACCTTTGACTTTGGGGGACTACTTTATTTCACTTAGCATGATAGTCTCCAAATCCATACATTTACTGGCAAATGTCATAAAGTAATTCTTTTTTTTTTTTTAGAGAGAGAGAGAATTTTTAATATTTATTTATTTATTTATTTATTTATTTATTTATTTATTTATTTATTTTTAGTTTTCAGCGGACACAACATCTTTGTTTGTATGTGGTGCTGAGGATCGAACCCGGGCCACACGCATGCCAGGTGAGCGCACTACCACTTGAGTCACATCCCCAGCCCATAAAGTCTTTCTTCATGGTTGAGTAATACTTCATTGTTTATATATACAATTTCTTTATTCATTCATCTGTTGAAGGGCACCTAAGTTAGGTCCATAGCTTAGCTAATGTGAACTATGCTGCTAAAAAACATTGATGTGACTGTATCACTATAGTATGCTGCCTTTAAATCTGTTGGATATATGCCAAATAGTTGGATAGCTGAGTCAAATGGTGGTTCCATTCCTAGATTTTAAAGGAATCTCCATACTATTTGCAAAAGTGGTTACACTAATTTACATAAATGTATGAGTGTACCTTTTCCCCATATCCTCATCATTTATTATTTGCATTCTTGATAATTGCCATCTGAATGGAGTGAGATAAAATTTCAATATAATTTTGATTTGCATTTCCCTGATTGCTAGAAATGTTGAACATTCTTACATATTTTATTGATCATTTTTTTTCTTTTGAGATGTGTCTGTTTAGTTATTTTGCCCATATTAACTGGGTTATTATTTTTTGTTGTTATGTTTTTGAGTTCTTTGTATATTCTGGATATTAATGCCCTATCTCAGCCACAGGTGGCAAAGATTTTCCATTCTGCTCTCTCTTCTCGTTCTTGTTTATTTTGCTTGGAAGAAGCATTTTCATCGAATGTTACCACATTGATTTTTTTTGTTTTATTTCTTGTACTTCAGGACCTTTGTTAAGGAAATTGGTTCCTTTGCCAACACACTAGAGTGTTGGGACCTACTTTTGCTTCTAGCAGTTACAGAGTTTCTAGGTCTTTGATCCACTTTGAGTTAAACTTTGTGCAGTGTGAGAAATAGGGGTCAACTTTCACTCTTCTGCACATGAATTCCCAGCACCATTTGTTAAAAGGACTGGTTTCTCCAACATATGTTTTTAGCACTTTTGTCTAATATCAGATAATTGTATTTATGTGGGTTTGTCTCTGTGACTTCTATTCCATTGGTCGTCTGGTCTCTTTTGGTGCTAATACTACGCTGTTTTTGTTACTATAGCTCCGTAGGACAGATTAAGGTTCAGTAATGTGATCTTCCTGCTTTACTCTTCTTGCTGAGGATTGATTTGGCTATTCTGGGTCTCTTATATTTCCAAATGATTTTCAGAATTGCTTTTTATACTTCTTTGAAGGATGGCATTGGCATTTTGATGGGCAATCCATTGAATCTTATAGCACTTTTGGTAGTATAGCCATTTTGACAATATTCATTCTGCCAATCCAAGAACATGGGAGAACTTTCCATCTTCTAAAGTCTTCTTCAATTTCTTCCTGTAGTATTCTATAGTTTTTATTGTAGAGGTCCTTCACTTGTTTTTGTTAGATTGATTCCTAACTCTCTCAAGTTTTTGTGGTTACTGTGAATGGGATAGTTTCCCTAATCTCTTGTTCAGCAGAATAATTGTTAGAGTATAGGAATATGATTGATTTATGAGTGTTGATCTTGTATATTGCTACTTGGCTAAATTCACTTACGAGCTCTAGGAGTTTTCTGGTGGAGATTTGTGAGTGTTCTAAATATAGAATCATGTCATCAGCAAACAGAAATTTTGAGCTCTTTCTTTCTAATTTAAATCCCTTGAATTTACTTATCTTGTCTAATTGCTCTGTCTAGAATCTCGAGGACTATGTTGAATAGGAGTGGTGAAAATGGGCATCCCTGTCTTATTCCTGTTTTTAGAGGAAATGCTTTCAGTTTTTATCCATATAGTATGTTGTTGGCCTTTTGTTTGTCATAGATAGGCTTCATAATGTTAAGATAAGTTTAGCTCTAGTTTTTCTAGTGTTTTAAACATGAATGGGTGTGGTACTTTTTCAAATGCTTTTTTCTGCATCTATTGAGACAATTATGTGATTCTGGACCTTAATTTTATTTATGTAATGAATTACATGTATTGATTTCTATATGTTGAACCAAAGTAGCCTCCCTGGAATGAAACCCAGGGGTCATGGTGCACTATCTTTTTAATGTGGTTTTGTATGCAGTTTGCCTATATTTCATTAAGAATTTTTGCATCTCCCTTTATCAATTATATTGGTCTGAAGTTTTCATTGTCTTTGCCTAGTTTTGGTACTAGGGTGATACTGGCTTCATCGAATAAGTTTATTCTATTTCAAGGAATAATTTGAGGAGTATTGGCATTAGTTCTTATTTAAAGGTCTTGTGGAACTTGACTAAGAATCTTCCTGATCCTAGGCTTTTCTTTCTTGGAAGACTTTGGAGAACTGCTTCAGTTTCATTACTTGAAATTTATCCGTTTAAATTTTCTATACCCTCATGGTTCAATTTGGGTAGGTTATATGTCTCTAGGAATTTTTTCCATATATTTTAAGATTTTCTAGCTTCTTGGAGTATAAATTTTCAAAATTCTTTCTGATTATCCTATGAATTTCAATAGTGTCTGTGGTGATATTTCCTTTTCATCTCTAATTTAGTTCATTTGAGTGTTCTCTCTTTTTCATTTGGTTAGTTTGGCTAAGGGTTTATCAATCTTGCTTATCTTTTCAGAAAACCAACTCTTTGTTTTGTTGATCTTTTGTATTGTTTTATCTCAATTTCATTTATTTTGGCTCTAATTTTAACTATTTCCTGTATTCTACTGATACTGGTTTTGTTTTTTTCTTCATTTTCTAGGGTCTTGGGATGTAAAGTTAGATTATTTATTTGGTATCTATTCTTTTTCTTCATAAACTGAATTCTATAAACTTTCCTCTGAGAAATGTCTTCACACAATCCCCAAAATTTTGATGTTGTATTACTATACTAATTTACTTTTAAGATTCTTTTATTCCACCCCTTATTTCTTATGCTATGCATTCATCATTCAAAAGTGTACTATTTAATCTCCAGGTGTTAGAGTGGTTTCTATTTTTATTTTATCATTGATTTCTAATTTTATTTCATCATGATATGATAGAATGAATATATTATCTTGATTAGTTTGTATTTGCTAAAATTTTCTTTGTGACCTAAAATATGGTTTATTTTAGAAAATGTTCCATGTGCTTCTGAGGAGAAAGTGAATTCAGTCCTTGATGGATGAAATATTCTGTATGTGTTTTTAAGTCTAAACTATTAATTTTATTGCTTATTTGTTTATTTTTATTGGTCCTCCTTGGTTATACATGATAGTATAATCCATTTTGATAGAATTATACCAACTTGGAATATATCTTATTCTAATTAGGACCTCATTCTTTTAGGTGGACACAATGGTGGGATTCACTTAGGTATTTTCATGTTTTATAGAAAAATTGTTAGATTTATTGTAATGTCTTTCCCATTCCTATCTCGCTCCCTTCCCTTCATTCCTCTTTGTCTAATCTACTGAACTTTTCTTGTTACCCTCCCCTCCTTGATTGTAGTTTAGCTTCCACATATCAGAGAAAACATTTGACCTTTGGTTTGGGGGGGTTGGTTTATTTTACTTAGCATGATAATCTCCAGATCCATCCATTTATAGCAAATGTCATAAGGTCATTTTTCTTTATGGCTGAGTATTCCACTGTTTTACATACCACAATTTCTTTATCCATTTATCTATTGATGGGCAGCTATGTTGGCTCCATAGTTTAGCTATCATGAATTAAGCTGCTAAAAATATTGATGTGCCTGTGTCACTGTAGTATATTGATTTTAAATCCTTTGGGCAGGTTCCAAGGAGTGGGATATATAAGTTGAATAGTTGTTCCATCCCTAGTTTTTTGAGGGTTCTCCATACTGCTTTCCAGAGGGGTTGCACCAATCTGTTGTCCCACCAACAATGTATGAGAATCCCCTTTCCCCCACAGTTTCACCAACATTTGTTATTATTACTTGTATTCCTGATAGTTGCCATTCTGATAGGAGTGAGATGAAATCTCAGTGTAGTTTTAATTTGCATTTCTCTAATTGCTATTAATGTTTAACATTTTTATATATTTGTTGACCATTCATATTTCTTCATTTGAAAATGGTCTGTTCTGTTCCTTTGCCCCTTTACTGATTGAGTCATTGCTTTGGTGTTAAGTTTTGTTTGTTTGTTTGTTTGTTTGTTTTGTTCTCTTTTTTTGAGTTCTTTATACATTCTGGAGATTCATGCTCTATCTGAGGTGCAGTTGGCAAAGAATTTTCCCCATTCTGTAGGTTCTCTCTTCATGGCCTTGATTGTTTCCTTTGCTATAAAGAAGCTTTTTAGTTTGATGCCATTCCATTTATTAATTTTTGTGTTTAAAAGTGGAGTCTTATTTAAAAAAAAAAAATCAGTTCCTGAGCCAATATGATGAAGTGTTGGACCTAAATTTTCTTCTAGTATGTGCAGCTTTTCTGGTCTAATTCCTAGTTATTTGATCCACTTAGAGTTGATTTTTGTGCAAGGTGAGTGATAACTTTCATTCTATTACATATGGATTTTCAGTTTTCCTAGAACCACTTGTGAAGAGATTGTCTTTTCCCCAGTGTAATTGTATTTTCTAGTTGTGTGGAATATTTACTCATTTCTGGATGATTTATATAGTGTTGACAGAGATGTATTAACATCACCCATTATTATAGTATTTTGGTTTATTTGATTCTTAATATTTAGAAGAGTTTGTTTTATATACGTAAATACAACATTATTTGAGGAGTAAATATTTATAATCCTTATATCTTATTGTATGATTCGCTTAAGTAGTATGAAGTGAAATTCTTTGTCTTGATTTATTTTGGCTTGAAATCCACTTCCTGTATATACTAATATAGAAGATAAACAGTCTAAACTCTTCAATCAAAAGACAAAGGTTGGAAAATTGGATTAAAGAAGACTACAAAACAATATGCTATCTGCAAGACAGTCATGTCACAGGCAAAGGCATACACAGATGGAAGGTGAAATGATGGGAAAAGACATACCGTACATATTGCACTTGTAAACAAGCAGGGATAGTTACTCTCACATTGAGTTGACTTTTGTATATAGGGGTTATCTATATATCTCTTTATGTGCCAGTACTATACTGTTTAGAATACTGTAACCTTGTAATATATCCTGAAATATAAATGTACAATATCTGATGGTTATTTCTTCTTACTAAAGATTTACTTGGATAGTCAATATTTTCTGTGGTTCAGTGTGATTTTTTTAAAAAAATTAATATACAGAATGTCATTGGCATTTCTAGTGGGATTGCATTGACTTGGATATTATGAACATTTTAACAGTATAATTCTTGCAATCTATAAACTTGTAACATTTTTGTTTGTCCTTGTCTTTTTTAATTTTTTTCATCAATATTTTATAATTTTAGTGTATAAATATTTTATATTTTAACATTATTATTAAGTAGGCTTTGTAGTATAGAGAATTAAACTTTCTTCATTTCCTTTTTAAAAACTACTTGTTTGTGTATAAAAATGTGACTTTTTCCCTTTACTTTTTACCCTGCAAACTCCACTGAATTGATGTTTTAGTTCTCACAGCTTTTGTGTGTGTATGTGTGTGTGTGTGTGTGTGTGTGGATATGGTTGGTGACAGTGGTGAATCCATAGGTATTTCAATGTATGTGGTCATATCCTTTGCAAACTGAGATAATTTTAGTTCTTTCTTTCATATTTAGGTGTCTTTTACTTCTTTTTTTTACTAAGAAGCCCTGTGCTGTGTTGAATAGAATCAGCAAGAATGGGCATCTTTGAATTATAGGAGATCTAGAGGGAAAATTGTTAATTTGACCTTGTTGATCTTAATGTTAGATCTAGGCTTTTCATATATGACTTTTATTGTTTGAGGTAGATTCCTTCCTATATATATTGTTGAGAGAACTTTCCCCTCATGATTGGCATTTCATCAGATGCTTTTCCTGTGTCAATTGAGATGATTTTGTTGTTGTTAATGTGGTGTATCACATTGATTGATATTTGTATGTTGAACTATCCTGCATCTCAGGGATAAATCCTACTTGATCAAGGTGCACAGTTCTTCAAATGCACCGTTTAATTTCATTTGTTATTATTTCTTGAGGATTTCACATTTGTGTTCATCAGGAATATTGGCCTGTAGTTTTATTTTCTTGTGGTGTTATTATCTGGTTTGGGTATCAGGTGATGTTGGACTTAGAGAATGAATTTGGAAATGTTCTTGTTTATTTGAAGAATTTAAGAAGGATTGGTTTTAGTTATTGTTACGTGTTTGTTAGAGCATGTGAAGATATAGAGTCTTGGGTTATTTTTTTGTTGGGAGATTTTAAATTACTTGTTAAATCTCCTTATTCATTATTAGCTCAGTCAAGGTTTCTTTTTCTCTTGATTGAGTTTTGTCAAGTTGTTCATTTCTAGGAATTTAGCCATTTATTCAAGGTTATCAAATTTATTGATGTAGAATTGTTTATAGTAATCTGTGAGAGTCCTTCTTATTTTTTAAGTCTTCATTATAATGTTTTATTTTTCATATCCCATTTATTTGACTATTCCCTCTTTTTTCCACTGGTCTAAGGGTTTGCTAATTATCTTGCAAAAACCCAACACTTAGTTTTTTGATCATTCTATCGTTCTCCCCATCTCTATTTTTTTTATTTCTGCTCTAATCTTTATTATTGCTTACCCGCTACTGATTTCAGGCTTAGTTCATTTCCCATTTCCTAATTCTTTGAGGTGTGAAGTTAGATTTTTTTTTCTTGGTATAGACGTCTACTACTGTAAACTGTCTTCTAGTACTTCTTTTCTGTGTCCCATAAGTGGTGTGTGTGTGTGTGTGTGTGTGTGTGTGTTGGGGGATAGTTAGGGCACTTTTAAAATCCTCCTTTGGCTTCCTCTTGGACCCAATAGTTATTCAAGAATTTGGTGAGGTTTATTTTTAAATTTTCATGCATTTTTAAACAAAGATAAGAAATATATTTCTTATAGTTCTAGGGGCTGGGAAGTTCAAATTAAGGGCCCAAATGCAATGAGGACCTTCTTGCTGTATCTTCCCTTTGCACAGATGAAAAGCAAGAGGTCAAACTGACAGTCCTAACCCTATTGCAGTCAACATTATTCCATTCATGGGGTGGGCCCTCATGATCCAAATATCTTCTGTCAGTCCCACCTCCCACCCAACACTGTTGTACTAGGGACCAAATTCATCAGATTTTAGCTAATGGTTTTCTTTTACATCAAATAAAGGTCAAGAAAGATCCTTGGTATGATTTTGATGCTCTTAAATTTGTTAAGGTTTATTTTGTGATATAGCATGTCATCTATCACATGAAGAATGTTCCATCTGTATTTGAGTAAAAAGTAGAGTCTTCTGAGACAGTTTCGGGCCAGCCTCAAGCAACTTGGTGGTACCCTGTCTCGATTTTTTTTTTTAATTGAAGGGGATGTGCTGAAGATGTATCTCAGTGGTAAAGTGCACCTGGTTCAATCCCCAGTACAAAAACAAACAAACAAACAAAGAAAACAGCCATAGTCTTCTGTCATTTGGTAAAAAGTTTTGAATGTCTGTTGAGTCCATTTGGTTTACAGCATTGTTCAAATTAACTACTTTGACTGGAATTTGTATCCACTATTGAAAGTATAGAATTGAAGCCTCCTAATATTACTATATTATTGACAGTTTCTCTCTGTAGATCTGTTAATATTTATTTTATGCATTTAGGTGTTTGATGTTGGGTCCATGTCTTGTTGAATAGAAATAGAGAAAAAAAGGAAATAAATAGAAAAAAAATAAGACGAGTAAATAGAAGAAGAAAAAAGTAACCAAATGACAAAAGTAAGTTCTTACTGATCAACGTGACTTCAAATGTAGGTGGATTGAACTCCCCAATGAAAACACAGAGAGTAGCTAAGTAGGTTCTTTTAAAAATGATAGCTTGCTATGCTGTCTACAGCACATGCACAGGCTGAAATCAATGACATGCACAAAGATATTTGATGCAAATTGTAGTAAAAAGAAAACAAAGATGACAACACTTACATGACACAAAATATACTTTATGTTAAAACTGATCATCTTTATAGAGATAAAGATGATCACTATATAATGATAGAAGACTGAATTCAAGAGAAATATATAATAATTACAAAATTACATAATTTAAATAATATTTCTGCCAACTTTTTTTTCTCTTATCCATCTTAAATTCTCATAATGCATGTATTAGTCCATTTGGTGTGGTCCTGTAACTACTATAGGCTTTCTTAGCTGCTTTTCATTCTTTTCTTAGCATTTTCCAGAACACGTATAATGTTTATTAACTATAGTTGCCACGTATTGCAATAGAGCTCTTGAACTTATTCCTTTGATCTAACTGAAATTTTATATCCTTTGACCAATAGCTCCCCAACTCTCCCTGAGCCTCTAGTCACCATATTTCTATCCTACGCTTCTATGAGTTTAACATTTTTAATTTTCCCATATAAGGGAAACCATGCAGCATTTGTCTTTTGAGCCTAGTTTTATTTCCTTATTTCTTGGTTGAAAAACACCATATTTCTGGTTGAGCTTATGAGAAACTGCTCAGTGTGTTTCAACATCTGTGTGCTTTCTACTGTGTTATCTTTGGTTGGATGTTGGTGAATTTTATACAACTGGGGTTTTCAATTGCCTGGAGCATTTTTGCTTTCTGTTTGAGTAATTTCTTGTTAATTGAGAGTGACCATGAAATCCTGTAGTGCACTTGGACATACTTTTGGAAAAGTGCAGATGATTGGATTGAATTTGCAACAGGGTAGACTACAAATGTTGGAGTGTTCACACAGGTACTTTTTTGCGCTGTTCACCAAGTAGTGTTGTCCAGCTCAATCTCAAACTTATCCATCTTCCCAAGAACCACCCTTACTTTTCTCACCCAGACCTTGAAGAAGATCTTTAGGCTTTAACTTGATAATCGTTTCCTTAGGAAGATCTTCCTTGAACACTCTCACTTCCACCCATTGTAAGCCTTGGCCCGTTGAATAGACATATAGCACCATGTCTTTTCTTATAGAGCTTACCACTATTTTATTTTTGTGTATTTATTTATTTATTTATTGCAGTGCTAGTGAACCTAGGACCTCATGCTTTGTAGGCAAGCACTCTGCCACTACGACCCATCTCCAGCCCAACTACTTTTTGTTTTTTTAATAATTGAATTTTTGCATCCTGAGTCCAGAGGCACTATCTGGACTTTGATGGCAGACTTTTTTTGTTTTAAATATTAGTTCTGCCCCTAATACACTTTTAATATCTGATAAATTAAACTCAAAGTGCCTTAGTCTCCTCATCTGTGACAGGAATGATAGTACCTATCATAAAGGGTACCATATGCAATGTGTTTAATAAAGGGCTTGGTAAATTATATTGAATAGTTAGTTATCATCATTGTTACAGGATGACACTGTGCTGATACATATTAATGCTTAAAGAACATTTGTTAAAAAGAGAGAGAGAGAAATCACTCAGGTTTTGACTGCAGCCCGATGGTTATTCCAGTCCCCCAGATGAATGCAAACTTTTATCAAAAAGGTTGTTCACAAAAAAAAAGTCACTCACTAGCAAAGAGACAATAGGAGGATGGGATAAGTCATTGACCTTTTGGTTAAGGTTCCTAAAAATTGCTCTTATCTGGGGAAATAGCGTTGGGGGAGTTGCCCACTTGTATAAACCTCATGTACCTGTACTGTGAGAATTGAAGGACTTCAGAAGTCAGGGAAGTGAAGATTTCTGGGAAGAACTAGTCTCAAAAGCGCTGCCTCTACCAAGCAATCTGGAGAGAATGGTTTTTGGAGAAGGAAACCTGAGTCTGAAACACTAAGATACGTGACTCTGCACCAGGCAACAACGCTCTAAAAAACACTTGTAAGAACCAGTTTCAGGAGATTTTTATCCAGGGGACTTTTAATTAGTTCCTGATGTTTGATCATTGGATTTGCTTTCCCAGCTTTGGAAATGTCTACCTTGTTCTTAGGGCAAAAAAAAATCAAGGCTGTCAGTCAGATCAAGTTCTATATAAAAATTATGAAAACTCTTATTTCTGTGAGTGGCATAGAAAAGGGATTGGACCAGACCTGGTGAAACCATGCCTCTCCCTTCAAAATCCAGATTCCACGTAAGCATAGAGTCAGTGAAGTCTGGTGTCTGGCATAGTTTATTATCTGGACTAGTTGAGGCTGGATTGAGAAGCTCCAGATGTGCAGGGTGGGGAGGAGCACTGGTAAGTAGGAGAACAGAGATTTTCTTTTCTATTTTCCTTCAGGTTTTTCTTTTCTGAAATGTTGGTTTTATTCATCTATCTATTTATCTATCTATGTATTTATTTTTACAGCAAATTAACGTGACCACTATTCTGCACACATTTCTCAATGAGGCAAATTCTAATACAGCCTATTTTAAGTGTTTTGGGGTCTGAAAAGTTAGTAGTTCTAACTCTCAAAATAGAGTTGTGAAAAAAATGGACCCCTTTTTCTTACTAGTTTTCATCTATTGTACAAGAACAAACTATGACATTTATACACCAATATTTTTTTTCTGATGCTAACCTAAACGCCACAATTAGCAAGTGAGTTTGAAAAAATTTTAGATCTATTTTTTTTTTTTAGTTTTAGATGGACACAATACCTTTGTTTTATTTATTTATTTATTTATTTATATGTGGTGCTGAGGATCCAACCCAGTGCCTCACACCTGCTAGGCAAGTGCTCTACCTCTGAGCCACAACCCCAGCCCCCGAATTTTGGATTTCAAGTGGACACTTCTTTGAAATTTCATAACATATCTTTAAAAAAAGTATCTTCCTACATGACTTTATGTCCATCTTTCTCCTCTTATACCTTATTCTCTTTCCTCCTTTCCTTGTTCCTATTTCACTTTCTTCTCCTTTCTCTCTCTTATTATCCTTCCTCTATTCTCTCCACTCCTTCCTTTTTTATGTTATATATTTCTACATAGCCTTTCTTGCATTGTCTTTAAATGTCTTATAACTTCCAATATTGGCAGCACCATAGAAACAAAGATTAATCTACTAAGCATTTATCTAAATAGTGATCTAGGTTTAATATTTTCTGAAAATCTCCACATTCAGTCATAAGAGTCCAATTGGGAAAGATTACATCTTCTATTTTTTTTTGCATGTGGCTTTAGAAAATAAATTAATGAAATGAATGAACACTAAGTCCTACAAAATGAGAAAACAAAAAGAGCAATAATTAAATTTCTATGTTAAGGATACTTTTCCTTATTTCTCTTTTTATTCTGATGACTTTTATTTTTGACATTTGTCCTTGTCTCTCTTGTTTCTCTCACTCTGTCAGCTATGTTTTCAGATCCTTTGCCTTTTGAAAATGTTCAGTGACAATTTTTAGTTTTATTTAGGGATACTTGCATGAGAACAGTAAATCATCCAACAACAGCAGTAGGCCGAAAGAGCTTTTAATCTTTATAGCAATCCTAAACGCAAGTACATTTATCTCTATGTTAACAGATAAAAACATGAAGCACAGAGCTGTAAAGTAAATATTGTGTTGTCAGTAATGGTTAGATTCAGGACTCCAAACTATCTTTGGATTGTCAGCGTATTTCTCTTTCTTTGACTTTAGTGTTTTTCTGTCTTCTTCCTCTTATTTTACCTCTTCCATTTTAACTCCCCTTTGCCTCTTTTCTTCTTCTCCTTCTCTCAGTAAATGTTTTACAAATGTTTACATTTTAGTCATTTTAAACTAAAAAAAAAAATGAGCTTAAGTGTAGTGAAGGAGGACTTTTGCTTTCAAGGACTCATAGTGTTGAACACAGATAGAGGAGCAGGAGACCATAGTGCAATGGACATTTACCGCAATGCCTGGGATTGCTCAGACACAGCCGCACACTTTGAAGTTCTGAAAAAACTGAAAAGTTTCTAGATGACAAAGTAGGAAAAAGAATAACTCACGAAGGATCTCCGTGTGTCCCTCAGTTTTTGTGGGACTTAAATTTAGTCTAACCGTTTTCTTTTTTTAGAGAGAGAGAGGGGAGAGAGAGAGAGAGAGAGAAAGAGAGAGAGAGAGAGAGAATTTTTTAATATTTATTTTTTAGTTTTTTCGGTGGACACAACATCTTTGTTTGTATGTGGTGCTGAGGATTGAACCTGGGCTGCACACATGCCAGGCGAGCGCACTACCACTTGAGCCACATCCCCAGCCCCAGTCTATCCATTTTCTTCTGGTATATCCACCTACTCTGGTAAAACACATGTGTGCTAGTTTCTGTCCACATCTTACATTGGCTCTTGAAACATGGTGCATAGTATTTTTCTTTTCTTATTTTAAAAACTACACATTTTGGGTTTACTATAGAAGATAGAAAACCCATCAGGAAAGTATAGAGAAGAAAATGAATACACCTACCTTGTCATTTGTACAATATGAAGAACAGTTAACATGGTTTTGTGCTCGTTTTTCCTATGTAATAGACTATGTAAATAGGACTTATTTATTCACAAAGTAAAAGTCTTTTTATTAAGAAGGAGTATGACTCTTTTTTTCAGGATAGTTACCTGCAACATAAACTGAATTCTTGGTGAAGATGAATAATGTGACGGAGTTCATCCTTTTGGGTTTGACCCCAAACACGGAGCTTCAGAAATTCTCATTTGTTGTCTTTTTAACTGTCTACTTGGCCACCCTGGCAGGAAACCTGCTCATCATGGTTACCATCAGCACCAGCAGAGCCCTCAGATCCCCCATGTACTTCTTCCTGTCTTACTTATCCCTTCTCGATGGCTGCTGTTCTTCCTCTATGACTCCTAAAATGCTAGCTGACTCTCTTTCTGTGAACAAAACCATATCTTTTCATGGATGCATGGCTCAAGTCTTTGCTGAGCATCTTTTCGGGGCTGCTGAAATTATTCTTCTCACAGTGATGGCCTACGACCGCTATGTGGCCATCTGTAAACCCCTGCGCTACAGGATCGTCATGAACCACCAGGTGTGTAACCTCCTGGTGGCAGTGGCCTGGGCTGGAGGCTTTGTCCATGCAACCGTTCAGATCCTCTTCACTGTCTGGCTACCTTTCTGTGGCCCCAATATCATAGACCACTTTATGTGTGACTTGAATCCTTTGTTGAAACTTGTCTGCATGGACACCCACACCCTTGGACTCTTTGTTGCTGCCAACAGTGGGTTCATCTGTCTATTGAACTTTCTCCTCTTGATAGTCTCTTATGCAGTCATCCTATACACTCTGAAGTCTCACAGCTTGGAGGGAAGGCGTAAAGCCCTCTCCACCTGTGTCTCTCACATCACCGTGGTTATCTTATTCTTTGTACCCTGCATATTTGTGTATCTGCGCCCAGTGACCACCTTCTCCATTGATAAAGCTGTGGCTGTATTTTATACCATGATAACTCCTATGCTCAACCCTTTAATCTACACCCTCAGGAATGCAGAGGTGAAAAATGCTATGAAGAAACTCTGGGTCAAAAGTTAATGTCAGTGAAGAAACAATCACAAAATGTAAGATCATTTATTCTTCAATTATTGAAGAGAAAAGCCTAAAATATTTAAGGTTGTGAGCTAAGTGATGAATATGTCGAAGGTGATATTGTTGGTATGTAACTCCTATGAGTAAAGGCTTAGGCAATACATCGTTTTTCATTATGAAAATATCCCATTCAGGTTCATTTACTGCCTGTTTGGTAATCAAGCTTTTGTGCACTGTCGAAGTTAGTTAATATTCTTGTCAAAGTGCATATTTCCAGGATATAGCTCTAGAAATATAGCAGGACCACTAGTGGACAGGTATATATGCATTTTAAATAAATTATCTAGAAGTTTTTAAATGGGTAATCTACATACATACTTTGAGCAATACTGGTATAAATTATGCTTGCACCCTTATCCTATTAATGAATCATCTTCCTGAAGAGTTCCTGGAAAGTATCTTTCATTGTAGAAAATATGAGAATTATGAACTCTCAATTTTTCATAAATCATGCAATGCATATTCACTGCTTTTGTAATTTCACAGTAAAAATGAAGTATTCTGGGCTGGGGCTGTAGCTCAGTGGCTGAAGGCTTGCCTAGCATGCATGAGGAACTGGGTTCTGTCCTTAGCACCACATAAAAATGAAACAAAGAAAATAAAGACATTCTGTTCATCTACAACTACAAAAAATTAAAATGAAGTATTCTGAAAACACGGAGAGATTATGAATATTTATTTTTCATCTTCTCTTCTTGTTCATTCTAATTTTTGTCTTCTCTGGTCTGATTCTTTATGCCTTTTCCTCCAAAGTGCAAATTTACCATGTATTAAAGATGCATTATTTTGACTCATACATAATAATCCTAATTGGTCCTTCACTCTGGGAGCCTTGTTTTCAAAGTTTTGCTTTGTGAAGATAATTTTTGAAAGCACATTTTTGTGGAATGGGTAATAGTCTTCTGTCACGGTTAAGAGCAGAGATTCAGAGGTCCAAACTTAGTTTTGCCATAGATGGTATGTTTTTTTTTAATCACACTTCTATAAGTTTGAGTTAAAGAGGGATGATAGAGATATTTTCAGAATCAAATACATAATCCTTGTAAAGTTCTTAATACTAAATGCTTAAGAGCACTTAGCTGTTATGAGCATTCTTTATTATTGGGGTCTCTGTAACTAAAATCAAGCCTCATTTATCTATTTTTTTAACTTTAGAAGGCATGATCCATAATTTCTGTCCCTGCTGTGATGAATAATACTTTGAACTAACAGGTATTGCAGGAATTTTAGGGTCTGGCTGTGCCTGTGCATGCCTGTTCATTGCTAAGCTGTTCCCTCCTGGTTTTCTGATCCCTTTTGGTCCCATACCTTTGTCCTTGGGGTTGATCCACTTATGGGTTTGGTTGTCCTCTGACAAGCCTTGTTTGAAGGATCAACAGATGATTTTATTGTGAATCTGGGTCAATTGTTAGGCAACCAGAATATGAAAAGACGTGAAGTGAGACATTGTTCAGAGAAGATCATGTGGCACAGAGATAACAGCCATCTCTGGAGTCAGATTCCCTGAGTTCAGATGTGACCTGGACAAATTGCTTAATCTGTTTATCTTGCATTTTCTTCATCTGTGGAAATGAGACTGATAGTTCCTCTCTCATAAATGTGTGGGTTCAACTAAATGAATTAATATTTGCTAAGTGCTTATTATCAGGTCAGACACATGGTAAATACTGTGAAAGTGGTTTTTTAAGGGCAAATATTATTGACTGATGCTGACCCAATGTCTAGTTGGTCAGATTTTGCCTTATATATCATTTAGAAATAGCAGAATCCTCATTATATCTGTATCAGACCCTCTGTGGATCTTGCCCTTATCCCTTTCTCCTCAGGTAAAAAAGATATCTTCTTTTTATATTGATTCTTTTTAGTTACACATAACAAAGGATCCATTTTGACATCTTTGTTTATGAGCAATATTATGTCATATAACTTTTCCCTTTAACTTTAGGCAAGGAAATTATTGACTCAAAGCACCATTATTTTGGTATCGGAAAGTCCTGCTGAAGGTTTGGATGATGTGGAAGGATTTGGGATAGGAGATCAATAGAGCTGGGATTGGGTTCTCTTTGACTGGCTTATGTAACATTGTGTGTATTTCACAATCTCTCAAAGTTTATTTTAATCTTAGTTCATAATGTGTATAATTAAAAGTTCATATTATAAGTCCATAATATGTATAATTAGTTCATAATATGTATAATTTTGGCATATGTACTATAGTTAGTACATATTCCATAGAATTACTTTAATTAAGCCTTGGATGAGATATTGCATACAAAGTATAAAGGATAGTGCTTGTCACTCAGTGGGTATGTAATAAATATCATAATCTTCATTGTTTCCTTTTTTCTTCATCAGTGTCTCATTTCCATCTGTCTTCTTAAAAGAACTTCATGATTTATGTTTATTTTTAACTATATGTAGATATGGTATTAGGAGACTATGAAGAACTTTATAAATTCTTAGAATAACCATCTATTCCTCAAATTAATGCAAGATGTATAACATGAGCTGTGAACAGTTCACCTTTTAAAAAACTGAACTTCTACAAAATTAAAAACATGTTGAGAAAGACCTCAAAATTTAGTACAGATTCAAATTTGTTAGACTCCAAACATAAGTGAGATCATGTGGTAGTTTATTTTCTGTTCCTGGCTTATTTTATTTATTATAATGACATCCAGTCCCTTTCATGTTGCTGTAAATGACAAGATTTCATTATTTTTTGTTACAGAATAATATTCCATTGTATATATATGTACCATATTTTCTTTAACCAATCACCAGTTGATGGACACTTAAGTTCTTCCATTTCTTGGCTGTTATACATAGTGCCTCTGTGAACATGGCAAAGCAGATAGCTCTTCAATATACTAATTTAATTTCCTTTATATATATATACTCAGAAGTGGAACTGCAGGATCATATGATAGTTCTATTTTTGAATTTTCAAGGAACTTCCATGCTGATTTCCACAGTGGCTTTATTAATTTACATTCCCACCAGAAGTGTTCAAGGGTTCCCTTTGCTCCACATCTCTGCAAGCACTTGATTTCATAGAAGTTGAGTAAAATTTTTTTCAGAGGCCAGGAGTAGTGAGGATGAGATAGAGAAAGGTTGATCAGAGGGGAGTACATTTCATTTAGAAGAAAGGAGTTCTACTGTGCGATGGCAGAGTAGAGGGACTGTACATCATAATGACGTACTGTACATTTTTAAAAGCTACAAAAAGGGATTTTGAAAGCTTTCACCATAAAGTGATAAATATTCAAAGATATAAATATTTTAATCTGATTTAAACATTGTACCATGTATACACATATTGAAACATTACATGGTATCACATTAATATGTGTAACTTTTAATATCTATGCACCCATTAAAGTATATTGAAAAAGAAATTAAGCTTAAAAAATGAAAAATTAGGAAGCTGTACTACCATAACTCAAAATTGCGGTAAAACCTACTACAACTTACTACTATGTGGCTCATGTTACAAGTCTCATTTAGTCCCCACAAGAGCCTTCTGAAAGACATAAGGTTTTTCCCCTGGTTTTCAAATTGATTGATGGAAGCTTGGAAAGTTAAAATGAGTTCCTTTTGGTCACAAAGGTAGCAAATACCTGAGGGGAGATTTGATTCTGTGAAGCTTTGTTTCAAGACCTGTGCTCTCAAACCCTGCAGTATATACCATAATAATGAGACGAACCCTAATCGAGGGACTTTCTACTGAGGGATATGGGCAATATGTGCACAAACATACACAAAAGGGATAAACCCAGAGCGGAAATGCCTTTAAAAAGTGAAACAAATGATAAGATAGCAACTCAGAAGGTAGAGGTGCCACTTTATGTTGGGTGTTGAAAGAAGATTCCAGAACAAGAATTATAGTGTTTATCTAACCATGTCAAGAATGGAGACAATAAGCAAAGGCCTGAGTAAAACCACTAGCAAGGAGTTTCTGTATATGCGAAGGGGAATTTTACCCAGCCTGGATGAATGTCATTACTCTCTTCCAACTTTAGTTCAGTTCCAATTAAAATCAGGATAAAATAGGTATTCAAGCAACCATCCTGCTCCCTCCTCCTGGAAGACTTGGGGTACACTTCCTGGCAGTTGCTCTTTTTTTGATGAACTCTAGTGTTGTCAACATTGATCTCTACTTTCTTTTCTCCTTTTATTACATTTTTTTTAAATTTTTTGGTACTGGGGATTGAACCCAGGGGCACTTAACCACTGAGTCACATCCTCAACCCTTTTTTATATTTTATTTAGAGATAAGGTTTCACTAAGTTGCTGAGGCTGGCTTTGAACTCATGGTCCTCCTGACTCCGCCTCCCAAGCTGCTGAGATTACAAGCATGTGCCACCGGACCCAGATGATCTCTACTTTCCTTCTGCATTGCCTTCTTTTATTTTAATTTATATTGCTTCCATGTGAAAGCATTGCCTGAAAAACTGCGCTGATCAGAAGAAGGCAAACCATTGGTAACTAGAATGCTTCTGAAATTGGTGACTTTCCCTTCTTTGTAACCAAGTGAAATGGGGATTCTCAGATCGGTTTAGTATATCAACCAGGGTCCTTAGCTGCCGACTTGGCATCATTGGTAGTTTAACTGTAAGAGATTTATAATGTCAGTTAGAAAACCTAAAGAACCTTTGGAAGGGTTAGAGTCACAGAGTGGTGAACAGACAGGAATAATTCGCAGAAGCACATCTGCTAGGATAGACCTGCTGGGGAGAGTGCTGAGGTGCTGAGATCGTGACCACGTGGTCACTGGCAAACTCAAAGGTGCTACTGCTTCCCTGACCTCAGAACCACTCATACACTGTTGTCATAGAAGAATTCAGTCTCATGGCGAGTTTCTAACTTACAGACTTCACAGATGCTACTAGTTGGCAGGACCTAAGTCACATGTCTGTACGCAAGGGCAGAGGATGGAGAAATGTAGTTTTGGAATTGTATAGACTCACATTTTGGAAACTAATGACGTGTTCAGGATGTTCATGCTCCTCATTGTCACCATCGCTGGCAATGGATCTCATAGATAGGTTTTATTTATCCCATTAAGAGATATTTGTTCCTACCATGAGTTGAATACCCAGGTCTATGACCTGCACATAGAAAGAAAATCAAAAATAAAGGACAGTGAGGAAGCTAGAAAGTAGGAACATTATTGATACCAGAGACAGTTAGTCAAATATTTAATTTTTACCAAGTACCTGACATCCTGGTTATTGTGGTTAGTTTTGAAATAGAAACACAAATGAATCAAACAGCAACCCACATAGTATAGCATGTGACTTGATTGAAAATCTAGAGTAGCTCCTCTGATTTGATTTTGAGCTTACTAATGGAAGATTTCCTAAATTTAAAAAGAAAAAAAATGCTTCCCTTACATACATCATTGACTCTCATCATTTATAACATTGTGTTTTTTAATTTGTAAACTTAAGACATAAATATGATGCTTTAATATACATGGTGAAGAGATTACAAGTAAATGTGTGTGTGTGTGTGTGTGTGTGTGTGTGTTAGTTTAGTGGGGATTGAATGCAGGGCCTCGTACATGCCAGGCAAGTGCTCTACCACTGAGCTACATTTCCATCCCCTGATAACTCACTTCCACTATTACAGCATTAATCTATATTAACCCTCTTAAAGGTTTCACTTATCAACTCTTTATTTTTAACATGAAATTTTGAGGACATTCAAATGACAGCATAAACTTTTTGATAATTGATTAGCATGCAAATGACACATCAATTTGATCAGAAGTTTGTAGCTTACATTAGGGTTTATTCTTGGTGTTATACTTATATGGTCTTGGAAAAATGTGTATGGCACAGATCTACCCTTATAGCACCTTATAGCACAAGTTCACTGAACTAAAAGTCTTCTGTGCCTCATCTGTTCATCTCTCCCTTCAACTGGTGACAACAACTAGTCTTTTTACTTTCTCCAGTTTTTCCATTTCTATAATGTCAAGTAGTTGGAAACATATAACATGTAGTTTTTTCAGACTGACATCATTCATTGGGTAATGTATATTTAACTTTCATTTATTTATTTTCATGGCTCAGTAGCTCATTATTTTTGATAATGAAAAAATTTCATTGTCTGGATGTAACATTTTATTTATTCATTAACCTACCGAAAGGAATCTTAGTTTCTTCTAAGTTTTAGCAATAACAAATAAGCTGTTACAAACACTTATGCACATGTTTCTATATGAGTATAATTTCTCAACTCTTTTGGATAATCACCATTGGAGCCCAATTGTTTGCTTTTATGTTAGAATTATGTTTAGCTTTATAAGAAACTGTTAAACTGTCTTGTGAAGTCACAGACATATGTATCTATTCTGCAGTCTACTGCCTATCCCTTTACATTTCAACTGTCTTGTTACATAACTTTTTATTATAGTCTTGGAGTTAGGTAGTGGTAGTGATCCAAATTTATTCTTTTCTCAAAATTTTTTTTACCTATTCAGAGTCTTTGCCTTGCCATATAACTTCATAGTTTGTCAGTATCCTTAAATCACTTTACAGGAGTTTGATTATAGAGTTGCATTGGATGAAAAGATCAAAACTGTGAAGAATGGACATTTTTGAGTGTTTCTGTCCTTGAATGTGAAATTTATCTTCATTAATGTAGTCTTTTGATTTATTCATCAGCACTTTGTAGTTTTCCTTATCTAAACTTTGTAGCTATTTGTTCTATATACACATAAATATACTATTCTGGAGTGCTAAAGTAAATGATATTGTTTTTAGTTTCCAATTCCACTTGATCATTTCTGATTTATATAGAAATTAACTGACTTTTGAACATTAAGCGTGTATCCTGCAGCTTTGTTGTAATCATTTATTAGCTCCAGATTGTTGTAGATTTTTCTTAGGTTTTCTTTATGTAATCACATTATCATCAAAGACAGTTTTATTTATTCCTATCATCATATCTTTTCTTTTATTTTTTTTTTCTTGTCTTATTGCATTAGCCAGGGCTTCCAGTATGAAGTTGAAAAGCAATGAGGGAATTTCTTTTCCTTATTTATAATCTTAACAGGGAATCATCTAGCTTATCACTATTAGGGATGATATCAGCTTTACGTTTCTTGTAGATGTTCTTTATTAAATTTAAAACGTTTCTTACTGAGAGCTTTTGCAATGGAGGACTGTTTTTATTTAAATGATTTTTTTCTAGGTCCTTTGATATAGTGTTTTATCTTATTTATCCTTCAGACTGATGAATTACATTAATTAACATGTGGATGTTGAACCAGCCTTGCATACGTGGGATAATCTCAATTGGTCATGATGAATTATTCTTCTTATACATTTTAATTTGAGTTACTAATAATTGTTGAAATTTTTTTATAATTCCAGCAACTGGAAGTTCTTCTTAATCTCAGAAATTCAAATTCATTAGTAAGATCTGTAATGCCTTTATGTTGGTTCTTACCAGTGTCTTCAACTTCACTTTGTTCTGTCTTTTCCCTACCCTATTACCTCTAAGGGACAGTGACCTTTCAGTGTTTTGAACTTGCCTAGCCCTAGACAACGTTGGATCTTCCCACATATAACAGTGCTTCCCATAGAAGTTACTAATGTCTCATCCTTTGGACTTCAGTTTAAATATCACCTTTGAAAAGGACTTTTTATAATTACCTGATTCACAGAGTACCTCACTTCTATTTCCTTCACAATAACCTGTTAGTTTTCTTATTAATACCGATCACAGATTACAATTACTTTTATAGATAAGTCCCATTTTCATTTTGTGACTTAATTTCAAGATACAAACCCAGTGCAGATAGGACTATGTTCCAATGTTTTCTATTTTATTAACTATTGTGTCTTAATAGAACAGAGCTTGAAACAAATAAGATGTATTATATATTTTTAAATTAATGAACAAAAACAGATACTTAAGTACTTAATAAAACTAAAAAATATATTTTAAAATATATCTAATCCCACACTAAGAGGCAGGAAAAATTGAGATAGATGAAAAATTATTTTTTCCCTGGCAAAGCAGAGAAATAATTGATAAATCCATCTTCTGTGAAGCAAATTAATAGGATTGGTAGTTTAAACATGACTGCCAATTGTCCCACAATGTTTTTGAGATAATTTTCCTGGCTGTATCTTCCTGATCTTAGTTATGTGATCAATCTAATGATATCTTTCTATTTAGGTGTTCTTTTGAAAATTTGTGGAAAATCCCAGTGAAAGCAATTAAATACAAACCAGTCCTGGACACACTCCATTTGCAGGACTCCATGATTATTGTGCTTTCATGGTATAAAATGTTCAGTGATCTTTGCCCCTGTTGAGTAAAAGATGCTGTTCTCTCAGTAGTTGATATAATTATTTCAGAAGATGTCCTAGTATGCTTACAGCATGATAACAAGAATGTTATCTTCAATTCTCAAATACAAGTATCTGGCCATAACAACACAAGAGAGAAGATGGGATAAATGGCTGAATGGTGGTTATTTCTAGTAACCTTATAAAAGTTACTGGAAAAGAACTTAGAAACCTTTACATGTTAAAAAGGCTAACTGTTATCTTCTTTGGGATACATACAATTTGTATTTTTTATAAATTATTTTATAAAAGAAAGTTTTAATTTTTGCTTGTACCATGGAATTCCTTTGAAATAGGTTTACAATGCAAGTAATGGTTTCTGCAATCTTTATAAATCTGGGGAAAATATACAGATATAGCCGTATGATTTCAAATACATCCTCAAGGAATAATGCAATTTTTTTTCCTAGATGGGACAGGGATGTCCCTCTATTCATGAAAAAGGCAAAAATATTCTCCATACTGTAAATAAGCTTTTAAAGATAAGACTTTACAATAATGAGCAAAAACCAGACATTGTGATTATGAGAATTTTTCATTACATAGGAAATTATGTAATCACTTGTATTTATAAGAATTTAATGTTTAAAAAAATCTTCTGCAGACAGAGAGTGGCTTGTCAAGTATTATATGATAGTTGCCATGAATATATTTGAAAAATTAAGTCAGTTGTGACCTCAGTAGTTAGGCTTCCATCTGGAAAAAATAGAAGACTCATGATGAGAAGCTGATTCCTCAGTCAACATCAAAATTTCTGTCCTTTGAAGACATGGACCCTGGTGTAGACCCCAGAGACTTGATGAACTAGTGGACACATTTGGATGGCCTGAAGTCCACCTCATTTGATATGCATGACACAGGTAGGTTCTCTACAAATGCTTGTTGTTTGATGAGTATATAAAACACTGGACATACTACAAAATTTGCACAATATTTAACATTATTTTAGAGATTGTGATATCTGCCTCTGCTCTCTGAAGTTGGCATCTACCAAAGAATAATGGAACTGTGGAAATGGAAAATCATTTTGGGTATTTGAGAAGAAGAAACTGACTTGAGCAGATGAACATGGAGAATTGCAAGAGATGAACTTGGGCAGTGGCCTGGATTCCAGTCATCTGTGGTTTCTAAGTCAAGGTAGGGAGAATAGACTTTATTGAGCATGTAGTAGGAATATCTAGGGGTTTTGAGCAAAGGAGTAATATGATCAGAATAATATTTAAAGAGATAATTTGGGGTACTTCAGGAAATCAATTTGTTGAAGGCTAAAATGAAACTAAATAGACCTCACGGGGTCAACTGCAGTAGACAGGGGACGTAAGGGGATATAATGAGAATGATCAGATTTGCAATATATTTATAAGGAAAGATTCATTAGAACTTATTAAATATATAACTAAGTAACATGAGAGGAATAAAGGAGTGAAGATATAGCCATATGATTTCAAATACATCCTCAAGGAATAATGCAATTTTTTTCCTAGAACTTGAGAACTATGAGAACTTGAACTGAAAAAGAGCAGGGAAGAAAGTACCATTTTGTTAGAGAAAAAGAGCTGGGAAGAAAGTATCATTTCATTAGAAGGAAGAGATTTATTGTAAAAATAACAATAATAATAAACAGATTACTTGTACATACTGCATGGGTACCTAACTAGAGATGTCAATTCATTAATTGCAGATACTATTCTGAAAATTATGAGAGAGATTGTGTTGAAGATAGACAATTTCAGTGCTTTCTTCATTTCTAGGTTAGGAGAAAGAGAGCAATCCAAATAAAGACACTAACAAGGGAGTTAAATGAATTGGAGGATATCTGAGATTGTGAAAATAGGGATCACACAGTGTGTCACATGAAAGTAGTATGGTTTTATTGTGCCTCTTCTTTTCCCTTCAGAATTATGTGTTATAGTCCTAACCTCCAGTACCTCAGAGTGTGACTTTGTTTAGGCACAGGGTCTTCGTGGAGTTACTCAAGTGAAAATATAAAGTCTTTAGGGTGGGAACCACTTATAATAGACTTATCAGAAGGGGACATGTGGACACTGGGAGAATGATACATGCAACGTTGGTCACCTACCATCCAAGGAAAGAGGCTTAGAACAGTGCTTTCCCTCACGGGAGACACTGCTATTGTTAATAACACCCGCTTTGTGCTTCGTTTTTATAACAGCCCTACCAAAAGAACACAGATTTTGCTACTGGGAACTGGAGTGCTGGTGCAATAAATATCTTAAAAAAATGTGGAAGTAGCTCTGGGATTGGGTAAAGGTTAGATGCTGAAAGACTTTGGGGATACATGAAAAAATAGCTTAGGTTGGCTGAAAGAGACTATGGATAGAAATATGCACATCCAAAGGAGATTCTGGTGAGGACTCAGAAAGGAAAGAGGAGACCTCTAGTGAAAGCACCCATCATCCTAGAGAAGGCATTCCTCATTGTGGACAGAATGTTCCTAGAAAAATCAATACCAGATGCTTGGGGTTGAGGCGTCCTGTGAACACAAAGGACATGTTATTGGAAAGTACAGGAAAGACAAGTATTGTTTTAAAGTCATAGCACTAGCAACTACTGGTTTTGATTCATACTCCCAATTTATGTAATTTAGTTTACTCACTGTAAACAGGTAACTTATTTAAGTGGGTCTTCAGTGTCACATCATGTGGCTTTACACATGATACACTTTCTCATTGAATTTCCTTCTCATTCCCTCTTGTTATATCATTTCTTCTTTAAAATTAATTCAAGTATTGCTTCCTGTGATAAACCCTTTCACATCCAAGTCAGCTTAGAAATTCCAGTTGTGTTAATCCTTGGTATGTCATAAATAAGTGAATTTACTATTGTACATCTCTATTTGGTCTTTAAATACTGACCCCCATCACTGTGTATCAAATCAGGACTGAAAACTTTGTCTAATTCCACTTGTTAACCTAGATATCTATAGCAGGTAACTTGACACAGACAGATGATACATACATATAAACACATAACTTCACACACACTTACTTACACACACACACACACACACACATACATATGATAAGTGGGTTAATGAATAAAGATTAAGATTGTGATAGTTCTAAGTATTTTTTCCTTATTTCGTAGGTAAGCTGCTTTTAATATCAAAAGTCATCATCAATAAAAGAATACATGGAACAGAGGAATAATGTAACTTACTTTGTCCTCTTGGGCCTCACACAGAATCCAAAGGAGCAGAAAGTACTTTTTGCTATGTTCTTGCTCTTCTACATCTTGACCATGGTGGGAAATCTGCTCATCATTATGACCATAGCCTTCAGTAAGACCCTGGGCTCACCAATGTACTTCTTTCTTGCTAGCTTATCATTTATGGATGTCATTCATTCATCAGTCACTTCGCCAAAATTGATTGTGGACTTGTTCTTTGGGAAAAATACCATATCTTTTAAGTTTTGTATGACTCAGCTTTTTACAGGACACTTTTTAGGTGGATCAGAGGCCTTTCTTCTGTTGGCGATGGCTTATGACCGCTATGTGGCCATCTGTAAGCCTTTGTATTATTTGGTTATCATGAGGCCATGGGTGTGTGTTGTGCTGCTGGTAGTTTCCTGGGTTGGAGGATTTCTGCACTCAGTAATTCAACTAAGCACCATTTATGGACTTCCATTCTGTGGCCCCAATGTCATTGACCACTTTATATGTGATATGTATCCCTTATTGAAACTCATCTGTGTTGACACCTATGTCATTGGCCTCTTAGTGATGGCCAATGGAGGACTCATCTGCACAACTGTGTTTCTGCTCTTACTCGTGTCTTATGCCATTGTTTTGCACTCTCTAAAGAACTTGAGTCAAGAAGGGAGGCGGAAAGCTCTCTCCACCTGTGGCTCCCACATCACGGTGGTTGTCTTCTTCTTTGTTCCCTGTGTTTTCATATACACAAGACCAGCCAAGACTTTCCCCATTGACAAACCATTGAGTGTGTTTTATACAGTCATAACCCCCATGCTGAATCCCTTCATCTACACTCTGAGAAATTCAGAGATGACAAATGCTATGAAGAGACTCTGGGGAGGAAAATTCATATCAGATAGAAAATAAATGAGTTGCACCTGGAAACTTGTAATGTACATAGAGCAGAGTCAATAAATGTGCAATTTATATAGCATTACGCTGATTTTCTCTCGATTTCTATACTCATTTTATTCCTTATTTTGTAATCCTTCTATTTTTAGATTCTTTTATGTTGATTCTTTTTATTTTGCTTGCTAAATATTTAATGCTATATTATTTTGATTTAAATTATATAACATGAGATTTTCAGTGTAAAGTTTTATTTTTTGAAATATAAAAATAAGTATAATAGATACTTATAAATATTAAAAAATGGAACCCAGGGCCTGAGGAGGTAGCTCAGTGGTAGAATGCTTGTCCAGCACCCCAAATACAGAACAAATCAAAAACAAAGAACCCATACAAATGATACGATTGTGGAACAAATCTTCCCATCTCTCACAAGGTTTCCTAGTGCCACTCTGAGCTGCAGTAACTGAAATGCTCTTCAGAGATTCTTCAAATGAGAATTTTCACTCTCATACAGGCATATTGACACATAAGCACAAGTGGCTACATTTTTATGTATGAAAGTTTGCATTCCCTCTCAGCCTCTTGGCCATCTTCCTATTATGATCCACATAGATGCACCACATTTTCAGTTTTCCTTTTATTATATAACACCTTATAAAATTTTTATAAAATTAGCATCCAGTCCTCTTCATGTTGCTCCCAACATTTTTCAATAACAAATAATTCTGCAATAAAGTAATTTTTATGCCTGAATTTGGGTTCTGTTATGGTCAGTAGTGCCTTATATTTCTTTCACAGATATCTGATTCTTTAAAATGTAGTCCTTTGGAGTTTGTCTTTTATGTTAGTTCTGTAAATGAGATCTTTATTTCTATTGTATTTTCTAAGTATAGATGGCTTAGATAAAGGACATTTACATTTGTTTTGTCCATTTGGAAGTAAGAATAGTATTCACAGTGCATAGTTCACCCTATTTAGACTACAGTTCTTTAAGTTTTGACAAGCACATTAGCTGTATAAACCACTGACACTATCAGTAGGCCCAGTGTCTGAGCACCCTAAAATACTTCCCTGTGCAACTCTGAAGTTGCCTGTTCCCTTTCTTGAAGATCCTGGCGAACGCCAACCCATGTCTGCCCTTCTAGTTTTGCCTTTCCAAGAATGTGACATATAGAGATATGTAGTCTTTGGATCTGTCTTCTTCTCATGGTATAATGTGTGTGAGGTTAATAATAATAATGTGTGGGCATAAATCGATCATTCATTTTTATTGCTGGGTAGTGTTCCAATTATGGATTTATAAGTTTGTTTAGCCCTTTCCCAGTTAGAATTATTCGAATTGTTTCCAAATATTTGAAGTTATGAATAATTGCTTTAATATGAATGTATGTGCATGTTTATTACTGATAGATTTTTGAATGAATATATGTTTTCACTACATTCAGATAAATACCTAGGAGTAGAAGAGACAGGTTTTTATGGCAAGAATTTTTTTTTACTTTATGAGGATTTTTTAAATTATTTTCCAGATTGTAGATTTTTGCTTCCTGCCTATCAACAAATAACATTCTCAGGTTCAACAAGTGATCCTTGTGGGAACTTGGAACTGTTGAGTTTACATTTTTTTTAATCATCTTAATTGTTTTGCAGTTATTGCATGTTAAGGCTTTAATTTTAATTTTCTGAATGAATAATGATATTGAGCATATTTTCATAGCTTGATTGTGGTTTAGATATCTTGTTTGATTAAACATCTCTTCAGTTCTTCTGTGTATTTATGAAGCTATTATTGAATTTATGTGCATGTCAAACATTTTGAGAACAAGTTCTTACTTGGTCCTGTAATTTGCAATTACTCTCTGCCCCTCTCTGGTCTATCAGCTTGTCATCTGTTCTCTTGAAAGTGTCCAATGAAAAGCAGATTTTGCCATTTTTATTGGAGTACCATTCATCATTTTTTCTTTTATTGATCATGGTTTTATTTCTACATTTAGGAAACTTTTGCCTAACCCAATGTCACAAAATTTTTCTCTTATGTTCCCTTTTAGACATTTTATAGGCTTAGGTTTGACATTTAGGTCTATAAGCAAATAGTTTAATTTTTATGTTGTGAGGTATTAACCAAAGTTCACTCTTTGCAAACGGATATCTAATTACCTCATCATCATTTGTTGAAGATTACCATTTCTTCATTGAACTACCTGTGCAATTTTTGTCAACAAAATCACCCAGGCAAGGGTCTGTTTGTGGGCTCTGTTCTGTCTGGTTGATCTCTATGTGCATCCTTTCTCTAATGCTATACACCACAATCTGTGTACAAATCAGGTACTGTGAGTCTTTCTTCCTCTTCCAAATTATTTTGTCTATCCTAACTTTTTGCATTTCCACAAATTTTTTTAATCAACTTGTCAAATTCTCAAAAAAAGAAAAAAAAAACTCACTGGTTTGTTGTTGTTTAGAACTGCTCTTTCAATCAACTTGGAGTTTTGAGATCTTCACACTAATGCATTTTTCTAGTTCTTGGCTGTGGGTTACCTCCTCACTTATTTAAATTTAGATGTTCTTTGATTTCCATCACAGGTGTTTTGTAGTTGAGGGTTTGCAGCTGAGGGTTTGTCAACTTCGTTTAATTTTATTAAAAAAAAACAACAGTTTTATAAATATTTTTCTCTTTTTTATCTTCATTATTTGATTTATTTATAACCATTCTATTCTTCATTATTTCCTTCCTTCTGCTAACTTAAGTTGATTTGTTCTTTTTCTAGCTTCTTGAGGTTTTTAGTTACGTTTTTAATTTGAGGTTCTTTCTTGTTTTTAAGGTAGGCTTTGAATACAATGAATTTTTAACAGTATTACTTTTATTGTGTCTCATTTATCTGATAAGGGTGAATATCAAAAAATTCAAGGCATGGTGACTTATGCCTGCAATCCCTGCCATTCTGATGGTGGCGGCAAGAGGATAATAAGTGTGAGGCCAGTCTCAGTAACTTAGTGAGATCCTAAGCAACTTTTCTCAAAATAAAAAAAATGGCTGGGGATGTAACTCAGTGGTAAAGCAACCCTGGGTTCAATTCCTAGTACCAAACCAAACAATAAAACAACCAAACAAACACACAAAAAGAAGGAATTCATATAACTTAGCCAAAAAAAAAGCACATTTTCAAATACTTCCTGGGTTCAATAATACAAGTCATCAGGGACATGTGTATCAAAACCACAAGGATATACGACCTGACATCTGTTTGAATGGCTGTTATCAAGAAGGTAACAAGTATATACAACTCTATGGAGAAAAGGGAATTTTGTACACAGTCAATGGGAGTGAAAACTGGCACAGACATTATGAAAAACAGTAGGCAGCATCCTCAAAATATTAAAAATAGATATGTCATCTAGAAATTCTAATTATGCATATTTAATTATGCATATTTTATGTATATAAAATATAGATCCCAAAGAGACTGCACTTTTATGTTCACTGCAACATTATTCACAAAAATCAACATATGAAAATAATTTAAGTAACCACTGATATATGATTGTATAAAGAAAACATGATGCATATATGTGGATAGAATATTATCTATCTTCTAACAAAGAGAGAAATATTATAACAGAGAAATACTATCATTTGTGAAAACAAAGGATTACCCAGAGGACATTATGCTAAGTTTCGTAAGTCAGACAGAGAAAGACAAATACTGCATGGTTTCACTCATACCCAAAATAATTCCACTCATGGAATCAAACAGCAGAATGGTGGTCACCAAGACAGGAGGGTAGGGGAAAACTGGAGGTGTTTCTCAGAGGTTATGAAGCTTCCTTATCAAGATAAGTGATTTCTTACAAATTGAAACTACAGTGAGATTCCATCTCACCCTAATCAGAATGGCAATTATCAAGAACACAAGTAACAATAAATGTTAGCAAGGATGTGGGGGAAAAGGTTCACTCATACATTGCTAGCAGCACTGCAAATTGGAGCAACAACTCTGGAAAGCAGCATGTCGATTCCTCAGAAAACTAGGAATGGAACCACCATTTGACCCAGTTATCCCACCCCTCAGTTTATACCCAAAGAACTTAAAATAAGCATACTACAATGACATAGCCACATCAATATTTATAGCAACTCAATTCACAGGATCCAAGCTATGGAACCAAACTATGTGCCCTTAAACAGATGAATGAATAAATAAAATATGGTATATACACAGTGAAATATTACTCATTCATAAAGAAAAATGAAATTATGGAATGTGCTGGTAAATGGATGGGACTGGAGAATATCATGTTAAGTGAAATAAGCCAGTCCCAAAAACCAAAGGCCAAATGTTCTCTCTGATATGTGGATTTTAACCCACAACAAAGGATGGTGGGGAGGGGAAGAATAGAAGTCCATTGGATTAGACAAAGAGGAATGAAGGGAAGGGAAGGTGGGGGGGAATAGGAAGGATGTAGAATTAATCAGACATAACTTTTCTATCCTAGTATATGAATACATGACCAAGGTAACTTCACATCATGTACAACCACAAGAATAGAATCCTAATAAGTTGTCCTCCATGTGTGTACAATATGTGAAAATATACTTCACTGTCATGTATCTCTAAAAAGAACAAATAAAAAAAATAAGTGATTTCTGATGTCTGATGTACTGCATGGTAGCTATAGTTAACAATACTGTATTGTATACTTGAAATTTAAGAAGAAAGTATTCTCACCCTTCAAAATATTAAAGTTTAACTGTGTGAGGTGATGAGGGGAGGGAATTGTGGTGATCATTTCACAATGTACACATATACAAAATATCATGTTGTACACCCAAAACATGCATGATTCCTATTTATCAATTATTGGGGACTGAATTAAAACAAGGTATATCCCATGCTTTCATAACTATGTCAAAATGGATTCTACTGTCATTTAAAAGAACCAATACAATACAATTTAAAAGAACTAATACAAAAGATTAAAATATTTTTTAAAAAACAATAGAGCTAAAAATGTTTAAAAAGAAAAAATAACACTAATGCAACTTAATAAAAAATGATTTCTACTTAACTCAATTTGCCATTTTTTTTTTTTGGAGTTCTTTTAAGCTTTCAAGTTTAGTCCACTAGAGATTTACAGTTAAATTATTTTGTTTACACTTTACTTAAATTGTCCATTTCTCTTTGTAGTTATATCAACAACTTTATGAAAGTTATACTTATTTGGTGGTTTGTTTTCAATTTTAGGAAATGCTTCTTTTTCTCTTTTTAATTTTTCGGGTACATATTTACCTCATTTTCATTGTCTTCAGCTTCTTTCTCTTTCCAAATTCTAACACTGATAATAAAACTCTCCTATTTAATTGGATTCATTACTGAATTCTGTATAATATGAAATAATGATGACAAAAGATGAAATTTATTTACTTTATATTTTATCAAGTTTTTAAAAATATCAGGAATGGTGTAATTTTCCAAACATTGCTATCAGTTGTTTAGATGATTACACAATTTAATATTTATGTATGTTGATGAGATAAATTATATAATAGAATGTTAGGCATTGGTTAATCTCTGCATTTGCTCAATAAATTTATCTAGGCCAATATGTTACATTGTTTTCTTCTATTGTTGGAATCTGTTGGTTCTTTTCAAAAGATTTCCACGTTGATTTTTATAAGTTAAAGTAGTTAATATTTCTATATGTGCCACATTATTTGGAATTTTATATCAATGTTATATATGGAGACTTATGTAATCACCCTTTAAAAATCTACCCCCAACAGTCCTCATTCTTCTGTCATGTGTAATGTTTACTTTCACACTTTGTTAATACTTTAGCTAGCATGCTGTGAATTTTACTCTTAAACTTTATTTTCTGTTTTTCTTTAAAATATAAGCTCACTGCTAAATCTTCAGCACCTAATAATGCTGGAAAGAGTAAATTATAGAATTAATACCTTATAGAAAAATTAGTTTTACAATTAAAATAATTAATTTTTTTACAGTTTAAGTAGCATTAGAATGATGTTTTCAGTGAATGTTAGTGAGTAATAAGCATTTCCAGTTTTACAAAAAACTTACCATTTTCAGGACTTGTATCAGGTATTATGTGTGTTTCATGATTTAAACCTCCAATGATATGTTGATATAGGCACTATTATTGCAATATTATTATAACCCTTTTTGCAGTTGTACAGAGGTTCATGGACATTAAGAACCCTGCAAAAGGTCATGAGTAAGTATATCAAAAACTAAATCCCAGAAGTTTTGCCTGTGCTCAGGTATGATAGGCACTATTACCTGGTGATAATGACCAGGCCTCCAGACATATTTGCATAAGTTGAACAAATAGTATTCATTGCTTCTTTTAATTATTTATTTACTTTTTGCTGTTTGTAGTTCTATATTTTGTAGTTTTCTTAAAATATTTTGACTTATTTTCAGATTCAGCAGTTGCAAGAATTCCTGGATACTCTTCACACAGTTTCCCCAAATAGTCATATATTGTTTTCTACATTTGCTTTTTGCTTTCTTCTCTCACTTTTTTTGTGTATTTGTTCATAAAAATATATTACATTGTTATGAATACATGCAAATATCATTTTCTTGTCTACCATTCTCTGTCATATATTTCTATAAATTTATTTATATTTTTATGCAATTTAAGAGCTAGTTGAAGATGAGTTGTAAATATGATTACTCTTTAGCCCTAAAATTTCAAAGCATTTACAAAATGCATTTTATTGCACTACCACAGAACAGTGATCAAAATCAAGAAATTAACACTGAAAAAATGCTACTATGTAATCTACCCAGCTTGGTGGGTCGATTTCTCTAATTTTACCAATAATATGCTCTTTTGTAGCAAAAGAGAATTCAAGTTTAAACACTTCAAACACTTCATTTTATTATTATAGGCACAGCATGTATTTCTTTAATATGAAATTATTCCTAAATCTTTCTCTATATTTTCTGACATTGGCTTTTCTGTAAAGTACAAATCAGTTATTTTAAAGAATGTCCTGTGTGTACTCCTAAGTAGGTCTGTCTACCATTTCTTTATATTTCAATTCAGTTCATGCCTTTGGCAGGAGTATCTCACAAGGGCTCCTGAATTCTCAGATACCTTAGGAGTCACTTGCTGCTGATGGACCCATTGCTTTAAAGTTGCTTTTGATCATTTGGTTGTGATGTTTCTCTCTCTTTTCTTCATGGTTTGTTTCTTACCATTAAAAACACTTTTGAGGGGTACTTTTTGAGATATGTTGATACTAGTAATCTGTCTTCCTCTTTGCTCTTTCCAATTTAGGAGCCCCTATGAACACTCAACTGCTTTGGACAACTCTTTCAAAGGATTTGGTTTGAGACAGAGAAAAAGATCACTGACTGATTCACATAGAAGCCTTAATATGAGTGAATTTTGCAAAAAGAGGCAAATTTATTGAAGCTAGAAGGTAATAGAGCTAAGGAAGGTTAACTATGTCTCTCCAATTGATTGGTAGTAGGAAGAGCGATGAGAGGAACGGCCTGTTGATTGGATGAATAGTAGAGGAAGAATTCAGGCTCTTCTGAGTAGACCTAGATGACCATCTTGCCTCTTCAAAGGTCACATGTTTTGCTGGGTGTGGTGGCCCATGTCTGTAATCCCAACAGCTTGGGAGGCTGAGGCAGGAGGATCATGAGTTCAAAGCCAACCTCAACAAAAGCAGGGGCTAAGCAACTCAGTGAGACCCTGTCTCTAAATAAAATGCAAATATAGGACTGGGGATGTGAAGTCAATTCCCAGTACCAAAAAAAAAAAGACACATTTTTTTTTTCTGGATAAGGGAAGTTATCGGGTTCTCTGTGGGGATTGTTGAGCTGAGGAGGAAAATTGTCATCACATGGCCAAGCAGGATTCTTATGCACATTTCCACTCTTGAAAAGCCATTTCAAGCTGACGCTGAGAGAACTTCCTAAAAAACTACATGTGGACACTGTTATTCTGGGAATTTACATCCAGGTGTGTCCAAAATGTAGCAGGTTTCAGTTTTTTCTCCATTTGGTAACAAACAAGTTGTTCTTGTCAGGTGTTTTGGTCACAGTGGAGAAAAGCTGACTAACACACTGACCAGGTGGAAGAGGCTAGAGGCTTGAGGGCACTCCTGATGACATTCCATTTTCTCACCTCAATTAGAGAAGAAGCACCACTGGATGTCAGAATCCCATTTTTGTCTCATGTATTTCTGTTTTTACATAACATCTCACATAAAGAGGAAGAACACTCTGCTTTAAAATGACTCTTGAAAAAGAAAGACTCATTTTAACATCTGACTATTATGAAGAACACTGATTTTGGCTTTAATATGTATATTTCTACTCTAAGAAAAATCAACCTATTCTTCTATCCTAATGTATTGTTCATAAAGTGATGCAGAATTAACTAACACACTTAAGAACCATATTTATGACGGAGGCCCACCCCAGCACCACTTGGCCCTCTGCCCCAGAAAGGCACACCATGCCCACACTGCAGTTCCCTATTCACCAAAGTGTGGCTCCATAGCCCAACATCAAGGTACCCATAGGCTTGACCCTGCCACAGCCACCAAAGTGAGACAGCACTGCTTCTACCTAGGGACAACAATCAGGACCTGGTAAAATGTCACCAAGGTCCCTGCAGGCCTGGTTGCACCAGAGGTATCTCTACTAGGGGTGCTAACAGTTATCCTGTCACAGAGTCCTCTCTCCTGTTTCTCCTGCTAACAGCCAACTCTTTTTATTACTCTTTCACTAGTCAAATAATCTAGTACCTCAATATTCTTACGTCCTACCTCATACACATCACAGCCTACCTCCCTCCTCTACAATTAGAAACTGTAAACCATTATGCAAACCTATTCACTATATGGTAGAAGATAACCGAACTCATCATTTCTGTTTATAGCAACAAATCTGTGATTGTCAAAATAGAAGCTAATTTTTGATTTATTGCTACATATTGGTTACATTGAATGCTGTAATATCACTATCTCCCTTAAAGGTGAGGTATTTGTAACCTGCAGGGACACTATAAGATAGTAGGGTAGAAGTTGCAATACCTCAGATCTACACTGCAAGAGAGGAGGACACATAGACATCATGAAAAAACAAGGGAGGAAATTGCCTCAAACAAACCAAGATATTATGACAATAGAATCCATCAATAGCACAGTAGATGAAATGTCAGAGAAGGAGTTCAGAATATACATAATTTAAATGATCTGGGAATTAAAGAATGACCTAAGTGAGCAAATATAGGCAACCATCAATCACACCAACAAAGAGATTAGAGAGCAAATAGAGGGAGCAAGAGATTATTTCAAGAAAGCGAGAGATTCTGGGAAAAAAAATCCTTGAACTGAAAGAAACAATAAACCAAGTAAAAAACTCACTAGAAAGCATCACCAACAGACTAGATCATTTGGAAGACAGGATCTCAGACAATAAAGTATATAATATGTAATATATAATATTGAAAATAAAGTTGACCACACAGTAAGGATGATAAGAAACCATGAACATAACATCCAAGAATTGTGAAATAGCATCAAAAGACCAAATCTAAGATTTACTGGGGGTAAAGAAAGGCTCAGAGATTCAAACCAAAGGAATGCACTATCTCTTCAATGAAATAATATCAGAAAATTCCTAAGCATGAAGAATAAATTGGAAAATCAAATACAAGAGACCTACAGGAGACCAAATGTTCAAAATTACAACATATCTACACCAAGACATATTATAATGAAAATAACTAGTATACAGAATAAGGATAGAATTTTAAATGCCACAAAAGAAAGCAATCAGATTATATTATAGGGGAAGACTAATCTGGATCTCAGCAGATTTTCAACCCAGATCCTCAAAGACAGGAGATCCTTAAACAACATATACCAAGCTCTGAAAGAAAATGGATGCCAGCCAAGAATCTTATCTCCAGCAAAATTAAGCTTCAAATTTGATGACAAGATAAAAACCTTCCATGATAAACAAAAACTAAAAGAATTTATGGCAAGAAAGTTTGCACTACAGAACATTCTTGGCAAAATATTTCATGAGGAGAAAATGAAAATCTGCCAAGGAAGGAACTACACTAAAGGAAAGGCCAACCAAAGGACAAACAAGGTCAAGTTAAATACCAAAAATAAACAAAAATGGCTGAGAATACACATCATGTCTCAATAATAACCCTGAGTGTTAATGGCCTAAACTCACCAATCAAAAGACATTGGCTGGCAGATTGGATTTTTTTTTTTTAAAAAAAGACCCAATAATATGCTGCATTCAAGAGACTCATCTCATAGAAAAAGACAACCACAGACTGAAGGTGAAAGGTTGGGGAAAAACATACCACTCACATGATCTATGGAAACAAGCAGGGGTTTCCATTCTCATATCAAATAGAGTAGACCTCAAGTTAAAGTTAATCAAAAGGGATAAAGAAGGACATTTCATACTTCTTAAGGGAACCTCCATCAGCAAGACATTAATATATGATGGACACTACGGAAATACAAAAGATGATTGGAAATTATTTTGAAAATTTGTACTCCAATAAAACAGAAAATATCAGAGGCATCGACAAATTTATAGAGTCATATGATTTGCCCAAACTGAATCAGATGATATACACAATTTAAATAGATCAATTTCAAGCAATGAAATAGAATATGCCATCAGAAGCCTACCAACAAAGAGAAGCTCAGGACCTGATGGATGCACAGCTGAAATATACAAGATATATTTGTAGATGTGAGGCCAGTGGCAGGTTTTAGGTCTTTGGGGAGGATGCTCTGGAAAGAATTGTGGGGAAACAATTTCCCCCTCTCTCTCTTTTTCTTGTTCCAGAAATAAAGTGAAGAGTTTGCTCCACTACACACACCTTACCATGAGGTGCTGCCTCACCACTAGTCCAAAGCAAAGGGGCCTATTAGTCATGGGCTGAAAACTTCAAACACGTGAGCCAAAAGATAGCTTTTCTCTTATTAAGTTGATTTATTTCAAATATTTGCTACAGTAATGGAAAGTAGACTAACATACATATAATAACTTTAATATTTTGTTCTAATGGAGACCATCACTTTTGTTTTTTTATGCTCTCCTACCTACTTTTGTATAGGTTAATTTGTGGGGGTTTTTATGCTTTTAGTTGAAAGATTATTTAATCCATTCTTTCTTTTTTCTTTTTTTTTTCAAAATAATTTACTTAAGACCTTAAAATTTCCTCTGAGAATGGGCTTTAGTGTCCCATGGTTTCAGATAGTTGGTATTTTCATTTGAATTACTTTGTATATCCCAGTATTTGATTTTGACTTGCACTTTCACTAGAGAGTTTTTAAAATATGGTTCTGGGTAGTAGCAATTTAAAAATTGCAATTGTTTTCTACTGGCTTTCTGATTGATTTATGAATTTATTTTTAAAAGCAGAATCAGGCTGGTTTAATACTGTCATTTAAAAACACCTAAAATGTGTTTTTCACACTTTAGAGTATCTGGCACAGCAGAAACAGTTCGTGCACATTTTGTTATATTATCAAAACCTCTTGAATCACTTATTATTCAAGAGTAAAGTGACACTTAAATACATTTTAAAACAACTTTTTCAAAGTTATAAAAAAATAAGAAGGCAATCACTGATGACCTGCTTCCAATCTATGGATAATCCTGTTCAAAGTCTACAGTACGTTCTGCTCAAAATGGCGTGATTATTCCATCTTACCTTATTTTGGTATTCCTATTACTCAGCTCCAAATGTAGGTTCCTGGGTCATCTACCTTACCTTTAGGCAGCTTTCTGCTTCCTTATCTTCAATACCTATCAGGTTTTTTTTGTTTTTTGCTTGCTTGTTTGTTTGTTTCTTTGTTCACACTTTCAGAAAGATTTAATTAACTGTATAGATAACCCACCCAGGAAAAACTCACCTGCCAACATCTCCAAACTGCTGCTCTCGAGCTTCCAGCCAGTGGACTTTATTTTTAGAGAAGTTTCAGGTTCACAGAAATTTGAGCAGAAATACAGAGTTCCTGTATTAACCCCTGACCTGCCCTATAGTCTCCCTCACTGTCTTTTATTCTATTTTCTGCTGCTTTCACAGAATAACTGACCCTAATGAACTTATAAAGAAGAGAGAATAATTTGCTCATGGTTATAGAAGCTGGGAAGCCCCCCGAGCATGGCACTGATTTTAGAATAAAAGCTTTTAGCTTCACCATTAAGTATGATGTCAGTTGTAGGGTGTTTGTACATCTGTTCAAGTTTAGGAAATTTTCTTCTATTCCAAGTTCACTGAGAATTCTTATAATGAAGGGTATTGAATGTTTTAAATTCTTTTATGCTATACAATTATATGATTTTGCTCTTTATCCTTTGGTCTGATGGATTACACTAATTGGCTTTTGAATGTTGAACCACCCTTTCCTACCTGGGACAATCTCAGTTGGTCAAGGTGTATAATTGTTTTCATACACTGTGAATTCAGTTAGCTGATAGCTGGTTGAGAATTTTTGCTGGAACACAGTCCTCCTTATTCTCATTTGAAAAGAACTTTAGGTGAAATACAAATTCTTTATTCCTTGCAATGTCCAAAGGGTTTGGCCTTTTCCATATCTTCAACTTCACCTTCTTCTTTCCTTTCCCTTTCTATTTCCCCTCAGGTGCAATGACCTGTCAGCATCCTGAACTTGCTCAGCTCCATTCAACTTTGGAAATTCCTACACATAACAGTAATTCCCATAGGAGTATCCTTTGGACTTAAATATCACCTTTAAAAGGGCTTTATCTAATTATTTCATTCACAAAGTATCTCACTCCTATTTTCCTTGACAATATACCCTGTGTGTTGCCTGATTAACACTGATCACTGATTATAATTACATTTTTAGGTATTCCCATTATTATTTTGTGATTCTATAAAGCCAATGCAGGTAGGACTATATTTATATATTTTTCTTCTAGTTTATTAACTATTCTTTCTTCAACTAATTACATAGAATCTGAAACAAAATAAATATCTTTAATTTTAAAAAAATGCATAAGTAGTTATACAACTACTGTAAGCACATGTCCAGTACCATACAAATAGAGAGAAAAATGTTGAATATTATATAATTGGAAATAAAATTCTCTTGCAAATGAGGAAAAGAAGTGACAAGTTCATTTTTATTTGTACAAACTAACTGGACTTATGTTTATTCTTGATTTTTCAATTGCCTCATAATGTTTCTGGAGCTATTTTTTCTTCATTACATGTTTTTTATTCTATGTATGTATTTGATCTGATGATATCATTACATACAGATGTTATTTCAATTTTTATTTGGAAAAACCCAGTGAAATTAATTAATTGCAAGAATGAGTCTTGGACACATTCCAGTTGCAGGACTCCATGATTAATGTGGTATCATCATATAAAAATCTTCAGTGATCTTTGCCTCTGAGAGGTTAAAGATGCTGTCTTCTTAGCAATTGATAAATTATTTCAAATGATGCATTATTAGACTTAGAACAAGATCTACAAATAACAAAGGAATGATATATCCAAAAATTAAGTACAAGTACATGATCATACCAAAACAAGTGGAGATAGGTTTTCCAGCTGAATGGTAGTTATTTTATTATTATTATTATTATTATTATTATTATTATTATTATTTAAGTTACCAGAAAATAACAGAAATATTTTCCTGTTAAAAATACTAGATATTATCTTTTTGTGTTAATACTTTGCATTTATGATAAAATATCCTAACATGGAAAATTGTAATTTTTCTGTCTGCACCATGGGGTTCCTTTGAAATTAATCTACAATGAATGCAATGATTTTTGCAGTATTTACAAGACATTAGATAAAATTGAAAGGCATAATTTTATGATTTAAAGTATATTCTGAAGAAACAGGATAGTCTTTTGTGTGCATCCTGGATGGCAGAGGGAACTCCAGCTATTTATGAGTGAATCTAAACCTCTGAAGGTAAGACGTCACCCTCGGTAGCAGAAACCACAATTGGAATTGTGTGAATTTTTTACTAAATAGGAAATTATATCACTTTAAGTTTCTAAAAATTAAAATGTTGAGAAAACTTCTATAGGCAGAAAGTGAATGCTCAAGTTTTAATTGATAGCTGTCCTGAATATATTTTTAAAAATTTTTAAATTAAGTCAGAGACCATATTATATCTTCAAGAACTATGCTTCCATCTGGAAAGGTAGAAGACCCATGGCGAAAAGGTGATTCCTCAGTCAGACCAAGATTTGTGTCCTTTGAAGGCATGATGCCTGATGCAAACCCTGAGTCTTAATGAGTCAGTGGACACTCTGTAATGGCTGGAAATTCACAATATTTGACCAGCATGACACAAGGTAGGTACTATACAGATACAAGTTGATAGAATTAATAAATAAAAGATTACCTATGCAATGCACCCTTCTACAGGATTTATCATGAATTTAGATGTTGTGATAACTGCTGTGGTCTCTGAAATTAGCAATTACTACTTAGAATAGGTGAGAATAAAGTGGTTGAAAAGCATGGAATGTAATTTAAATGAATTATAATGTTATATATAACTAAAAAGAACCAAGAAACGTAAGAAAATGCACATAAAAAGTACCAGGTACTCAATCTACTCTTTCCAGTAAGCTTATCCAAGAAAATATTGACTTGTTCAATAGATACTCTGAAAATTCTATCAAAAGTTGCTTTAATTTTAGGAAGAAAATTGCTTTAATGTTATGAATAAAAATATTCTGCAAAATCGTCAGGAGATCTGCTGATAAATATCTAGAAAAGGAAGACAGAAATGCTTATTTTATGACTTTTCAAGTCAATGTTCTTAGAAAAAAGATAAAATGATAAGGGAATTGGGAAAATGTGGTTGAAAAGAATTATGGATATTTGAGGATTAGTGAAAATCTTTGAGCAGATGAACATAGAGAATTCTAAGAGACGAATTTGGACAGTTGCCTGAATGACAGTCGTCCAGAGTTATGTAGACCAAGGTAAAGACAATGGATTGGTTTATTGACCATGAGATCAGAATCCCTCATTGGGGTTTTGAGCCAAGGACGGGGATGATCTGATTAAGACTGAAAATGCTAAGTTGGGCTGCTTCAGCAAAACAGTTTGTTGGAGGCCAAAATGAAAGAAGATAGACCTGTCAGGGGGGTACTGCGTTGGATCAGGGATGTAATGTGTATACCGAGGAGGATCAGATTTGCAATAGATTAAAATGGAGAGTGAACAGGACCTGTTGAAAGAATGAATAAGTAACATGAAAGGAATAAGAGTCAAGGGTATTGTCAGAATTTGGCCTGAATAGTAGCATGAAAAGAGGAAACACTGGTTAGATATAAAGAAAATGAGAAGTAAAAGATTTATTGTGGAAAAATTAAAAATTTACTTTTGTAATTACTAAATGGATATCATTTGGAGGTGTCAATTAAATGGTTGCAGACACCAGTTTGAAAATTAGGGGAGACACTGTGGTGAAGACAGACAATTCCAGAGTGCTTTAAGCATTTACATGTTAGGAAAAGAAAGAATATCCAAGTAAAGGTACTTAAAAGTGGTTTCAATGAATTGGTAGGACACAGAGACTATGTGATAATTATTGGTCACACAGCATGCCATATACAATACTATGATTCCCTTGTGTTTCTTTCTCCCCATTCCTCCCTCAAATTAATGTTGAAGACCCCACACTTCCAATATCACAGAATGTGACTTTATTTGGGGATAGGGTCTTTGCAGAGCTCATCAAATTAAACTAAGGTTATAAAGGCTAGCCCCATCCAATGTGACTGGTGATCTTTTAGAATGGGAAATTTGGATACAGGAAGAACAACACATGAATACAAAGTTGGTTACCAGCAAACCAAGGAGAGGGACCTAGTACAGCTCCTTGCCTCATAGTCTTCTGAGGGAATCAACACCATCCATACCTTTATTTTGAATTTTAGTATTCAGGACTCTGAGACAACAATTTTCTGCTGATCAAACCATTCAGTAGATGCTACTGTTACAGCAGCTCTAGCAAACATACAGCTTAGCTGATGGGAAATGGGGATGGGGATGGGGTGCTGCAGCAATAAATATCCAAACATGTGAAAGGAGCTCTGAGATTGAGTAATGGGTAGAGATGCTGCAAGAAATTTGAGATTGTGATGGAAAAAGCCTAAATTTCCTTAAAGAAACTGTAGCTAGAAATATTGAAAGGTGATTCTGGGGAGGACTCAGAAAATGAAGAGGAGAGCTGTTGAGAAGGCATTCTTTTCTTAAAAATGACAAACATTGTGAGCATAATGTTCCTGGATATGTGAATGCCAAGTTGCTTGTGATAGACTGTACAATGAATGTGTAATTGAAAAGTGGAAGAAAGGCCATCAATCACTCTTAAGAGTCCTAGCTTTAGCGACTAACACAGTGACTTTGGGTTTATGGTCTTACAATCTTAATTTATTTTACTCACTCTCAATATGCAAATTGCCTTAAGGGTATCTTAGGTATCACACTTGAGATTCTTGCAGTATTTACCCATGTGTATCTTTTCATGGAATTTCTTTATCATTCAAATTGTTATGTCACTCTCATGTAAACTCATCATAAGTATGTTTCCTCTGAGAAACCTTCCCAGATTTCAGGAGGCTTAGCAATTCCACCACTGTGGAACTATAGTACAGCATAAATAAACATGTTTGTAATGACTCTTATTAAATTCATCTTTAACTGTGTGACTTCATCATTATGTATCAAATCACTTAGGCCAGAGAATCCTATATTATTCAACTTGGTAAACCAGATACCTGCTGCAGGTAGATTGATGCAAACAGATGCTTCTTGTACATATTTTAGAGAATGAATGGGTAAAGATTAAGGTTATAATACTTTTAAGGAAGTTTCCATTGCTTTGTAGGTAAACTGCTTTAATATCTGGAATCAGCATCAATAAAGGAATAGATGGAACACAAGAGCAATACAACTTACTTTGTCCTCTTGGGCCTCACACAGAATCCAAAGGAGCAGAAAGTACTTTTTGCTATGTTCTTGCTCTTCTACATCTTGACCATGGCGGGAAATCTGCTCATCGTTTTGACCATAACCTTCAGTAAGACCCTGGGCTCACCAATGTACTTCTTTCTTGCTAGCTTGTCATTTATGGATGCTGTTTATTCATCAGTTTTCTGTCCCAAGTTGATTTCTGATTTGTTTTTTGGGGAAAATACCATATCCTTCAAGCTCTGCATGGCTCAGCTCTTTTCAGAACACTTTTTCGGTGGGTCGGAGGTCTTTCTTTTGTTGGCAATGGCCTATGACCGCTATGTAGCCATCTGTAAGCCCCTGCATTATTTAATTATTATGAGGCCATGGGTGTGTGTTGTGCTGCTGGTAGTTTCCTGGGTTGGAGGATTTCTGCACTCCGTAATTCAACTAAGCACCATTTATGGACTCCCATTCTGTGGTCCCAATGTCATTGACCACTTTATATGTGACATGTACCCTTTATTGAAACTTGTCTGTGTTGACACCAATGTCATTGGCCTCTTAGTGATGGCCAATGGGGGACTCATCTGCACAACTGTGTTTCTGCTCTTACTCGTGTCTTATGCTGTCATCTTCCACTCTCTGAAGAACCTGAGTCAGGAGGGGAGGCGGAAAGCTCTCTCCACCTGTGGCTCCCACATCACTGTGGTTGTCTTCTTCTTTGTCCCCTGTATTTTCATGTATGCGCGACCAGCCAAGACTTTCCCCATTGACAAGTCATTGAGTGTGTTTTACACAGTCATAACCCCCATGCTGAACCCCTTCATCTATACTCTGAGAAACTCAGAGATGACAAATGCTATGAAGAAACTCTGGGGAGGAAAAGTCACATCAGGTAGAAAATTATTGAGTTTCCCACTATGAGAAAAGTCATTTCACTATAAATCTGTATCCTTGGGACATATAAGATTTCTTAAAACTAACACTAAATTCTCTTTTCTCCAAAGCATTTCCGATAAGTATAATTAAAGAACAAACCATGTGTTTCTGCCATGAATTGAGTTCCCCACTATAATGTATGCTCTGTTATATCTTGTTTATCACTACCCTGGACCACTTTAATGAGCATATAGTAGGGAGTCCATAAAAAAATCCAATAAATCAATGATGAAATTTTTGCAGCATTGCAGTGGTTTAATTTCTCCATTAATTTGATTCCTTACTTTGTCACTCCTTGTCTTATATTTAGAATATTTATTCTTTTTATTATAGTAGTTAAATATGAAAGTGCTATATAAACTCTAATTTTTATTTGAAAACAGTTGTGTCGTGTAACTTTTATAAAATAATTTTTCTCCTAAAATAAAAAAATGGGAAACATTTCCATAGATGATTATTTTAAACGTTGACCTGCACAGTATGGTAAAATTGTAGAATATATCTATCTATCCCAGAGTGTTTCAGGGCTACTCTCAGATGCATGCACTGTGCTATGTTTCTAAGATTCTTCAAGAAATCTTATCATTTGTGACAACAAACGTGAACTTGGAGGACATTATGCCAAGTGATGTATGCCAGACACAGAAAGACAAAAGTATTTTGTCATTTACATGTAGAGTCAAAAAGAGACTCAGAGCAAAGGGCAGAATGGGAGCTGTCATGGGCTGGAGGGAAGAGAACTGAAGCTGTTTGTCAAAGAGCACGAAATTCTGTTTTGTAGGATAAATGATTTTTGGTGTCTAATATATAGCATGGTAACTATCATCAACCATCCCGCATTGCTCTTGGCAGTTGATATGAAGGTAGCTCTTAAGTGTTCTAACCACAAAAATATTCATAAAAGAAGTACTCATCATGAGAGCCAGTGATGTGTTAATTAGCTTTATTTTGGTGGCTATTTCACAATGTATTCATATATCAAAACATTATACTCCATAAGCATGTATAATTCCTATTTGTCAATTATATATCAGTAGACCTTTTATGAAAGCAGCAGAGCATAGATTTACTGAAAGGGAAAGAGATGTAACACTCCATAAAACAGAATGTAGTGTGCTGAGATATATCAGGAAAAAATAAAACCATACTATTGCTTCTAAAAATATGACTACCCATCAATACAATCTACCACTTCTTTGTAGTTCTTTTTGCTTATAAGATCTATTCCAGAGATTCACAGTTCTGTTATTGTGATTCCACTTTACTTTCCACTTTACTTAAGTTGTCCATTTCTCTTTGCAGTTATGTCATGAACTTTATGAAGATTAAACTCATTTGGAGGTTATTTTTTTCAGTTTAAGAATGGCTTTTTTTCCCCTCTATCTGGCCTTTCTGGCATACACTTTAACTAATGTCATTTTTCAATGATTTTGGCATTTCTTACTGTCAATATTCTAACACTGCTAATTTATTTTTCCTGTTGAGTTGGTTTGGCTGCTATATCCAGGATAATATGAAATGATGGTGATGAGAGCTAAAAGTATCTTAATTTGCATTTTATTGTTTTTTGTTAAAATGAAGAGTGGTACGGCATTTTAAAGTGCCTTCTTAGAAGTTAGGTACATGACGACCCAACTTTATCTTTGTACATATTAATGTGGTCAACTACATTATGGTATTTTATTATAGTAAATTATCTCAGAGTTTGTTAACTATGCTAGTAAATTTATTATATGATTTTCTTGTATTAATGGATTCTTGTGATTTCTTAAATGACTTCTATATTAATTTTATTAGTTAAAATAGTAGAGATTTATATCTGTGCAATTTTTATGTATTATATATATATATTTATATCTTCTATTTTATATACTAAGCTGTATCAAATAATCTTTTCAATAAGTTCATCTACAAATGTTTTTATTGCTTTGACACACTTAATGTTTACTTTCTGTTAGCACATTTGATTAGTTCAAATGATATATATTTTACTCTTAAAATTTTAGTATCTATTTTCTATTTTAATATAATGGTTCTGGTCACAATAAACAATTGTTGATTAAATGTCTTACAGAAGGAGTTAGTTTTACTCTTCAAAATGTTTCATATGAGACACTTTAAATAGCATTGGATGATATTTCTTTGAAGGTTTGTGAGTAAAATCAAATACTGATTTTAAAATGTGTATCATTTTTCCAGTAATCATGGATTATTGTAGTTTTTGGAAAGGATTTCTTTATTGATTTTCATTAGTAAAAATAGTAGAGATTTATATATTTGCAACCATTTTTGTGGAAGTTAGGAACCCTCGACAGGGTTATGATCTTGTGAGAGTAGCCATGACAGAAACCAAATTTGAGACCTGTGGCCTGTGCTCACCTGTGGTAGGTACGGTTACCGGGTTGATATGACAAGACCTCCAGACCTGTTTGCATAAATGGAATAAACAGTATCTTTCTTGCAAGTCTTTTACTTGCTGCTATATATTTAGTTCTGCATTTTTATATATTTTTTGTTTGTTTGTTTAAAAACATTTTAAGTTTGGCAGAATTTCAGACTGAAATTACTGAATACCCTTTGCCCACTTTTCCCAGGTATTCACATTTTTCTACACTTGCTTTTTCTTTTTATTTTTCTCTCTCTTTGTGAATTTGTACTTATAAGTATGTGTACATTATTGTAGATATGTGCAAATGCACATATGCATCTCTCCATTTTCTTTCCCATATGTATGTATGAACTTATTGCTATTATTTTCTGAAAGGTTCAGATAAGATGTAAACATGATTACCTTTCAGTCTTAAAACTTCTAAGTATTTCCAAAGAGCAAAAAATTTTAGTAATCACAGCAGCACATGATCAAAGTCAAGAAATTAATGTTGAAAAAATACTATCATATCATCTAATCTCCATATTGTTATATCACCAGTTACCCCAATAATGCCTTCTTTGTAGGAAAAGAGAATCCTAGGTTACACATTGCATTTTCTTGTCGCACATACAAAAATGGGTTCTTTTAATATGAAAGCATTCCTGCCTCTTTCTTGGTTTGTTTGGGGTGTTTTATTCCCCTGTTTTTTTCATGTTGTTAGTGTGTTTTCCCATCTAGAAGTACAGATCTAAGGGACCATACATTCTACCCTGTAGACCTATAGTGTACCTGAAGATTTCCAGTGCCTCGCCTTTAATGGTGAGACCAATATCAACAGCACCCAGTGTACACAATATATAGCTTTAAACCTAATAGCTCCCACTAAGGCATCTGCTGCTTTCTCGCATTAAACTGAAATGATGAGTTCAATAACTACCTATAGTATAAACAGAAAATTTGTTAAAATGGTTTACAATTTCAAATAATGGATGAAAGAACAGAGGTAGTGTAGTATGTGATATTTGCAAGGGAGGAATAAAGAAGCTACAAGTAAAAATTCACAAGAAGCATGGAAGTAAAGCTGACAGAGATTGGCTGTTGGGTGGAGAAATAATTAAAATCAGAGATGAAATTGAAACAAAAGAAATAATTGAAAAAATTGACAAAACAAAAAGTTGGTTCTTTGAAAAAAATAAAGAAAATAGATAAACCTCTGGCCATGCTAATGAAGAGAAAAAGATAGAAAACTCAAATTACTAAAATACAAGATAATGAAGGAAATATCAAAACAGACATGTCTAAAATATAGAAGATAATTAGAAACTATTTTGAAAATTTATATTCCATAAAAATAGAAAATATCAAAGACATCAACAAATTTCTAGAGACATATGATCTACCCAAACTGAATGAGGAGGTCATACACAATTTAAACAGATCAATTTCAAGAATTAAATACAAAATACCCTCAAAATCCTACCAAAAAAAGCCCAGGACCATATGAATTCCCAGCCAAGTTCCACAAGACCTTTAAAGAAGAACAAATATCAGTACTCCTCAAAGTATTCCATGAAATAGAAAAGGAGGGAACACTTCCAAACTCCTTCTACGAGGGTAATATCACCCTGATACCAAATCAGACAAAGTCACATCAAGGAAAGAAAACTTCAGGCCAATATCCCTGATGAACATAGATGCAAAAATTCTCAATAAAATCCTGGCAAATCACATACAAAAACATATTAAAAAGATAGTGCACCATGATCAAGTGGGATTCATCCCAGAGATGCAGGGTTGGTTCAACATAAGGAAATCAATAAGCGTAATTCATCATACTAATAGACTTAAAAATAAGAATCATATGATCATCTCAATATATGCACAAAAAAACATTTGACAAAATACAGAACACCTTCATGTTCAAAACACTAGAAAAACTAGGGATAGTAGGAACATAACTGAACATTGTAAAAGCTATATATGCTAAACCCAAGGCCAGCTTCATTCTAAATGGAGAAAAATTGAAGGCATTCTCTCTAAAAACTGGAACAAGACAAGGATGTCCTCTTTCAACAATTCTATTCAACATCATCCTGGAAATGCTAGCCAGGGCAATTAGACAAAAGAAACAAAAGAACACAAATAGGTAAAGATGAATTCAAACTATCGCTATCTGCCATTAACATGATTCTATATCTAAAAGATCCAAAAAATTCTTCTAAAGCTAATAAATTAATCCAGCAAAGTAGCAGGATATAAAATTAACACCCATAAATCAAATGCATTCCTATACATCAGCAATGAAACCACTGAAAGAGAAATTAAGAAAACTACTCCATTCACAATAGCCTCAAAAAAATAAAATACCTGGGAATCAATCTAACAAAAGAGGTGAAAGATCTCTACAATAAAAACTACAGAACTCCAAAGAAAGTATTGAAGAAAACCTCAGAAGATGGAAAGATCTCCCATTTTGACAATATTAATTCTGAATAGGCAGAATTAATATTGTCAAAATGGCCATATTACCCAATGCATTATACAGATTTAATGCAATTCCTATTAAAATCCCAATGATATTCTTCATAGAAATAGACAAAGCAATCATAAAATTTATCTGGAAAAATAAGAGACCCAGAATACTAAAGCAATCCTTAGCAAGAAAAGTGAAGCAGGACACATCACAATACCAGACCTCCAACTATACTACAGAGCTATAGTAACAAAAATGCCATGGTATTGGCACCAAAATTGACTTGTAGACCAATGGTACAGAATAAAGGACACAGAGACAAATCCACATAAATATGGCTATGTCATACTAGACAGAAGTGCCAAAAACATTCACTGGAGAAAAGACAGCCTATTCAACAAATTATGCTGACAAAACTGGAAATTCATATGTAGCAAAATGAAATTAAAGCTCTATCTCTCACCCTGTGAAAAATCAACTCAAAGTATATCAAAGACTTACGCACTAGAACCTAACCCTATGTCTAATAGAAGAAAAAATAGGCCCAAATCTTTACCATGTCAGCCTAGGATCTGATTTCCTAAAGCACAAGAAGTAAAATCAAGAATCAATAAATGGGACAGATTCAAATTAAAAAGCTTCTTTTCAGCAAAGTAAACAATCAATAACGTGAGAGGAGAGAGCCTACAGACTGGGAGAAAATCTTTACCACATCCACCTCCAATAAAACATTAATCTCAAGGATACATAAAGAACTCAAAAAACTTAACACCAAATAAACAATAACCCAATCAATAAATTGGCCAAGGAACTGAACAGACACTTCACAGAAGAAGAAATACAATCAATCAACACATACATTAAAAAGTGTTCAATATCTCTAGCAATTAGAGAAATGCAAATTAAAACTAAGATTTCATCTCACTCCTGTCAGAATGGTAATCATCAAGAATACAGGAAACAAATAATGCTCAATAATTGTTGCACCTATTTCATTTTTTCTATTAAAAATCATTTTAATAAACAAAAAAATAATACAGGAAACAATAAATGTTGGCAAGAATGTGAGGGAAAAGGTACACTCACACATTGCTGATAAGACTGCAAATTGGTGCAACCACTAAGGAAAACATTATGGAGATTCCTTGGAAAACTTGAAATGGAACCACCATTTGACCCAGCTATCCCACTCCTTGGCTTATACTCAAAGGACTTAAAATCAGCATACTACAGTAATGCAGCCACGTCAATGTTTATAGCAGCTCAATTCCCAATAGCTAAACTATGGAACCAACCTAGGTGTCCCTCAATAGATGAATAAATAAATAAAATGTAGTATATAACTCAATGGAATATTAGTCAGAAGAGAGACATTATGGCATTTGCCAGTAAATGGATGGAGTTGGAGAATATCATGATAATCAATATAAGCCAATCCCCCAAAACCAAAGGCTGAATGTTTTCTCTAATATGCGGATGCTAATTCACAATATGGCAGGGGGAAGGGGACACTAGAGAAGAAAAGGACTACCTTAGATTAGGCAGAGTGAAGTAAAGGTAGGGGAGGGGAGGGGATGTGGGGATAGGAAAGATAGTAGAATGAAACAGACATTATTACTTTATGTATATATGTGACTGCACGACCAATATGATTCTACATGTATACTCAGAAAAATGAGAAATTATAACTCATCTATGTATATCAAAGTACATAAATGTATTCTACTGTCATGTAAAACTAATTAAAACAAATTTAAAAATTAATAAATAATACATACCTAACCATACCTGTACCTACTGATAATAAGGTACAGAACTTTACACTAATAGCCATACATTGTTTTATAACCTGCTTTTTAAAATTCCATATTATATTGCAAACACTTTCTATAACAAGTGTCTTTTAAATACAATCATATAATTAATGTACCATGGAACATAAAATTGCAAATAAATGTATAACTGGCATTATATGTAAAACAGTAAAATTTCAAGCTAATGAAATCATGGGAACTATCTAGTGTCACTACACAGAAAATGGTATTGCCCACAATAAAGCTTTTCATTTTATATTATTATACTTGCAAGAAAGGAATATTTCACTGTGATATCAACAAATCCAGCCCTCAAGCAGAATAGCTGGGATAGCTAATCAGAGAATTCAAAAGGCCCAAGTTGTAGTGAGACATAAAACAAGACAAACACATCTCAATGGGAGCACAAAATCAGGGCATGGCAGTTTACCGAGTAGATTGGAGGAATCAATACCTCCTTGATGATGAACTTAATGATACCTCTGGATTCTAAATAAGTCTGGACACAACATAACATAGATTGGCAATAAAGACATTGACAAAAAGCTTACAAGTGGAAATATAAACAAAATAAAGCACACAAGAAGATCAGTAAATCAGGAAGCTCTGTGCATTCGACAAATGCAATTTGAAGCAAGAAAGATTCATATATAGATTCCAGCTCAACTTTGGTTAAGTAACCCAACTTCTATGAATAACTTCAATAATGTTTTAATTTTTTATTGGTGCATATTAGTTATACAAAATGCTAAGTTTCATTGTTACATAGTCAAACATACATAAAAACTTAATTTGATCAATTTCGCTCCCCAATATCTCCTTCACCCTCCCTCCTCTCTCTCCCTAATCCCCTTCTTCCACTGTCATGGCCTCCCTTCTACTTTTTTTATATCCCCTTTTCTCCTATTTTTCCTTGTAGCTTCCAACTTTTTTTAAAAAAGTAAAATCATGCCAATTTCTTATGAGAACTCTATGTGACCTTGCACAACACCTAACATTAACTCAATGTTCAATCATTTGTGAGAGAGGATCACCTGACATACCATGTAGAAATTTATTTCTGAATATGTATTATAGCTTATTATATATAATCATGCTCACATTAATTTTATCATGAGCCAGTTCTGCATACTTCCATGATTTGCATTCAGTCATTCCTAATTTCATTTGCTGTATTCTTAGTATCCCAAGCTATAGATTCTTCTCATATTATCATAGATATAAAACAGATATAAATGAACCATCAGTCACTAAAATGATCAGTATTCTGGTGTCCAGAGTTTGATGCCAGTTTGCTAATATTTTAACAAGGGGATTGGGTTCATCAAGGACACTCAGTATCCCAGGGTGAAGCAAGCTCCCTCTTAGGCACAGGTGAGGAAGTGAGAGGTTGCTCTTCCATGCTCTTCAGGTGAAACCACTAAGAAGAAGTTGAACTGTTATATATTTATTTGTCTGGCAATACTTTGGGGCATGGATAGCTTGTGCAGGAATACAAATATTCCAATCAGTTATATTCAGAATTTTTTGTTGATCTCTCCTATCTCATCATGACAATATTTATTCTGAGAGCGGCTTCTTATTTCTTTCCCCACTGTGCCTTGTGTTGTCCCCATCCACAATTGTTCATTTCTTCCAGAGATTCTTCACAGCGTTTTTCATCTCTGCATTTCTCAGGGTATAAATCAGGGGATTGAACATGGGTGTCAAAATACAATAAAACACAGCCACTATTTTGTCTATGGACAAAGTGGATGATGGGCGCATATAAATAAATATACAGGGCACAAAGAACAAGGCTACAACCGTGAAGTGGGCCCCACAGGTGGAGAGGGCTTTGCGTCTCCCCTCTGCACTGTGGGACCTCAAGGTGTGCAGGATCACCAAGTAGGAGGCAGCCAGCATGAGGAAGTTCAACAGGCAGATCACACCACTGTTGGCCACCACCAGCAGACCAATGACATGTGTGTTGGTGCAGGCGAGCTCCAGCAAAGGGTACAAGTCACACACAAAGTGATTGATCACATTGGGCCCACAGAAGGGCAACCAAAGGACCAGGAGGAGCTGAACTGAGGAATGCAGGAAGCCCCCCAGCCAAGCCACCCCCACCAGCATGGCACAGAGATGCCTGGTCATGATGGTTGTGTAGTGTAGAGGCCTGCAGATGGCCACATAGCGGTCATAGGCCATCACCGTGAGCAAAATGATCTCAGTTCCTCCCAATAAATGAGCAACAAAGAACTGAGCCAAGCAGCCCTCAAAAGAGAAGGCCCTCCCTTCATACAAAGAGTCAGCGATGAGTTTGGGGGTCATACATGAGGAATAGCAAGTATCAATAAAGGACAAATATGAAAGGAAAAAGTACATAGGGGAGCCCAAGGTGGGGCTGAAGATAATAGTGATCATGATTAGTAGGTTGCCCCCAACAGAGATCAGGTAGACAATCAAAAACAGCACAAATAAAAATCTCTGCACCACAGGATTCTGTGAGAGTCCCAGCATGAAAAACTCTGTGATGTTTCGATGACTATCCATGAACCCTGAGATGCAATAAGAAATTTATAAAGAAAGTTTTGTTATCTTCTCTTTAGAGACATTTCAAAAACTTGAAAAAAAATCAAGATTTGTGGAATATAATTAACCCAAACTGGATCCCCAAAGAAATAATGCCAATCAGGTTCTGCATTTCTCATTAGGGATTTTGATTGAAAACATAATAGACAAAATTAATAACTTTCAAAACATTGCATCTTTTGCTTTTTGACAAATAAAAAGCAATTTTTTAAAAAACTAGCTCTGTTTTTCAGATTAAAAATTTCTTCATGGAGTTTTTGTAATGGTGTTCTGCAGCACAATGCAGTAAGTACCATTTATGACACTCTATTATATATTTGATGAAGATATAGAAGAGAGGAAATTTGAGGCCCTAGCATAAAGAAATAATGAAGGAAATGCTAATTACCCTGACTTGATCAGTGCATGCTGTGTGCCTGTGTTGAAATATCACACTATAGCTCATTGACATGCAAAATTCTATCACATGTTAATCAAAAGATGCTGAACAATTCATAAATACAGGAAAAGTCTTATTGTATCCCACAAATAAGCATAGTTGTTATTTTCAGTTCACATGCCATTTTTAAATTATGTATTTTTATTTAAAAATAACCAATTATGGCAAAATAATTTCCCTAAGTATTTTCTGCAATTTTTTGTCAGCACTAGAGTTAGGTGAATTAGCAAAATAAGGTACAACATCATAGCTAATCTCTTCTACCTTGTGCCTCAAACAGCTGCTCAATAGTCCACCTGGCAGTCACAATGTTATTTCTAGGAGTTGATCATGCAAATCATCACCCAATTTAAAATCTTTGAAAAGCTCCTCTTTACCTTCTTTAGAGATAAAATACAAGAATTTTATTCTCCTTACAAGGACCCTACTGACTTATACACCTTGTCTTTCAGGTCCCCTCTCTGTCCACTGCCGGGTTCTTTAGCCATACTAACTTACTCTAACTCCTTAATCAAGCCAGGCTCACTTTCAACTCCTTGCTTTCCCACAGCCTCTCTTTCTCTGCTGGCCTATTCTTATACATCCTGCAAAAACAGGCTCAAATATCACTCATCTCTATAAGGAATATCATCTCTTCCCCTACCCAGGGCTATATTATGAGGCTTTCTACTGCACTTCTACAGATTCTACAGATTGCATCTGCATCCTAACTCTTTGTACACTACCTTTTCTTGATCTACTTCCACCTACCTTATACTCGCAATATCTTGAAAGCAGGAGTTCTGTGTGATTAATATCCATAGTGCCAGAGCCTAGAGCAATGTCCAATGAAATGTACACTGAATTAATTAAAACTAAAACCCCAAAAAACATAAGAAAATTACAACCACTGGATCTAAGGCAATTTATAGCTTCTTACCAGAATTGTTATTCCATTCTAACAGGAAAGACTGCTAGAACTAACAGGATTCTTCACAGGTCATCTGGTCCTTTCTTCTACATCATCTGGTCTTCCTTTCCCTTCTTGCAATGACCCACATGATAAATGTCTAGACAATGTTAAAGGATGTTCCTACAGGGAGAAAATATATGCAGTGAGAAACTACAGCTCCATAATCTCTTCTCTGAATTGCATACCTATCAAAATCTAAGTGACCTGGGTTCAAAAAACAATAAGGAATCTCATCCACTTATGAGCTACAGGGGACTTCTTGAACCATCTTTCTTGATTTTCTTTTTAAAAAGCCATTAAGGAAAGAGACTTGTATGATAATCTGATACAAACATCTTTGGTTTGAAAATGCTAAAAAAATTTAACATGGAAAGATTAAGTAGCTGGCCCAAGTCAAAGGACACATCCCATGCTTTCTGACTCTCCAGCCTGAACCCCCTCCTACACCACGGTATTTCTTCTCAGGACCAAGATTACTCAGCCCATAGACAGCACAAAAAGGAACAGAAGAGAAGGCAAAGTTTCTAGCTTCACACTGTGCAAAGGTGTATATCAGCAGAACCTCTCAGAAAAAAGGGGAAGAGGTAATGACAATGAAAACTACCTATGATTATTGGACAGAGTTTAGAAAACATTTAAAAGGAAAACATTTTTCCTTAGTTCTGCCATCCAAAAAAGAAAGCTACCAGCTTCCTAGTGTGTTTTTCATCCACTCTTTCTTCCACCTATAGATCTTTGTTCATTTCTAATTTATACTTTGTAAATCATACCATCTATTTAACGCTATCCTGATATTATAAGGTAAACATTTTTTAACCACTACTGATTTTGAACAGCTTCCTATGCTTTTCCATCCTATATAGTATCTCCTTTAGATATTATTAATGCAAAAAGGAGCTTAGTATATGATTAGTAGTTCCCAACTCAGCCTCTCAGATGCCAACTCTTCAGCTTTCTTGCCAAAGCAGCTGTTGGAACTGGTGGAGAAATTTTTATGTCCAGGTAACTGTTTTATTTGAATTTGTAACTCAGGACTTTTTTACATCATGTTATTTCATCATTATAATGAGAATGAAAAAAGTAGGTTTATTGTTCTCTTCGCAGATGATAAAATTAACTGTTTTCACCAAAATTAGCCTCTGTGCCAAAGCTTATAAGTAGTAAAACAGGACTTGACCTAAAAAGAAAAAAAATTGTTCCTCCCCTCATAACACTTCTGAGACCCTGTGTGCAGGCTTTCCACACTAAGCAATACTCCAGTTTTCTACAGAGGTCAACCACGTGTCCTATAGTTTATTTTTATTCTGACACTAACCACTCACAGGTAGTTAACATAGTACCCACAGGTTAAGGGCTTAGTCCCACAAGACTGCCTTCAGCTTCAGACCCCAAGAACAAGTAGTGGGTTCCCAGGTTACCCTCACTTCTGTCTGACTTGGCTACAAATCAGGGGTTTCCACAAACCACTCAGACTGTTAATGGACTTTAGTTGTCCATACAATGAAGAAACAGGGTCAGAGAAGATAAGTAGCATTCTCCAACTAACTTTCCATGGTCCGTAAGCAGCTGCATCTGGACTTGAGTTGACGCCATCTGAATATACCTCAGTGATTAAAAAGGAATAACCCAGACATACCAAATTTTCAGTTGTAGTCATCTGAGAATAATAATAATATTCCTTCAAAAGGAGTGGATACTCATTCTAAATAAATATATTTAGGAACCAGATTATCATTAAATCAGAACATTTCTGACTGGGACCCGGGATTCACAGACGGATCACATGGCTAGTTGAAACCCAGCCAGTCCCAAAGAACGTCATCACCTCTTTTAAGAATGCAGATGAAGACCAGGCATGGTAGCCCATGCCTGTAATCCCAGTGGCTTGGGAGGATGAGGCTGGAAGATTGTGAGTTCAAAGCCAGCTTCAGCAATTTAGTGAGGCCCTTAGCCACTCAGTGTAGACCCTGTCTCTGAATAAAATATAAAAAAAAGGGAATGGAAATGCATATTAGTGGTTAAACCCCTCTGGGTTCAATCCCCTGTACAAAAAAAAAAAAAAGAATGCAGATGGAGAAGAATGGTGCTCATGCTCAGTTGCCCTTTTCTGTTTTGTTATGGAAAGAATTTGGGCCTGGGTCAAAAACAAAAATCACTGACATCTTAATCCAAATGAGTGGTCCAATGAATACATTGTGCTCAGTTCTGTGATAGGACTTTGCCCAAGGAGTTGAATGATCATGAAAAAGGAATCCCACCCAACCTGGATGCAAAGAGTAGAAAACTACCCCAAATCTACTTGCAAATGCTAAACTCAGCTCCCTATGCACCCAATCTCACACTGTACAACCATGCACAATTCTGGCCTCTGTCCCTTATGACCATCCCCACATGGGCCGTGGTTGGTAGCTCCTTGAACCTTGTCATCCACCGTGCTATGTTCTCTACCCCATCCTGGCCCTCCTAATGTTACATCTCCTTTACTTACAGTTCTGAAGTGCCCTTCTCTACTTTTAAGCTCTAATTCCTGATGTCAAAAATTACCAATTAGGGTTCATAAATTTCAAATACATGGAACCTGTTTCTGATGCTTCCAGCACTCCCCCGTAATCTTGACAGTCAAAAACAAAGAAAGCCTAAAGAAGATCCTTTACGGCGTGCTACAGAATTGTTATGGAATTGCCAGGTACATTTATTGTTAGCATTTTTAACACATTGTTAGTATTTTTTTTTTAAAGCAGGGTCTTTTTAGGAAAGATTTTCAGAAAATTCTACATTGTGTGCCTTCTTATATTCTTATGAAATTAAAGAGGGCTGGCAGAGGACAGTTGAATAAACCATACTAAAGAAGTACATCATGATTCCAATGGATGGAAGACACATTACATTAGACTGGGACTTTCTGGATCTAGTGGCATATCTGCAGAGCTTTCGGATTTTGAGATTCTGAATTAGACATCAAACCATGAAAGTCCCAACTCCTTCATTCAGCCAGTGTGACCTCCAGGTTCATTTGTAAAATAAAAATTTCAAAATTTAGTCTACCTTCCTCTAAAGCATATTGAAAATACCAGATGAGAAAATATACAAACAAGCTCTGGACACCATAAAATTCTAGGGAAAAAAAAGTAAGTTATTAGTAGTAGTAGTAGTTGTTGTTGTTGTTGTTGTTGTTGTTGTGTTTTGTTTGTCTCTTTTCTCAATTCAAATCCTTCTATCAAGTACATAATATGACTTTGGACATTTTAATCAAAATTCAGCAGAGAAAATAAACAGTTTCATTACAAAGAGTCAAACAGGTTATTTCATTCCCTTTAATGTAGGAAGCAATAGAAAATTTGAATTTAACAAAAAAGGTATCATACTGAAGGAAAACTTACTTGTCCAGCCAAGTTGAAAGATTTGAATAAGGTACAATTTTGTTCTCTAAGACATTTTTTCTAGGAAAAAAGTCTAAAGCATTGCAAGTTTCTGAAATGCAGGTTGGCATTTTGGATTCTGCCTGTAAAGATGGTTCTCAACATGCTGCATACTGCAACACCGCAGCACCAAACTCATCTGAAGCTGTTATACGTCCTGCTCTCCACCTTGCTGGCTCCCTGGAGTCAGAGAGAGAAGAGGAGAGGGGGAAGAGATAGCTGCTCTGTCTCCTAAATGATCCCTGCTCTATCCCTGGTGTATGGACTCTTGGATGAAGTCACTAAATATATGACCCAACCAGGTTAGGAACACCTTAACCCCATTGTCCTTCATGCCCTGAAAACTAGCATAAGTCGAAGGTGCCTTCCCTGAGTATCTGAGCTGGAAATTGAGCTCTGAAAGGGACCAACCCTCTCCACCTCCCAAGCTGGAAGAAGTTGGCACTGAACCAGTAATTTAAATATCACAGTCCTCTGAGACCTTGTCTCAGAGGCTACCAGGTCTACTGAGTGTGCCCAGGGCCAGGGTGTGTAAACACAGAGAAGTGGACAAACTTCAACACAGATGCAGAGGCAGTGGCCCCAGGTTTTCCAGCTTCCCACGGTCATACTTTTCGCTATCCAAATAAAACAACTCAATACTCAGTCTTGGGTGCCTGCAGGAATCCCCTCCCACTCAGTTTCCTGTTCCTAGTTTTTCCCTTTGGGCAAATCATTTAACCTGTAACCCTCTGTGTCTCCTTCTCTTATCTATAAAATGGGGCTACAAACATCGCCTTCTTTTTAAGGTCATTATTAAGATAAAATGAGATAGATCTAAAATGCTTAGAACAATGTCTGGAACGTGGAAATTGGTATGTAAGATTTGCTATCACTATTGATCTTTTTTTAAAAATATCTTTATTTTATTTTTACATGGTGCTGAGGACCCAACTCAGTGCCTCACATGTGGTAGGTGAGTGCTCTACCTTTGAGCCACAACCCCAGCCTCCACTATTGCTCCTATCAGCATGATCCTCATTATCATCATTAGCTATGGTTCCCTGACCTTGTATCCCTAGCCACCTCATCACCACTTCTCTATGTCACCCAGTCCTCTCTTCTATCCCTTCAGTATATGGATCCTTGGCTGAATTAGATGACTCAAGTATATCATAAAGGAAGTACAACAACAAAAAGAAAATCCTAAATTTTGACATCAGTCATTGGTATTTCCCATGTCGATCAGCCACACTACAAGCCAGGGGGCCCATGGCCATGCTTGCCGCCAGACTAGGTCTCAAGATATGCTGCTATTCTGGCTCTATCCCATCTACTAGGTCACTTTCCCCACCCAGAGCACCAAGCTGCCTTCAACCTCTTGGAGCAAAAGAACTCAATTAACATCATTACAACTTTTCTGCCCTTGAGAGTCACCTATTTCTTTGGATTATTTGTATTTTATTATCTACTACTAATATGTATTTTTTTACATTTTATTAAGAAAAACTGTTGAATTCTTCTTTGCCTCTACTTCCCTTTAGAGACTTAGGACCTTGCTTCATAAAAATCAGAGGGTTATGAAAATATTTTCTTAAAAAATAGAAGGACTCAACCCAAACATGAATTCTGCTGCCACCCTTAATGTCTTGACTCAACTGTTGTTTTTTAAAGTGTAAATTTAAAAAATTCCAAATGTTTTGCCTTATCTATTCTAACTACCTTCTCCCAAGAATCCAGTGGCCCTCCTTCCTCTGATTCTTTTCAACATCCCCATTCTCAAACATCCTCTGAGTTGTGCCTCAAAACCTAACATGCTGTCACATGATGTCATCTGGTTCCAGGATGACGTGTGCATCTATTTCCTCCTCCCACTGGCCATTTATTACACAGAAGGGCATAATAGAACTGTAAAATTAAATTCTAGACACCCTATTAAAATTTTCCTGAAATCATAGAAAATAAAATCTTATATGGATCTCTGAAAACTTATGTAGGTCAAACTTTAAAAAAAAAATATATCATCTCAGAGAAATCAAGAAAGGATGGGGAGGAGGTACAAATAAAGAACCAGAATCCATCTCAGAAAATACACAAACTTTAGTTAAAGTTGCTTCACTTCTCTGGGCTGTGCCCTTCATCCAAGAGGAACCTCTCACACATGCACTGGACATTGCGCCTAACAAGGCCTGGGGATCAGGAATGTCAAAGAGACGGGGAATAAACAGAACATGGCTCATTCCCTCAAGCCATTTAGGGGGAAGTAATTTGGGATCAGAAAGCTTTTTCATTACTCCCAACAACATAACTCAAAGGCAGTCTATGGCTAAAAGTTATTAATAGAGGGATTTATGCTCTCTATCATCTATGCATTACATATTGCAAAGGATGATTTCTTCCATTAATACTTTTGTCCATTATAATGTGACATAAAAACAAGGGGCAGATGAAATCTTCAGTATTCTGCTTTGATTTATGCAATGTGGTGCCACCCCACTGACCACTCCTTAGCTCAGGGGTCTCTAGTGAGCTCAATTCACATGCAGACCCAAGTAAATTAATGATATTCCTCCATCGCTAGCCTGGTCACTGTAGGTGACTGGGGGTATTGTTGGGGGTGGAGACATTATGAGGAAGTATCCACAGAAGTAAAAAAGACAGTGTCCAATGTAGTCCTCAGGTACAGCCAGTAGCATGACAGCTCCTGGTTCTATGAATTGAGCTCTTCAGAATGGTAATGCACCCAGGCTTCCTGGGTGTCAACATCTCCATCCCTTCCATTTCTTGCTTTCTTGAATAAAGTCATTAACAACCCTGTCTGAGAACTGGGGTTGTGGCTCAGTGGTAAAAACCCTTGCCTGGCATGTGTAGGGCACTGGGCTGGATTCTCAGCACCACATATAAATAATTGAATAAAATAAAGGTCCATCAACAATTAAAAATATATTTTAAAAAACCTATCTGTTAGTCCCTATGTTAATTGGGATGAGTCAGAAATGCTGTGATGAAGTGATTAGTTTATTCGCACCAAGTCCAATGGGGACATGCTTACTCAGGCAGCTCTCCTCCAAACTGTGCTTCCTACAATGGCCTCAGCTTCCTGGGCTCTCCCTGAGTCTCTCCTGGCTAGCCAACAACCATGGGGACATAAAGGATCAAGGAGGAAACTTTAAAGAACAAGTCTAAACTGGGGTTCATCACTTCCACCCCTAGGCACACGCCTATAATCCCAGTGGCTCAAGAGGTTGAGGCAGGAGGATCGAGAGTTCAAAGCCAGCCTCAGCAATTTAGCAAGGCGCTAAGCAACTCAGTGAGACCCAGTCTCTAATAAAATACAAAATAGGGCTAGGGATGTGGCTCAGTGGTCAAGTGCCCCTGAGTTCAATTGCTGGTCCCCCCCAAAAAAATACCCCCAACTGGATACAAAAGGCTTTCTGTGTCCCCAGAAGAAAAGATAAAAGGATTTGTTAAACACATCCCACTGTCTGAATCATACTGTCTCATTTACTATCTTCTCTCCCCCAACTTACCTCTTCAAAAGTTATTAATAAATAACTCAAGTCTATTCAAGGAGTCTCTTACTCTTAACAATACTTCATGATCTAATTAAAACCAAGGTCCAAATCATCACACAACAAGGAAGTTTAACTTTCACGTTCTGCTATAGTCTATGCCATAAGTATTTATTATACAATACAGTAAAATTTCATGCTCTGGATCCAGGATCCATAAGTTAGGCCTCTGTGAGCTTCGACCAGTTATTTACTCTCTCTGTGTCTCAGTTTACTCATCTGTAAGTGGGACTGAGAATTATTTGGATGAGTAGAGAGACAGTGAAAGATTGATAGTATCAAAAATAGCAGAGGAGGGAACTCTAGGACTCCATCTTCCCCCTCCAGAGGAACAACTAAAGAGCTGGCAAAAAAAAACTGTAAGAATCAACTTTTGTAGAGTCCTGGAATCTAGCAAAAACTAACAAAGACCAGGAGAAGGTTTGCTGAAGAATGAGACAGGGCTTTGCAATCAGAGTGTGATGGAGTCTTAAACTGGCTGCCTAGTACAATTAACAACAGACAAACTATGGAACCAGCCCAGATGCCCATCAACTGAGGAGTGGAGAAAGAAAGCTGGTATGCACATACAATGGAGTTTTACTCAGCAATAAAGAATGAAATTACATTATTTGCAAATGTTGAATGGCTGAAACTGTAGTTTAATATTGAATGAAACAAATTAGACTCAGAAAGTCAAGGGTTATATGTTTTCTCTTATATGTGGAAGCTAGAAAGAAAAACATTTAAAAAGTAACCTCATAAAAATGCAAAGGATACCAGTACAATAGAGGAAAGGATCATGGGAAGGGAGAAGAAGAAAAGGGGTGATACTGGGGTTATTAAATTTATAAATTATGTTATGTGCACATATGAATATGTCTCAAGGAACCCCACAATTACCATAAAGCACTAAATAAGTAAATAGCCTATGTCCCACACCCCACATCCCAAATCTCTTGCAGCCAAGAGGACAGAAACCCTCACTTTAACCTGTTGCTAATTTTGGCTTTCTATTTTATACTGTAAGGCAAAATGGACATTCTGGATAATATTTGTCAAGGTTCTCTGAAGGATCTTCTCAATGTAGGACAGCAGAACCTGGAACAAACACACTCACTGAAATAGTGCAGGTCTCTCAAGAATAAGAGAAGGTCTCCTACTCCATCATTAATTTAGAACATTGTATATTTTACAAATTCAAAATCATTGATGAAATGGACTAAATATGTGCATGCATAATCTTCTACCAAAATGGACTCTAAAAGTTAAGGCCCTAATAATCCTGTATCTACTAAAGTCATTGAATCAGAGATTTAAACATCCCCAGAAAGGAATTTTTCCTAGTGTGCCAGAAAAGTAATGTATCATTGCTTTTTATATTTCATCTTTTCATTACTAATGACTTTATAAATCGCCTAGAATTCTTGGTTTGAGCATTTTTTTTACTGCAGGAAATAATAATAGCACTCAACCTCCATAAGAGCTATTATAAATTAAAAATAAAGGAAATTTTTTAATCTGAGGAAGTATATCTACCCAAAACGTTCTCTAAACATCATTCCCAATGGAGAAATTTAGAAAAATTCCTTTTAAAATTAGGAAAGGAAAAGACTTATATTATCAACATTTGCATTGGACATTGTGCTAGAATTCCTATCCAAGGTTTTAAAAAGAAATTAAGACAGACTTAGGTACAAAATTAACAGAATTCGCAGATGTGACTGTCAAAAGACCTAAAAGTGATTAAGGTAACCATAGTCCAGGAGTGGTCCAATAAAAGGAAACCATGGAACAGACTGTAAAGGTCTGGTCACATCCCTGTCATCTCCCTTACTATTGCTTTTTATGTTTATTTGTTCACGACCTTTATATGTTGTATTTCCAACAGCTAGCACCTGCTTCTGAAGTCCATGTTCCCTCTATTAAATAAACAAAAATGCCTGGGTCTTTATGTCCCCTATCCAGGCCCAGAGAATCCCTTAATTAATGTCTAAATAGTGTGAGAGTATAAAAACTACACTTCCTTGCCTCAAGTCAAAACAACCCTTGCCATAATTCACAGTCCCTAAGTTCCCTTTAAAAAATCAGGCTAAAGCGACCCTCTGGTGGAATTTACTTGCAACTGCATCCTGGGTTAGATTTTTTTCCCAGTCCCTGACTTGCTTCCCTTTTTTCTTTACAGTTTCCCCTGGGAACATTTCTCCAATAAGTCCCTTGTACAGAAATCTATGTGTTTAGTTTTTCAAAAAGACTTTATTGTTCACTGCCAAAGAACCAAATAAGAGTTAGCCATACCCATGAATGATTCAATCTCATAAAATATAAGTTCTTCCCAAGTTGATACAACACAATTTCAAGCAAAATTCTAACTGGCTTTTATGTGCAATTTGAAATGTAACTTTTAAAATTACCCGAAAGATGATAGGATTAGAATGAGAAAAGATATTTCTTTGAAGCATCGATTAAAAACCTTAAAACAAATAACAACAACAATAAAAAAGCTAAGGACCAGATAGAATTTCATCCAAGTTCTACCAGACCTTTAAAGAAGAATTAATGCCAGTCCTCCTCAAATTATTCCACAACACAGAAAAGGAGGGAAAACTGCCAAATTCATGCTATGAAGCCAATATCACCCTGATGTCAAAACCAGACAAAGATACATCAAAGAAAGAAAACTTTAGACCAATATCCCTAATGAACATAAATGCAAAAATCCTTAATAAAATACTCACAAACTGCACTTAAAAACACATTAAGATAGTGCACCATAATCAACTGTATTTCATCCTAGGGATGCAAGAATGGATCAACATTTGCAAAAAAATAAAAGTAATTCACTACATAAATAGAGTTAAGGACAAGAATCATATGATTATTACAATAAATAAAATTTCTCTAGTTTATAAACACTAGAGAAACTATGCATAGAAAGAACTTACTTCAACATTGTAGAGGCTATATATGGCAAACCCAAAGCCAACATCATACTGAATGGAAAAAACTGAAAGTCTTTCCTCTAAAAACAGAAACAAGACAAACATTCCACTCTCACCACTCCTACTCCACATAGTTCTTGAAACTCTAGCCAAAGCAATCAGGCAAGAGAAGAAAATTAAAGGATTACCAATAGGAAAAGAAGAAGTCAAATTATCTCTTGCTGATAACATGATCCTATATTTGGAACACCCAAAAAAAATTCACCAGAAGACTTCCAGACTGATAAACAAATTTAGCAAAATAGTAGGATACAAGATCAAAATACATACATTAATGGCTTTCCTATACTCCAATAATCTGATGAGAAAGAAATTAGGTAAAGTACCACCTTTAAATTACCTCAAAAAATAATAATTAAAAAAAACTCACAGATGCAGTCATCTGATACTTGACAAAATAGCCAAAAACATACTTTGGAGAAAATATAGCCTTCTTACCAAATGTTATCAGGGAAATTGGATATTCTTGAGTAGAAGAATGAAACTTGATCCCTATCTCCCACCCTGTACAAAAGTAAACTCAAAGTGGATCAAAGACATAAGAATTAGACCAGAAACTATGCAACTGATAAAAGAAAACGTAGGCTCAATACTCCAACACATTGTTGGCACAGACACTGACTTCCATAAAATACTCCTAAAGTATAAGAAATAAAAACAAGAATTGGGATAGCATGAATTAAAAAGCTTCTGCACAACAAAAGAAATTATTTAGAACATAAAGAAAGCCCACAGAATGGAAGATCTTTGCCACCTATTCCTCAGACAGGGGATTAATATCCAGAATATATAAAGACTCCAAAAAACTTAACATTAGAAAATACAAATAACCCAATTAATAAACGGGTAAGAGAACAGACATTTCTCAAAAGAAGAAATAAAAATAGCCAACAAATACAAGAAAAAAATGCTCAACATCTCTCACAATCAAGGAAATGCAAATCAAAACCACACTGAGACTGCATCTCACTCCAGTCAGAATGGCAATTACCAAGGATGCAAATAATAATAAATGCTGGTGATGATGTGGGGAAAAAACTACATTCATACATTGTGGGTGAGACTTCAAATTAGTATAACCACTTTAGAAAACAGTATGAAGATTCCTTATAAAACTAAGAATGGAACTACCATATGACCCAGCTATCCCATTCTTTGGTATATATCCAAAAGAACTGAAATCAACATACTATAGTGATATGGCCACATAAATGTTTATAGCAGCACAATTCACAATAGCCAAGTTATGGAACCAGTCTAGATGCCCATCAATAGGTGAATGGATAAAGAAAATGTGGTGTATATGCACAATGGAGTTTTATTCAGCCATAAAGAAGAATGAAATCATGGCATTTCTTGATAAATGGATGAAACTAGAGAAAATCAGGCCAAGTGAAATAAGCCACACTCAGAAAGTCAAGAGTGAAAGGTTTTCTCTCATATATGGAAGCTAGAGAAATATAGGGGAAAGAAGGAGAAATCAAATATTATAAAGATATAGGGAAGATCAGTGAAGTAGAAGAAGATCAAGAAAGAGGTAAGAGGGACAGGAATGAAATGGGAAATGAATTTAGCAAAATCATGTTATGTACATATATAAATATACCACTGGGAATTTTATCTTTATATAGAAAGCAACAATCAAAAATAAATAAATAAATAGAGAATCAATAGAGTAGAGGAAGGACAATAGAGGGAAAGAGGAAGAAGTGATGGAGAGAAGAGAGAATGGGGACTGAAAGATGTACATCAAATATATGTACGATTTTATAAAAATGAATCTACTATGTATAACTCTAATGCTCTAATTATATAAAAAAATCTATTCAGACACAGTGGTGCACACCTGTAATCCCAGCAGCTCAGAAGACTAAGGCAGGAGGATCACAAGTTCAAAGCCAGCCTCAGCAACTTAGTAAGGCCCTAAGCAACTCAGTGGAACCCTGTCTCAAAAATAAAAAAGGGCTTGGAATGTGACTTAGTGGTAAAGGGTCCCTGGGTTCAATCGCTGGTACAAAAAAAGGAAGGAAGGAAGGAAGGAAGGAAGGAAGGAAGGAAGGAAGGGATGGATGAATGAATCTAATAACTGATATTTACTGAGAACCTACTGAGTGCCAGGCACTGGGCTAAATACATTATCTCACAACAACCTTACAACAATGCTCCCAGGTGATGTATGTTACTACTGTCTCCATTTTACAACTGAGGGAACTGAGTTTCCAGGTCAAGTAATTTGCCCAGTGTTGTTCAACTAGAGAGAGGAAGATCTATAGTGCACTCGCACCAATACAACGGTTTTCAGATGATGGCCAGTATACCAGCTGCACAACCCAGTGCAGGCATTTGTCTCACACCAGAATAAACTTGATTCTTTCTTGGAGTGTTACAAAAGAGCATATATAAATAATGTTCATGTTTTATACTTAAGATGAGTCTCAATAAAAATAAAATATGGCTAAGACTTTTTTTTCCATCTAAAAATGATTAGGACACGTACCTGCAGCCAAAGTCTTTTTTGGTGTATATACATGATTACACTGTTTTTGTTATAGCGTCCTTCAGTGGCAAAAACTGGCTATTTCTAGAGCTATCTTTCCTCTCCATCCTGAGGGTAAATGTAACCATCTGTACAAACCATTTTCAGAATTTCAGAGGAGAGTATGAGAAATAAAAATGCTACAAAACACATATATTTTTGTTGGGAAATTCTGGGGAAAAAAAGATGCTCAATATTCCCGGGCAGAACATCCTAGGAGATGACATTTCCTTGCTCTTTTCTCTGGCATTGTTCTTTCTTGTCGTTCTCTAACATTCAGAAGCTGCTTTGTTTTGGCTCCTCTATGTAAACCCTTCCTGCCAACCTCAGCAATAGTATTTCTGCTATTCTGAGTCTTCTATGAACACTTTTCCAGGAGATTCAGGAATCAGAGCCAGTCTAAGTCTTTCTAATATAGAGCAGAAGCTCTCTTTACTTTCCTGTTATTAGCAAATGTCACTCTATTTGTTTTTTGCAAGCAGAATAACAAAATAATTGTGGTGAAAACAGTGCTGGGACACCATCCTTTGGGATTTCACTTCCTTTGTACTCTCTGTGAACTTGTTCTTGACAGTGACACTATAATAGCCATTCACCACCCTCCAGTTGTTATTAATATACTCACAGTAGAACCTCCTGCCATTTTTCAAGTTTATTGATTGACCTGAAGCCCAGCTTTCTAATGTCAACCTCTCTCTCCCTTTCGGTATCATTCTCTTTCTCTCAAATCTTATTTTATCTTTACAATGTTGGGAAAGGCATTTGACAAGGATGTGAGTCGCTTAAGAACCAGTTGAATTTAATACAATTACTTATGACCATTTATTCACAAAGTTACTTTGAGCCTGAGACATCTATTATATTATTTATTTGTTCATTTATTTGTTTAACATGTTTTTGTTATTTTATCATGTCTATGTCTGATTTGTCTAGTTCTGACACTATGTATCTTCCAAGGCAAACATTTGAATGGACTCTGAGTTTGTAGCTAACAAAAGGATTTCTGCATTGTATTCTGTTTCAGCCATGGTATAAAGTTAAGAGTTAGGCGTATTAATTCTGACTTATCTATGAGTTTTAGAGCCTGCCTTTACAAAACAACTAAATCAATAATTAGTGTTTCCCAGCATCATTGTATTAGTTTGAACTAACATATGCAATGAACTTAGCTTATTTTCTCAGTAAATATTAGTTCAATGAAATAAGATGATGTACAATTGATTCGGAAGGCAATGGTAGTCATTAAAGATTTTTGAGGAGGACACTGTTAAAATCAGAAGGCAATTAGTCTGGAAATGTCAGAAAAAAATATATCCACTGAAAATGAAGAGCAGGATTTGGGTTGTTGTTGGGGCATACATACAACTATTATGGTCTGATGGCTGTCAGAAATAAGACTATTTTGAAAGATGGTTTAAATGCTGTAGGACTGTAATAAGAGACCAACAACAGTTAAATAACCCATACAAGCAGCTCTCAAATGAAGACTGGGTGAAGTGGAGCACTGGCGGATGGAGCCCAACTAGGCAATATGGTGGTATAGGAAGTAAGGCACCCGGGTGTTTTGTTAAAAAGCATGTGAAGCCTAAGAAGTCAAGAGGTGGCCAGACTGAGAAGAAGGGCAGACAAAAGTGAACAAAAGTGAATTTTAGAGATCAAAATGTTAATGATATACATCAGAAATGAAACATGTACCTAGAAAACGGGCACCCTTGTCTAGTGCTTTCAAATCACGTAAAAATCTCTTGTATTCCCTTTGATTCTTTAGAAACCCTAATCTAACTCTGGCTCCAGCTCATGTGAATCTCCTAACAAATCCATGTCTTCTGAGGACTCCTCTAAGTCAGCTTGGCCTGCACCGGAACCCTCTCAGCACATCCTCAGTGTGTCAGGCCAGCAGTTTCCAGGCACAGGAGGGACCCCTCACTACTGTCACTTCAACACCACAGGCCCAGGCTCTAACCCCAAGGCCACCCCATCAGGCGAGGTAGGGGCAGAGTGGGATCTTAGGAGCCCCAGTTTCCTACCTACTCCCCCAGTTTGGCCTCAGTCATCTGCTTCCCTCCCCGATTGCTCTCCTCCTCATGAGCCTCCACACCGCACTTTTCACCTCTGCATTCCTGAAGGAGTAAATGACCGGGTTTAGAAGGGGCGTGAGCACCGTGTAAAACACGGCCACAATCTTGTCCGCAGGGAGGGTGACGCAGGGCCGCATGTAGACAAAGGAGCAGGGTATAAAAAAGAGGGCCACCACCGCCAGGTGAGAGGCGCAGGTGGAGAGGGCCTTGCGCCGCCCTTCGGCGGTGCGGCTGCTCAGCGAGCGCAGGATAACGGCGTAGGAAACCAGCAGCACCGCGAAGCTCAGCACCGAGATGGAGCCGCCGTTGAGGATGATGAGCAGGCTGATGAGGACCGTGTCCGAGCAAGCCAGCTTCAGCACCGGGTGGACATGGCAGAAATAGTGGTCAATGACGTTGGGGCCGCAGAAGGGCAGCTGGAAAATGAGGAAGGTTTGCCCGAGAGAATGCAGCAAGCCCCCACCCCACGCCGCCGCCACCAAGAGGCCACAGGCTCGCGGGTGCATGATGGCCCTGTAGTGCAAGGGCTTGCAGATGGCCACGTAGCGGTCGTAGGCCATCACCGTCAGAAGAAAGATCTCAGTGCCGCCGAAGAAATGGAGGAAAAAGATCTGCGTGATGCAGCCCTTGAGGGAAATGATTTTCCTCCTGGTCAAGGTGTCAAAGATGAGCTTGGGAGCTGTGACAGAACAGTAGCAGATCTCCACCAAGGACAAATAGCTGAGGAAGAAATACATGGGCGAGGTGAGCCCTTTGCTGGCCACGATGGTCACCACGATGAGGCCATTGCCCAGCACGATGGCCGTGTACATGAGAAGGAACAAGGCAGAAATGACCTTCTGCACGTTCTGGTTCTGAGAAAATCCCAGGAAAAGGATTTCAGTCACGTTGCTTGTATCTGCCATGTTTTAAAGCGTAGGAGATGACCGCCTGGAATCAGCAAAACTGTCCTCAGGCATTAGAAACATCCTTCTCGGACCTGGACATCTGTGTCTTTCTGCTCCCTTTTGAGTTCCCTTTCTGCCCTGAGTTTCCCAGAGCATGGACTCCAGAAGACCAAATGGATAAAACAGCAATTATCTGCAGTTTGACACTATTCTCAGAATCCGATTTGACTTCGTTGTGAAGCTACACTGAAGTGTTTCCTCTGATCCAAGCACAGGCTTTAGCTGATTTCATCCTCAAACAAAAATCAGAGGACATTTTATAGATAAAGAAACAGAATCAGAGAGGTGCAGTCACTTGCCCAAGGTCACGTAGATCATATTCAAACTAAGATCCATATTCTTCAAAATGTAGATGCTTGCACTAGGTCTCCTGCTATGAAGAATGACTCATAGGGCTGGGGATGTGGCTTAGAGGTAGAGCCCTTGCCTAGCACTATGAGGCACTCAGCACTGCACAAAAATAAATAAATAAAGGTATAAAAATATTTTTAAAAAGAATGACTTATACTAGCAGTTTCAGATCAGTCTTATCTTATTCCAGAACATGGTACCAATATTTTACCACAAGTGATAGAATTTCTCAGCAGCAATTACTCTCCAGCCTGTGAAACCAAAAAGGCTCCAGAGCTCATAAATGTTCAAACTAAATTATAAACTCTGAGTATAATTGATTATGAATTTATTCTGCCTTATGACCCTGTTCAGACCCCATGTGAGCACTAAGGTGCTCTTGCTGCAGGAGGCAGGTCTGACAACCCCCATTGCTGGTGCAAACTGATAGTGTCCCAGGATTCTGATTCGGACATCTTACCAGCCCTTAGAACAGTTGACTGTGCTAAAACATGGGACTGAACATGCTAAGTGACTTTATGAGTTCCTTTATGCAACGTATCCAGAGTAATCAAGTGCATGGAGACAGAAAGTAGAGCAATGGAACCTTGCTTTCCAGGAGCTGGGGAGGGCAGAATGGGGAGTTGATGTCGAACATTTAACTTTCACTTTGGGGCAGCTCGGGGCTTGTGGATGGATGGTGGCATGTGTATGCATGTGTATGAAATTATATATGTATAATACTATATATACATACAATATATAATACTATATATACATACAATATATATAATATATATATATATATATATGCAGTGCAAACAATGTTATGTATACAATACTGTATGGTTTTAATTTCTTTTTGTTTTGTTTTGTTTCAGTGCTAGTAATGAAACTCAGGGCCTCAAGCACACTAGGTAAGACTCTACCACTGAGCTACACACCCGGCCCATGAATGTACTTTAATAACAATAAACTTTACACTTATAAATGGTTAAATGGTCAATTTTGTTATTTGTATTTGTCCACAACTTAAGTACTTAATTAATTAACAATTGAAACACCTTTGACATGTTACCACCTCACATCCTTCCCCCTCTCTATACCCACTTCCAAGGAGAGTAGCTGATGCTTGGAGACTTTGTCATATCCCCATACTTTTGGTTTCTTTCTTATGCCTGTTAGGGAGTCCAGCTAGTCTCCTAGGTTGCAGAATAATTGGGATTGAGAAATTCTGGGATTCAATGTACAAAATTCATTTCACACCATGTTATAAGGCAAGACTGATATGATGCTCTTTTTACATAACTATTTTAAGATACTCTGCAGAACTTATGAAAGGTGGCAGAAGCATTTACATTTTTTAAATACAGACCTTGATTCAAAAGAGCTATCTGACCTTGAACAAGTAATCAAACCTACTCAGCCTCCATTTCCTAATCTGTAAAAAGGGATAATATGGCCCTCTCATTATTGTCCACTTTCCCTATACCCCACTGCCATGCTCCTCTATGCACCCAGCTGAAGTGCTGGTGTTTCACACACAAGATGTTTATGCAGAAAGGCAGGAACCTTACATGAGAAGAACAGGTTTCATTCTCATGGGAAAAATGATTCTGAGTGAATATTTTCTGTGAACTTTAGCTTCAAAACAAATCATCTCTGTTTCTATAATTGCCTCTGATCTGGGGTAGCAATGAGACTTGTCCTCTGGGAGACTGTGAAAGAATCTCTTTAGTCTTCAGATTTTAAAAAATTTATTGTTTGTTTTTATTCAAGACTGTTAAAGGCTAACAGAGCAAGATTTATGTACAAGGTAATTATGAAATTGTCTTAAAAAGTTAAAAATTAAATGGATTTGGAATGGAAGGAAACTAACAAATGCTGATTCTGTAGATAGAAATTTAGAACAGTTGAGAGATTGTTTTATAAAGGGATCATCAGACCAGTCATGATTTTTTGCCTGTGGAGTCTAAAATAACTTTTAATTCTGACTTTTTAATTGATAGACCAAAACAAGAAATTCAGGGGAAAAAACAATGTGATTTTATGAGATAGCAAATTAATTCATAAGATTTCCATGTTTTTCCAAGGATGGCATTTAAGAAAACTTAAAATAGGGATGAACATAGAAGCTTAAGATCTGCTGACCTCATTAAACAACTTCCATGAAAATTTTCCAAAACTTTCAAATGAAACCTTGTGGTTTCCCATTTGACTTTTCCTATCATAGGTACGGTGTACTATGAGGTTCTGAAAGATAAAACCGTCCCACTGGCTTTTTCCAGCATTCCCTTTCCCCCGCTTTTTCTCTAGATATCATGTCATAGAGAAACAGAGGGCCCTCTCTTTTCCAGTTTCATCTACTGAGAAAACATAGACCATTAATTTTGGAAAGAAGCTCATGGACTCCTAAATTACAGAAGAGGAATCTGGGGCCTGAAATTCAGCAGCTGATTGGTAGAGACCTGGGAAGAAAATCAGTTTTCATTGCTCCTGTTCAACACTTGTTTCATTTCCCGTCTCATTTATTGACTCCTCTTCCTGGTGCTCATGCAAAACTGTGCCCAGAAGGGAGGGATACCATGACGAGACAAGAGAACCACATATATAAAAAGGTCAAGCCAGGAGGAAGCATAAGATGATGATGATGATGATGATGATGCTGATAATAATAATAATAATAATAATAATAATAGTAACAAAATAATAATGCAGTCCAGCTTCCATTGCTCACTTGCCCCAGGTATAATTTCTATCCAGGCAACATGTGCAGAGCTTAGAAATCCTGAAGAAGAGAGCATGTTTCTGGAGTCAACCAAACTGGGATGCCAAGGAAAAAACATCTTTGCAAGATTTTCCTTCAGAACTAGGGTGCTTACCTCTAGCACCTTGTCACCAAGTGTTAACTATTGTCTATATGTTTTACATGTATCAGTCAGGTCTCTCCAGTGAAAATGTAAGCTCTTGAAGGCTGTTGAAGTATCTCTTATATTCTTCAAAGCACTCGGCACAGATCTGGGAACACAGAGAAGATGTTAATGCATGTTTTATTGTGATGTCTCATTGTTCCATCTGCTACTCCAGCTATTTCAAAGCCAAAATGACTCTGAGGGTGTCCTATAAACAGTACAGACATGAAAGTTCACAGAGGAGGGGTATGTAGTCTCAAAAATAAGATATTTTTTTTTAAATAATTCTCAGCATGTCCCAGGAGGATTGGTGAAATAATCTTACCTCGAATATGGTTTGTTACCTTGATTCTTAATCTGATTTTCCAGATCTTTTGTAGTCAGAAAATTGATTCACTTGCACCAACTCACCCTAAGAAAACAGGATTTTATTTAACTTACAATGTCCAAAGAAAAAGTTATCAAATAAATAGAGTATGCTAGTGTTTACTGGTCTAAAATTTGGAAATCTTGGTTCAAGATTGTTCCTCAGCAAATTTGGGGCTTCTGCGAGGGCTAATCTCCATTCAGACTCAACTAGAGCTAATACTTTTATTTCTCCCAAAGAAGGTGATGTAAGGATGTCTTAGGCAGGTCCCTTGAGTTTCTGAAAAGAATATTCCTGAAAATTTTGTTATTCAGAATTTGACTTAGAAAACTAGCTTTGCAAATTATTCTTTGCTGACCATGTTACCAGTAGCTCTGAGGAGAATGACTGTAAAATCCATTCTAAGCCAAGGTAACTTTCTTGTCCTGTCATTTAATCAGACAGGTTTTAACAATATGATACCAAAGTTCTGCCCATCAGACGACAGTAAGTCTAAGAAAGTCTGCCCATGAAGGGAAGTATGTGAAGCAAGATTAACACCAACAGAAAGTGCCAATGTGCATAAAATACCTCACCTGAAGGTCTGCTCATCCTTGAAGGGGCCCAAGGATGGACTCAGAATCTGCTTCATCCATAAAAGGCACTGATAAGTGCTGACCTCCCCCATCCCCCACCTCCATGTGCCAACTCCAGCACTTAATGACTTTTTCACTAGGAGAATTATAAGGAAACAGGGTCGGTCTACCCTAAAACCCCCATGAAGAAGAACTGGAAATGTTTGTTGGGCTAAGAAGCCTAAAACATTTAAGGTGTATGGAAAGGAAAGCTGAGATCAGAGAATTGAATTCCCTGAAGTTTTCTAGCGTCCTCCATCTGGGGAGTTTCTGGGAAAAGCAAAAATTTCCCAGTTGCTTCATTCAGAGGTAAAGGAACCTGTCTCTCTAATTAACCCAATTATAAAGATGAGACTTCTACTTGCCCTCATGATTGGCCCCCTCCTGTTCTCAAGTAAATGGCAGAGGAGAATCCAACATCAAATCACCCACAGGTCCCTACCATAGACATCCTCAAGGGGCTCTTGGTCTTCTGCCCTTACACCTTATTGGACAGTAATGTCAGTGAGTTCCAGTAAGACTGTAACCAAGTGGATCAGGACCACTTCACACAGTTTCTTTGGACAGTCTAAACAAAAGAATTCCAGACAAGCAATGACCTTCTAGTCTAAAAGGAACACTGACATATATGTTGGTAGCTGTCATCTAATTCCTACCCTAAGGGTCTTCCAATTGCTCACTGTAAAATTATAAGCATTTTGCCACAGATTCTCAGCTCATGGTTTTCTTGTGCAGGGGCTTCTAGAAGTCTAGAAGGCTAGAACTCCTAGCCATCATTTCCCAAGCAAAAAAAGATTATTACATCTTTTGACTATTCTAATCTGCTCTGCATAGCCATGCTGCTACTCCAAAGTTGTATATCTTTGGTGAAATGAAGAAGGAAATATAGATGTACAGAAATATGAAGTATAGACATGGCATTTTGCTCCTATTCATACCCCACCAGAAACACTATGGAACTCAAATTCTGTCCTTAAAGCCCCATCTGCACTATTCAATGAAATCTCTTAAATCCTTCTGTATATCACCTTCACAAGCCCCTGATTTATTAGTTTCAAAATAAACAGCATTGTCTTCTGTCACAGTCACATCCTTTCCCAACTTCTCAGTAACACACCTCTGAAAGAGAAGAAAAAAAGTTGCAAAACTCACACCAATGAAAACAAATGAGAAGAATTTTTTTAAGTTAATAAAGACTGGCTAACTGAGATGAAGAATCAGAACAGATGGCCCATGCAGGCATTTCTACCAGCTTAAAGGAAAAGAACTGTTTCATTTCACCTCTCGTCTCACCACACACACATTACACACACACACACACACACACATACACACACACAATGGAATACTTAATAGAAACCAATTACTCTGCTAAACATGTTACATGAAATTTTATGTACTCATCAAAGGAATCCATGAAATGATTACTAGTGCTGCCCCATATATAGATGAAGAAACCGAAATATAAATTTATAATAAACTATTGAAGGTCACATACAGCAAGTGACAAAGATATAATTTAGAAGTCGGGAGTCTGATTCCAGAGCCTATGCTCTAAACCACAAATGACAGCTGACCAGTCCTTACTGATAAATAGACAGTGATTTTGCATACAGGATAGAATAAGTTTAAATTTTTCTTCTTTTGCATTCTCCTTTTTCTTCTTTTGCTGATGGATGTACAGTTTTCTCAACAGCATTTATTATTCTTTTCCTTTCTGTACTCTTAGCACCTGGTTAAAGTAAGTTCACCAAATATGCACAGATTTGTTTGTGGGACCTCAATTCTGTTCCATAAGTCTATATGTTGGTCTTTATTCCAATACCATGTTTTGGTTACTACAGCTTTGTGATTTTGAATTGAGAAAAAGTGAAACATCCAGCTTTGAAATATACACATGAATTCAGTTTCATTTCTGGAAATGTATCTCACAGATTAGCTGCAAGTGTTTAAATCAAGTTTATTTGATTATAAGACTATTTGAAAATAATCCAAATATCTATTAGTAGACAACCTCTTAGGTAAATAATGATACACCCACTCAAAGAGTATCAGGAAATTATAAGAAAGAAATGGGGAAGTTTTTCTTGTGTTAAAATACAAAAATCTCCAATATGCACAAAACAATAAAGCAAGTTTCACATCCATTCATAGTGTGTTATTATAAAAGGTGAAGATAAATGAGAAACTACATATTACATGTGCATTTTCTCTTAAAAAAAATTCTGAAAAAATATAGGAAACTGAGTAAAGAAAAGTAGGAAAAGGGAAGGAAGAATGGGGGAATGAAAGAAAAGCAACTTTTTTCTTGTGTACCTTTTCATTTTGTTTATTTTTAAACCTTCTGAGTATGTTACTTTTCCACTAGTGAAATTAAAACTTTTAAGTAATTTTAAATAAAAATATGAACTTAACTGATGGCATAAGAATATAAATGCAAAAATAATGGAATAAATCAATACAAAAAGAACTAATCGATTTTATTTCATAAAAATGTAAAGTTAGAAACACTGAAAACTTGATAAGATTCAAAACCAATCAAACATGAGAATATCCATCTTCACAAAAGTATCAAGGAAATGCAAAACACACAACAATAAGATTTATCTCTAGTTTGCAAAACATTTTAATCTTTTACTGTTAAATGATTTGCCTTACTAAAAAAAAATGAAAACTAGGGAAAAAACTGTTTTCCCTTAATCTAAATTTCCCAAATATTACTTTTTTTCCAGATTTTCATTATCATTCATTCTTAAAAATTAAAAGATATACAAAGAGATGAATAGAATTTCGCTCATAAAGTGGAGAAAAGAAGTAGGTCAAAGAATACAAAATTTTAGTCTATAAGATAAATCAGTGTACTAATCGAAAGTATAACATGGGAACTATATCTAACAATGTTATGTATATATTAAAATTTTGCTTAAAGAGTAGATTTTAGATACACTTACCACAAGAAAAAACTAACTTTGTAAGGTGATGGGTATGTTAATAGAGTTCTCTGTACATGATACATTTCACTATATATGTCTAAACAGCATGTATTCATCTTAAATATAGGCAATAAAAATAACAAATAAAAACATATTTTTTCTAAAATTTTTGAAAGTTGCCAACATAATGCCCATTTATTTCTAGATAAGGGATGAACAATTCCAAAAGCCAAGGACATTCTCTAATATAATCAATAAGTTATTTTCAAAATCAGCAAACTAATGTATGTCCAATTATTTTATCTCATCTATAGTTTTTACCACTAATGCCCTTCATTTCCCACTAACGCATTCAATTGACATCAGTGTTAATCTGCAACAATTCTTTTATCTTTCTTTGTCTCCACACATTTGAAGAGTGAAAGGCAGTAATTTTTTCAGAATATTTTTTAATTCAGGTTTCCTTAATGATTTTTTCATGACTGCACTCAGGTTATGTGTTTTGGTAGGAATACCACAGTAATGATGCTGTGTGCCTCACGAGTACATTTTATCAGGAGGCACATGGCATCAATTTGGTTATTCCTGTTAACATTAACTCTGGGGAATGATGAGAAGGGACTATGACATTATATCTTTCCATTTTTAATTAATTACTATTTTGTTGAGAGACACTTTGAGCTGAATTACACCATGATTTCTTAATAAGCAAATAATTAATGGCAGAGTTGCCTTCTGTTAAAATTTTCATAAGATACGTGACTCAATTGAAGACTGTACACCAAAAGTCTTTAGGATCTATAATACAGTAAATTTACCATAGGAAGCAAGTCTACAAGAAAGTCAGAAGTATAGGCGAATATCTCTATTCAAGAATATTTACCACAGTGTCATGAAAAATAGTTCTAAAATGGCTGGTTATATTTTTGGTATATCCATACGGAAATATTTTGTACACAATTAATATGAAAGTTTTAAAGATGAGCAAAAGATAAAATACCACTAACACATTCAGATAACTTTCCCTGTACCTATTAAACCCCATCAGTTTGGACTCAGCATCATTCCAAACCCAAGGACCAGTACCAAGGCTCAGCCTCTATTTATCATCTAGTTTCCTTGTCCTCATCCACAGCCTCTTCATGGATTTCTTCACCTCAGCATTTCTCAGGGAGTAGATGACAGGGTTGAGGAGTGGGGTTATCACAGTGTAGAACACGGCTACCATCTTGTCTGCAGGCAGAGTGGTCGAAGGCCTCAGATAGATGAAGACACAAGGTGCAAAAAATAAGACAACCACGGTGATGTGGGACCCACAGGTGGAGAGAGCTTTGCGCCGCCCCTCAGAGCTCCGAGTTCTCAGATGAAGCAAGATAACCACATAGGACACCAAGAGGACCACAAAGCTGATCACAGACAGGGTTCCCCCATTAGCAACAATCAGAAGACCAATGAAGAAGGTGTCTGAGCAGGCCAGTTGGATCACGGGAAGCACATCACAGAAATAATGGTCAATCACATTGGGACCACAGAAAGGCAGTTGGAAGATGAGAAGGATCTGGGAAAAAGAATGCACAAAGCCTCCCACCCATGCCATTCCCACCAGGACCATACACACCTGCTGGTTCATGATGGTGGTGTAGTTGAGGGGTTTGCAGATGGCCACATAGCGGTCATAGGCCATCACCGTGAGCACGAACATTTCGATGCCACCAAAGAAGTGCATGAAAAAAAGCTGTGTCATGCAGCCCCACCAGGATATGGTTTTCCTCTCAGCCAGCAGATCTGAGATGAGTTTGGGGGCTATAGTGGAGGAGTAGCAAATCTCCACAAAGGACAGGTAGCTGAGGAAGAAGTACATGGGGGATCCCAGACTTCTGCTGGTCATGACAGTGAGCACAATAAGGGAATTCCCCAGGACAATCGCCACGTACAAGAGCAGAAAAATCACAAAGCAAACTCTCTGCACCTCCTGATTGGGAGACAATCCCAGGAAAATGAATTCAGTCACGTTGTATGTATTAGCCATGAGATCACCACCAACAGGCAGCCATTTGGGTCTTGTGACCTAAAATTTATCCTGCAAAAAAAAGGATGTAGAGTAATTGAGGGGTTTACAGATGGCCATGCCACCAAAAATGTTTATCAACTGGAAAGTAAAATTGTTTTGTATACAGAGATTGGAGTGGTGGAAACAGAGCAGAGGAGGGGTGAACTTTTAAGAAGTCAGTAAATAACTTCATTAGACAATTTGGTGCAGAGGACAACGTGACTGTCCATGTAACATAACTTTCTATTGTCTTCAAATGTTTTAAATCATTGGGCACCTGTAACTTTACCAAATTGCTCTTCTCTGCTTGTTTCCCAAAATTGGTTTCCAAAACATTGTTCTTAACCTATCCACATGCCCTTCAGAGGCTTCAGAAGAGATGTCCTTTGGTACACCTCCATGGACTCAGCACCCGCAAAAGGACCACAAAACTTTGCCTGGGTTCTTATTTTGTCCTCCCCTCCTATTTCTTATCATCCATACTTAGTCACTGTGTCCTGTTTGCTTTCTAAGGACCCATTTAATCCATGAGCAATTCTCCTCTTTGAATACATTTTCATTTCTGCCAATCACATGGGTCCCGTGTCAACAAGTTTGCCACAGCCCTCCACCAATGCCCACTCATTCTGTGACTCATCCTTCTCTACATCATAGTCTTTCCACACCTTGTCATCCCCAAGATTACCCACTGATTGGCTTGAAGACTGTCCTGGTCCATATTGGACTTTGGCTGAGCCAGCTGTGGTCAACATGGTCTCATACATTAACAATCCAGAGTCCCTGAGCCTGGGAGCCAGACTACTTGCACTCATGCCACAGAGTTTCTTTCTTCACAGATGGAGATTAAGGTGGTTAAAGACCACCAGGAGGCAGAGGGACTCACTGAAAGAACTTACAGAAACAAAAGGCAAGGTCCATACCTAAAGTCTTAGATCACTGGGCAAATCCAGGAAGACATTCATGGAAGAAAGCAATGCTAACAGTCTGGACTACTGGGTTCACATTCCAAGTTGTGCAGATAGTAACTATGTGATATACAGAAAGTTCTCTTATTTTTGTTGTTGTTTGTTTGTTTCTTTATGGTACATGCTAAGGAAGCACTATACCACTGATCTATATCCTCAGTCTTTTTTATTTTTTTATTTTGAGACAGGGTCTCCCTAAGTTGCTCAGATTAACCTCAAACTTGTGATCCTCCTGACTCAATACTCCTGAATAACATAGTGGCTTAAGCCACTAAGCCCAGCTATAGCTGTTTAAGTTCTCTGACACAGGAAGTTCAAATGAGCATGCAGTTCAATGTCTTCAAATGTTTTAAATACCTACCCCACACATAGAAGTCCTGGATTTCACCCCAGCAGCATATTAAGTTGTCATCCTCTGTACTGCCTAGATCTGTCTAATACACAAGAAATCCATGTCCAAAGACTTCAGGCCCTCAGAACCATGTCCCTTTTCTAAGGATATTTCAGAATCACAGGACTTCACAATGGCTTATATTGTTTCACGTGGCCAACTGCCCCACTGTTGTCTAAGCCTCCTGAGGAGAGATTGTATCTTCTCACCACTGCATCTCCAATGCTTACTCCAGTGACATCCATCTAATAGCACTCAGTGTCACTGGGGTGACAGTGGGTATGTATCTTTCCTGGCCTTCTTAGCACAGTTTTTGTTATATTATAGGTTTTCAACCAGAATTGTAAGAACAAAGGTCCCCAAGGATCAAGACTATACCTTCTCTATTTCTGAATCCCAGAGCACTAACACCAGACCCACAAAAAAGAACTTTGCAAAACATTATGAGCCTCAGAGCCCCATTTCCTTTGCCTTAAAAGTGAAATCAATCATCACATACCTAAGAAGTTCATGTTCACAAAACAAAACTGACACCAGTGTTTCTGTTCTGAAGCCAGAGATTCAATTCCCTCCCTGAGAACAGCCCTGGGCTCATGCAAGTTGCCAGTTAGCCAAGGGAGAAGTATTAGGCCAATCGAGGACCAGGACTCCTGCTTGCCGGAGTCCCAAGACAGGGGATCTACTACCCTTGCAGCCTTAGACTTTGGAATGTGGGAAACTGAGGCCCCAGAGTCTCAGATCCACCTGACTTAAAAACAAGAGCAAAAGATTTGCCCCTCAGGTGCTCCACAGAGAACTAAGAACCCTGGCAGCTCAGCCTTAAGTCCATGCTGCTTAAGGGACACCTAGGGGGAAGGCATGATCAGGTGAGAGGAGGTCTCCAGGGATCTGTACCCTTCCCCCTTCCTAATCAGGCAGAAGGTCTCAGGGGAAGCAGGACCTACACAAGCTTAGTAGGAAAAAAAATAATTGGGAAATGTGAAAAAATTAAATTGTCCCAGAATTCACAGAGCACTCCCCTGCATGGCGTTGTTCACAAGGCAATGATCCCTCTCCTGCTCATCAGGAGCTTGATCCTGGGGCTTGACATAAAATGAACAGTATTTAAGAGGGCGGATCCAAGGCTTAGGGAAACTGAAATAGCACATCTCAAAGCCTGTGGTGTAGAAGAGGAATAGATGGGTGGTTCCCAGCCAGGGATGATTTACCCCAGAGGACACTGGGTATTGTGTGGAGCCATTGGCTGAGGTCCAAGCTGGCTGGTGAGGGAGGGGCTGCTAACAGGAAGCAGGGAGAGCCCAGGGAGGCTGTGACATCCTACAAAGCACAGAACTATCCACATAACAGAGTATTACCCAGCCCAGTGTCCATAGGACTGCCCTGGAGATGCCCTGCTTTAGCTGAAGCAGATTTACTCTGAATTCATAAGCATTGAAATGAGATGTGGAGAACATGGGAATTCCTTACAGTGCTTTGACCACAACTGTGTGTGTTTTAAATTTAGTGTGATGGAATGTTTTAGAGATGCTATAAAATAACTTTATAAAATGAATGTTCTCCATGCAAGCTCTACTCACAAATGTCAACTCAGCCTTGACTAAAATGAAAGTTGAACAAAGTGCCCTATGTGTCAACTAATGATTAAGGAGAAATCCATGATGAGACATTTTAAGGTTTATGGAGATGTTTGACACGATTGTCCCTTACAAAGAAAAAAAAAACACACCGGGGAAAAGTTTAGCAAGCTATTACATAAAAGCCTTACATGTTTATGCAAAACTTCTATGTATTCTGCAGTAAGTCTCATGAAGTTGGGCTTTGATGAATTCTGTCAAAGTATTGTCTATATGCACAGTTTTGGCTTAATAAATCTTAATAAGATTGATTTTTAGTATGTAATTATGAGTGGTGTTTTTTTTTTAAGGAAACTACTGTTTTAAAAATACTTGTGGTATAAAGCTGTGCTTGTTTACCTAAAACTGTAAATTGAGTTTGGAGGTTGATTTTATTTCCTATTCTGGTAAAGATTAACCCATTGACTACAAACTTTGCTATGATTTGATAGGTGATGTCCCCAAAAAAGCTCATGTCTGAGACTATGCAAGAATTGTTTAGAGGTGGAACAGTAGATTGCAAGAGTTGTAACCTAATCAATGGAATAATCCACTCACATGGATTAACTGGGCAATAACTGTAATCAGGTAGAGTGTGGCTGGAGAAGATTAGGTCATAGGGAACATCCCTTTGGGGTATGTATTTTGTCCATGATGAGAAGAACTCTCTCTGCTTCCTGGTGCCATGTCCTAAGCTTCTTTTCCTCCACTACATCTTTGGGCCAAGGCACTTGAGTCTGCCATCTGTGCACAGAGACCTCTCAAAGTGTGAGCACTAAACTTTATATCCACTAATAGTTGTTGTCAGGTCTTTTGGTCAAAGTGACAAAAACGCTGACTGAAACAACCTTGTTTTTCCAGTTCCAATTAGAGCCCACCAACCCTTTGTGCTTTAGAACTAAGAATATATTCATATACATCCTACCTGGGAAAAGTTATTTTGCATGAATAATAGATGAATGTCTATCAATTTATGCTTTTCTTTAAACAAAGTTGAATATAAAAAATGGTTGTAGCACCTTTATTTACCACACACAAATAATGAAATAAATATCTACCAACAAGAGAATTTTTTGGTGAGAAGGTGTGCTCATTCAGTGATTTATTATTTACTAAATCAAAAGAACTGGCTATTGGAACCCACAACAGAGATGACTCTCAAATACATTACACTGAGTGAATAAAGCCATAGAACAGGTAGTGAGCTGATTTGACTGAAGCCACTGTTTATCCAGTTGAATCACGTTACAACCAAATGCACTCCTAGCTATATCACCGCCTGCATATCACCATATCACTGGCCATACCTCAGTGGCAGATACCCACTGTCTAGAAAAAGGCTTTTAAAATTATTTGGATGCAGATAGCAATGGTTAATAATGGTTGTCTTGCATTTTTGCCCCCCAGAGATATTTGCTCTAATAATACCTCCCTTGCTCATGAAATAAAGCTCCTACCATGGGCTTTCAGACATAAGAACCAGGCCAACGGGAGAAATGCATTCAATGAAGTAGAAAAGCTGCCCTGAAATTGCCCCAAGATCACACTGGTGAGGAGAATCAGCCAAAACATGGATTTTTGTTTCCAAGTGCCACAGTTCTTCCCCTACCACTGCATGCTAACCCCAGAGGTGAAGTACATAAAGCCAAGATCACACTACTGATAGGTGACCAAGTGGAATTCCATTCCAGGTGATCGATCCCTAAATTCTAAACACTTTGTACTGCTGACTACTGGAGAAGGGTTGGAAAGAATACCAATCTAAACATACTATACTATACTGACCACCATGACAGGGCTTGTAATGATAGCATGGAGATAAAGTGAATCATTTAACATACAGGAAAAATACAAACAGGTGAACTTTTGCTCTGCTACATCACAGTTGACTAAAGTCAGATGGTGGTGGTGGTGGTGGTGTTTTGAAAAACACTAAACAGGAAAATGAAAACACAAAACAGGAAATACCGTGAACAGGGTGTTTTTAAAGTTATTTATATATTATACATATTAATCTTCTATCAGAAAAGTAGCTAGCAAATATTTTCTCCCATTCTGTAAGTTCTTTCTTCTCATTCTTGTTTCCTTTGCTGTGCAGAAGATTCTTAATTTGTTTTCATCCCATTTATTAACTCTTGGCATTATTTCCTGAACTTTAGGAGTCCTGTTGAGAAAGTCTTTGCCTGTGCCTATATGCTAGAGTTTTTACCCTACTATTTCTTCTAGGAGTTACATATTTGTGGTCTAATTCCTACATCTTTAATCTATGTTAGTTCAGGGTGAGAAATAAGGGCTCAGTGCCATTCTTCTACATATATATAACCAGTTTTCCCAGCACCATTTGTTAAAAAGGCTGCCTTTCTCCAATACATGTTGTTGACACCTTTGTTAAGGATCAGATGACTGTAACTAACTCATCTGTGTATTTTCTATTCTGTACCATTAGTCTACGTATCTTTTTATGCCATTACATACAATTGTTATAACAATAAGCCGTGTAGTATAATTTGAACTCTGACTGAGATGTCTTCAAACTTGCTATGGGGACTTAAAACTGCTTTGACTATTCTGTGTTTTTAATTCTTCCAAGTGAATCTTGAAGTTGTTTTTTCTAGTTTTGTGAAGAATATCATTGGAGTTTTCTTTCTTTTTTTTATTTGTTGTTTTTAGATACACATGGCATTAGAGTGTACTTTGACATATTATACATACATGTAGCACAACCTATTCCAGTTAGGATCTCATTCTTGTGGTTGTACATAATGTGTAATCATTGTTTCTAATGGGTATTGCATCAAAACTGCATATTGTTTTTGGTAGTATGGCCATCTTAATAATATTAATTCTGCCTATCCATGAACACAGGAGGTCTTTCCAATTCAATGGGAGGTTTTTTCATCTTCAGTGTTCTTCATTGTTCTATAGTTTTCTTTGTAGAGGTCATTCATCTCCTTGATAGATTTATTCGTGTGTGTGTGTGTGGAGAGAGAGAGAGAGAGAGAGAGAGAGAGAAGCTATTGTTAATAGTATTGTTTTCCTGATAATTTTCTGAGCAGATTCAATATTAATATATTGAAAAGCTACTGATTTTTGTTTGTTGATTTTGTTAGAAGGTTGTATATCATAGCCAAATTGGTTTTATCACATGAATGCAAGGATAGTTTAACATACACAAAACAATAAGCAATGCATCACATAAGTAGAATTAAAGACAAAATCACTTAGTCATCACAATAGATACAGAGAAAGCCTTTGACCAAATTCAGAACCCATTCGTGATAAAATATACTGAAGAAACCAGGGGTAGAAGGAACCTACCTACACATCATAAAAACTATATATAAAAGTCTCAAAGCCAACATCATAATAAATGGGGAAAAACTGAAAGCACTTTCTTTAAAATCTGGAAAAAGACAAGAATGTCCACTCTCACCACTCCTATTCAATATAGTACTAGAAATTCTGGTTGGAATAATTAAGCAGGAAAAAGAAATAAAAAGAATAAAAATAGGAAAGATAAAAGTCAAATTATATTTCATTGCAGATGATATAACCCAATATAAAAAGATCCAAAAAGCTCTACCAAAAGACTGAACTAATAAACAAAATTTCCTTCATATTTCTAAGTGTATACATGACAAGATTCAGCTCAAGAGTGATGATTTAAAATACAGTTAGGTATTTGTCCTAAGCAAATGTACAGGAGGTCTGTAATCAGAGGAATATGCCAGGTTCCAAAATCTGCTGGGCATGTAGCTCAGAGGTAGAGTGTTGTCAAGCATGAGTGAGGTCCCAGTCGCAGAGTGGGTTCCATTGAGTGGCCTTAACTGACTGAATCACAAACAAAACAAAACAAGAAGACTGTATTAGTTACCTTTCCTTTGCTGTGACAAAATACCTAACATGAACAGGTTCTAGGGAGCTTATTTTGGTTCATGGTTTCATAGGTTTCGATTCATGGTCACTTAGTCACGTTGCTTTGGACCTGAGGCAGGAGTGCATGATTGAGGAAGCCTGTTCACCTCATGGCAACTGATAAATGTGAAAATTACCATTAGGAAGTTTCAGGGGAAAAAAGGAGAACTGTGGGATAGGAATATGATATATTTCTGACTGTTGTCTTTCTTAGAGCGGATTTTAATTAGTATATGGTTTTCAAGAATGATAGTAACAAATATAAGAACTTAATGTTAGTGCTGAGTTAATTCTTCTTAGTAACCAAGACTCCCTGGTATCTTGGTGTAATGGTCCAAGAATAGAGGTCCGATAGTCTTGCTGAACCTTATGGAACTTGGTGGATCCTTGATATGCCATAATAAATGGGTTTGGGTAACTGGAAACCAAAACCAAATGTAAATAAAAAGGAGATATTGTGACAATTTTTTTTGTAAGCTAAAATCATATTCTTGCTTTCTTCCCTTCATTCCTCCCTCCATTCATAGTTATTTTATACACTTATTGGGTACAGTGTGGTATTTGAATTCCTGTATACAATGTGTGATTTTGGGTAGTATGGCCATTTAATAATATTAATTCTGCCTATCCATGTGCCTATCCATTTAGCCTATCTACTGTGCCATAGAACAGAATTATTTATTCTATCCACCTGCACTCCTAAACAGAGACAATTGCAACAAATGTTCTGTAGGTTCAAATCACCTTTTCTTCCCTCCTTTCCTCCTTCCTTCTCCCCTTCTTTCTTTCCTTCTACCTGTGCTCAACATCCCTTATGATAACAGCTTGTATTTCATATAAAAGTAAACCATACATAGGAATTATTAGGGCATATTGGGGCATAAGATTACAAATCTGATTATCTCTTACAGTGTAGACAAGAGTATCATTATATTTTTTCAATTTTTATGACTCTTGGCACCTAGTACCATCGCCATGTGATTATGGTCACCAGAAAAGTTCCTGGAGCCTTTTTAGTTATTTTGACATGTTGGCACACAAGGTTTAATCGGGACCTCTCACAATGTCCAACATTGATAAACAAAAACAATATAAAAATGGCATAGATTGTATCTATCAATCAGGAAAGATGAAGTCAAATTTATTCATAAAAAGGATTTTTTTAGCTTTATTCAGAAGTAAAAATTACAGAACGTTAGACAATAATTACTGCCCTAATTAGAGCATGAAGGGGAGGGCTATGCTGTCCATGTGTTTGCATTCCAGAACCATGTCCCTTATTTTAACTGGCCATGGCACATTTATTTCTTTTAATGCTTATTAATATTTCTTGTTGAAGGGATATGAGAGTCTGGGTCTACGCTGTTGTTTCACCTATTGGGATCTCCATGTCACCCTCTTACATCATTGTGAACAATTTAGAAAGTATCACAGAATTGGCCAATTTTGGAATTCCATGGAGTGGCACTGAGTTTGCACTGCATTCACCAACCTTTTCTGAGGATCGGGTGAAATGCATGCATCTTCCTTGGAAGAGTGATGCAGCATCCTGGGTGTGCTAGAGGCCTTGAAGATCTTTCACTTTCTCCTGTAGACACTAGTTCTTGTAGGTGAGTAGTGGTTGTAAGGCCCCATGAAATCTTCATTTTCCTTGGAGTCTCTGCTAATCATACCCATGGATGGCCATTATTAATCCCTGAAAAAAAATGCTGCTTGTTCTACCTAAAATGACTTCACCTTCCTTTTCCATATGCAAAATTCTATACATTTTTCAGTCTGTATTAGTCAACTTTCCACTGCTATGATCAAAGTGCCTGATAATGACTTAGAGGAGGAAATTTTATTTTGAGCTCATGGTTTCAGGGGTCTCAGTCTATGGTCAACTAACTCATTCCATTGTCCTGGGCCCAAGATGAGGCAGATCATCACGGCAGAAGGGCCTGGCAGAGAAAAATTGTTCCCCACATGGCAAACAGGAAGAGGAGAGAGAGAGACACATAGAAAAGAAGGAATCAGGGGCAAATATTATTCAGCCCACAGTGACTTATTTCTTCCAGCTACAACATATGTGCTTACAGTTGCCACCCATTAGTCCATTGAAATTATTAATCCATAAAATGTATTAATCCACTAATGAGGTTACCGCTTTCATAATCTAGTCATTTCACCTCTGAACATTGCTATATCATCTGTTACATCAATAGATTACTTAAGTAAATGAGAACATTTTCCTAGTGTCAATATAGAAAAAATCTCCAACATACACTGTTATGTCTATAAAGCAAATTTCATATCTCTTTATATAGCATGTTATTATTCACATAAAAGGTAGAGATATAGAAACCACCTATTATACATGCATTTGCTCAAAGAAACTGTGAAAAAATATAGGAAACTAAGAAAAGTAGGACAAGGAAAGGAGGAATGGGAAAAAGAATGAAAAGAAACTTTTCACTTGTGTACCTGTTCATTTTGTTTATTCTTCAAACCTTATGAGTATATTACCTGGGCACTAATTAAATTAAAGAATTAAGTAATTTTAAGGTAAAATATGAATTTAATTAGTGGCATAGGATATTGTAAATGCAAAACTAATGGAATAAATAAATAAAATATAGAATTATACCTTATAAAACTGTAAGCTTATAAACATTGAAAATAAGACTCAAAACCAAAGATGAGAACACTTATCCCCACCAAAAAAATCAAAGAATGCAAATTATACAATAAGTTTTTCCCCTAATTTGCAAAACATTTTACACTGTATTGTAAAATAATTTGACTTACAGAAATGTTGAAAAGTAGAAAGAATTCCTACTTCCCTTATTCCAAATTCCCCAAATATTAGTATTTTTCCATATTTTCATTATCCTTCATTCTCAACAAATAAAAATATACAGACAAAGGCATAGATAGAATATTTCTCATACAATGGAAATAGGGAGAAGTAGGTTAGAGAATACAAATTTGTAGCTCTAAAAGATAGGTCTCCAAAGCTAATGTAGAGCCTGGGAACTACATCCAACAATGTTATATTTTCTAATGAGAAATTGCTTAGAGTGAAAATTTTAGGTAAACTTATCACCAAAAAATGCTAACTATGGAAAGTGATGGATATGTTAATTCACTTCACAGTATACAAATCATTTCATTATGTATCTATATCAAACAGCATGTAGAAATCCTTAAATATATGCAATAAAAATAACAATATTTTTCTAAACTTTCTGAAAGCTACCAACAACATGCCCTTTTATCTCTAGTTAATAAATGAATCATCCAACAGTCAAAGTCATTTTCTGACATAGCAAAACATAAGTTTCAAAATCAGCAAATTAATATTTCTACAATTATAATGGCTCATTTACAGAGTTTTGCCCCAATATCATCCTTTAATACAGAATTCCACATTGCATTCAGTTGTCATCAGTGTTTAAACTGCAATAATTAAGCCTTTTCCTTCACATGTTAGAAGAGTGAAGAGCAGTAATGTTACAGAATTTTCCTTAATTCAGGTTTCCCTTATTCTCTTTTTTCTTGATTATACTCAGTTTTATGGTATTGGTAGAAATACTACAGTCATGATGCTTGTCTCACCAGTGAATCACATCAGGAGACATATGGCACAGACATATGGCACTGACTTGCGCCACTCCTAGTGATGTTAACCTTGGGAAATGGTGAAAAGGGGGCAGCGAAGTTTTATTTTTATCCACTTGAAATTAATAACTGTCTTGGTGGGAGATTCTTTTTTATTAATTAAAATGTTATTTCTGGATGAACAAATATTTAATGACAGAGTTGAATGTTGTAAAAAGCACTTTCAAAAGATAGCTGATTCAATTTAATGCTGTGCATCAAGTATCTTTACGATCAATTACACAGTAAATTCACTACAATAAATGAGTCTAAAATAAAAGAAGCAATAGAAGTACATATTCCTACTCAAGAATATTTACCACAATATCATGGAAGTAGTAAAAAAAATGAAAGACAATTTAAAATGGCTAGGTAGGTTATGGAATGTCCATAAGGAATTACAAACAATTAAAATGAAATTTTTGAAGATGGAGAAAAGATAGAATACCACTAATATATCCTGTGACCTTTCCTCCTACATAGTATGCCCATGCAGTTTGGATCCCAATATCATTATAAACCCAAGGACCAGTACCAAGACTCAGCCTCTATGTCCCACCTAGTTTCATTGTCCTGGTCCACAGCCTCTTCATGGCCTTCTTCACCTCAGCATTTCTCAGGGAGTAGATGACAGGGTTGAGGAGTGGGGTCACCACTGTGTAGAACACGGCTACCATCTTGTCTGCAGGCAGAGTGGTCGAAGGCCTCAGATAGATGAAGACACCGGGTACAAAGAACAACATGAGCATGGTGATGTGGGACCCACAGGTGGAGAGGGCTTTGCACCGCCCCTCAGAGCTCCGAGTCCTCAGATGAAGCAATATGACCATATAGGATGTCAAAAGGACTGAAAGACTGATTACATTCAAGGTTCCCCCATTAGCAACAATCATCAAACCAATGAGGAAACTGCCTGAGCAGGAAAGTTCAAGTAGGGGAAGAACATCACAGAAATAGTGGTCAATCACATTGGGACCACAGAAGGGCAGTTGGAATATGAGAAGGACCTGGGCAAAGGAATGCACAAAGCCCCCCACCCATGCCATTCCCACCAGGACCATGCACACCTGCTGGTTCATGATGGTGGTGTAGTTGAGGGGCTTGCAGATGGCCACATAGCGGTCATAGGCCATTACTGTGAGCAGGAAAATCTCAGCACCCCCAAAGAAGTGCATGAAGAAAAGCTGTGTCATGCAGCCCCACCAAGGTATGGTTTTCCTCTCAGCCAGCAGATCTGAGATGAGTTTGGGGGCTATAGTGGAGGAGTAGCAGATCTCCACGAAGGACAGGTAGCTGAGGAAGAAGTACATGGGGGATCCCAGGCTTCTGCTGGTCAGGACAGTGAGCACAATGAGGGAATTCCCCAGGACAGTCGCCACGTACAAGAGCAGAAAAATCACAAAGCAAACTCTCTGCACCTCCTGATTGGGAGACAGTCCTAAGAAAATAAACTCAGTCACATTGTATGTATTAGCCATGAGGTCACCATTAAGAGGCAGAAATTTGTGTGGTGTTACCTGAAATGATACAAAACAACAGACTTCTTCAAGAAGTGGGTGAGTTACACAGAGACACTTGCCTGTGTCAGAGGCTTATGACCATGGTATTAAAAAGTGTGGAGGAGTTAGTAAAGTGTAGAAGGGAAGAGCATCCTAGGAATGGAGACAGCAACTGTAAATGCCTCATACGTGGCTGGAATAAAGGAAAGAATAGCAACAAATAAAAGTGTAGAGAGAGACTATTACAGGTTAATAAAGAACTATTAAGATCATCATCATCATCACATCATCATCACCAAGGCTATCCTGCTCCATGCTGACTTTGTCCAAGCTATAGCTGAGGTCAACATGGTCTCATTCAGGAAGACCCCAGAGCTCCTGAGCCTGGGAGCCTGAGGACTTGCACTCACACCACAAAGATTCCTTTCTTTCTGGCTGGGGTTGTGGATCAGTGGTAGAGCACTTATCTAGCATGCAAGAGGCAATGGGTTCAATCCCCAGCACCACCTAAAAATAAATAAATAAATAAACAAAAACTAAAGGTATTGTGTCCATCTACAACTAAAAAAATATTTTAAAATAACATTATGGGGTTTATTCTACAAAATATAGGGATTCATCAAGTATATTTGTCACTTGGAAAGTAAAATCATTTTGTATTCAGAAGTTGAACTAGTGGAAACAGCAAAGGAGTGGTTAACCTATTAAAAGTCAGAAAGTCCCCTCATTGGACAATGTGGGGCAGACAGGGTGTTCCTGTGTCTATGTAATAGAGCTTTGCATATTTCTAATTATCCTTTAACTGGAACTTTCTTACATCATTCTTCTCTTTCTTGTTTCCTAAAATTGGTTTCCAAAACAGTGTTCTCAACCTGTCCACATTCCCTTCAGAGGCTTCAGAAGAGATGTCCTTTGGTACACCTCCCTGGAATCAGTACCCCCAAGACAACCACAAGGCTTTCTCTGAATCCTTATTTCTGTCTCACCGCCTATTTCTTATCCTCTAAACTTGGTCTCTGTGTGACCTTATTGCTTTCTTAGGATCCATTCAGTACATACCCAATTTTCCTCTTTACCAGCATTTTCCATTTCTTCTAATCATTATGCATCCAGTGCCAACAAAGCTCCCCCATCTCCCAATTGTCCTGCTCCATGCTGGACTTTGTCCAAGCTAGCTGAAGTCAATGTGGTCTCATTCAGGGATACCCCAGATCTCCTGAGCCTGGGACTTGTACTCACTCCACAAGGCTACCTTTCTTTCTGCAGTGCTTGAAGACAAACTAAGGTTGTTAAAGACCACCAGGAGGTACAGGGGACTTACAGAGAGGACTTACAAGTACAGAAACAAAGAGAAGGCAAGTTCCATCCCCAAGTTCATAGATCACTGGGGAATTCTGCCAAGTCATTCATGAAAAAAAACACTGCTAACATTCTGGACTCCTGGGTTCAAGCTAAGGTGTTTTTCAAATACTACCTGTGTGATATCTAGCAAGTTCCTTAGCCTCTCTGGACTCATGATCCAAACTGTAACATGCAAAATTATTCCTAGCTCAGAGGGAGACACCATGAATGCCAATCCCAGTGCGATTCCATGTTATAAAGTTGCCATCCTGTGTGCTGCTGTGAATTCCTCTCAGATAAAAATCCGTGCTATGAGATCAGAGGGTCTCACAGCCAGTGGTCCCCTTCCCCTCAGGACATTTGGCAATCACAGGACTTCACAATGGATTATATTGTTTTATATGCCCTCCTGCCCCGCTGCCATCTGAGCCTCCTGAAGAGAGACTGCATCTTCTCACCACTCCATCTCCACTGCTTGCTCCCGTGACCATCACCTAATAGCACTCAGTGAGTATCACTGGGGTGAGTGACAGTGGGCGGGTGTCTTCCCAGGCCTTCTTAGCGTGGTATTTGCTATATCATGTTTTCAGTAAGTATTGTAAGAACAAAGGTCCCGAAGGACCAAGACTACAGCTTCTCCATTCCTAAATCCTGGAGCCAGACACAAAGCTGCCACCAGCACCGGACCCACAGAAGAGAATGTTGAAAACCATCCTGAGCCTCAGGGCCCATTCTCTTTGCTTTAAAAGTGAAATCAATCTTCACACACTAAATAATCTCATGTTCACAAAACAAAACTGACACCAGTGACTTTTCTGTTCTCATCTCAGAACAGAGGTGCAAATTTCTGTTCTGAAGACAGAGATGCAGGTTCCTCCCTGAGAGCAACCTGGGGCTCATGCAAGCTGCCAATTAGCCAACGGAGAAGCATTCGACCAATCTAGGAACCAGAACCCCTGCTTGCCAGGAGCTCCAAGACAGGGATCTGCTACCCCTACAGCCTTAGACTTGAGAATGTGGGAGATTGAAGCACCTGGGTCTCAAATTCCTCTGACTTAAAAACAAGAGCAAAGTAGACTCGCCTCCCCTGTGTTCCACAGAGAACTAAGAACCCTGGAAGCTCCGCCTTAGGTCCATACTGCATAAGGGACACCTCAGGGGAAGGCATGATCAGGTGAGAAGAGGGACCCAGGGGATCCGTACCCTTTCCCCTTCCTAATTAGGCAGAATATCTCAGGGGATGCAGGACCTCACAGGCCTTTAAGAAGGAAAAAAAAAGGAACAGATGAGAAATGTAAACAAATTAACTTCACCCAGTGCTCAGAGGGCACTCACCTGCATGGCGCTGTTCACAGGGCAATGATCCCTCTCCTGCTCATCAGGAGCTTGATCCTGGGGCTTGATATAAAATAACAATACTCAATAGTGTGGGTCCAAGGCTTAGGGAAACTGAAATAGCACATCTCAAAGCCTGTGGTGTGGAAGAGGTATAGATGGGTGGTTCCCAGCCAGGGGTGATTTACCCCAGAGGACACTGGGTAATGTGTGGAGCCATTGGCTGAGGTCCAAGCTGGCTGGTGAGGGAGGGGCTGCTCACATGAAGCTGGGAGAGCCCAGGGAAGCTGTGACATCCTGCAAGGCACAGAACTGTCCACATAGCAGAGAATTACCCAGCCCAGTGTCTATAGGACTGCCCAGGAGATGCCCCGCTATAGCTGAAGCAGATTTGCTCTGAATTCATAAGCATTGAAATTAAGTGTGGAGAACATAGGAATTCCTTACAGTGCTTTGACCACGCTTTTGTGTGTTTTAAATTTAGTGTGATAGAATGTTTTAGAGATGGATTATATTGTTTTATATATAAAACAAGATAATATTTTATAAAATGAATATATGTTTGTAAAAAGAATGGGCTCTAGGCAAGCACTACTAACAAATATTTTCAATTCAGGCTTGACTATATTCAGAGTTGAATGGAGATGACATACATACGTTTCAACTACTAACTAAAGAGAAAACTATAATGAGACATTTTAAGATTTAAGTTCAACACAATATGTTTTGCACATATAAAGACTGAGTTAAACATTATTCTTTATAGAGAAAGAAACACAAGGAAGATAATTGGCACACAATTACATAAAAGTCTAAAATTATTGAAGAAAAATAATTACATAAAATGCTAAAATATTTAAGTAAAATTTTTAAGTGTGTATAATAAATCCTCATGAAGTTGAGTTTCTGTGAAAATCTTTCAACCAAAATATTTTCTATGCTGAAAGTTTGCTTTAATAACTCTACAGAAGTCAATTTTCAAATTTGTGTCTGTGAATGTTTATTGGAGGAAACTACATTTTTAAAAGTATTTTGTGGTATAAAAGTGGACTTGTTCATATAAAACTTTAAATTACATTTGTCATAAGAAATTGACTTCATTTCCTAACTTAGTCAAGAGTAACCATTGATTTTGACAACACTAATCCTTTTCTTTTAGAATTAAGAATATATCCAGGCTGGAAGTGTAGTTCAGTGATCAAGCACTTGCCTAGCATGCACTATCTCTAGCATCATGATCAATAAATATATTCTTAAAAAAGAATTAGGAATGAATCCATATACATTCCTCCTTGTGAAAAGTTATTTAGAAAAAATAAGTAACTTTATATTTTTAAAGAAGAATAATTTTTTAAAAGTCTCCAGGAGGTTTTACTTCATCAACAAACAAACACTGAAATCAATCCAATATCCAACAGTGAATTTTATTTATTGTGGTGTCTTCATGCAATGAAATTCTACTTAATACAAAGAGCATCCATTGTAAGGCAGAAAGATAGGGAAGGATGCAGGAACTTCGGTTTGTGTAGAAGGGAGTGAGGGAAAGGGGTGGGGTTGTGGTGATGGGAAGGACAGTAGAATGAGACAGACATTAGTACCCTGTATATATGTATGATTACACTACTGGAGTGACTCTGCACCATGTACAGCCAGAAAAAAAAGGAGAACTTGTGCTCCATTTGTGTATAATATGTCAAAATGCATTCTACTGTCATATATAACTTATTAGAACAATTTTTTTAAAAAAGAACAAATTATTGGAATCCAAAACACAGACAATTTCCAAAGACATTGTGTTGAATGAAGAAAAAAAAAAGCCAGATACCAAAGCTTCCATTCATAAGTACATGGGAAGAGGCCAAATTAATTCATGATGATAGAACTTAAAGCTGGGGTTGGGGAAGGAGATACCTGCAAGAGCCAAAAGAAGTTTCTGGAATGATAAAATATCTACATCTCAGTTGGGATGCTCATTAGTTATCCAAAGATAAAAAAAAAAAAAAAAACATTGAATTGTACACTTAAGGTCTTTACTTTTCACTGGATATAGTTTTAAGTTGATTACAAAGTAAAAACTATCTGAGATAGGGAACTACAACAGAAGGAAATATCTGAATCAGAATAGTTGGATCTGGTCCCAGGCATGTGCCTGATTTATCTTGGAGCAGATCACAGGTGTTACCCAAGACTTGATGTTTTCTTTCCTGTATAACATTAGAACCCCTAAAGATTTATTGGAGCATGTGCCCACATGGAACGAAATAAAAATTATATTACCCAGGCTTCGTTATAACTTTGAAGGGATATACACTTATTTTGTCACTTCTTTTATAAGGATGGCAGGAACTTGGCTTTGAGAAACGAGATCCAATAGCCGTCTGGGGCCATGAGGTGAACACTGGAAGGGAAGCTATTAAGGATGGAGAAACATGGTGAAGAGAATGTTTCTACCTTGAATTGTTTATTTTTTTTACTTCTCTCTTGTTTCAGATCCTGATCCTTGCAAGTAAAACGTATGTTTTATTTCTTGTTTCATTGACTTCACAGGATTTCTTGGAGACTCCAGTGAGGTAGTAGATGTGAAATGGCTTTGGAATAATAATAACAAGGTATTATGCAAATATAAGGCATATCAATTACAATATTAACAAATCCAAATATGCCTTCCAGGTATATCCACACAGTTTGGAAAGTTGGTATTGTTTTACTGCAAGATAATGTGTGAAAACCTCTTTTTGTTGATATCTTAATTGTATCTCAATAAGAGAGTCCCCTCACTCCAAGGGACCGCACATCTGACTTAAACCCTTCCAAATGATGAAAACAAATGTTGACACAATCTTGACATTACTCATTCAGCAGCAATTGAGTGTCTGTCATCTGTCAGTCATCGTGCCAACTGCAAAGTCACATGGAAAAGGGCACAGACACAAGAAGGGGTGAAGAAGTGAGGCTGAAACTCAATCTGACCCAGGTAAGTTTGGTTAACACTTGAGACATCATGCCCAGGTGGGATGTTCCTCTTCTATACTTGGAACTATACTATTCTTTGCTTGAGAAAATAAAACCAAGAGTGAAGAGAAATAGCACGGCAGTTGACTGATAATAAAACTCATCAAAAGAGACATAATACCATATATTTAATCCTTTTACAGTCACTGTTTCCAAGAAATTCAAAGATACACAAAAAGTTTCAAACTACATAAAATCTGCCCCCCAAATACATTGTTCATTATTGACCTCAACAAGACATAAGAACTACAAGTTTTATAAAGGGTTGATGGAAACATGTTTTGATAGATCAAAAGTTCAGGACATCACTCATGTGGTAATTCACCTACATTAGCAAATTGCAATGTGAGGAATGAAATTGCAGTGAATTGGCCCCAGATCTTAGGTACAGGAATACATATGCAAATAGGATCCATTCTCTGTCCTCAAGGACTCCAAGGGTAGTCTGTCCCTCATTCGAAATTCCCAGGCATTCACACCCCAGCTCTGCCTTCTATCCATCAGAGGGAGATGAAAACTGGGTCTGCTCTTAGGAAAACTATGACATTAGGACAACCATCCTGCTCTTTGCCCTGAATTTCCAAGACAAGGTTACAGAATCATGGAAAATTTCGTTGCCTATCTCACGTTATCCAGTCATTCAGTGGTAGATTTGGATTTTATTCAGTCAATCTGGTGACACAATCAAATCTTTAACTACCTTGCTATGCCCAGGTGCACCAATCTCCAAGAAACCATCTTACCAAACCTCCTATGGACAGCACTCCCTCCTTAAAGGCAGACCCTGAGGTTGTTCTAATAGCAATGTGCCCAGTCAGGGCAGAAACCCTGCCTCATCTAAGCCCATCACGTAATCCCAACATCATTTCCCAATGCTCTCTTTCCCAGCCTCTTTTGCATGTAGGGGTAACCTCATGACCTCTTTCTGCTAAAAAAAAAAAAAAACCCTCAAATTTTGCTGAAACATTTCTCAGAATTATTTCTCAAAATAAGGAATGGGCCTTTCCCACTCTTCATATGAAGAAGATATGAAGCTTGAAGCAGCTGCCATTCTGCATCTTGCATCCTAGGATGACAATATAGAGAGCTGAGGAGGCACCAATCCATGTGCTGCAGTTATAGAATTAGGAAAACACCATCAAACCATTGATCTGCAAAGTTTTCCTTTAGAAAGCAAGACATGATTCTGTGGCTTAAACCAAGACTGGGTAAACTTTTTATATAACGTTAGAAAATAAATATTTAGGGCTTTGCAGACTCTGCAATCTCTGTCACAGTTTCTGCTCAATTTTTCATATGAAGCATAGAAAAAGGTACAGCTTACCTATAAAATATGGGCATGGCTCTCATCCAGTATCTGTACTATGGACATTAAAATGTGAATTTCACATAACTTTTATGAGTCAAAAAATCTTCTTATTCTTCTGATTATTTTTATCCATCATTAAAAATATAGAAGCACTTCTTAGGTCACAGTCCACACAAGAACAGGCAGTGAGATTGGTTTGATTGGAGACGCTCTTCACCAGATTGAACCAAATGCAGTCCTAGCTACAACACTGGCCTTCCCTCAGAGCCCAGATAACCACTGTCTAGAAAAGAAGAGTCTTTTAAAATTGTCTAGATTTGGATAATAATGGTTAGTAGCACTTTTCTTGACTTTCACTCACTCAGAGACATTTTCATTATAACAATACTACTCTTACTCATGAAATAAATTTCCTACCATAGAATTTCAGGCATGAGAACCGGGCTAATAGGAGGAAGTCACCAAATATGGTACAGAAGGCTTCCTGGAACCACCCCAAGATGACACTGGTAAGAAAAACCAGCTGAAACGTGGTCTTTGGTCTCCAAGTGCCATAAACCTTCACCCTACCACTACATGTTAACCTCAGAGGTGAAATGAATACAGCCAAGGTCACACTGCTGAGAGGTGACTTGGTGAAATTCCATTTCACGTGATCCATCTGTCAATTTTAAAGGCTTTGCACCGCTGACTATTGGAGAAAACACGGAAAGCATCCCAATGTGAACATAGTACCATATACTGATAGCTATGACAGGGTTTGAAATGGTACCATGGAGTTAAATTAAGTCATTAGAAATACAACAAAATGAAGAACAGGTGAACTTTTGCTCTACTCCTTCATGGTTAACTGAAATCAGATTGCACTTTTAGTCACCCTGTTTCATGTTTTCATTTTTATCCTATCCTCGAGTTCACTTTTTTGCCCCACAACTTCCTAATGGCATTTTTCACCTCTGCATTTCTGAGTGTATAGATGATGGGGTTCAGCATGGGGGTGATGACCGTGTAGAACACGGCCACCAGTTTGTCCTCAGTGTAGGTGGAGGCAGGCCTCAAGTAGAGGAAGATGGCAGGTCCAAAAAACAAGATGACCACCGTGATGTGAGAGGCGCAGGTGGACAGGGCTTTGCGCCTCCCCTCTGCAGAGTGGTTCCTCAGGTTGAATAGGATGACGATGTAGGAGGATACCAAGAAGAGGAAGGAGAATACAGAGAACAATCCACTGTTGACGAACATAATAATGCCAACCACAAATGTGTCCGTACAGGAGATCTTAAATAAAGGATGAAGGTCACAGAAATAATGGTCAATCACATTGGGACCACAGAAGGGCAATGGGATGGTGATAAAAATCTGAATAATGGAGTGAAAAAAGCCACCTAGCCAGGAACCAACCACCAGACGGTGGCACACAGGACGGCTCATGATTGCTGTGTAGTAAAGGGGTTTGCAGATGGCCACGTAGCGGTCATAGGCCATCACCGCAAGCAGGAGGATCTCAGTGACCCCAAAGAAGTGGAAGAAGAAGATCTGGGCCAGACAGCCCTTCAGAGAGATGGTTTTGATCTTGGCAAGTAAGTCAGTGATGAATTTAGGGACCACAGTAGAGGAGTAACAGATCTCCACCAGGGACAGGTAGCTAAGGAAGAAGTACATGGGGGAGTGTAGACTCTTACTGATATTGACTGTCACAACAATGAGGCCATTGCCCACCACAGTGGCCAGGTACACGGGGAGAAACAACACAAAGCACACTCTCTGCACCTCTGGGTCCTGGAAAAGGCCAGTGATGATTAACTCAGTCACATTGTTTGAACCGGCCATGGGTTCAGTTCAGGTGTGCTGGATACCAGATACTGAGGGACCTGCAATAAAGCATACAGTGGTTGTATCACTTTAGAGGGTGAAAACCAGTTTACAGTATGCTTATTACTCAATCATTCATTTAGCCAACGTGTAATCATTTAACATTAAATTTTAGCAATCTAACACTAACTCATTTTAATTATTTTACTTTTATTATTAGAAAATGAAGGCTCAGAAAATCATTATTTAGCCATGACCACATAGAAAATGGTGAATTCTGGGACTTAGAACCACTCTTTCTTTTATTTGAATTTTCTAATTCACCACAAGATAATTCAGAATTTTATGAGCCACTCAGGTGAATAGCCTGTATTTTTACTACCTGCATTGCATTTTTATAGCTCTCTCCTAATGGGAAATCCCCTTTGCACATACCATTACTCCTGTGTTCCTTATTTATTTTATCTGTGCCTCAGGAACTTACTTCTCACTGACAGCCCTCGCTTTCCCAAAATCCTCTCTGCAGTCTCCTTTCCTCCATCATACCAGTCTTCAATTCATGCAGATTGATGTTCTTCACCAATCTCACAGCTTCAGAGAGCATGTCTCTATGACAAATGCTCACACACTCTGGGGAGAGTTGAATTCACTAGTCTTCCTCCATCATTCCACCATTTCACACCTTCCACCACACAAACTACTGAAAGATCCTACACTCTAATAGCATGTCCTCTGAGAACTTGCTGTGGCTAGCAGTTGCAGGTGTGGTTCTAGGTTGGTTAGTCACTAGAAAGGAATACAATAACAGGAGTGAGGATGTCTCTCTAAGTTTCTTCTCTGGTGCAAATACTGTGAAGTTCTTACAAAACTAAACACCTACCAGATTACACAGAAGAAATGTATACCACAATACATACCTCAGGATAAAAATATCATGTAACCCAAAACAATATACTCCACATGAAGGTGCCCCAGTTGAAGTTTTAATCATATCTGATCTATATTAATAGGAAAAACATGAAAAATTTGATTCCCTACTATAAAACGTATCCCTCTATTTCCCCTCTATTTTCTTTTTTTCAGACAAACTATGCTTTTATTCAATAAGATAAAATACTTTATGCTATTTTATACTTTATCAAAACACAGCTTAATTTTCTTTTGTATATAGGATTTTTTTCATGAATTACTATTGTTTATTTCATAGATTTTTTATTAATTTTAAAAAATTTATGTATGATATCAGAATGCATTACAATCCTTATTACACATATAGAGCACAATTTTTCATATCTCTGGCTGTATACAAAGTATGTTCACACCAATTCATGTCTTCATACATGTACTTTGGATAATGATGACCATCACATTCCACCATCCTTGCTAACCCCATGCCCCCTCCCTTCCCCTCCCACCCCTCTGCCCTATCTAGAGTTAGTCTATTCCTACCATGCTCCCCCTCCCTACTCCACTATATGCTACAAAGACACAGCCACACCAATGTTTATAGCAGCACAATTCACAGTAGTTAAATTGTAGAACCAACCTAGATGCCCTTCACTAGATGAATGAATTAAAAAATGTACTGTCGATTATATAAGAGAATTATTAATGAAAAAGTAGAAATAAGATATACTGTTTAAAAGAGGATGCTAGAACAACTGTTAAACTATTTGGGGGAAAATTAAATTTGATTACCAGACTTTCACTCCCATTAAAATTAATTCTCAATTAAAGAATTAGAAATAAAAATACAAATATTTAAAGAACACAAAGCAGAATTGGTGATCATGATGGAAGTCTGATATAAATTATAGTAGATAATATTTGAATATACACAAAAAAATAAAAACTTTTGAATGAAAAACAAAAAAACATAAACAAAAACATTACTCAAATGATAAAATCAGAAAAAATGCAAAAATATGTATGATCAATCTCAAGAGCCTTCTATTTTTAAATCTTTCATATCTCTAAGATGTTCATGCATTCCAAAGGAAAATGAGCAAAGATAATAATTTTTGAGAAACCCACAAAGACTAAAAGATCAATATACATATGAAAGAATGTTCAGCTTCACGAATAATCAAATAAATGCCCAAAAAACATAACAAATGATAAGTAAACGGTGGTCTGTGGAAAATTAGAATAAGATAGCAAGCATGGGTTAGGGTTGGTGTTAGCCTCATATTCTATGGCAGAAGTAAAGATCAGTAAAAGCATTCTGAACAGCAAACCTGATAGTGTGTATCAAATATTAATGCTCTTTCTACCTCCAATAACATATCCCAGGAGGAACTGGTTGAGTATACAAGTGTTGGAGGCATAGGTGTGTGGGACATCTCAGACCAACTTAGGGTGCATATTTTTTCCAAATCACATTCAGAAGTGTTGCCAAGGTAGCCTGAAATCAGCTAAGCTGGGAATATATATGCACATTGAAAATATATGCACATTGAAAATCAGCAAACACTACAAAGAGGAACTAATTCTTAAGAAAAGCCCATGGTTAAACTGTTTTAGTCAACATTTTCATTGCTATTACCAAATGCCAGACAAGAACAACTTAGAGGAGAGGAAGTTTATTTTGGCTCACAGTTTCAGAGGTTTTGTCCATGGTTGGTCAACTCCATAGCTCTGGCCCAGGACTGAGGCAAAACATCATGATAGAAGAATGCAACAGAGGAAAGCAGCTCAGGACATGGTAATCAAGAAGAAGAGTGAGGATCAACTCATGAGGGACAAAATATAAATCCCCAAATCATTCCCCCCACCCCATGACCTACTTCCTCCAGCCACACCTACCTACAGCTACTACCCAGTTAATCCCTGAATCATTTGGAATCTCATCTAATTGTTTACCTTTGAACATTCTTGCATCATCTCAAACATGAGCTTTTGGGAGACATCTCATATCTAAACCATAACATTCCACCCTGGCCCTAAAAAACTCATGCCCATCTCACACGACAGAATATATAGTAGGTTAACCGTTCCATTATTACCCAAAATTCCAAGTCCAAAGTCTCCGGAAGGACTCAAGACAAACTCATGGATATTTTCCCCTGTAAAGATCAAAAGCAAGTCACATATATCCAACACATAATATCACAGAGGAAACATTGCCATTGACAAGGAAGAAATAAGGGCATAGAAAGAAGGAATGGGACCAAAGCAAGACCAAAATTTAGCTGCGTTCTGTACCCCATGACCAGCATCTAGGGCACATAGCATTGTGTTGTTCTCTCCAAAGGGCTTGTGTAGCTCCTCCCCTATGACCTTGTTGGCTGGAGCCCACATGGTCTCTTGCTTGTCTCATTCCTGTTTGAATCCCGCAGCTTTGTTCCACACTACTGGTACCCCTTAATCTCAGGGTTCTCTACATGGTAGCCTTGGATTCATTCTCACATCCTCACAATCACATTCTTGGGGCCTACCTGCAGAGATTTCAACTCTGCTACACTTTTCCCGTCCTCCCAGGCCTTCCTTAGAAATATCAGTGGAAGCCTTCATGACCCCCTTACTCCAGCACCCTGAATTGCTGCAGATCCAGGACCACATGGTTGGTGTCAAGGTCTGCCACCATCTCAAACAGTAGCCAGTCCTCCTGGGACCATCGTTGCAGCAGCCTCTAAGGGTCTGGGTGACTGAGCACAGTGAGACAACTTCATAGCCACCCTGGGCAAGCAGTGTGCCCCTGTGGTCTTTTCTCAGAGGAATTACTACTTTTATACCCTTGAACCTGGTATGGGTGTCCTCTTGCCAATTCCTGAGATGTCCCCAAGTCACCATTCCTACTGTTTGTGTGGAAAGTACTTAGCACTTATTAAGTAATTCTATTGTCTTTAACAACCACAACTACCTCAGCTCAAGTGTTATTTACACTATTCTGGCAAAACTGCAAGTTTTTAAAATATTTCTGCTTTGCTTTCTTCTCCTGATTATCACAGGAACCTCAGCTAAAAGCCACCAGCAATATCCATAGCACTACCTGAATGCTGTGCTTCCTTGAAATTTCCTCCACCAATTGTTACCTTTAAATTTAGCCTCATAGAAAGTCTCAAGATATGGGACAATACAGACAATTTCTTTGTCAGAATGTAACATGAACGGCTCTAGTCCACTTTCCAATAGAGTCCTCCTTCTCCCAAATCTCATAAACCAGTCTTTAGTGTTCATAGTCCTTTTGGCATTCTGGTCTTTTGAGCTTCCACCAGAATCATCCATTCAACTCTGCCTACAACATTCTAAAACTTTCCTGACTTGTATCTTTAACTTTTCGAAATTCATCCCTCAAACCAAAAACAAAGGTTTCTGATCCATGTGGCCAGGTTAGTGACAGCATTGACTGAAATCTTGGTACCAATTTATCTTTTCAGCTTTTGAATTGCTATGACCAATTGCTATCTGAAAAGAACAACTTAGAGGAGCTAAAGTTTTCTTTGGCTCAGAGTTTCCAAGGTTTGGTCCATGGTTGGTCAACTCCATAGCTCTGGGTCCAGGGTAAGGCAGAACATCACAGGGGAAGGATACAGCAAAAGAAAGAAGCTCAGTACATGGCAACCAGGAAGAGAAGAGAGGGCTCTGCTCACTGGAGACAAAACAAAAGCCTCAAAGTCACACCCCCACTCTATGTCTTATTTCCTCCAGACACACCTATCTGCCTACACCTACCATTAAATTACTCCACGGATTAATGCCACTGACATTTACCAGTATATCACTTGGTAAAAGGTCATGGAAGAACTTTTTTTTTCCACTCCTGATGTCTCCTTGCATGTGAAGGGAGTTACAAAAACAACATTCCCAGTCCCACCCTGCCACAGGTGAGGTAGAGTCAGTTTGGAAAGAGACCTTAGGCACAGGTGGGCCCTTCCACTTTCCTCCTTCTCTTACATGAAATGCAGCAGGAACACACTTTCTACTCAGCCTCAAGGGAAATCGCTCTCTGTTTGGGGTACAGTTTGGATCCTCTGTTGGGTGGGTCCAGTGATGCCATGATGGGGTGTGCATGTTTACCTGATTCTAGGATGAGTTTTAAGAAGGTCCCTTGTAACAGATATAATCTACCATTTCAATAATTATCTTATCAGTAACAAAGGCAATATTTCTCTCAAATGACGCATTTGCAAATTAGCTCAACATTCATACATGGAAGAGATGCATTAAATTTCTCAAACGCATCAAAACGAGGTCTCTCTTAATTGGTTTAAAGCAGAGAAACAAATTTAAGCAATATGAATATATATTAAAGGTGTAATAGGATTTTCTGTCTACCCATAAAGGAGTTATAGCTATTTCATTTTTTAGACAGAATGTCTGCTACAGGGGAAATAAGAGGAGTGGCACTTGGTAGAAGAAAAGGAAATCAGACATTCATGGAAACAGAAAGAAATTTTTTAACCAAGAGCTAATGGTTTGTGAAAAGATCATTTCAGCAGAATAATTACATTGAAACCCATGGCCAACACAAGCAGCACTGTTCATCATTATTGTGTGCTCTGACCACTAAGGGCAGTGATGGGATACCAGGCACCCAAAATCACTATGAATAGCTCATCTACTTGGAAAATCAAGTCAGTGAATGAGTATAATTCGTGAGATCCTTAGAAATCACCTTTCAACTCATCCTCACGCACAAGCCCAGGGAAAGGGCAGACAGAAGTTAGGGTTACAGCTGATGGGACTAAGTGGTGAGGTCACAAAGATCGACAGGCAAGTGTGACTTGGAAGATACTTGGATGACTCTGTTGTGCTCCAGCTGCCCAGCCTTGTAGCTTCTATATCAGTTATGATTTGTGCCTTCCATTCATTTCCACCATCCAACTGTCCATTTCATCCCATTAATTTAACCACTGCACCACCATCCCTGGGTGCCCTTTGTCCCCATTCCTGCTGCCATCCCCTTTCTCACAGTCAGCTATGCCTAAATTGCCAAAGCCTTAGTCTCCAGATGGGCCCTCTCCATCCATCCCACACACTCCACCTGGAAAATTGTCACCCACACTGTTCTTTCACCGAATCACTCTGCAACTTAAGAATCACCAGGGAAACCCTGAATTACTCACTTTTAATGACTTTCACATTCTGAGCCATCTCAAAAATTCACCCTTTTACCCACTCAACTTCAACTCCCTTCCATTCAAGTCAGGGTCCTCTCCCCAGCCCACAAGACCACCCTGCCCATTCCCACCACAGAGCCTCCCTTCACCAGAAATGCCCTCTCCTTATCCCTTCAAATCCTGCCAGTCTTGCAAGCCCAGAATACTCCAGTGTGCTTAGTGAGGCTCACCATAACCACTCCAATGCATATGAATCTTCTCTAAGCAAACTGGGAAAAATACTTTAGTCATTTTCCTTAACTATGAATCTGATCATGTGACTTTTTTGCATAAAACCTAACAACACTTCCTTGTTGCCCACAGCAGGGTGTTCAAGCTCCTCATTTGAACTGACCATGATCTTCCTTTGCAAGCTATTATCCCTCCCCAGAAGAACACTATGCAGCTATTTCCTACCCCAGGATGCCCTCTCTTCCTTCTTTCTGGATTGCATAAAGAACCTCACCACATAAAGTTCACTCTTTGTGTTCATGTCATACTTTATCATATTCTTTTTAAATAAGTAATAGATTGTTTTGTGATTGCAGTTTCTGTGTCTTCATTTTGTACTAAGAAACATATTATTCTACTATTCAAAATTTTTAATATTATTCTTAAATCTTTCATTTTTATTTGCAGTTTTGATTGGTAGCAACAACTATCATTTCCATAGTATTTACTGTACACTACATATTTATACATGCTCTGTAGGCATTAATTCACTCAAGTTTCATAGAAAACCTATAAGATGCATATAATTATTTTCCCTCCTATATTTTTCTCATGAGAAAACAGAGATAGATAGAGAATAAACTTAAAGGCCAAGATTCCGTGCTTTTTAAAGATAATGCTATATCATTTGCAGGAATAGGGCACATAACTAACACAGCAGTGAGGAGTTCAAATGAAATATGACCAAATGTTAGAAGCCAGAAGTACCTTTACTTGCCTACATAAACACACCTTAACTGAGCATAAGCTCAATCTTTTTTGACCCATTAGAGCAATTAAGTAAATGTGCCTTAAACCAATCTGAAAATTACTCAGAGATAAAAGGAAAATCATAAACAGTTCAGGTTTCTCTAGGCTTCATTCCCTAGAAGAGAAATAACTGCTAGCCTTCCTCTTTGAAAGCTACCTTTTCCTTTTCCATCACATCTTTCCTATGTTCATTCCTCTGTCTGCTACCCCTCATTCCCATTTACCTGCTCCCACCATGTCTCCAACTTAGTGGTGAGAAATGTTTCCTTTCCCCCAACAATGCTGCCTCACTCAGAAACCAGGGAGTGGAAAGGTGATCAGCACATATAGAAGCCACAACCAACACACCAGTGAGTAGAATATATGTCAGGTGACCTTCTGTGCATCACAGCAGAGCATAATAACAGGAGGCAGACAACACCTAGAGCAAGACAGGAGAGCCTTGATGCACCCTTATGACTGACCCAAGTGAAATAGTGGAACCTCTACCTCAATCACGGCTCTCCCTTGTAAGTGCTAAATAATGCCTCACAGAACCTAAGAATGTAAGGGGCTTTCAAAAGCATCAAGATTTATGCCATGCATATTTTACTAAAATAAAAATTACCAACTTAATTTATTTTCCCCTGTCCCACCCAAGATCATCACACCTGACCCCCTCATTTCACACATGAACTACCACAGGTCGAAGAACAAATTTAAGCTACCCAATATCCTACAGCTGTTTAGAAATCTTGCATGTTCAATACTAAATACATAAATACATACTAAATACACTTCTGTTCACATAACCTACCTTCAGGTCAACAGAGCTGGTGTGGCTTTGTTCTGCCTTGGAAAAAGGAATTAGACCAGATGGATCTCAAAATATAGTCAAGTGTCTCCAATTCATCACGAAGTTAGCACTCCTCTGGAATAGACCATTTCTTAAGGACCTGTTCTGGTTTGGGAAAACTTAAATAGGAAGGAGCATTGGATCTCTCCCTGAAAATTCTAACACTTCAGCCAATAAGTTCTCTGGGGTAATCTTACCAACCAGTAGATTTCTCACTGAGGAACCCAGTAGACAAAGTCTCAGTTAAACCACTCTAAGAGCAGTGCTGAAATGAGTTTACAGAGGTATTCCCTTCTCTTCATAGATGAAGTGAGAGAGGCTAAGAGGTTTTGTCTTCCCAAAACCACACTCCAGTCATTTTCCAACTAAGGCTGTCTTCTAATGGTACTGGGTGGCAGTTGTTACTGCAATTGAAGGATAGGATTCGTCCCCAAGGACAAGCCACCCATGGTCCTGAGAGCTTTTGAAAAATAAAGAAATGATGTAAGATGATAACAAAGAAAGAAATAATCAAAACTAATCTATGTCAGGGTTAATATTAGGGTTTATAATTTTTAAGAAACAAACAAAAGCTATAGGAATATCAAACCCAGAGGTCTTGAGATCTTGTTTTGAGGTAGAAATCCTACCCACCCACATAAAGTCCAAAGGTTGTGATTAAATGGTGAGAGCTTTGAACTATTATAATAAATTAAGTCACATGCTATAACCAAGGGACCAACTCCTCTGCTGAATTTCTTTTCTGTACAGTGAAACTTTGCCAAATTACCTATGACTTCAGGAAAGGCTCAACTGTTTCAATTACTTGGTAAAATTAACACAATTTTTATGCTCAATGACAAAGAATTAAAAGAAAAATATTGAAATTAGGACAGAAACAGGCTTTTGGCCCAGACTTGCCTACTGAAAATAAATGCAATAATAATAACAATGAGAAAGACGGTCCCTGGACACTGGTTCTGGTTCAGTAGTTGACTATCTGACTATAGCCATGATGTTTCACTGCCACCACCACCCCCATTTCTCACTCCCTGCTGTTTCTACTTCTATATAAAATGACTGCATTTGCCTAGATTACCTTCCTATTCTCACATTCCTGTCCTAACATTCATATATTTATGCATAATATTCATGTATAAAATTACCCAGCTCTCTGTGTCTCCATCTCTCTATAGATGATAGCAGTCATAAGCGTGCAATATTTTTATTATAATAATTATTGGGACACATTAATTGTACAAAATAATGAGAATCATTGTGACAATTTCATATACATATATAACATACTGTGATTGTATCCATCCTCCCAATTTTCCTCTCCTCCTTCCTCCCAGTTCCCCTTCTCTTCCTCAATAGCTCACCTTCTAGGAAAACCGTAGAGTAGAGCAGGGGATTGGGGGAGGGAGGTAGGAAGGGAAAAGGAAGGTACAGGGGAATGAAATTCTTCAAATTATCTGCATGGATAAACATGTCACAATGAATCCCACTGGTATAAATAAGTGTAATGCACAAAAAAAAATTTAATACTTCCCCTTCTCTTTCATGTCATTCCTCTTTAAATTTCTTTTCTAAATTCCACATTTGAGAGAAAACATATGATACTTGTCTTCCCAAGTCAGCTTCATTTCACTTAATGTGAAGATCTCTAGTTCCATACGTTTTTCTATAAATAACATCATTCTTTTTATGACTGAATAATACTCGTGTGTGTGTGTGTGTGTGTGTGTGTGTGTTGTGTGTCATATCCATTCATCTGCTGGTGAGCATATAAGATGATTCCATAATGTGGCTATCGTGACTTGTGCCATGACAAATGTGGGAATGCAGATTTGATTATTGCATGTTGACTATGATTCCTTTAGATATATATTCATGAAAGTTATGTCTAAATTATAAGGTGGATCAATTTTTAGTTGTTTGAGGAACTTCCATTCTGTCTTTCATAGCAACTGCATTCCCACCAACAGTGGGAACAGGATTCCTTTTCCCCCAAATACTTGCCAGGATTTGTTATGTTTTGTATTCTTGATAATAGACATTCTAACTGGGGTGAGATGGAATCTCAGTGTACTTTTGATTTGGATTTCCTATTTGACTTAAGATGTTGAGCATTTTTTAATATACATATTAGCTCTTTGTATTTCTTCTTTTTAAGATGTGAATGTTCCATTCTTTTTCCCATTAATAATTTGGTTACTTGTGGAGTATTTGTTAATTTTTTAAGTTCTTTATATATTACAGGAATCAATCCTTTGTCAGATGAATAGCTAACAAAGATTTTCTCCCATTGTGTAGGCTCTCTCATTCCGTTGACTATTTCCTTTGCTGTGCACAGTTTTCTTAATTTGATGTAATCCCATCTCTCAATTCTTACTATTATTTCCTGAGGCATTGCAGTCATGCTCAGGAACTTGTTGCCTATATCTTAAGGTGTTTCACCCTTACTTTCTTGCTAGTTGTTTTAAATTTTAGGTCTTGTTTTAAGGTTTTTGGTCTATTCTGAGTTGATTTTTGCACAGGGTAAGATGGAAGTCTAACCGTAATCTTCTATCAGAGAATATTTGGAAACTTCCTCTGGAAGAGATGTCACTCACTCATTCAAAAACACCATTTAGTCTTACCACATACAAAGCACTGTCCTAGGTGCTGAAGATTTGGCAAGAAAAAACAAAGTCCCTATACTTACGGGATTTATCACCTTCATATTCCCTCTAGGACATAAGGGAGGTAGAAGGGAAGCAAGCAAAACATAAATAAAGCATTAAGGCAACTCAGCAATAAGGCCTCTGAAGGAAATAAAACAAATTAAAGATGACAGGAAATGCTGGGGAATGTTATTTTATAGAGAGGTAGTAAGGAAAAGCCATCTGGTTTGAGAAGCTCTGGTTGCTGTCCTGACCTGAATTAAAGGAAGTAGGAAGCATAAAGAAACCAGTGAGGAGACATCAAAATACTCCAGTAAAGAGATGATTGTAACGAGGACCTGGATGGTAATGATGAAGCTTTTAGAAAGGAGTCAAATTTTGGACACATTCAAGGTAGAACTAACAAGATTTATTGGTGTTTTGGCTGAAAGATGAAAATAGAAAATCAAGGATCCTGCCAACATTTTAAATCATCCAATCAGATCAGAGCTGCCACTTCCTGATGTGAGAATAACTTTTTTTTTAAGTGGAGAGAAGGGAAGACCAGAAGTTTGATTCAGGATAAGTTCGATGAACTTGCATTTTAAATTTCTAGCTAAGTTGTTGACTGGAGAGTCAAGTATCTGAATCAAAGTTCAAGGATGAGGTCCAAGCTATAGCCACAAGTTTGAGAGTCATCAACTCCATAATGTCATTGAAAATCACAACACTCAGTGGGTTGTGTTTAGAAACTCAGAGATGGAGCAGTGATGAGAACAAAGCTCTGAGCTCATTGATGCTACGAAGGTGGAAAATGGAAAGGAACCAGCCAAGGACCAAGGAATGGCCAGTAGGAAAACAACCAAGAGACACAGGTTTCATGGGAAATAAGGGAAGCTATTGTTTCAAGGAGGGAATAGTTAGATGCATCTAATGCTGCAAAAGGTCATTCCAGGAAGTGGCTAAACATGAGGCAGGAATTCACAAGGACTTCAAGTCCATTCCTGAAGCAAGGGTGGAGACAGAAAGGGGGAGAGCTGACTGGTGAAGGCCCATGGCTGCTGCTGGTGTCCCTTCTCTCCAACCACCCTGGCACCTGGTGTGGAGAATGGGTGACCATGTGAGGGTGGATTAGAAGAGCTGGTTAGTGAAAGGCAGTCAGCTTCAGCACCACCAGGACACTAGGACAACTCTGAGTGACAGCTACAAGTTTGAAGCAGGGGTAAACACTTGAAAGCCTATAGACTTCTGCTGTCCAGATTGGTAACCACTAATCTTATGTGGCTATTTAAATCTAAGTTAATTAAAATTCAGTAAAGAAAAATTAATATTTTTCAATGACAGTCCACATATTTCAAGTGTTCAGTTGCCACATGGCCCAGGCTACTGTGTATGCATCAGAAAGCAGAATTTTTCTCTAGAATGTAAGCTCATGAAGGGACTTTCTCTGTCTTGTGTGCCATTGTGTCCCTAGCACTTAGAACACAGCCTGGCACATAGTACACATTCAATTAGTCATGTTGAATGCATTATTAAATTTATCTAATACCCCGGGAATGACAGACTGATTAAATTGTGTTATGAGACACTGTGACAGCACCAAGCCATTATAAATCATGTCTATGACAAGGTTTTCTTCACATGGTAAATTGCTGTAAAGTGCCTGAGATCACATGCAATCCTTACATCCATTCTCCCCTTTCTCCTTAGGAACAAAGAAACCTGATATTTAGCCGAACAGAATTCCACACAGAATCAAAGATTATCCTTTCCAGTCTGCCTTGTAATTAAGGATGGCCATCTGACTCATTTTTGTCAAATAGGATGAAAGCAAAGGTGCTATGTGGCACATTGAGAGAATCTCCTAAAGTGAAAGTGATCAGTTCTTTCCTTCTGCAATATAAATAAAATTCCAGAGCCAGGTTGTTCCACGTGGTGTTCAATGACCACATGTGGCTATTTAAACTTATTAGGTTAAATGAAATGAAAAAGTAATTTCTCTGTTCACATTGCAAGTGCTCACTAGCCACTCCCTCACTGGCCAGCAGAGATATGAAACATCTCCCTCAGGGCTGCACTTTCTACCTATGGACTTTGTAATTCTATCCATTAACTTGCTTTGCTTTTCTGGGAAGTCCAACCTAAACCTACACAGATGAAAATAACTAATGGAAAAAGAATACACTATTGCATATGAAGAGTAGATAACTACCTTCTACAAATTTCGTTAAAAAGATTACACTATTTTTAAAGGTAAATTTGTAATTAGAGATTTACAGTAAAACTTTATTTCTTAAGACTAATATTTATCAACATATCTTTAGGTTTCAATAGATTATTTGTTAATAATAAAAGTAATGATGACTAAAGCCAAAAGAAATATTTTAAAGGTATGCATTGTGTGCAATATAATAACATTATTGGTTTAACCTAGCATTATAGTCACAGGAAAATTTTAAAGCTAAATTTACATATATATTATTTCAGAGTATCATGATAGGGTGGTCAATAAGAGATTTTTCAAGCAACACATTATATTACTTTGGGACAGCATTCTGTGGGAGAAGTGAAATGAAAATACTTGTTCAAGGACAAAAAGCCATAAAAAATTCCTGTTATTTTTAATGAGTAATTATGGAACTTAAATTGTTATAGTATTTTTATTTCATTAGGACTTTTAAAGGAGTGATGCAACATTTTATTTTTAAATCATCAATATTTATAACATGCCAGAAGTGGCATCTTTTAAAAAAGTGTAAGTTTTTAATGATGTTACAAAATCAGCATTTGTGTGCTCTTGAATGCACAGTGGGATAGACTACTGTGACTTGAGAAGAGAAGTTTAAATATTTCACATTTCACACTATTCTCTAAAATACTGAAAAATGCTTTCTTCAATTTCTGCACTTTTTCAAGTGAGACAGCAACAACGTGAATAATTAGCTCTCAATAGACCCACCTCATCTCAACCCTCAGTAGGCGAGGTAATCCCTTAGCATTTTCATAGTTCAGTTACAGTAAGATTTATCAGCCTGTGCAATTTCAAATGACTCAAGAGTTCATTGACAACATTCTGTGTCTCTCACTGGGGAAACCAAACCACTCAGGAGTAAGCAACCCCTATCATGGCCTGTATTCTCAAATCCTAGCCTGATTTAAACAAGCAAGGTGTCCAGAGAGGAGCATAGTACCTTTACAAATGTTTTAAAACACACATAAAAGGGTATAAAATGTATTTAACATAAAAGATAAGGAGGAGGCTAAACTACAATCAATATCCACCTACAAATATTAATTGAATGCCCTTATGTGCCAAGTACTGGGTTAGGCACTAAGAAAGCAACTAAGCAACAGAGAATGTTTACCCCAAAATCCTCAAAATACAATGATTTAACTGCCGACAAGTCCTCGAAAGCCTTGGTGATGGGAATCAACACCTATTCTGGTCTTTCTGCAGGACAGAAAAGACCTGTGTGTGGACAAGAATAGAGTGAGCACACAAAATAAAATTAATGGTAATGATCCTAAGGATTTATATTAACTTCGAGCCATGTTCTCTGTACCATGTTGTTTCCCAAAATCTTTGTGTGTGCGTTATCTGATTTAAAATTTAGAATAATCTTGTGGGCAGAGAAATGGCGTCACGGGCGGAGGAGATAACTGCATTGAAACCAGCACGACAGTGACTTCTTCCCTTCCCTTCTAATATCTTTCCTCCCAAGCATCAAATAAATCTATAAGAGTAAACAGAAACTCAGCAGTCAAACAGAACAAAAAGTAACATGAGCAGCATAAAAAAGCAAGGAAGAAAAGGAGTACAAACAATGAAGGACAGCCTAAATATTCAGGAGGACCTACAGTCAGCAGAAAAATGGTCATATAAAGAACTCAAGGAATACCTTAGACAAATGGAATGGAATCTTAAAGAAGATACGAGACAGCAAATCCAAACAGTGAAAGAACACTTTGAAAATGAATTACATAAACAGATAAAAGAAGAAGTTAAGCATCTTTATCAGGAGAT
>NW_026000174.1:56794150-56811850 GCF_001458135.2 Marmota marmota marmota | reverse complement strand
GATGGGGTAGAGAGAGAAGATGGGAGGGGAGGGAGGGGGGATAGTAGAGGATAGGAAAGGTAGCAGAATATAACAGTTACTAATAGGGCATTATGTAAAAATGTGGATGTGTAACCGATGTGATTCTGCAATCTGTATTTGGGGTAAAATTGGGAGTTCATAACCAACTTGAATCTATTGTATGAAATATGATATGTCAATAGCTTTATAATGTTTTGAACAACCAATAAAAAAAAATAAAAAAATAGAATAATCTTGTGAAGTTCATGCTAGTGTAAGGCTCATTAAATTTAGTCAAAAAGGGTGTTCACAGAAATTCACAAGCTTGGATTTTGGATTGTGGCTAACAGGCAATTGGAACAGCCTAAGAAATTTCAAAAACTGAGCTCTCAAAATTTAACTTAGATTAAGATCTTTGACACATTCTCAAAAGCTTACATACAAATGGCTAATAAATATATCAAAAATGCTAAATATTGCTAGTCATCAGGAAATGCAGGTCAAAACTACACTGAGACACTATCTCACCCCAGTTAGAATGACTGTTAATAAAAAAATAAATGCCGACGAGGATGTGGAGAAAAAGAAAAAGTAATTCTTACAAATAATTGCTGGGAATGGAAATTAGTACAGCCACTATCGAAAACAATAGGGAGACTCTTCAAAAACCTAAAAATAGAACTACCATACAATCTGCTATCCCATTCCTGGGCATAAAGCCAAAGGAAATTAAATCAATATGCAAAAGAGATTCCTGCATACCCATGTTTCTTGTGGCACTACTCACAATAGCTAAGATATAGGATCAGCCTGTGAGACCATCAATGGATGAGTGATAAAGAAAATGTGATATTTATATAACATATATATATATAAACCAGTTATATATTTTTATATATCACATTCATATATTTATAGATTATATTTATATATCACATTTATATATATTGTATAATATATATGATACATGTATATACATAATGGATTTGTTATCTGTGTGTGTTATTTTCCCTTTTATTGTATGTCCATTTTTTTATACATGACAGTAGAATGTATTTTGACATATTATACATATATGGGAAAAAACTTCCCTTTCTTCTGGTTGTACATGATGTGGAATTACACTGGTTGGTTGTGTATTCAAATATGAACATATATGAACAGAGGAAAGTAATCTCCAATTCATTCTACTAATTTTCCTACTCCCACTTCCCCTCCCTTCCTTTCCTTCCCCCTTGTCTAGTCCAAAGTATTTTTATTTTTCCCTATCCCCCATATTGAGAGTTAGTATCCACATGTCAGAAAGAACATTCATCCAGCCTTTGGTTTTTTTGGATTGGTTTATTTCATTTAGCATGATAGTCCCCATTGATCCATTTACCAGCAAATGTCATAATTTCATTTTTCTTTGAGGCTGAGTAATATTCCATTGTGTATACAAAACACATTTTCTTTATCCATTCATCTATTAAAGGGCACATAGGCTGGTTCCATAGTTCAGCTATTGTGAATTGAGCTGCTATAAACATTGATGTGGCAGTGTCACTATAATATGCTGATTTTAAGTCATTTGGGTACATACCTAGAAGTGGGATAACTGGTTCAATGGTGGTTTCATTCCAACTTTTCTGAGGAATCTCCATTTTGCCTTCCAGAGTGGTTGCACCAACTTGTAGTCCCACCAGCAATGTATGAGTGTACCCTTTTCCCCACATCCTCACCAACATATATTGTTGCTTTTATTATTGAAAAATTGCCATTCTGACTAGAATGAGATGAAATATCAGTATAGTTTTAATTTGCATTTCTCTAACCATTTTGAACATTTTTATATATTTATTGACTGATCGTATTTCTTTTTCTGTGAGTGCCTGTTCAATTCCTTTGCTCATTTATTAATTGGGTTAAAAAAATAAAATATTTTGGAATCAACCTAATAAAAGAGGTGAAAGAACTCTACAATGAACACTACAGAACACTAAAGAAAGAAATTGAAAAAGACCTTAGAAGATGGAAAGATCTCCCATGGTCTTAGATAGGCAGAATTAATGTTGTCAAAATGGCCATACTATCAAAAGCACTATACAGATTTAATGCAATTCCCACTAAAACTCTAATGATTTTCTTCCCAGAAATAGAAAAAGCACTCATGAAATTTATTTGGAAAAATAAGAGACCCAGAATAGCCAAAGCAATCCTTGGTAAGAAAAGTGAAGCAGAATGCATCACAATACCAGAGCTTACACTGTATTACAGAACTGTAGTTACAAAAACTGCATGGTATTGGCACCAAAATAGACATGTGGACCAATGTTACAGAATAAAATACACAGAGGCAAATCCACATAAATACAGTTATCTCATACTAGAAAGAGGTACCAAAAACATACGTTGGAAAACAAGACAGCCTCTTTAACAAATGGTGCTGGGAAAACTGGAAATCCATATGTAGCAAAATAAAATTAAACCTGTATCTCTCACCATTCACAAAACTCAACTCAAATTGGATCAAGGACCTAGGAATTAGACCAGAGATATCATGTTGGCTTAGGAATCAGCTTCCTTAATGAGATTCTTAAAGTGCAAGAAGTAAAATCAAGAATCAACAAACGGGATAGAATTAAACTAAAAAGCTTCTTCATGACAAAGGAAACAATCAAGAATGTGAAGTGGGAGAAAAACTTTGCCACATGCATCTCAAATAGAGCATTTATCTCCAGGATATATAAAGAACTCAAAAAACTTAACACCAGGAAAACAAATAACCCAATGAATAAATGGGTAAAGTTAGTCAGCTTTTAATGGCCATGACTAAAATACCTGGCCAGAACAATTTAAAGAAGGAAAAGTTTATTCGGGCTCAAAGTTTCAGAGGTTCAGTTCATAGTGACTTGACTCCATCCCTCTGGGCCAAAGGTGAAGCAGAACATCGTGGCACAGTGGAGGACAGCTGCTCACCTCATGGTAATTAGGAAGTGGGGCAGTGTCCAAGGACAAAATATAAACCCCAAAGGCACCTAGTGACCTACTTCCTCCAACTGTGCCCATCTGCCAATTATCACCACACAGTTCAGTAGTCCTTTCAAAATGTTAACCCATCTACTGGATTAATCCACTTATTAAGTTATAGCTCTCATAATCTAACCATTTCACCTCTAAACATTCCTGTATTGTCTCACGCATAAGCTTTTGGAGAACATCTCTTATCCAAATGGTAACAATAGAATAGCAATCAGATTTAAAGAAGAAACAAATTCTATTACGTGCAGCAAAAAAAAAAAAAAAAAATGGAACTGGAGACCATGTGTTAAAGCACTATAAGACAGGCAAAGAAAGACAAATATCATGAATTCTTCTCAAATGTGGAAACAAAATATATAATGAAAAAAAGTCACCTTGAAAGTAGAATAGTGATCACTAGGGACAGGAAAGCAAGTTGGGAAAAGGGGGAAGGAGAATGGATACTATATGATCAGTGTGTTTTATATGCACATATGGAAATTTCACAGTGAATCCCATTAATATATACACATCAAACTGTGTTAAAAATCATTTTTAAAAAATTAACATGAAGAGATGAAAGTGCTCATCTTGAAAGTGTTCAAGAAGAATCTATGAGATTAAATTAACAAGGATCACATATGGGCCTCAAAGACTGTGCTCAACAAGTTCTTATGAAGCACCAACAATGGGACCAATACTTAGAGCTGTGAAAAGGAGAGGCCTGCCCCCAAGCTTACAGTCTAATGAGAGAGATACACACAGTATATTTAATCAATAGGGCAAGATGTCATATAAATATAAAATGACAGTAGAAGGGAGACATAATTCCACCCAAGGACAAGGGAAGTGGCACAGGTCTTAGAAAGCTGGTGACTTTAACCTGGTCTTAAAGATGCATAGGGAATTCCCCATGGAAAAGGGAGGCCCAGTCATTCCATGCATATCCTCAGGGATTAACAATGGACATCCATGGACAAGGATGAATGGAGACAAGGGAAATGAAGGTTTCCTGCTGCCTTTAAAACCTCTACTCACCTCCAAGTTCAACCTGCACTGACAGGAGGAAGGGAAACCCCTAAGGCACACCACGATGCTCTCTCCCTCTGTAAGAGCTCCTGCCTGCCTTGTTGCAACTCATCTTCAAGGAAAGGTGCAAGGATCCAGGGAAAATTCAGTGCAACTTGTGTGACTCCAAAACCAAGAGGGACCAGTTTTGTGATAATCTCTAAATTGTCCATAATGTTAAGAGACAGTGTGGTGACATGGAGATTCTGAGAAGTTAAATAACTTCTGCAATCTGTGTATGGGGTGAAGGTGGGAGTTCATAACCCACTTGAATCAAAGTGTGGAATATGATATGTCAAGAAATTTGTAATGTTTTGAACAACCCACAATAAAAAATTAAAAAAAAAAGATTTAAAAAAAAAAGCTATTTTCGTAAATTCTTTTAACTGAAAAACACTTATGACAATTACAAGAGTGCTATACATTTTGGTAAAATCTATAGTCTTTCCACTCTAAATTTAGTATGAAAATTATTACTTGCAAGCATCAATAAGCAAATGACTTTTTTGTTTTACCTTAGAGTAACTAGTGCAGTGCACTGTTTATGTAGGATCAATACAAAAAAAAAAAAAAAAAAAAGAAGTTAAATAACAACATAGACTGTCTCAGCTCCCTTCACCAAGAAGCAGCAATGGTCACCAAAAGAATGGTATTGACAAGGTCACTTACAATAAGGGACAGAGGTCTGGAGTACAAACATGTGTGGACATAATTGCCACCCACCTGTCATTCTTCAAGTTAGGGAAAAAAGCATTTTCTCACATTCTATATTTTTACATCCGGATGAGACTAAATATGATGTTCTTTTGTGAAAACATTTGACTTCATATTTTCCTAATGATAGGTATAATCTATGTCACTTTAATATTACATTTGTTTATCAATGTTGGACACTGTGAGAGGACCAATGACTATCTTTTGTGCCGACAAGACCCTGAACTGATTGCTCTGGGGACTTTTCTGGTAACCTTGTTCAGACAGTCTATGGTACCAGATTCCAAAAGTCAATCAGACAAATAGAAAAATTCAAAGTTTTAGGTTTTTTTAAATATTTATTTGTAGGTATAAATGGACATAACACAATGCCTTTATTTTTATGTGGTGCTGAGAATCGAACCCAGGTCCTGCCCGTGCTAGGCAAGCACTCTACCGCTGAGCCACAATCCCAGCCTCAGTTTTCAAAAACACATTTTTCCACATGAAAAATAAAATTAGTAACCTCATACCCAAATAAACCCAATAATTTATCACGTAGTTTCAGTTTTCTAATGATGTATAGGTGACTGTCACATAGGAGATTAAAGAAACAAGGAAGAAAAAAAGAACAAGTAATTTTAACCTATAAATCATTTTCACAAAGGTGCTTTTGGACAGGAGGGATAACTCTTAATGATTAAAAACACAGTAAAATAACTAGGAGTAACAACAATTAATTAATTATTTTAAATTATGTAGCACAAAGAATATTGAATTTTCCCAGTACAAAGAGATACTAAGTGTCTTAAATGATGGGCATGCCAATTATCCTGATCTGATCATTACACCATATATTCATTTGTTGAGATCTCACCCTGTAGCCCATAATTGTGTACAATAACTAGGTGTCAGTGAAAACTACAAATGTGTTTTTTAAATGTATTCTTTGTGGTTGCACTTGATTTGAGTCTTCATATTACCAAATCCAAGATATCATTGGAAATCATGGAGCCAACCAAATGTCATAAGGTTCAATGGAACACCTTGGATTCCAGGGAGACTTTTTGTTAAGAAAATTCATAGCAGCAGCCGATGAGGTCTTTACATCGATTCCAGCCATTATTAAATATCTGACAAAAGGCAAAATCCATTTCAACAAGAAAATGCTTTTTTTTTAACCCTATCTCCATCCTTCAGTTTTCTTTTCATTCCATCCCTGGGTTCTCCTTCTGGCCCACAGCTTCCTCATGGCGACTTTCACCTCTGCGTTTCTGAGTGTGTAGATGATGGGGTTCAGCATGGGGGTGATGACCGTGTAGAACACAGCCACCAGTTTGTCCCCAGTGAAGGTGGATGACGGCCGCATATAAAGGAAGATGGCAGGTCCAAAAAACAAGATGACCACTGTGATGTGAGAGGCGCAGGTGGACAGGGCTTTGTGCCTCCCCTCTGCAGAGCGGTTCCTCAGGTTTAACAGGATGACGATATAAGATGACACCAAAATGAGGAAAGAGCACAGGGCAATTAATCCACTATTGGCCAATACAGTCACCCCCTCCACAAAGGTGTCCTTGCAGGCTAGCTTGAATAAGGGACGGAGGTCACAGAAATAGTGGTCCATCACATTGGGACCACAGAAGGGCAGTGGAATGGTGATGAGAACCTGAATTATGGAGTGAATGAAGCCCCCCAGCCAGGAACCAGCCACCAGCATGTGACACAGTTGACAACTCATAATGTTCATGTAATGAAGAGGCTTGCAGATGGCCACATAGCGGTCATAAGCCATCACCACAAGCAGGAGGATCTCAGTGACCCCAAAGAAGTGGAAGAAGAATATCTGGGCCAGACAGCCCTTCAGGGAGATGGTTTTGACCTTGGCAAGTAAGTCAGTGATGAATTTAGGGACCACAGTAGAGGAGTAACAGATCTCCACCAGGGACAGGTAGCTAAGGAAGAAGTACATGGGGGAGTGCAGACTCTTACTGACACTGACCATCACAACAATGAGGCCATTGCCCACCACAGTGGCCAGGTACACGGGGAGAAACAACACAAAGCACACTCTCTGCACCTCTGGATCCCGGAAAAGTCCAGTGATGATTAACTCAGTCACGTTATTTGCACAGGCCATGTAGACTCCATTCAGGTGTGCTAACACGGTATAACAGGAGATCTATAATAAAGCAAACAATGATCATAACATAAACCCACCTCATTGAAACCATTTTAGAGAGCTAAAACAGCTAATATGAAAACATCTGCTGATCCAATAGACATGTTCAGCATTAAATATTAGCAATCTAAAATTTTATATTGTTTTTATTTAATTTTTGCTATTAGAAAAGGAAAGTTCAGAGAAGTGATTAGTTTACCAAGATCACAAAGAAAGTTTTGAATTCTGAGACTCAAAACCAATATCTCTGACTTCAAGTCCAGGAATCTTTCTAAATCGCCACAGAATATTCTGAATTTGAGAGCCACTCAAATTATAGCCTATATTTCTATCATCTATATTGTCTTCTGATAGCTCGTCCTCTGGGAGAATTCCTTGGACTTACTTCTATATTCCTGTTTCCTTCCTTTATGCCTCAAGGAATAACTTAGCCATTTTCCATAGTTATCCTTGAATACCACAGACTGGGAAATTCATGAAAAATAGAAGCTAATTAGCTCACAATTCTATAGTCTGGAAAGTCCAAAAGCATGGCCAGGTCTCTGGCCTTCCCCATGGGTCATGGCATGGTGGACGGCATCTGGAAGTGAGCAAAGCAAGCACACCAGGAACTCCCTTTTACAGCAGTTCCAGACCCTCAAGAATCTATTAACCCACTAACACATGAACGGATTAAGCCATTCCATGAAGTAAAAGCCCTTATGCCTCAATAACACCCAAAGGTCTCACCTCCAAACACCCTCAAAATATGACTTTGAGGATTCAATTTGTAGCTCATGATTTCCAGAGGACCCAGATAACAACAGCATGGAATTCTCTCACTTAAAGGCATTTTCTCCTTTCCAAAGGCCCTAGTCGTCTTCTTTCCACATTCACACCAGTCCTCCATTCACCCAGGTCAGACTCCTTCTCAGTCTTGCGGTTTGAATGAGCATGTTTCTAAGAAAAATTCTCTGATGCTCTGGGAAGACTTCAACTGATGAGTTTTTCTACATCAGTTCACTATTATTTTCACCAAACTACTGAGATGCTGATATTAAAGATCTTGTCCTCAGAGAGTGTGTTATAACTGGCCAGATACGTATAATGGTTCCAGATGGGTGGTCAGCAGTAAAGAATCTGATAACAAGAGTTGGGATTTCTTTTTAAGTTACTTTCTGGAACAAATACTCCTTCATATCTGAACACCCACCAGATTGCACAACAGCAACATAGATTACAAAAAGATACCTCAGGCTGACAATATCATGTCACTCAAAACAATGTCTCTACATGAAGGTGCCCCAGTTGGAATTTTTGTAACACAAAAGATCCACGTGAAATAAGGAAGAAAAAATATAAACACTTTAATTCCTTAATGTGAAAATTATTCCTATTGTTTCCTCCTTGTATTTGATTGCATAGTAAAGTTTTTCTAAATACACTTTAGAAGATCTGAAAATGTACCCCAGACAGCAAAGAAGAGAATCAACACAGAACACAAAAATCAAGATGCAACAGATAGAAACAAATCAGTGTATGTCACAGCCCTTAGGTGAGGACACATGCTGAGGTCTTGGATTCAGTAAAGTCCTTGAACCCTAAGGAGCTAAGAAATAAGTGTTCTGACACCAGAGAATTCACAGAGAAAGAGATGGCAACATCCCAGAGACTCAGAGAGAATGCTTGGTCCTTGACTTTGTAAACCATAATTCAGTCCATTGTGCACTTGGGTGCCAGGAAAAGTGTCTCTTTCATTTAACACTTAGGGGTAAAAAATATTATTAAATAATATTAATTAATTGATATTAATTACATATAATTAATATTATTAAATAACAAAATAAACCAGAATTTGTGAATACAGTTATAATTTGGAGGTAGTAAAGCCTTCAGAACACTGGCATGAATATTAGAATTGGACTACATAAAATAAAAATTTTGAGCAAAAGAAATAAAAAACATTTTAAAAGTCATTATTCAAATTATACAATGAAGAAAAAAGGTGTATGAAAAGGCTTAGTGACCCCAATGTTAAAAAAATAGTATAAATAAACAAAATATATATGCATCCCAGTAGAATATGAAAAAGTTATAAACAGACAATACACAAAAGCAAAAGAAAAAAGATCAATACACATATGAAAGGACATTAGTGTAGCTAATAATCAAATAAGTGTTCATAAATCATAGTAAATACTATTTTAAAATGTAAGTAAAGAACTGGTCCTTGGAGAGTCAGGGAGGGTAAGACAGCAAGGGTTAGGACAAGGGTTAGGGTTCCTCTCTTATTCTGGTGTGGAAGTGAAGATGGGTACAAGCAACGATGGTGGACGGTGCACATTCGGGGCACACACCCTTTCTACCTCCAGTCACCTGTTCCAGGGAGGTACTGGGTAAGTCCACAAGTGTCGAGGGCAGTAACACCAAGGGACCAGCTGAGACTTTGGATGAATCTTTTTCCCAACTCCCCCATGGAGTGGTGTCTCCTTAGCAGTCTGAAATCAGCTATGTGGGAATATTTCTTCACACATTGGAAATCAGCGAAACTAACCTAATAAAAAGCTATTTCTTAAGAACAAGTTGGTAAACATTTACCAGCACTCTCCTGGTAGAGGCTGAGGGGAAGCATTTCTTTCCATCCTAAGGTCTCCTTCGGCTGGAGGGCGCTACAGAAACAATGCTCCCAGCCAAGTCCGGCCAAAGGGGAGGCTGCAGGAGGCATGGGGCACACACAGAGGGGATCCCCTCTCCTCCTTCTCTTGGAAGAAGCGAGCAGAGAACATACTTTATGCTCTGCCTTAGGGGGATCCTCCATCTCTGTGGGGTACAAGGTCCTCTGTTGATGGGTCTGAGGCTGCCGTGACTGGGTGTGGACATTTGCCTAATTCTGGATCAAGTATTACTGAAGTTACTTGCAACAGATATATTCTACCATCCCATTATCATCTTTACCAGTAACAAAGGCAATGGTTTCTTCACAATGAAATGATTTATTTCTGAATAATTCAACACTGATATAAGGAAGAAATGCATTAAACTTCTCAAATACACCAAACTGATATTATCGGCTGCCAAGCAGTGCAGACTTGTTGCAGTTCTGAGGTCAAATCTGCGCCTTGTCCGTGCCTCATTCCCCACATCCAGCCATCGCATCCCATTAATTGCACCTGTACACCAGATCCCTGCATGCCCTGTTTTCCCTGTTCACACTGTCAGCGAATGCCTCTGGGTCTCCAGATGCACCTGCTCCATCCACCATCTGCATTCAGAAAATTGCTTCTTTCCTCAGACCACTCTACTTCTTAGGAATAGCCAGGACAGGACCACCCTGAGTTCCTCTAACTTGCTATCAGTGACTTTCATGATCTGAGCCACCTGGAGAATCCACCCTCTTACCCATGAAATTTCAACTCCCTTCTGTTCAGGTCAGGGGCCTCTCCCCATCCCACAAGCCCACCCTGCTCATTCTCACCAGAAAGCCCCTCTCTGTGTCTCTATCTATCTTCCAAGACCAATTCAAGTCCAATATGATCAATAAAGCTTTCCTTAATTAATCCATCCTATACATATTCTCTGAGCATTGGAAAATAATTTAGACGTTTTTCTTAAAAACACATCTGATTATAGTTCTTCTCTTCGTGCAGTCCACCTGCGTTCCCCAGTGCCCACAGCATAAATTCTAATATGCTTAGCGTGGAGTTCAAGGTCCTTCTTGAACTGTCTGTGGCCTACCCTTGCACTCTTATTGTCCCTCTCCAAATGAACACTACATAGCAATTTCCTAACCCCAGATGCCCCTTTTCTCTCCTCTATCGAGTATTCCTTCTTTCTGGATTGCAGGAAGAACCTCACCACTACAGGAATGAAGTTCTGTTTCTGTGTTGCTATGAAACATCATCATTTTCTTTCATAGCAATTAACAGAAGGTTTGTGATTATAGCTTCTGTATCTCTATCTTCTACTAAGAAATATGCCATTATAGTTTTTGGAATGTTTAAAGTTTTCCTTAAATTATTTTATTACTTGCATTTGGTAGAATTAGTAAGCACTATTATTTCAACAGCATTTACTTTATGCCACATACTTTATAAGTGCTATATATATATTCATTCATTCATTCAGTTTTCACAGCAAACCTGTAAAGTGGTTCTAACAAGTAGAACCACTTGTTAAGGCCCTTTCTTAACTTCAAGGAAGTAGATACACAGAAAAGTGAATTAACTTGCCTAGGGTTTCTTAGCAGTTATTCCAATCTTCCCAATCCCAGATCCTGTGCTTCTTACCCAATACCATACACCACTAGCAGGAACATGATATAATCATAGAATACATAGTCAAGATTGAAGATTAATTAACTATGGACTTCTGTTAGAAGTCATATTATCAGCCTAACACAAACATACCTTTTATCTGAGTTTGAACTCCTTCCATTTTGGACTCATTTGAGAAATGAAGGTAAATATACCAAAGCTCCCTGAGACATCACTCAGAGATCAGGGGAGAACTGTGTAAGACCAGTGTTTCCAGGCCTCATCCACAGAGGAGAAGTACCTGAAAGCCCTCCTTTTTGAAAACTTACTTTTCCTTGGCTGTCACCTTTGGGTTGGTTTTTTTTTTTTCTTTGTTTTGCTTTGTTTTTGTGTTTATTCCTCTCTCCTAATTCCACACACACTTTCCCAGCACATTTCCCAATTAGCTGTTAAGAAATACCTCTCTTTCCTCCACAATACTGCCTCGCCTAGGAGCTTGGAAGGCAAAGATAAACAGCGCAGTCCAGCACAAATCAGCAATGGAGCCTGTAGGCGGTGCCTCAGGTAATCTGCTGGTCTTTGGGCCACCACATAATGATAGAATACAAAGAACGGCAACAGAGAGCTTGATGTGCTAAAGTTCTTGTCCTCAGGGTGAAGTCATGAAGCCTCTACCCGAGTGACAGCCTCCCGCTTGGCAACCCCCAAATGGTACTTCACAGAATCCCAAAATTGTAAAGCACTTTAAAATTCACCAAATTACATGTTGTGTCTATTTTACCATAATAAATATTATCAGTTTAGTTCATCCTTCCCCCCAAATATCAACTAACCTAACCACCTCATTTTACGAGTGAACTCTTTACAGCTCTAAGAAAAAAAAATAAAGTTGCTCAATATCCCGCAGCTATTCAAAAACTGTGTACCTCACTCCTAATCACGTCACCTACCTTCAGGTCAGTGGAGCTAGTGTGGCTTTGTTCTGCCTCAGAACAAGGGATTGGACAGTGGATTTCAAATACACTCAGCGTGAAGTAAGCCACCTGGATGGAACAGACTATGACTTGGGGATCTATTCTGGTTTGGGAAAACGGGGATGGGAAGGAACATTGGATCCTTCCCTGAAAACCCTGGTTCTTGAGCAGATCATTACCATTCTATCAGATTTCTCTTTGAAGCCCCTCAGTGGACAAAGGCAGATCACACTCAGCTAAGCCACTGTGAGAGTAGTGATGAAAGAGTATAGAAAATACTACCTAACTCCTTCCCTCCACAGATGAGGCAGCAAAGACGGTGCCAGGGTAAGTGGCTTCTGTAAACCATAGTCTAGTTATTTCCCAGGTTACTAACTCAGAAATCAGTGCTCTTTTAACAACATTAGGCTGTCTTCTGAAAGTACTAGGAGGTGGTGCTGCAGATCAAGGATAGGATTCATCCCCAAGGACAAGCCATCAATGGTGTTGGGAGCTTTGACAAAAAACAGAGTAGATGATGCCTGAGATAAATTACAAAGAAAGGAAAACTCAGGGGATCTGCATCAGGGTTAATATTTGGATTTATAAATTTTAAGGAATAAACAAAAGCCATAGGAAGAGCAAATCAGAGATTATAAGATCCTGTATTGATGCAGAACTCCCGCCACCCACTTAGAGTCCAAGGATTGTGTTTAAATGTGAGATCTTTAAAATATTTATAATTAAGGCAAATACTATCATCAGGGGAACAACTTCCCTATGGAATTTCTTTTGTCTAGGGTAAAACTTTGCTGAATAAATTATGACTTGAGGAAAGTTTCAAAATCTATTTCATTTACTGTAATGACACGTCCGTAAGGTTTTGTTCCCAATAATGAAGACAGAAAAAAGGGAGAAAGTTGTCAGTAAAACATAAAGATAGCTTCTGGCCCAGACTGGCTTTCTAAAGAAAGAAAAGGAAGACCCCAGCTCTGGCTGAGTCATTGGTTAACCATCCACCTGTAGCCATGCCATTTCACCACCACCCCTTACTCCTCACACTCCTCTGCTTCCTGTTCTGTACACAATGGCAGAATTCGTCAGGATTATCTTCATTATGCCTTCTAGTTCTCACCCTTACGTATTCAGGTATCAGATTATTATCTGAAATCATTTAGTCTCTCCATGCCTCTGTCTTTCTTGTCAGTGGTCACAATCATGGAATACGGTGACAACGTCCCCTGAAAGAGATGACTCCTGTCCATTCACTCACAAATTCACTCACTCATCAAACAGTATTGAGTTCAATGAAGCAAAAAACACTGCTCTGGGTATTTAAGATCTGTCAATGAAAAACACGTCTCTGGGCCTCTGAAGGTTACGACCTTTGCATCCCCTCTAGGACATAAAGGAGAGAGAGACAATAAACATACAACTGGATAGCAACTCAGATAGGAACGAGTCCTGTAGAAAAAATAAAACACATGAAAGACGACAGGAAATGCTAGAGGGTATTATTTTATATAACAAAGTAAGAAAAGGCCATCTGATGCCAGGATTTCTGCCTACTATCTTAAAAGGAATGAAACCAGTTAGGAGGCATCACAATACTCAAGTCAAGAGATGACTGTGACCTGGACAAAATCCAGGTAACAATGGAGATTTTAGGAAATGGTTGGATTCTGGGCATATTTGAAGGCACAACTTGCAAGCTTTGCTCCTGATTTGAATGAGAGAATAGGAAGAAAGAAGAAAATCAAGGCTACTTCTGAAGTATCAGACTTGGTCGGTCAGACCTAAGTTCCTATTGCCTGAGATGGGAATTGCTGGGGGAAGGCAAGGGAGCTAGAAAGATCAGAAGTTCCCTTTGGCTCAACTCAAAGTGGATCAAGGACCTAGGTATTAGACCAGAAGCCCCACACACACTGGAAGAAAGTAAGCTCAACACTCCAACATGTCAGCTTAGGAACCAACTTCCTCAACAGAACTTCTAAGAAGTAAAAATCAAGAATTAACAAATGGGATGGTGTCAAACTAAACAGCTTCTTTACAGCAAAGAAAACAATCAAGAGTGTAAAGAGAGAGCCTACAGAATGGGGGAAAATCTTTGCCACCTGCACCTCACATACGGTATTAATCTCCAAGATATATAAACAACTTTAAAAACTTAACACCAAAACCACAAATTACCCAATCAATAAATAGGCAAAGGAACTGAACAGGCACTTCACACAAAAAGAAAATGAATGGTCAACAAATATGTGAAAAAAATATTCAACTTCTCTAGCAATTAGAGAAATGCAAATTAAAACTACCCTGAGAGTCCATCTCATTCCAATCAGAATGGCAATTACCAAGAATACAAGTAATGACAAATGTTGGTGACAATGTGGGGAAAAGGGTACACTCACACATTGCTGGTAGGACTGCAGATTGGTGCAGCCATTCTGGAAACCAGTGTGGAGATTCCTCAAAAAACTAGGAATGGAACCACAGTTTGACCCAATTATATCACTTCTCAGTGTATACCCAAAGGAGTTAAAAATCAGCATATTACACTGACCAGCCACATCAATGTTTATAGCAGCTCAATTCACAATAGCCAAGTTATGGAACCAACTTAGGTGTCCTTCAACAGATGAATGGATAAAGAAAATGTGATGCATATATACAATGGAATATTACTCAGCCATAAAGAAGAATGACTTTATGACATTTGCCAATGAATGGATGGATCTACAAACTATCATGCTGAGTAAAATAAGCCAATCCCCAAAATACAAAGATTGAATGTTCTTTCTGATATATGAATGCTAACCCACAACAAGGGGGTGGGAATAGAAGTTCAGTGGATTAGACAAAGGGGAATGAAGGAAGGAAAGGGAGGATAGGAATAGAAAAGATAGTGGAATGGAATGAAATGGACATAATTTTTCTATGTACAAACATGAACACATCACAGTGAATCTCAACATCATGTACATCCACAAGACTGGGATCCTAATTAGAATAAGATATATTCCATGTTTGTATAAATATATCAAAATAGATTCTACTGTTGTGAATAACTAAAAATAACAACAACAACAAAAAAAGTTCAGTCTGGGCATGATAATTGAAGTTGCATGTCAAAATTCCCAGACCACATGTGTGAGTTGAAAGAGTTAGTAAGGGCCTGAATAGAAGCACTCAGCCATACAGTCATCAGGGTCCTAGGACAGGAGCAGTCTGACCCTGAATGACAGCTGCCAGTTTGAAGCAGAGGTCAACACTTGAAAGCCTATTGACTTCTGATGCCCATATCAGTAGCCACTAATAATATATTTAATTAAATTTATTTAATCATAATTTAATTAAAATTTAGCAAGTAAAATTTCCACTTTTCAGTGACACTAGACATATTTCAAGGTCTCAAAGCTGCATGGCTCCAGCTCCCAAGTATTAGTATAGCTAAAGAGCATTTCCCTCTTCAGAAAAATGTCTGTTAGACATTGACCTAGACCACAGCAGCCTCAGAAAACAGAATTTTGCCTGGGATGTAAGCTCCATGAAGGGACCTTCTCTGTCTTTTGTGCCATTGTGATGCTAGCACTTCAAACAAACCCTGTCACATAGTACATGTTCAATTAGTCATGTTGAATACTTTGTTAAAAGAACCTCATGGTCCTTAAGGCGGGGGTGGGAGGTTAATTAACTAAGCTATGTTTATTAGATGTTGTGATAGTGATACTGTAACAGGGGTTCACTTGATGCTTTGACTATATACCTTGTGGCTTTGAAACTTACATGTTGTTTTTTTTTTCTTTCTTTTTTCAAATCTTCTCCTCCCTGATCTTTTTTTTCCTGATCTTCTCCTTCCTGATCTCTCCTCCCTAATCTCATTTTCTCTGAATCGACTCTACAAAAGCAGTGCTGTTCCTGATGATGGGCAGAATCATAGCCTTTGGGACAGGAGTCCCCTGTGATTCTCCTTTACTAGCAAAGCAATAAACCGTCTTTTTTCTTTTTTCTCAAAACCGTGTCCTTGTTATCGGATTGGCATGGGGACAAGGACGGAACTTTTGGTAACAATATCTGTCTTAGAAATCAGGATCAGGTCCTTGTTCTCCTGGTTTTGAAGACTAAATACCCAAGAAACACCAAGGCAAGCACAGAAAAGTTTTATTTAAAGAACAGAAACAGACTCCTGGGGGTGGGGGAGACCCAGAGCAGGTGTCCCCGGGAGGGGGTGTGTCTTGCCCTTTTATAGATTTTAGGTTTCCTTTCTTGTCATGCCCCTTCTTCACTTATCTCGTCTACAAGACCAAAAGGTGCCACACCTGCCCAGAAGGCAGGGAAGAGCGGCCTGGGCAGTACTCATTACGACCCCTTGCGTTGGGTGGAGCAATTCCCTGGAGGTGCAGGTAACCTTGTTAACAGGATGTAAGGAGGGAGAAGTGCTCTGGAGGTATTAGCATTTTATTTCCTTTTGAGTTAGGCTCCATCTTCCAGGCCCAATCATTCATTATCTATGCTGAATATCTGTCCTTTGCCCAGGCCTCAATATTATCAAGCCATTACAAGTTATGAAAAATATTTCAGTAGATGGTTAATTGTGCAAAGTGCTTAAGACTACATACCAACCCTTATGCCTGTTCTTCGTAGCTCATTAGAGAAGCAATCCAGCTGAGCACAATGGCACACGACTGTAATCCCATTGACTTGGGGACTGAGACAGGAAGATCACAAGTTCCAGACCATCCAGGGCAATTTAGCAAGGTCCTAAGCAACTTTGTGAGACCCTGTCTCAAAAAAATAGAGGGGCTGGGGATGTGGCTCAGTAGTAAAGAACCTCTGGGTTCAATACCCAGTAATAAAAAAATAAGTCTAGAGAAGAAATCTAACTTGTAACTGAACATAATTGCACACAGATTCAAATATTAAACACTCCAGCCAGCCTTGCAATTATGGTGGTCACATGGCTAACTGTTATCAAATAAGATGACAAAGTTCTGTGTGGCACATTTGAGAATCTCCTAAAAACCCAACTACTCAGTTTTGCCTCCTCCATTCTTTCTTCCTACCTTCTGCAATATAAACAAACCGCTAGGGCTGTGTGGCGCCCTATGGCATCCGCTAACATAAACCTGCTAAAATTGGATGAAACTAAAATGCAGTTCCTCAGTCTCTGTCATGACCCCTTGCCCGCAAGGAAGACGCAACTCAGGAATCTTCTTTCAGCAGTTTATTCAGGCCCTTGATATTTCTTCTTCTACCCCTCGGATGCCCCTCCCAGCCTTAATAAAGCATCTCAAGCCTCAATGCAAAGCTGCCACGTGGAGCTTTCTCATAGGGTGGTGAAAAATCATGTGCCAACTCTCCCAAATAAGGAGTTGTTTGTCACAGACCACAGCGGAGCCAGCGCCATCTTGTAATGGCGACCATAGTCTGCAGAAACGGCAGAAGCAGCTCACCACAGTTCCCCCTTTCTGTTTTCTTAAAACAATACAGGCGAGAGTAGAGGTCCTATCCCACTGTGCAGAAGTGGCTGCATAGTATGGCTCAGTCTTAAGGAGGGCCCTTCCCCAGATCCGAG
>NW_026000174.1:56743269-56792713 GCF_001458135.2 Marmota marmota marmota | reverse complement strand
TCCCAGCCTTAATATAGCATCTCAAGCCCCAATGCAAAGCAGCCACGTGGAGCTTTCTCATAGGGTGATGAAAAGTCATGCGCCAACTCTCCCAAATAAGGAGTTGTTTGTCACAGACCACAGCGGAGCCAGCGCCATCTTGTAATGGCGACCATAATTTGCATAAACGGCAGAAGCGGCTCACCACACAATTCTCCTACCTCAACCTCCAGAGTTGCTGATATTATAGGAATGTGCCACTGTGCCCAGCTCATTTCACTTTTCAAAGAAACCTAGGTAAGTATCTTGCAGAATACTAAATAGGGAAGAAAAGAGAAAGAAAGGAAGGAAGGAAGGAAGGAAGGAAGGAAGGAAGGAAGGAAGGAAGGAAGGAAGGAAGGAAGAAAGGAAGGAAGGAAGGAAGAGAGGGAGGGAGGGAGGAAAGGAAAGAAAGGAGGAGGAAGGGAGGGAAGGGCAAACAGGAAAAGGGAGAGGAAGAAAGAGGAGAGTGATCTTAATCTACAAAAATGTTTGCTAAATTATGCTCCCCTGTAGAAAGGAATGCCTCTTAATGTTTAAAAGCACAGTAGAATAACTATGAATCACAACAATTAACTATTTCAATAAAGCTAGTAGAAAGGATGTTGGTTTTTTCCCAGATCAGAGATGCCAACTGTCTCAGGTGATGGACCTGCCAACTACCCTGCTCTGATCTGATCATTACACCATGTATACATGTGTAGAAGCATCACACTGAACCCCACAACTGTACCATAGTTGTACAATAACTAGGTGTCAACAAATAAACAAATATATGTTATTCTAAAAATGTTTTTTGCATTTCTACTTTTCACCTTGAAATCATCCAAAAATCCATGGTATTGTGAGAAAATATAGAGGCAATCAAATTCCATGAGATTCAGTGAGAAAATCAGACCTCTTTCTTTGGACACCACACCAGGATACCTGGGAGTCTCTGGTTATAAGGAATACCACAGCAGCAGTAGCATTAGGTACACAGGTTTGTCGCCTGCAGTGTTGAATATTTAATGAAAACAAAACCCATTTCACCATGTCTATACTCCTTCAGCATTCTTAATTCTCCATTCACTACATCCCTGAGTTCTTTTGGCCCCACAGCTTCCTCATGGCAGTTTTTACCTCTGCGTTTCTGAGTGTGTAGATGATGGGGTTCAGCATGGGGGTGATGACCGTGTAGAACACGGCCACCAGTTTGTCCACAGTGAAGGTGGATGAGGGCCGCATATAAAGGAAGATGGCAGGTCCAAAAAACAAGGTGACCACTGTGATGTGAGAGGCGCAGGTGGACAGGGCTTTGCGTCTCCCCTCCGCAGAGTGGTTCCTCAGGTTGAATAGGATGACGATGTAGGAGGACACCAAGATGATAAGGGAGAAGACGGAGATTAATCCACTGTTGGCCAACACAACGACCCCCTCCACAAAGGTGTCCTTGCAGGCTAGCTTGAATAAAGGCTGCAGGTCACAGAAATAGTGGTCCATCACATTGGGACCACAGAAGGGCAGTGGGACAGTGACAAGAACCTGCATCATGGAGTGAATGAAGCCCCCCAGCCAGGAACCAGCCACCAGCATGTGACACAGTTGACGACTCATAATGTTCATGTAATGAAGAGGCTTGCAGATGGCCACGTAGCGGTCATAAGCCATCACCACAAGCAGGAGGATCTCAGTGACCCCAAAGAAGTGGAAGAAGAAGATCTGGGCCAGACAGCCCTTCAGAGAGATGGTTTTGACCTTGGCAAGTAAGTCAGTGATGAATTTAGGGACCACAGTAGAGGAGTAACAGATCTCCACCAGGGACAGGTAGCCAAGGAAGAAGTACATGGGGGAGTGCAGACTCTTACTGACACTGACCGTCACAACAATGAGGCCATTGCCCACTACGGTGGCCAGGTACATGGGGAGAAACAACACAAAGCATGCTCTTTGCACCTCTGGATCCTTGAAAAGTCCTGTGATAATTAACTCAGTCACATTGTTTGTACTGGCCATGTAGATTCAATTCAGATTTGCTGGATGCCAGAAAGTGGAAAATCTGAAATAAAACAGAGATTATAACATAAACTCACCTCATTTATACCACTTTAGAGAGTGTAAGCCACTTATTACTCAATCATTCACTTAGTGAATACCTACTAACATTGTTAAATATAAGCATTTTAACTCTTTATATTATCTTGAATTCATTTAATTTTATTATTAGAAAATTAAGATTTAGAAAATAGACATTTGCTCAAGATCACACAGAACACTGTAATTCGAAGACTCAAAATGAGTCTTTCTGACTTTCAATCCAGGACTCTTTCTAAATCACCACCAGAAATTCTGAATTTGAGAGCCATTCAAGTTAACAGCCTATACTTGTATTATCTATATGGTATTTTTTAAAATATTTTTTAGTTGTTAATGGACTTTTATTTTCACTTATTTGTATGTGGTGCTGAGAATCAAACCCAGTGCCTGACGCATGCTGGGCAAGCACTCTACCACTGAGCCCCAACCCCAGCCCTCTATATGGCATTTTGATCAGTCTTCCTCTTATGAAATCTCCTAGACAGACATCTGCTTCCATATTCCTTGTTTTCTTCCTCAATGCCTCAGGGAATAACTGAGCCATTTTCCATGGTTATCCCTAAATACCACAAATGGGAGAATTATAAATAATAGAGGGTAATAGGAATTAGACCAGAAAAGCTGCAACTGCTAGAATAAAATGTAGGCCCAACACCCCAACATAGTGACACAGGAACTGACTTCCTTTAACAGGACTCCTGCACTGCAAGACATAGAACCAAAATCAATAAGCAAACTGGCATCAAATCAAGAAGCTTCTGCACAGCAAAGGAAACAATTAAGAGCATGAAGAGAGAGCCTACGGAATGGGAGAAGATCTTTGCCACCTCCTCCTTAGATAGGGCACTAATATCCAGAATATGTAAAGAACTCAAAATGCTTAAACACCAAATAATAATAATAACAATCCAACAACAAATGGGCAAAAGAACTAAGCAGACACTTCTCAAAATATATGTATACAAATGGCCAAAAAATATGTGAAAAGAAAAGTTCAACCTCTCTAGCAACCAAAGATGCAAATCAAAACTACAGTAAGATTTTATCTCACGAACTAGTCTGAATGGCAGTTATCAAGAATACAAATAATGTTGAGGATGTGGAGAAAATATACACTCATACATTGTTGGTCGGACTGCAAATTAGTGCAACAGAAAGCAGTATGGAGATTCTTCAAAAAACTAGAGATGAAATCACTATATGACCCAGCTATCCCACTCCTCAATACACATCCAACAGATCTAAAGTCAGCATACTACGTCAATGTTTATAGCAGCACAATTTCACAAGAGCCAAGCTATGGAACCAACATAGGTGTCCTTCAACAGATGAATGGATAAAGAAAGTGTGGTTCATATACCCAATGGAGTGTTACTTAGCCATGCAGAAAAATAAAATTATGCCATTTGCCAGTAAATGGTTACAACTAGAAAACATCATGCTAAATGGAATAAGCCAGTCCCAAAAAGTCAAAGGTAAATGTTTTCTCTGATATGTGGAATCCAGTCCAAAATAAGGGGGTGGAGGAAATTCCATCAAAATAGAAAGAATCAGTGGAGCACAGGAAAGGGATTGAGGGGGAGGGAGGAGGGACAGTGTAAGGGAAGAGCAGGAATGAATCTGACCTGACTTACCTGTGGACATATATGAATATACTACAGTGAATCTCACCATCATGTTTATCCACACGACACTAACTTTAACAACAACAACAACAAAAAAAAAAAACTATAATAGCAGAAAGATCAGTAAAGAGAGGGGAACAGGGAGATGGAGAGGGGAAGTACTGGGGACTGAATTTGAGCAAATTATATTCCATGCTTTTATAATTATGTCAAAATGAATCCTAATGTCATGTATAACTAAAAAAATAAAATAAACAGAGTAGAGGTTAATTAGCTAACAGTTCTGCAAGCTGGGAAGTGTAAAAGCATGGCTGGCCTCTGCTCAGCATGTGGTGGTGGACTTGCCCATGGGTCATGGCACAGCAAAGGGCCTCACATGGTGAGCAGAGCAAGTACACCAGGGACTCCCTTTTACAACAGTGCCAGTCCCTCAATAATCCATTAACCCATTAACACACGAATGGATTAAGACAATACTCCCAAAATTCTTACCTCCAAATACCATCAAAATATGACTTCTGAGGATCAAGGTTGCAGCACATCTACTCAGGGGACTCAGCTACACCATAGCCGGGGATTTAGTCACTAATAATCCTCCCTTCCCAACAGGTCCTCTGTGCTGTCTTCTTTCCTCAATTTACTCTGGTCAGAGTCCGTGTCTAGTCTTGCAGTTTGAATGAATGTGTTTCTGTGACAAATGCTCCAACACTCTGGGGAGAACTGAATTAACTAGTTTTTCTCCATCATTCCACTATTCTTTCCACACTTTCTACCATGCATACTACTGCAAACTATTGAGTTCAAAGAGCTTGGCCTTTGAACATTATGAGAGCATTATGATAGCTGGTCAGCTGCTTCTTATGGCTCCATTTGGGTAATCACCAGCAAAACATAACAAGAGTGAGGATTTCTAATTTCCTTCTCTGGAACTAATGCATACAGAGAAACTCTTACGTATCTAAACAACCACCAGATTACACAAAAGTAATATGAATCACAATACACACCTACAGTTGACAATATCACATGACTCAAAAACAATATCCTGTAAATGAAGGTGTCCCTGCTGAAATTTTTACCACATATGATTCAGGAGAAATAAGGAAGAAAAAAATACATAAATTTTCATTCCCTAATTTTTTACAAAAAAAAAATTTAATTATCCCTATTACTTCTCCTTATGTCTGATTTCATACTGAAATTTTTCCTGAATATACATTAAATCTGAAAACACACCCCAAACAGCATGGAACAGAATCAGTGCAGAACACAAAATTCAAGATACGACAGATGGAAACAAATCAGTGTGTGTCACAGTCCCCAGGTGAGGACACATGCTGAGGTCTAGGATTCAATAAAGTCCTTGAACCTAAAGGAGCTGAGAAACAAGTGTTCTGGAGCCAGAGAATTCATTTCCCATATCCAGTCACTGCACATGTACACCCAGTCCTGGTGCACCCTTTTCTCCCTGTTCTGGCTACTGTGCCCTGCTCACACTTTCAGCTGACGCCTGAATGAATACCAAAGCCTCTTAGTCTTGATGTGCACCTTCTCATCCACCCTGTATCTGCAGTCAGAAAATTGCTTCCCATTCTGATAGGATATGCAGGATTGGGAGTTGACGCTTTCATCCATCATTAAGAGACCGATGCAGATTACACGTTTCCTGTATCTTCCTCCACTCCACACAAGCCTGCTTCAAGGTGGGATTCTAGTGACTGGGCTGTTCTTATCCCCACTGCCCAGAAAGCATCCACTCTGTTGTCCCCAATCTAAGCCATCTTGTGACCTTGACTGATCCCTTCCACTCACCCATCCTTCCAAAAGTAACTACACAATGCCTAATATTAGGTAGAAAGTCAATTTGTGTTCTGGTTCTGTTAGTAATGTTGAAATCACAAACTCCAGGAGAGTAAAGGGGTATTTCAATGTCTGTTGCTCTCAGTAAAAGAGGAATTTCTACTCTAAGGCCTTGAATTGATTTCTTTTTCTTTTAAAATAGCCTGATAAGCCAATTTTAAAAAGAAATGCTATTAAGTATGTTGCACTGTGGTTTAAAATGACTAATAGGTTCTGGGAAAGAAAGTTGACATTTGATATTGACTTGGAAGGCTTGGAAGACAGGTAGGATTTGAAGGGACCAGAGAGGGCATTTCCAGGGAAGGGGGCCTCTGTGGTGGGAGTGACCAGGGGCGGGGGAGAAGGGGCTTGTGGGATGGATAGCAAAACCTGAAGGAGTGCAATTCATGATTTCCCCCTAGTTATTCCTAAGTAGTAGAGTGGTCTGAGGAAACAAGGGTACGGGAAACATTTTCTTTTATTTTTTTCACTGCTTAAATATCTTTACTACTTATAAAAAATTATTTTCACACTGATAGCACTGTAAAATAGTTCTCCCATCTGAAACTCAACCTTTCCACATGTCCTCCATAAAGAAAGAAAATATTCATACTTCACAACCATTCAAGTTATTTTTTACAAAAAAATTGAAAATTTTAAAAATTTAAAATCCAAAAAATTTTTTAAAAAAAGAAGATAAGAGATAAGAGAAAGAGGTAAGATGCAGTCTTCCCAGGCTTCATCCCCAAGAGGAGGAATACCTGATAGCCTTCCCTCTTTGAAAACTACATTTTCCTTCCTTTAATTTCTAATTTTTACTTATTTGTCCCTCTCTTTGCTACCTCCCTCTCACTTGCTCCCACTCTCTCTTCCACTGAGAAATACCTCTCGTCTCCCTAAAATGCTTCCTCACATAGAAGTAAGGAAAGCAAAAGGAACCAGCTTGTAAAACCCACACACAGCATATGAGTGAGTAGAACACAGGCCAGGTTCCCTGCCGTGCATCCCACCAGAACAGGATGACAGAATGCAGACAATGGCTACAGGAAAACATGAGGAAGCCTGATGGGCCTTTGGGACTGACTTCAGAGTGAACAAATAGAACCTCTACCCCAATCACAGCTCTCCCTGGTAATTCCCAAACAAGACATTACAGAATTCAAAATTGTAATGGACTTTAAGAATCCTCAAATTTTATGCTATGCCTATTTTGCTGAAATAAAAATTATCTATGTCACCACCACCACCCACCACTGCCAAGGAATCAGTAAACCTGGCTGCCTCACTTCAAAAATGAGTTCTTGTGGCTCTAACAGAAAAATCAAGTTTCCCAGTGTGCTTCAGCTGCTGAGAAACCTTGTGCCTTTCTTCTAGTCACATCACCTACCTTTATGTCAGAAGACCTGGTGTGGTTTCTGCTGTGCTTTGGAACAAGAAATGACACCAGAGCGATCTCAAATACACTCAAGTGTCTCCCAATCAGCAAGTTAGCCACTCTGCTGGAATAGAACATCACTCAAGGACCCGTTCTGATTTGGGAAGACTGTGGTGGGAAGGGCCATTGGATCCCACCCTGAAACTCCTTCTCCTTCATAAGCACGTTCCCTGAACTATCACATCCAGCAGATTTCTCACTGAAGACCCCAGTGAACCAAGTCCAGCTTACTCTCAGCTAAGTCACTCTGAGAGTGGTGCTGAAAAAATTTAGGATATTATTCTAAATTCTTATTTTCCTACATGAAGTTACAGAGGCTAGGACAGGTTAACTGACTTCCTGAAACTACACTCTGGTTCTTTGCCCAGTTACTCAGAAATCGGTGCTCTTTCAACACGAGGCAGTCTTCAGTGATACAGGGTGGTGACAGCAATCCATGGACCAGACCTGTACCCAAGGACAAATCAAGAATGGTTCTGGGGGCTTTTAGAAAACAAAATAAATGATGCTTATGATTTTAAAAAAAGATAAAATTAGAGGATTTGTATTGGGGTAAATATTTGGATTTAGAACACTTGAGAAATAAACAAAAGCCATAAGAACAGCAAACTCAGGGATTATAAGATCCCGCTTTGATGTAGAAATCCTACCACCCATACAAAGTCCAAGAGTTTTGATTAAATAGTGAGATAATTGAACTAGTCAAATAAATTAAGCCACACACAATAATCAAGGGACAAAATTCCCCATGGAATTTCTTGTCTCTACAGTGAAACTCTACCAAATTAACTATGACTTGAGGAAAGTTTTTGAACCTGCTTCAGTTATTTTAGTTGTCATTTCCATGTTCTTTTTGTACCCAATAAGGAGGAAGTAAATGAAGAGATTAGAAAGTAGGAAATAAAGAAGGCTTTTTGCCCCTGCCAACTGGAAATGAATACAAGAAGAATAAATAAGAGAAGTCTGGGTCACTTAGTCTCCCTGTGCCTCTCTCTCCCTCAATGATAGCGATCATAATCATGAAATATGGCAAGAATTTCCTCTGAAAGAGATATTCATCCATCCATTCATTCATCAACAAATACTATTGAGTTCTAAGAAGTGCCAAGCACTTTTAGGTACTGGAGACGTGGTAGTGAAGAAACAAAGTCCCTAAACTCATGGAGGTTACAACCTTCAAATCCCCTCTAGGACATAATGGAGGTAGAGAAAGATAATAAACAAATGAAACTCAATATGCAACTTAGATAATAATAAATCCATTGAATCTTACCAGATCTTTAAATAACTAATGTCAATACCCCTCAAATTTGTCCATGAAATTGAAAGGGAGGGAATGCTTCCAAACTCATTCTGTAAAGTCTGTATATCACACTGATACCAAACCTGAAAAAGATACTAAAAGGAGATTAAGCTACAGACCAATATTTTTATGAATATAGATTTAGGTCATCCATAAAATGTTAGCAAATCAAATTCAGGTCTACCTTAAAAGGATTATATAACATGATAAAGTTGGTTGTATCCCAGGAACACAAGGGTGATTCAAAATATGCAAATCAATAAATGCAATACACCACATAAATAGAGTCAATGACAAAAGTCACATGGTCATGTCAAAAGAGAAAGAAAAGATTCAACAAAATTCACCACCCCTTCATGATTATATATATATACACACACGCAGAGAGAGAGAGAGAGAGAGAGAACTTACCTCAATATCATAAAAGGTATATATGAAAAACCAAAAACCAGTACCATAATGAATAGTGAAAAACTAAAAATGTTTCTCTGAAAATTAGGAGCAAGACAATGATGTCCATTCTCATCACTCCTATTCAATCCAGTACTTTAATTTTAGCCAGAGTAATTAGACAATGGAATGAAATAAAAGTGATACAAATAGGAAAGAAAGAAGTTAAATTTTTTTCTATTTACAGATGACGTGATCTTAAAAGAGCATAAAATTTCCATTAGATGACTTCTAGAACTGATAGGCAAATTCATCAAGGTATCAGGATATAAAATTGACATACAAAAATCAGCAGCTTTTCCACATACCAACAATGAATCTGCTGAGACAGAAATCAGGAACATGATCCCAGAATTCACAATCCCTTCAAAAAATAATACAACACCTAGGAGTAAACCTAGCCAAGAAGGTAAAAGACCTCTATACTGAAATTTAGAGAACATTAAAGAAAGAAACTGAAGATTCTAGAGGATGAAAAGACCTTCCATGTTCATGGATGGGCAGAATTAATGATGTTAAAAATGGCCATATTACCAAAGTTTACCAATTTGATTCAGGCCATCTCCATCAAAATATGGATGACATTTTTCACAAACTAGAAAAAACAATCCTAAAATTCATACGGATGAGCAAAAGACGCAGAATACACAAAGCAATCCTTTCCAAAAAGAGCAGTACTGGAGGAATCACAATACCCAATATTGTGGAGCTAAGTTATGGAATCAGCCTGGGGTCCAAACACAGATGAATGGATAAAGAAAGTGTGATAGATACACATAGTGGAGTTTTATTTAGCCATGAAGAACAAAATTATGTTATTTGCAGGAAAATGGTGTCTTTTTATGCCAGTAACATGCTGTTTTAGTTACTATGGCTCTGTACTGTTACTGGCATAAAAAGACACCTAGACAAATGGAACATAATAGAAGACACAGAAACAAACTTACACAACTTAGTCATCTATTTCTTGACAAAGGGACTAAAGGAAAGACTACTTCTTTAACAAGGGTGCTGGGAAACTGGATAATCATATAGAAGAATGAAACTAAATCCCTACCTATCACCCTGTAAAACACTAAACTCAAAATGGATCAAAATGTAACTATAAGACCAGAAGATTTGCAACTGTAGAAGAAAATATAGGGGAAACACTTCAAAATATAAGATCAAGCAAAGACTTCCTGATTAAGATGCCTATACATCAGGAAATAAAGGAATCAATAAATGGGATGGCATCAAACTAAAAAGCTTCTGCACAAAAAAAGAGACACTTAAAAGAGAAAAAAGGCAATCAAAAGACTTTGAGAAAATCTTTGCCAGCTACTTCTCCAACAGAGGATTTATACCCAGAATATATAAAAAGTTCAAAACATTCAACATCAAGATACAAATAACCCAATCAATAATGAACAAATGAACTGAGCAGATCCTTCTCAAAAAAATGAAATTCAAATGGTCAATAATTACATGAAAAAAAAATGTTCAACATCTTTAGTCATCAGGGAAATGCAAATAAACACTACACTGAGATTCCATCTCATTTTAGTTAGAATGGTAAGCAGCAAGAATACAAAGAAAATACAGGAACCCAAGAAAGCTATTTGATTAAAATGCTTTAATTTTAACCTTGGTAATTACTATAATAATTATTTATTGCAGTACCTTTGAATATTAATTGTATATTTAATTTTGTGATGCATGTCACTGACATACCTAACCGCTAAAAGATGATATAATAATAGACTAATCACTAGTGCCTACTGATGTATGAATTAAACACTGGCATAAAAGGTGATTAAAAAAGAACAAATAATAATAAATGTTGATAAGGATGAAAGAGACAAGGAACCCTTACACTGTTGGAGGGATTGCAAAGGAGTACAACCAATATGGATATCAGTATGGAGTTTCCTCAAAAGACTAGGAGTGAGCTCCTCAGTACTTACACAAAGTAATTAAAGTCAGCATATTTTAGAGATACAGACATACCCAAGTTTATTGTAGCACAATTCCCAGGAGCTAAGTTATGGAATCAGCCTGGGGTCCAAACACAGATGAATGGATAAAGAAAGTGTGGTAGATACAAACAGTGGAGTTTTATTTAGCCATGAAGAACAAAATTATGATATTTGCAGGAAAATGGACGGAACTAAAGACCATAATTTAGAACAAAATAATCAAACTCAGAGAGAAAAATTTCACATTTCCTCTCATATGTGGAAAATTAGAAGGAAAAAAAAAACAGGGGGAAAAGGACCTCCAAGGAATTAGAAGAAACCAGTAGGGTAAAGGCAAAGGAACAGGAGGAGGGAGAAGGGGAGAGTGGGGAAGAGAGCTGTTGGGTGGGGAAATTGGTCAAATTATGTTTTTATGTATGCGCAAATATGCCACAATGAAACTCACATTTCTGTATTATTAATAAGCACCAATTTTTTAAAAGAAGAACACATTAAGTATAACAGGAAATGCTGGTGGGTACCATTTTATATAAAGGTAGTAAGGACAAACCATCTCATGTTAGGATCTCTGGCTGCTGTCTTGTCAAGAATGAAGGGCATAGAAAATACAGGAAAACCAATCGGGAGATCATTACAATAGTCCAACCAGGAGATTGGTACCACAGCAATGAAAATTTAAGAAGTGGTCAGATTCTGGACACATTATGAAGTAGAAGTAACAGGATTTGTTGATGTCTTGATTGAAAAAGAGAGAGGAATCAAGGATACCTCCAGTGTTTTAGATTCAGCAACAGACCAGAGCTACAATTTCATAAGACAAAAATGACCATCGTGAAGTAGGGAGCAGGGAAGGTCAGATTTCAGTTCTGGGTAAGTTCAATGAATTTTCATTTCAAAAATCCCAACTAAGTTGTTGACTGGAGAGTCGACTATCTGAATGAAAGTTCAGGGAAGAGGTCCAAGATAGAGCTACCAGTTTGAGAGTCATCAACACCGGAATGTTACTAAAAGCCACAGCATTCAGTAGGAGGTCTTTAGAGACTGAAAGATAGCACAGTAAGTGGCCAGTAGGAAAGAAACCAAAAGTAAAGGTTTCATGGGAAATAAGGGAAGCTATTATTTCAAGGAGGAAATGGTCAGTTCCATCTATTGTTACAAAAGGTCATTCTACGAAGTGGCTAATCATGAGGCAGGGATTCACACAGACCTCAAGTCCACTCCTGAAACAAGGGTAGAGACAGCCAGGGGGAGAGCTGACTGGCTGTAGTCTCCAGCCCCCCTGGCACCTGTGTAGGGGGTTGGGATATGAGTGGGTGACCATGTGACAGCGGATTAGAAGAGCTGGTTAAGGAAAGCCTGAGGTTAGAGGAGGTCAGCCACAGAACCATGAGGACACTAGGACAGCATCCGTCTTGTGCCAACTCTGAGTGACAGCTACAAATTTGAAGCAGAATTTAACACTTGAAAGCCTGTGGACTTCTGCTGTCTGGTTTGGTACCCATATGTGGCTATTCAGATTGGAGCTTGTTAAAGTCTAATGAAATTTAAAATGCAGTTCCTCAATCTCACATTGCAAGTGCTAAATAGCCACTCCCATATTAGATAGCACAATATGGAACATCTCCATCAGTGCTGACCTTTCTACCTCTGTGCTTGGTGATTTGATGTATAGCTTGCTTTTTTTTTCTCTTCTATTATTTGCATTTCAACCTACATCTAAAAGGATACAAATAATTAATGTGAGCAATTTACTACAGCCTACCAAGCTTCCTTTCAGAGTTGTTTAACATTCATTTTCTAAATAATAAATTTTTAAAACTGTGACAAAAGTAATCATTAAGAGTTCTCAAATGCTAAATGGTATAGTTAGACCATTAATATTTCTGTGACTTGTGAAGACATTTTTCAATTATTTACAACCTTTCCTGATCCTCAAAACAGTAAAAATGCTTTATTTAATTATGTGTTTTTTCAAGTGAGACAGTAACAATGTGAGTAATTAGCTCTCAATAGACCTACCACCTCTCAACCCTCAGTAGGCAAGATAATCCCAAAGAATGTTCACTATTTTGTTAGAGAAGACATTATCAGTCTGTGCAAGTTCAAGCTACTCAGAGTTTCTTAATGGTGTTCAGTCTCTCTCTCTCTAAGACCCTTATCTCAGCCTGCATCCTAAAATCCTAGCAGTCATTAATGCAAACAAGGTACCCAGAGAATAGGACAGTGCCTATACTGTGTTCAGTTTTGTACCAAGTGTTTTAAAATATAAATTAACAGGATTTAAAACTATTTACAATAAGAGATGGTGTTGAGGTCTTGTCACAGTGAATATCCACTTAACACACATTAATTAATATCCATGCTGTGTCAGTTACTGTTACACACTTGAAACCAATTAAGCAGAAAAGAATGTTTAGCCAAAAAGCCTCAAAACACAAGTATTGGGCTGCCAATTAGGGCTAGAAAGCTTTGGAAATAGAATCAAAAGTTATTCTAAGTAGATCTACAAGACAAAAAAGAACAATATGTGGACAGGGATGTAATTATTAAACAAAATAAATTAAAGATCAACACTAATGATAATGATAATGATTGTGTATTTATTGAGTATGATCATCTCTATGCCACAATCTTTTTCTTAAAATATTTTTAGTTGTAGATGGACACAATACCTTTATTTTTATGTGGTGCTGAGGATCAAACCCAGTGCCTCACACATGCTAGGCAAGCGCTCCACCACTGAGCCACAACTCCAGTCTGAAGCCACAGTCTTTTTAAGAGAAGTACATTCATGTTATCTTATTTAATATTCAGAATAATCTTATGAAGTTCATACTACAATCTTATTAAATTTATACAAAAACATCTGGTAACAGAATTTAGGTAACTAGGATCTTGGAATGTGACTGACAGGCAATTGAAACAGGGTGTTGAAATTCAGAGACTGAGCTCTTACAATTTTAACAGAAAGCAATGTGCTGCCTACCATAACACTGCTCATGAAGAATCTGTGAGAGTTGATTTATCAAGGATTGGGCAGAGGCCTCAAGGGTGCTTACTCAACTGGTGCTTATGAAACCCTGACTATGTGCAAAATATTTGGACCTGCCAAGAAGAGGGACAGTGGATCGTTCTGCCCTTGGGAACTTTCAGTCTAATGAGAAAGAAACAAATATAAAAAATAATTACAATCAAATTGATGGGGCAATGATGTCATGTAAGTGAAAAACGACCTTGGGAATCAGATGATATTCTACCCAAGGAGGATGAAGGTCAGAGGAGGCCTGGTAAGGGAGATGATTATCACCTAGCCCATTATGGTTTGGATCAAGGAACTGTCCCCTGAAAAGCTAAGATATTAGGTGATGTAGCAATGTTAGATTATGAGAGCTATAACACCATCAGTGGATTAAGCCATCTGATGGATTAATAATTTGAATGGACTACTGGGTGGTAACTATATACAGGTGGGTTGTGACTAGAAGAAGTAGGTCACTGGGGGCAGGGTTGGACTATCTGGTTCTCTCTCTCTCTCTCTCTCTCTCCCTCTCCCTCTCCCTCCCTTTCTCTCTCTCTCCTTTCTGATTGCCATTTGGGAGGAGCTTTCCTCTGCCATGTCCTTCTGTCATGATGGTCTGCCTCAGCTCAAGGACCAGGTCAACAAAGTGAGCCAGCTGATCATGGACTGAGACCTCTGAAACCAAGAGCTCAACATGAACTTTTCCTCCTCTAAATTGTTCTTGACAAGCACTTTGGTCACAGCAATGAAAAGCTGACTGATGCAGTCTAAAAGATGTACGGAATTTTGCATATGGAAAAGAAAGGTAGTCATTCTAAGCTGGTCATTCAATAGCATTTTCTCAGGGATTAATAATGGTCATCCATGGGCATGATGAATGGGGATTCTAAAAGAAATTAGAAAGGCGAGAATGCAGTTGCTATGGAAGACAGAATGGAAGTTCCTCAAATAACTAAAAATTGATCCACCTTACAATCTAGACATAACTTCCATGGGATGTATATATAAAGGAATCAAAGTCAACATGCAATAATCAAACCTACATTCTCACATTTGTCATGGCACAAGTCATGATAGCCACATTATAGAATCATCCTATATGCTCATCAGCAGATGAATGGATCTCTCTCTCTCTCTCACATACACACACACACATACACTCTCTGGTGTATTATTCAGCCATAAAAAGAGTGATATTACTTGTAGGAAAATGGGTGGAACTGGAGATTATCATGTTAAGTGAAAAGAACCTAACTCAAAAAGACAAGTATCATGTTTTCTCTCAAATGTGGAATTTAGAAAAGAAATTTAAAGAGGGATGACATGAAAGAGAAAAGGTAAGTATTTTTTTAAATTTTATTGATGCATTATTCTTACTTAAACCAGTGGGATTCGTTGTGACATATTTATCCATGCAGATAATTTGAAGAATTTCATTTCCCAGTACCTTCCCTTTCCCTTCCCATCTCCCTCCCTTGATCTACTTGCTCTACTCTACCTTTCTCCTAGAAGGGGAGCTATTGAGGAAGAGGAGGGGAACTGGGAGGAAGGAGGAGAGGAAAATCAAGATGATGGACATGATCAAAGTATGTTATATGTATACATGAAATAGTCACAATGGATCCTATTATTTTGTACAATTAATATGTCCTAATATATAATAATAAAAATATTCCATTATTATGACTGCTATCATATATAGAGAGATGAAGACACAGAGAGACTGGGTAATTTCATACATGAATATTATCCATAAATATATGAATGTTAGGGCAGGAATGTGAGAATAGGAAGGTAATCTAGGCAAATGCAGTCATTTATATAGAAGTAGAAACAGGGGGGAGTGAGAAATGGGATGTGGCAGTAAAACATCATGGTTATAGTCAGGTAGTTATTCAACTCCTGAACCAGAAGCAGTGCCCAGGGACTGTCTTTCTCATTGTTATTATTATTGCATTTATTTTCAGTAGGCAAGTCTGGGCCAAAAGCCTGTTTCTGTCCTAATTTCAACATTCTTCTTTTAATTCTTTGTTATTGAGCATAAAAATTGTGTTAATTTTACCAAGTAATTGAAACAGTTGAGCCTTTCCTGAAGTCATAGGTAATTTGGCAAAGTTTCACTGTAGAGAAAAGAAATTCAGCGGGGGAATCGGTCCCTTGGTTATAGCATGTGACTTAATTTATTATAATAGTTCAAAGCTCTCACCATTTAATCACAACCTTTGGACTTTATGTGGGTAGGTAGGATTTCTACCTCAAAACAGGATCTCAAGATCTCTGGGTTTGATATTTCTGTGGCTTTGTTGTAGTTGTTGTTGTTGTTGTTGCTTAAAAATTAATTATAAATCCAAATATTAACCCTGAAATAGATCTTCTGATTAGTTCTTTCTTTGTGATTATCTCAGACATCATTTCTCTGTTTTCCAAAAGCTCTCAGGACCGCTGGTGGCTTGTCCTTGGGGATGAACCTTATCCTTCAATTGCAGTAGCAACTCCCACCCCGTACCATCAGAAGACAGCCTAAGTTGGAAAATGACTGGAGTGTGGTTTGGGGAAGACAACCTCTCTTAGCCTCTCTCACTTCATCTATGAAAAGAAGGGAATATCTCTATAAACTCTTTTCAATACCACTCTTACAGTGGTTTAGCTGAGGTTTTGTCTACTGGGTCCCTCAGTGAGAAATTTGCTGGATGGTAAGATTAGCCCAGAGAACTTATCAGGGAGAGATCCAATGCTCCCTCCCATCCAAATTTTCCCCAAACCAAAATAGGACATTAAGTAATGGTCTACTCCAGCAGAGTGGCTAACTTCAGGCTGAGACACTTGAGTATATTTGAGATCCATCTAGTCTATTTCCTTGTTCCAAAGCAGAACAAAGCCACGCCAGCTCGGTTGACCTAAAGGTAGATAATGTGATTAGAAATGAGGTGCAAAATTTCTAAAGAGCTGTAGGGTGTCGGGTAACTTAAATTTTCTCTTACAGCCATAGGAGTTCATGTGTGAAATGAGGAGGTCAGGTATAATGATCTTGGGTGCGGTAAGGGAAAATAAATTAAATTGATAATTTTTATTTTAGTAAAATATGCATAGCATAAAATTTGATGCTTTTGAAAGCCCCTTACATTCTTAGGTTCTGTGAGGCATTATTTAGCACTTACAAGGGAGAGCAGTGATTGGGGTAGAGGTTCCACTATTTCACTTGGGTCAGTCATAGGGTGCATCAAGGCTCTCCTATCTTTCTCTAGGTGTTGTCTGCATCCTGTTATTATGCTCTGGTGTGATGCACAGCAGGTCCCCTGACATATCCTCTACTCACTGGTGTGTTGGTTGTGGCTTCTATATGTGCTGATCACCTTTCCACTCCCTGGTTTCTGAGTGAGGCAGCATTGTCGGGGGAAAGGAAACATTTCTCACCACCAAGTTGGAGACATGGTGGGAGCAGGTAAATGGGGATGAGGGGTAGCAGACCAAGGAATGAATATAGGAAAGATGTGATGGAAAAGGGAAAGATGGCTTTCAAAGAGGAAGGCTATCAGGTATTCCCCCTCTTGGGATGAAGCCTAGAAAACCTGGACTGTTTGTAATTTTCCTCTTATCTCTGAGTGATTTCTCAGATTGTTTAAAGGTACATTTACTTAACTGCTGCAATGGGTCAAAAACAGATTGAGTTTAAGCTCAGTTAAGGTATGTTTATATAGGCAAATAAAGGTACTTCTGGCTTCTAACAATTGGTCATATTTCATTTGAACCTTTCACTGTTGTGTTAGTTATGTGCCCTATTCCTGCAAATGATACAGCATTACCCTTTAAAAGGCACAGAATCTTGGCTTGGGCTGCCTAGTTTCAAATCCTGGCTGCACGGCTATGTAACTGTAGGAAATTTGAGTCTCTTCTCTGTTTCTGCTTTTTAATAAGCAAAAAATAGAACAAATAATAATATGCATCTTATAGTTTTGTTATGAAACATGAGTGAATTGATGCCAACATAGCATGTATAAATATGTAGTATGTAGTAAGTACTATGAAAATGCTAGCTATCACTACCAGTCAAAATTTCAAATAAAAATAAAGATTTAAGAAAAATATTTTAAAATGTTGAATAATAGGATAATGTTTCATAGTAGAAAATATGGACACAGAAACTATTCACAGAACAATCTATTAATTGCTTAAAAAGAAGCATAGTAAAGTACCATAAGAACTTTATGTGGTGACGTTCTTCATGCAATCTAGAAAGAAGGAAGAGAAGGCATCCTGGGTTAGGAAAAAGCTGCCTAGTGTTCTTCTGGGGAGGAACAATCGCTTGCAAAGGCACGTCATAGTTCAACAAGAAGGTGGAACTCCCTGCTAAGCATATTAGGACGTCTGCTATGGACAATGAGTAAGTCTTATTCAGTGTTATGCAGAGAAATGACATGATCAGATTAGTAGTTAAGAAAAATGACTAAAGTATTTTTCCCAATTTGCTCAGAGAAGATTCATATGCATTAGATTATGTGATTATGGTGAGCCTCACTAAGCACACTGGAGTATTCTGGGCTTGCAAGACTGGCAGGATTTGAAGGGATAAGGAGAGGGCATTTCTGGTGAAGTGAGGCTCTGTGGTGGGAATGGGCAGGGTGGTCTTGTGGGCTGGGGAGAGGACCCTGACTTGAATGGAAGGGAGTTGAAGTTGAGTGGGTAAAAGGGTGAATTTTTGAGATGGCTCAGAATGTGAAAGTCATTAAAAGTGAGTAATTCAGGGTTTCCCTGGTGATTCTTAAGTTGCAGAGTGATTTGGAGAAAGAACAGTGTGGGTGACAATTTTCCAGGTGGAGTGTGTGGGATGGATGGAGAGGGCCCAAAGGAGACTAAGGCTTTGGCAATTTAGGCATAGCTGACTGTGAGAAGGGGATGGCAGCAGGAATGGGGACAAAGGGCACCCAGGTATGGTGGTGTAGTGGTTAAATTAATGGGATGAAATGGCCAGTTGGGTGGTGGAAATGAATGGAAGGCACAAATCATAACTGATATAGAAGCTACAAGGCTGGGCAGCTGGAGCACAACAGAGTCATCCAAGTATCTTCCAAGTCACACTTGCCTGTCGATCTTTGTGACCTCACCACTTAGTCCCATCAGCTGTAACCCTAACTTCTGTCTGCCCTTTCCCTGGGCTTGTGCGTGAGGATGAGTTGAAAGGTGATTTCTAAGGATCTCACGAATTATACTCATTCACTGACTTGATTTTCCAAGTAGATGAGCTATTCATAGTGATTTTGGGTGCCTGGTATCCCATCACTGCCCTTAGTGGTCAGGGCACACAATAGTGATGAACAATGCTGCTTGTGTTGGCCATGGGTTTCAATGTAATTATTCTGCTGAAATTATCTTTTCACAAACCATTAGCTCTTGGTTAGGAAGATTCTTTCTGCTTCCATGAATGTCTGATTTTCTTTCCTTCAGGTACCATTCCTCTTCTTTTTTCCCTGTAGCTGATATTCTCTCCCAAAAAATGAAACAGCTATGACTCCTTTATTGGTAGAAGAAAAGCCTATTACACCTTTGATATATATATTCAGGTTGTTTATTTTTTTCTGCTTTAAAGCAATTAAGTGAGATATCATTTTAGTACTTTTGAGAAACTTAACACATCTCTTCTTTATATGAATGCTAAGCTAATTTGGAAATAAGTCATTTGGGGAAAATATTGCCTTTGTTACTGATAGACAATTCTTGAGATGGTGGATTACATTGTTACAAGGGACCTTCATAAAACTCATCCCAGAAATAGGTAAACATGCACATCCAGTCATGGCAGCCCTGGACCCACCCAACAGAGGACCCAGACTGCACCCCAAAGACAAAGGCTGAGTAGAAAGTGTGTTTTCTGCTGCATTTCATTTAAAAGAAGAAGGATAGTGGAAGGGCCCACCTGTATGTGCCTAATGTCTCTTGAATGGTAGAGGTAGGCAGATAAAATGTGTCTGGAGGAAGAAAGTCATCAAGTGGGGGTGTGACTTTGAGGCTTTTGTTTTGTCTCCAGTGGGTGGAGCTCTCTCTTATCTTCCTGGTTGCCATGTACTGAGCTTCTTTCCTCTGCTGAATCCTTCCCCCGTGATGTTCTGCCTCACCCTGGACCCAGAGCTATGGAGTTGACCAACCATGGACCAAACCTCTGAAACTGTGAGCCAGAGTAAACTTTAGCTCCTCTAAGTTGTTCTTTTCAGATATGTTGGTCATAGCAATTCAAAAGCTGACCAATTTCCCAAAAGACAAATTGGTACCATGAGTGTGGTCAATGCTGTCACTAACCTGATCACATGGATCAGAAACTTTTGTTTTTGGTTTGAGGCTGAATTTTGAAAAGTTAAAGATACAAGTCGAGCTGGGGTAGTGGCTCAGAGGTAGAGTGTTCACCTAGCAGGTTCAAGGCCCTGGGTTCAATCCTCAACACCACATAAAACAATAAATAAATAAAATAAAGGTTAAAAAAAAAGATACAAGTCGGGAAAGTTTTAGAATGTTGTAGGCAGAGTTGAATGGGTGATTCTGGTGGAAGCTCAAAAGACCAGAATGCCAATAGGACTATGAACACTAAGGACTGGATCATGAGATTTGGGAGAAGGAAGACTCTATTGGAAAGTGGACTAGAGCCGTTCATGTTACATTCTGACAAAGAAGTTGTCTATATTGTCCCATATCTTGAGACTTTCTATGAGGCTGAACTTAAAGGTAACAAATTAATCTGGTGGAGGTAATTTCAAGGAAGCACAGCATTCAGACAGTGCTATGGATATTGCTAGTGGCTTTTAGCTGAGGTTCCTGTGATAATCAGGAGAAGAAAGCAAAGCAGAAATATTTTAAAAACTTGCAGTTTTGCCAGAGCAGTGCAAATAAACCTTGGGCTGAGGGACATCTCAAATAGTAGCCAGTCTTCCTGGGACCTGGTTGTTAAAGACAATAGAACCACTAAATAGGTGCTAGGTACTTTGAACACAAACAGTAGAAATGGTGACTTGAGGACATCTCAAGAATTGGCAAGAGGACACCCATCCCAGGTTCAAGGGTATAAAAGTAATAATTACTCTGAGAAAAGACGACAGGGGCACACTGCTTTCCCAGGGTGGCTATGAAGTTGTCTCACTGTGCTCAGTCACCCAGACCCTTAGAGGCTGCTGCATCAATGGTCCCAGGAGGACTGGCTACTATTTGAGATGGTGGCAGACCTTGACATCAACCATGTGGTCCTGGTTCTGCAGCAATGCAGGGTGCTGGAGTAAGGGGGTCATGAAGGCTTCCACTGATATTTCTAAGGAAGGCCTGGGAGGACGGGAAAAGTGTAGCAGAGTTGAAATCTCTGCAGGCAGGTCCTGAGAGTGTGATTGTGAGGATGTGAGAATGAATCCAAGGCTACCATGTAGAGAACCCTGAGATTAAGGGGTACCAGTAGTGTGGAACAAAGCTGCAGGATTCAAACAGGAATGAGCCAAGCAAGAGACCATGTGGGCTCCAGCCAACAAGGTCATAGGGGAGGAGCTACACAAGCCCTTTGGAGAGAACAACACATTGCTATGTGCCCTAGATGCTGGTCATGGGGTACAGGACTCAGCTGAATTTTGGTCTTGCTTTGGTCCCATCCCTTCTTTCTATGCCCTTATTTCTCCCTTGTCAATGGCAATGTTTCCTCTGTTCCATTAAATGTTGGATATATGTGACTTGCTTTTGATCTTTACAGGGGAAAATATCCATGAGTTTGTTTTGAGTCTTTGAGGAGACTTTGGACTTGGAATTTTGGGTAATGATGGAACTGTTAACATACTATATATTTTGTCGTGAGATGGGCATGAGTTTTTAGGGCCAACGTGGAATGTTATGGTTTAGATATGAGATGTCTCCCAAAAGCTCATGTTTGAGATGATGCAAGAATGTTCTTTGTAGTGTTTGCTGATTTTCAATGTGCATATATTCCCAGCTCAGCTGATTTCAGGCTACCCAGGCAACACTTCTGAATGTGGATTTGAAAAAAAGATGCACCCAAAGTCAGTCTGAGTTGTACCACACATCTATGCCTCCAACACTTGTATACTTAACCAGTGCCTTCCTGGGATATGTTATTGGAGGTTGAAGGAGCATTTATCTTTGATATACACTATCAGTTTGCTGTTCAGAATAATTTTACTGATCTTTACTTCTGCCATAGAATATGAGGCTAACACCAACCCTAATATATGCTAACTTATCCTCACTAACTTTCCAAGAACCACTTTTACTTATATTAAAAGTGGTATTTGTCATGTTTTGTGGACATTTGTTTGATTATTCATGAAGCTGAATGTTCTTGCATATGTATATTGATCTTGTTACTCTTTCATGATTTTCCTATTCATAACCTTTACTTTTCCACCGGGATGCATGAACATTTCTTATAGATATGAAAGATTTTTTAAATAGTGAACTTTGAGTCTTCTCATAAATATTTTAGCATTTTTCTGATTTTATCATATAAATAATGACTTTTTTATGCTTTTTTGACTTTCTTCAAAAGTTTTAGGTTTTTTTTATAGCCAAATATTATCTACTATCATTTATGTCAAACTTCTAAAGGTCTTTCTGCCTTCATATTATGATCACCAAGTCCTTTTTGTGTTTTTTAAAAATTCTAATTTTTATTTTTAATTCTTTAATTCATAATTTTTTTCATGGGAGTGAAAGTCTGGTCATCAAATTTAATTTCTTCCCCAAAGGCATAGCAATTGATTTAACATCATATCTTGAACAATAAATCCTATTTATACTTTTACATGATTGATTCTCATATATAATTTTTAATTGAGAAAACTTTTTTATTGGTTGCTCAAAACATTACAATGATCTTGACATATCATATTTCATACGTTTGATGTGGGTTATGAATTCTTATTTTTACCACGTGTACAGATTGCAGGATCACATTGGTTATACATCCACGTTTATAATACTGCCATACTAGTGTCTGTTGTATTCTGCTGCCTTTCCTATCCCCTTCCTATCCCCCCTCCCCTCCCCTCCCATCTTCTCTCTCTACCACATCTACTGTAATTCATTTCTCTCTCTCTTTTTTTTTTTTCCCTAATCATCTACCCCTTATGCTTTAACTTGTAGTCACTTTAAAAAGCAACATTTGAAGGGAAAACTAACATCATTAATCTTTTTTAGTATGTTTTAGTGGTTTTAGAATATTTTAATGCACATAACTTTAGAATAATTTTGTCATATCACATAAAATGATCACACTTGATTTTTCTTGACAACAATGTAGCAATGAAACAATGCATGTATTTTTAGATTAAGGAAAATTTAAATTAGGAGGAATTAGAACATAAATCATTGAGTTTTGTTATTGAAAAACATGATTAAATCTTTTGTGTGATGGATATAAATTTGCTTTTCAATTAATTCACTTGTTGATTGATATCCTTCAGTAGATTTTTATGGTTTTGTCTTTATGTGCATTTCACATTTTAAGGCTTTTGTCTTTTAAAAATTTTCTCACCGATTGTAGATGTAATATTTGTCAGTTGTGTTTTCTAACTAGTAATTTAATTTGAACTCTCTTCTTGCTAGTAGTTCAAAATGTTTATATGTATTTTATTTTGATTAACATATCTTAATTGTCCATTTTAATGGAGTTCATTGTGATATTTAAACGTATGCATACATTGTGCACTAATCATCAAATCTAGTCGTCTCCCTACTCCATTTCCAATTTTCAAGTAATCACTATTCTACATTAAGGTAGAATCTTTTTTTTTTTTTAATTTCCACGTATGAGAGAGAACTGTGGTACTTGTCTTTCTGTGTCTGATTTAACTGAGTTTTGTTTCACCCTTGTTTCCATCTTAGGAATTTTGCTTTCAGTCACAGCCACGCACTCAAACGAGCTTGGACAAACAAGTATTGACTTGAGTAATAAGGGGCTAAATGAATGGTTGAGTAATAAGCATGTAGTAAACTGGTTTTCACTCTCTAAAGTGGTATAAATGGGATGAGTTTGTGTTACAATCACTGTTTGCTCTATTGCAGGCATCAAGCACACTTGAACTGAATCCATGGCCAGTGCAAATAACGTGACTGAGTTGATTATCACAGGCCTTTTCCGGGACCCAGAGGTGCAGAGAGTGTGCTTTGTGTTGTTTCTCCCCATGTACCTGGCCACTGTGGTGGGCAATGGCCTCATTGTTGTGACGGTCAGTGTCAGTAAGAGTCTGCGCTCCCCCATGTACTTCTTCCTTAGCTACCTCTCCCTGGTGGAGATCTGTTACTCCTCTACTGTGGTCCCTAAATTCATCACTGACTTACTTGCCAAGGTTAAAACCATCTCCCTGAAGGGCTGCCTGGTCCAGATCTTCTTCTTCCATTTCTTTGGGGTCACTGAGACCCTACTGCTTGCTGTGATGGCCTATGACCGCTACGTGGCCATCTGCAAACCCCTTTACTACACAGCAATCATGAGCCATCCTGTGTGCCACCGTCTGGTGGTTGGTTCCTGGCTGGGGGGCTTTTTTCACTCCATTATTCAGATTTTTATCACCATCCCATTGCCCTTCTGTGGTCCCAATGTGATTGACCATTATTTCTGTGACCTTCATCCTTTATTTAAGATCGCCTGTGCAGACACATTTGTGGTTGGCATTATTATGTTCGTCAACAGTGGATTGTTCTCTGTATTCTCCTTCCTCTTCTTGGTGTCCTCCTACATCGTCATCCTATTCAACCTGAAGAACCACTCTGCAGAGGGGAGGCGCAAAGCCCTGTCCACCTGCGCCTCTCACATCACGGTGGTCATCTTGTTTTTTGGACCTGCCATCTTCCTCTACTTGAGGCCCGCCTCAACCTACACTGAGGACAAACTGGTGGCCTTGTTCTACACGGTCATCACCCCCATGCTGAACCCCATCATATATACACTCAGAAATGCAGAGGTGAAAAATGCCATTAGGAAGTTGTGGGGCAAAAAAGTGAACTCGAGGATAGGATAAAAATGAAAACATGAAACAGGGTGAGTAAAAGTGCAATCTGATTTCAGTCAACCGTGAAGGACCAGAGCAAAAGTTCACCTGTTCCTCATTTTGTTGTATTTCTAATGAGTTACATTAGCTCCATGATATCATTTCAAACCCTGTCATAGCTATCTGTATATGGTACTGTGTTCACATTGGGATGCTTTCCGTGTCTTCTCCAATAGTCAGCACTTCAAAGTGTTTAGAATTTAGGAATGGATCATGTGAAATGGAACTTTACCGAGTCACCTCTCAGCAGTGTCACCCTGGCTGTCTTCATTTCACCTCTGAGGTTAACATGTAGTGGTAGGGGGAAGTATCACGGCACTTGGAGACCAAAGTCCATGTTTTGGCCGGTTCTCCTTATCGGTGTTATCTTGGAGGAGTCCCAGGAAGCCATGTTGATTTGACTTGTTATCTGTGTTTATCTCCATGCTACATGAAATTGAGCAGCCATGACAGAGGCTGCATAGTCTGCAAAGCACAAAATATTTATTATCTAACTTTACAGAAAAAAGCCACAGAATCATGTTTTGTTTTCTAAATTAAAACTTTGCAGATCAATGGTTTGATGTTTTCCTAATTCTATAACTGCAGCACATGGATTGGTGCCTCCTCGGCTCTCTATGTTGTCATCCTAGGATGCAAGATGCGAATGGCAGCTGCTTCAGGCTTCATATCTTCTTCATAGGAAGAGTGGGAAAGGCCCATTCCTTATTTGAGAAATAATTCTGAGAAATGTTTCAGCAAAATTTGAGGGTTTTTTTTTTTTTTTTTTTTTTTTTTTAGCAGAAAGAGGTCATGAGGTCACCCTACATGCAAAGGAGGCTGGGAAAGAGAGCATTGGGAAATGATGTTGGGATTACGTGATGGGCTTAGATGAGGCAGAGTTTCTGCCCTGACTGGGCACATTGCTATTAGAACAACCTCAGGGTCTGCCTTGAAGGAGGGAGTGCTGTCCATAGGAGGTTTGGTAAGATGGTTTCTTGGAGATTGGTGCACCTGGGCATAGCAAAGTAGTTAAAGATTTGACTGTGTCACCAGATTGACTGAATAAAATCCAAATCTACCACTGAATGACTGGATAACGTGAGATAGGCAACGAAATTTTCCATGATTCTGTAACCTTGTCTTGGAAATTCAGGGCAAAGAGCAGGATGGTTGTCCTAATGTCATAGTTTTCCTAAGAGCAGACCCAGTTTTCATCTCCCTCTGATGGATAGAAGGCAGAGCTGGGGTGTGAATGCCTGGGAATTTCGAATGAGGGACAGACTACCCTTGGAGTCCTTGAAGGCAGAGAATGGATCCTATTTGCATATGTATTCCCGTACCTAAGGTCTGGGGCCAATTCACTGCAATTTCATTCCTCACATTGCAATTTGCTAGCGTAGGTGAATTACCACATGAGTAATGTCCTGAACTTTTGATCTATCAAAACATGATTCCATCAACCCTTTATAAATTTGTAGTTCTTATGTCTTGTTGATGTCTATAATGAGCAATGTATTTGTGGGGCAGATTTTGTGTAGTTTGAAACTTTTTGTGTATCTTTGAAATTCTTGGAAACAGTGAATGTAAAAGGATTAAATATATGGTGTTTTGTCTCTTTTGATGAGTTTTATTATCAGTCAACTGCCGTGCTATTTCTCTTCATTCTTGGTTTTATTTTCTCAAGCAAAGAATAATATAGTTCCAAGTATAGAAGAGGAACATCCATCCCACCTGGGCATGATTTCTTAAGTGTTAACCAAACTTACCTGGGTCAGATTGAGTTTCAGCCTCACTTCTTCACCCCTTCTTGTGTCTGTGCCCTTTTCCATGTGACTTTGCAGTTGGCACGATGACTGACAGATGACAGACACTCAATTGCGGCTGAATGAGTAGAGTCAAGATTGTGTCAACATTTGTCTTCATCATTTGGAAGGGCTTAAGTCAGATGTGTGGTCCCTTGGAATGAAAGGATTTTATTATTGAGATATAACCAAGACATAGACATAGAAGAGGTATTTACACATTATCTCGCAGTAAAACAATACCAACTTTCCAAACTGTGTGGGTATGCCTGGAAGCCATATTTGGATTTGTTAATATTGTAATTGATATGCCTTATATTTGCATAATACCTTGTTATTATTATTCCAAAGCCATTTCACATCTTTTACTTCACTGGAGTCTCATGGAAATCCTGTGAAGTCAATGAAATATGAATTCATTATTCCTAATATATAGTTTTAGAGTCCAAATGTTGTTTAGGTTAGGTTTTTGCCTGCGAAGATCAGGATCTGAAAAAAAAAGACAGAAGTAAAAAAAAAAAAAAAAAGATTCAGAGTAGAAACATTCTCTTTATCATGTTTCTCCATCCTTAATAACTTCCATTCCAGTGTTTACCTTATGGCCCCAGAGAGTTGTTGGAACTCCATTCTCAATGCCAAGTTCCTGTCATCCTTATAAAAGAAGTGACCAAATCAGTACATGTCCCCTCAAAGTTATAAAGAAGCCTGGGTAATATAATTTTTATTTTTTCCAGGTGGGCATGTGCTCCAATAATAATTAGACCTACCCTCTTAAATACTGCTCATTTCATATCCATCCCTTTGACTGTATATCTTTATTCGTTAAGAATGAATGACAATGAAAATATGGAAAAATACTAATATTTGTGGAATTTGGATTAAAGGAAAATAGGCATTCTTTCTACTTTTCAACATTTCTGTAAGTCAAATTATTTTACAATACAAGTTTTAAATATTTTGCAAATTAAGGGGAAAACATTGTACAATTTGCATTCTTTGATTTTTTTTGTGAAGACAGGTGTTCTAATGTTTTGTTTTTAGCCTTATTTACAAAATTTTTAGAAATTAAAATTTTAGAAGCTTACAGTTTTATAAATTATAATTCTATATTCTACTGATTTATCCCATTAGTTTTGTATTTACAATATCTTATTGTAAATTCATATGTTGCCTTAAAACTACTTAAAATTTAAATTTAATTAGTGCCCAGGTAATATATTCATAAGGTTTGAAGAATAAACAAAATGAACAGGTACACAAGTGAAAAGTTTCTTTCCATTCTTTTCTCCATTTTTCCTTTCCTTTTCCTACTTTACTTAGTTTCTTATATTTTTTCAGAGTTTCTTTAAGCAAATGCATGTATATAGGTGGTTTCTTATTTATATCCACCTTTATGTAAATAATAAAATGCTATATAAAGAGAGATAAAAATTGTTGACTGATTTAACAATGCATAGTAGAGATTTTTTTTTATATTGATACTAGGAAAACTCTCATTTTTTTCTTAAGTTTCATGGTATTCATTGACTGGGTGTACCATCATTTACTTAAGTAATCTATTGATGTAACAGGTGGTATAACAATGTGCAAAAGTGAAATGACTAGATTATGAGAGTTGTAAACTCATAGTGGATTAATCCATTTTGTGGATAAATAATTTCAATGGACTAATGGGTGGCAACTGTAGCACATATGTTGTAGCTGGAAGAAATAAGTCAATGTGAGCTGAATCATATTTGTCCCTGATTCCTTCTTTTCTCTCTCTCTTTCTCTCTCTCTCTCTCTCTCTCTCTCTCTCTTCCTTCTCCTCCTCCTCCTCCTCCTCCTCCTCCTCCTCCTCCTCCTCCTCCTTCTTCTTCTTCTTCTCCTTCTTCTCCTTCTTCTCCTTCTTCTTCTTCTTCTTCCTGTTTGCCATATGGGGAACAATTTTTCTCTGCCAGGCCCTTCTGCCATGATGATCTGCCTCATCTTGGGTCCAGGGCAATGGAATGAGTCAGCTGATCATGGATAAAACCACTGAAACCATGAGCTCATAATAAATTTTCCTCCTCTAAGTTGTTGTCAGGCACTCTGATCACAGCAGTGGAAAGCTGACTGATACAAACTGAAAAATGTATAAAAAGGAAGGTGAAGTCATTTCAGGTAGAACAAGCAGCATTTTTTTTCAGGGATTAATAATGGCCATCCATGGGTATGATTAGGGGAGACTGCAAGGAAAATGAAGATATCCTGGACCTTACAACTACTACTCACCTACATTCTGAACTAGTGCCTACAGGAGAAAGGGAACGATCTTCAAGGCCTCTAGCACACCCAGGATGCTGCATCACTCTCCCAGGGAGGATGCATGCATTTCACCTGATCCTCAGAAAAGGTTGGTGGATGCAATGCAAACTCAGTGCCACTCCATGGAATTCCAAAATTGGCCAATTCTGTGATACTCTCTAAATTGTTCACAATGATGTGAGAGGGTGAGTTTCATGGAGATCCCGAGAGGTGAAACAACAGCACAGACCCAGACTTTCATATCTCTTCAACAAGAAATACTAACAAGCATTAAAAAGAAATAAATGTGCCATGGCCAGTAAAAATAAGGGACATGGTTCTAGAATGAAAACACACAGACAGTATAACCCCCACCTTCATGCTCTAATTAGGTCAGTAAATATTGTCTAACATTCTATGATTTCTACTTCCAGATAAGGTAAAAAAATTCCTTTTTATGAATAAATTTGACTTCACTTTCCCCAATTGATAAGTACCACTGATGCCATTTTGATATTGTTTTTGTTTATCAATGTTGGACACCGTGAGATGTCCCAATTCTACCTTGTGAGTCAACATGTCAAAAGAACTCTAGGGACTTTTCTGATGACCATGATCACATGGCTATGGTATTAGATGCCAAGATCCAGCAAGAAGAATTGAAAATTTTAAAGATACTCTTGTCCATATTGGAAGAGAAAAAAATATTTATAATTTCATACCCAAATATGCCCTAATAATTCCTGTGGATGGTCTTCTTTTATGTGAAGTACAAGTTGTTATCATGAAGGATGTTGAACAAAGGGAGAATGAAAGAAAGGAAGGAGATTAAAAAGGGAGGAAACAAGGAAAGGAACAGATTTTAAGCAATGATGTCTTTTTTAATATTTTTATTTTGGAATTGTAGTTGGACACAATGCCTTTGTTTTATTTATTTATTTTTATGTGGTGCTGAGGATCGAACCCAGGGCTTCGCACGTGCTAGGCAAGCGCTCTACTGCTGAGCCACAACCCCAGCCCAAGCAATGAGCTCTTTTTAGCAATACAGGTAGATAGAAGAAATAGCTCTTAAAGTTCTATCACACAGTACAATGGCTTTGGGTGACACAATTAATGAATATTTCATGGATAACAAGTGGAGACAATGACAGCTTACCCAACACAAGAAATGATAATTGTCTGATCTTATCTATATATTTTTACCCTAATTTGAACATTACACATTGTATACATATATTGAAATGTCACACTGTCCCCCACAAATATATAAAATTGCTATTGAAGGAAGAATAAAAGAAGAAAAGGAAGCAAGAAAGTAATTTTAGCCTACAAAACATTCATCAAAATATTATCCTTGCATTTACATTTGATTTGTCCCTCCAATTACCCAAACCATTCTATTATTGGATATCAGAGAATCACCAAGTTCCATGAGGTTCAGCAAGAATATTTGACCTCTGTCCTTGGACCATTATACCAATATACGAGGGAGTCCTAGTTACTAAGGAGAATTGTCCTAGCAATAACATGAAGTTCTTATATTTGTTGTTGCCATTCTTGAAAATCATACAAAACTTAAAATCCATTCCAAGAAAGACAAAAATCATACACATATTATTTATCATGTTCCCATCCCTGAGTTCTCCTTTCTGGCCCACAGCTTCCTCATGGCGACTTTCACCTCTGCGTTTCTGAGTGTGTAGATGATGGGGTTCAGCATGGGGGTGATGACCGTGTAGAACACAGCCACCAGTTTGTCCACAGTGAAGGTGGACGAGGGCCGCATGTAGATGAAGATGGCAGGTCCAAAAAACAAGATGACCACTGTGATGTGAGAGGCACAGGTGGACAGGGCTTTGCACCTCCCCTCTGCAGAGCGGTTCCTCAGGTTGAACAGGATGACAATATAGGAAGTCACCAAGATAACAAGGGAGAAGACGGAGATTAATCCACTGTTGGCCAACACAACAACCCCCTCCACAAAGGTGTCCTTGCAGGCTAGCTTGAATAAAGGCTGCAGGTCACAGAAATAGTGGTCCATCACATTGGGACCACAGAAGGGCAGTGGGATGGTGATGATAACCTGAATTATGGAGTGGATGAAGCCCCCCAGCCAGGAACCAGCCACCAGCATGTGACACAGTTGACGACTAATAATGTTCATGTAATGAAGAGGCTTGCAGATGGCCACGTAGCGGTCATAAGCCATCACCATAAGCAAAAGGATCTCAGTGACCCCAAAAAAGTGGGAAAAGAAGATCTGGGCCAGACAGCCCTTTAGAGAGATGGTTTTGACCTTAACAAGTAAGTCAGTGATGAATTTAGGGACTATCGTAGAGGAGTATGTTATCTCCACCAGGGACAGGTAGCCAAGGAAGAAGTACATGGGGGAATGCAGACTCTTACTGACACTGACTGTCACAACAATGAGGCCATTGCCCACCACAGTGGTCAGGTACACGGGGAGAAACAACACAAAGCACACTCTCTGCACCTCTGGATCCTGGAAAAGGCCAGTGATGATTAACTCAGTCACATTATTTGTACTGGCCATAGATCCAATTCAAGTGTTCTGGACATCAGATAGTGAAAAGCCTGCAATAGAGCAATGATTTTTAGCTCTGATTCAGCTCATTTAAGCACATAAGACAGTGTAAACCAATCTATAATAGACTCATCAGTTCAGTAAGTACTCATTTACCATTAAATGTTAGCAATCTAACACTTTGTATTATTTTAATTTATTTAATTTTACTAATTTTAAGTGGAAGTTCAGAGCTATAGTCATTTTCCCAAGGTTACAGAGAAAAGTGGTGAATTCCGGGGCTCAGAACCAATCTTTCTGACCTTGAGCCCAGACATCTTTCTCATTCACTACAAGATATTCTGAATGTGGGAGCCATTGAAGTAAATAGCCTATATTTCTATTACCTATCTTGCATTTTGATAGCTCTTCCTCTTGGGGAATCCCCCTGATCCACTTCTGGTCCTGTGTTCCTTGTTGCTTTCATGTTTGCTCCAGGGAATGTCTTGATCCATTTTTTGTTGCTATACCTGGATGCCTTAGACTGGGAACATCATAAAAATTAGAGGTTAATTAGTGCACAATTCTGTAGGCTGTGAAGTCCAAAAGTGTGGCCTGGGTCTCTACACAACACTTTGTGGTGGCCTTCTCTGTGAGTCATAGCATGGTAGAGAGCATCACATGGTGAGCACAGCAAGCATGCCAAAGACTTCCTTTTATAATTCTTCCTCAATTGTCTATTAATCCATTAACCCATGAATGGATTAAACCATTTATGAGCAATAATAATAATAATAATAAATAATGAGTAAAATAATGAGAAACTTCAAATGGAATCACTGATTAGAAAGCACAACTGAAAAATATTGCATGTATAACAGTAAGAAACTTTTTATAAATATAAAGCATTAGAAATGTAAAATACTCAGAGAGAAAAATCCTAAAACTCTAGTGAAGAACATAAAATAATGTTATATTAATGCAAGAGAAGACACATGTCATCACAAAATAATTTATGAAATCATGTTTTTAAATAGTAAAAGACAAGATAAGAAATTGCTTCAATTCTCTGTAAATTTCAATTCTTCTTTAATTAATCCCAAAATATGCATTCTCAACTATAATCCAATGAAATTTCTTTCTATAATTAAACAAAATTATGCTAAAGTTCATCTACAAGGAAAAATAACAGCTATAATCATACTAAAAAATTAATGAAGTGTTTGTCCTTCAGATATTGTTGGTTTTTTTGTTTTATTTTGTTTTGTTTTAGTGGCTGTATTTAAAAAAGTTTAATAATGGATGAGAAAGAAATATAATTCTCAAAAACTGACATGATGAAACATTTGCCATAGCCAAGTAGATTTAAGAAAGAATGCTCAAAAGATAATAGAGGAACAATTGGTACAACCTTTAGGGGAAATGTATATTTGATGACCAACTATATACTACCATAAAAATAAATTCCAAATTAAACATTTAAGAATGAGAATTTAAATTATTAAAGAATAACAAGTAGAATTGGTGAATGTGATCATAATTTGATGGTAGAAATGCCTTTAGAACTTGGACATAAATGCTAGATTTTGACTACACACACACACACACACACACACAACTTTTAAACAACAAAAATTTATGCATAAAAAGGTCATTATACAAATGATCCAATGGGAAAAATACTCAATGTATATGAAAATACTCAGTAGTTCCAACATATAAAAATTTTCTAAATCTATAAGAAATAGATGCGCATGCACAATTTACAATAGCAAAGTTATGGGATTAGTTCAGATGTCCATCAACAGATGAATGGATAAAGAATGTATCATATATACACCTCCATCTCAGTTGCCATGAACAAAGCAACTTGTCTTCACCTAAGTTGTTCTTGTTAAGTATTTTGGTCATGGCTACAAAAAGCTAACAAGGATATATCATCATATACCTTTCATAGCAATTAACAAATTGTTTTGTAATTGTAGCTTCTGCTCTATATCACTTACCAAGAAATACAGTATTCTTGCACTCAAAAATATGTCTGATAGTTTCTTAAATCTATTATTTACATTTTTGGTAGATAGTAATAGCTGGTATCTCAATAATACTTACCATATTCCACACAATTTACAAGTACTCTATAGACATTTATTCATTCATTTTTTCACAAGAAATCTGTGAAGTAGTCTACTTATTATTACCCCTTTTTTACACATAGGAAAACAGACAAACCAAGAAGTAAAGTAAGTTGCCAAAGACTTCATAGTATTGGAGCCAGGATTGGAAAGCAGGCAGCCCAACCACAGGTCCCGTGCTTTTTCACAATACCATGTTCCATTAGCAAGGACACAGTATGTACAGAATGCATGGCACAAAGCAAAAGGGGCCAGCATAGAAAAGTGCAAATCAGTATTTGATAATAGACTGTATATCCACTGAATGGTAGGTCTTTGGATCAATGCATAATACATTGTGAAAATTAAATACAACCTTTATTAGCAATCAAAGGTACATTCATTCATTTGACCCATACAAACACATACCCTCTTATCTGAGTTTGAACTTGATCTGTTTTTGACTCAGTGGAGAAATTAAGGAAAATATACTAAAAAAAATCAATCTCAGAAATCACTCAGAGATAAGAAGATAATTATGGAGCATCTCATTTTTCCAGACTTTATCTCCAACAAAGAAACAACTGATGACCCTTTTCCTCGAAACTTATCCTTCCTTTCCTATCATCTGTCTTTTCTCTTTCAATTCCCCTTTCTGCTACCTGTAACCACCATATCTCCATTTACCTATCGAGAAATACCTACCCAACCCCCCCAGCCAATACTGCCTCACCTAGAAGTTCAGAAAGTAAAGGTGGCCAGGGTCAAGCAACTGACTGGTCTTTGAACCAGAGCTAAATGATACACAAAAATATATAAAAAACAGCTTGACTTGCAAGTGTGACTGACACTAGGGTGCAGTAAGGGAAGCTCTACCCCAAGCACAGGTTCCCACATGGTGATTCCCAAATGCTACTTTACAGAATTCAAAATAATAAAGGTATTTAAAAGTCACCCAATTTTTTTCCTGTGTACATTTAATTGCAATAAAAATGATCAATTTGGGCTGGGGATGTGGCTCAAGCGGTAGTGCATTCGCCTGGCATGCATGTGGCCCGGGTTCAATCCTCAGCACCACATACAAACAAAGATGTTGTGTCTGCCGAAAACTGAAAAATAAATATTAAAAATTTCTCTCTCTCTCTCTCTCTCTCTCTCTCTCTCTCTCTCTTTTAAAAAATGATCAATTTAATTCATTATTCAGTTCCCAAAAAAATAATTTATCAAATATAACCAACTCATTGCACAAATGAGCTCTTGTGACTCTAAGTACATATTCAAGTTGCCCAACATCCTATGGCTGCTTAGAAACTTTATGCCTTATTTCTAGTCACAGCACCTACCTTTGGGTCAGAAGAGCTGGTGTGGTTTTATATTGCCTTGGAACAAAAAATTGGACCAGGTAGCTCTCCAATCCTCTCAGGAGACTCCAATTCAGCATGAAGCTAGACACTCCACTGAGATAGGAGATTACTCAAGGAGATGTTCTGAGAAAACAAGGATAGCGAGGGGTATTAGTTCCCTCCCTGCAAATTCTGGTCCTTGAACAAGAAAGTGCCCTGGGCTATGTTACCACACAGCAGATACTCACTCAACATCCCCAGTGGACAAAGACCAGGTCACACTCAGCCGAGACACTCTGAGAATAGTGATGGAAGAATTTTCACAGATAATTCCCTTTGATTATAGATGAGGTAACAGACACATTCACTGGCTGCCAATCTCATACACTAGTTACTTGCCACGTTCTAACTCAAATATAAGTGCTCTTTCCCCAGCATTAGGCTGTCTTCTAATGGAGTAGGTGGTAGGTGCTACTGCAATTCAAAGATCTCCTTCTCTTACAAAGGAAAACGAACAATGTTCATGGGAACTGTTAGAAAACAAAGAAGATTAAGTCTAAGGTAAGCCACAAAGGAAAATTCAAAGGATCTGTATCAAGATTTGGATTTGTAACATTTTAGAAATAAACAAGAACCATACACATCAGCAAAACCAAAGATTTTAAGGTCTTTTTTGACATGAACATCTACACACCACTTTGTAGTCCAAAGGTTGTGATGAATTACTGAGATCCTTAAACTACTTATTACACTAACACTGCAATCAAGGGACCAACTTCCCCGATGGAATTTCTTTTCTCTAGAGTAAAAATGTGCAAATAAACTGTGACTTGAAGGAAGGTCAAAATCTATTTCAATTGCTTTAGTGACAGCAACAGAATCATTTTTTTTTTCACCTAAAAACAAGGAAGTCAATGAAGAAAGTTGAAAGTAACACACATGGGAACGCTCTCATGCAGAGACTGGTCAACTGAAAATAAATACAAGAACTAACAGTGAACAAACACAGCAGTGGTTATGGAGACAGACACCAGGGCACTAGCTGTGTTTTGGCAAGGGACCGACTCTCTAGTTTTTCCCAGGCCCTTGCACCTCTTCCCTTCTCACTCTCCTGTGTGTCCATTTCCATATGAGATGACAGAGTTCATCACTCACCATTCTACTCTAGCAGTCTGTGATCATGTGTAACACTCATGTTTAAATTCAGTAATTCTCCGCCCAATGATGATAGTGGTCATGATCATGGAATATGGTAAGAATTTCCTCCCAAAGATGTCATTCATTCACTGTTCATTTACTTACTTATTCAGCCATCCATTTATTCAACAGAGAGTAATGTATCCTATGAAGTACCAATCACTGTTCTAAGTACTGGGTCTTTGCCATTCAGGGAAAAAAGGCTCCTAGATTCATGGAGGTTAAAACCTTCATATCCCCTCCAAGACTTCATGGAGGGAGAGACAGACAACAAATGAACAAAACTTGATGTGTAAGTCAGGTGGTAACCAACTTTCACAGTTATGACAAAAAATAAACTAAGATGATAGGGAAAGCTGTTAGAAATTAATTTGTGTAAGATAATAAGAAAGGGCCTCTTGTGCCAGGATCATTCACTGTTTTCTCTGTGATCATGGGAAAATAACCATTTCTCTGAGCTTTATTTTCTAATAATAAAAGTAAATAAATTTGAATCATTTGAAGTGTTAGATTACCAATAGTAAGTGTTATTTAGTACATATTGACTGAATGGTTGACTAATAAGTGTTTATAAACCACAAAGAATAAACAAGAGACCCTGAACCTACTAGAAGAAAATGTAGGCCTAACTTTCCATAATATTGACAGAGGAACCAAATTCCTCAACAAGAATCCTCAAGTGCAAGAAGTAAAATCAAGAATCAATAAATGGTATAGTATCAAACTAAAAAGCTTCTTTGCAGCAAAGGAAATAATCAAGAACATGAACAGAGAACCTACAGAATGGGAGAAACTCTTTTTTCACCTGCACCTCAGATAAAGCATTAACCTCAAGGTTATGAACTCAAAAAACTTAACACCAGTAAAACAAATAACCCAATCAGTAAATGAGCAAAGGACCTGAGCAGACACTTCACAGAAGAAGAAATATAATTAATCAACAAATATATGAAAAATGTTCAACATCACTAACAATTAGAGACATAAATATTAAGACTACACTGAAATTTCATCTCATTCTAGTTGGAATGGCAATTATCAAGAATACAAATAATGGGGGCTGGGATTGTAGCTCAGTGACAGAGCGATTGCTTCACATGTGTGAGGCACTGAGTTTGATCCTCAGCACCACAAAAATAAGTAATAAAGGTATTGTGTCCATCTACAAACTAAAAAAAAATTTAAAAAATAGAATACAAGTAACAATAAATGTTGGTAACAATGTGGGGGAAAAGATACACTCATACATTGTAGGTGGGACTGCAAATTGGTGCAACCACTATGGAAAGCAGTATGGAGATTCCTCAGGAAACTTGGAATGGAATTAGCATTTGACCCAGTTATCCCACCCCTTGGTATATATACAAAGGATTTAAAAACAGCATACTATAGTGACAAGTCCCATGAATGTTTATAGCAGCTCAATTCACAATAGGTAAGATATGGAACCAACCTAGGTGTCCTTCAACAGATGAGTGGATAAAGAAAATGTGGTATATATACACAATGGAATATTAGTCACCATAAAGAAGAATAAAATTATGGCATTTACTGGTAGGTGGATGGATCTGGGGGCAATCATGCTAAGTGAAATAAACCAATCCCCAAAAAACCAAAGGCCAAATGTTCTCTGTGATGTGCAGATGCTAACACACAAGTCAGGAGGAGAAGTGGAGATTCACCATATTGGATTGGGGAGGAGAGGGGGAACCGGGGGAGGATAGGAATGAGAAAGAGTGGAGAATGAAATGGACATAACTTCCTATGTCCATATATGAATATATGATCAGTGTAACTCCACATCATGTACAACCACAGAATGTGAAGTTATACCCCATGTATGTATGATATCTCAAAATATATTCCATGTATAACTAAAAAGAACAAATAAAAAAAATTTAAAACAGATTACCTGGGCTGAGAGCTTTACTGACAAGGTTACTGTGTTGACCAACAGTGAGTTGATCTGTGTTTTCTCCATCCTCATCCTGCTGTCTTGCTACACTGTCATCCTGGCTAACTTGAGGAAGACTTCTGAAGAGGAGGGATGAACAGCTCTCTTCACCTGATCTTTTCACATCACAATGGTCATTACTAAAATTTAGAGCAGGAATGTGACACAAAGACCCATGTGTTAAATAAAGTGTTGATAAATGGTCTACACAGTATTGAGAGATGGCAAAACCTTCAGGAAGGGAGGCCTACAGGATGGATTTGGGTCACTGGTGTTATGACCTCAAAGTGAGCATTGGGACATGGCCCCCTTCTGTCTCTCTTAGTTCTCAGTTACCATGGGGTGAGCAGGCTTCCTCCATCATGCACTCCTGCCGTGATGTCCCATGTCACCAGAGGTTAAAGCAACATGGCCAAACAACCATGAGCCAAAATAAAATTTTGCTCCCTAGGTCTGTTCACATTAGGAATGTTTTCAGAGCAGTGGAAAGGTAACTAACACAGTCATCTTGGGTTTTTGTTCTGTTTTGTTTGTGATCCTGAGGGTTGAACTCACTGCCTCTCTCATGCTAGGCAAGCACGCCACCTCTGAGCTACATGCCCAGCAGATTGCTGAGCCTGCCATTTCCTCTAAAAACAGCTCTCCTCTACAGTCACTGAGGACAAACTGGTGGCTGTGCTCTTCATGGTCATCACTCCCAAGCTGAATCCCATCATCTGCACATGGAGAAACGTGAGGCTGAAAACTGCCATGAGGAGCTCCAGGGGCTAGAGGAGAACTCGAGGATGGAGTGAAAACATGAGCCAGGAACACCCGGAGCAGGTGACTCAAAGTGCGACCTGAGATCAGTCAACTGTGAAGGAGCAGAGTTCACCTGCCTCTGTTTTCCTGCAGGCTAAATGGGCCACTTTAACCTCACGCTAGGACTTCAAGTCCTGTCCTAGTGGTCAGTAGTTTCCAGTGTGGTCACAATGGGACACCTTCTCCCTCTTCTGCAGTAATCAGCACTGCACAGTGTTTAGAATGGAGGACGGATCCCATGAAATGCAATCCCACCCAGTCACCTCTCAGCAGTGTGACCTTGGCTGTACTCACTGCACCTCTGGGGTTAGCATGTAGTGATAGATAGAAGGATTGTGGCACTTGCAGACAAAAGACCATGCTGTGGCCAGTTCTCCTTACCAGAATGATCTTGGGAGACCCCAGGACAGATTCTCTCCTTTCTTGGGTGCCTTCTTCCCATTAGCCCGGTTCTCTTGCCTGAAATTCCATGGTAGGAGGTTAATTTCAGGAGTAAGAAGGGAATTCTTAAAGGCAAATATCTGGAAGGGTGGAAGATGGCCATTATTAACCATTATCATCTACATCTGAACAATTTCGAAAGGCTCTTGTCTTTCTAAACAGTAGTTACCTGGGGTCTCAGGGAAGGAAGTGATGTAGCTAGGACTGCGTTTGTTTCAACCTGGTGAAGAGTGGCTTCAGTCAAAACAATCTCACTTCTTGTTCCTGTGTGCACTGTGGCACTGTGACATAAGAAAGGCTCTTACTTTTTTTTTTTTTTAGGTTTACAAATAGGTATTGGGAAATTTAATTATTTAGAAATTAAATATAGAAATGTTATAGCAAGAATAATATTCAATAGAAATGGTAAAAGAGAACATATTTGTCTTATCTCTAATCTTAGGAGAAAGTTCCCCATAATTCACCATTAAGTATTAATGCCGGTGCAGGGTTTTTTTTAGATGTTTTTATTTGTTATATATTACATAAGAATGCATTATGATTCATATTACACATATAGAGCACGATTTTTCATATCTCTGGTTGTACACAAAGTAGAGTCACACGATTCGTGTCTTCATACATGTACTTAGGGTAATGATGACCTTCCCATTCCAACATCTTTCCTATCCCCATGCCCCCTCCACTCCCCTCCCTCCCTTTTCCCTATCTAGAGTTTATCTAATTCTCCCATGCCCCTCCCAACAATGTTATGAATCAGCAACCTTAAATCAGAGAAAACATTCAGCATTTGTTTTGGGGGGATTGGCTAACTTTACTTAGCATTATATTCTCCAACTTATCCATTTACCTGAAACTGTCTTGATTTTATTCTCTTTTATTACTGAGTAATATCCCATTGTGGATATATGCCACATTTTTTTTATCCATTCATCTATCGAAGGGCATCTAGGTTAGTTCCACAGTTTAGCTACTATAAATTGTGCTGCTATAAACATTGATGTGGCTGTGTCCCTATAGTGTGCTGGTTTTAAGTCCTTTAGGTATAGACCAAAGAGTGGGATAGCTGGGTCAAATGGTGGTTCCATTCCAAGTTTTCCAAGGATTCTCCATACTGCTTTACATATTGGCTGCACCAATTTGCAGTCCCACCATCAATGTATGAGTGTGCATTTTCCCCCACATCCTCACCAATACTTATTGTTGTTTTATTCTTAACAGCTGCCATTCTGACAGGAGTGAGATGAAATCTTAGAGTAGTTTTGATTTGCATTTCTCTAATTGCTAGAGATGCATTTTTTAACAGATGAGAAAAAAATAACCAGATGAAGAAGGTTTCGTGACACATAAAAGTTAGCATGAAATTCAAATATTAATCTTCACAGCACAGTTTTATTGGATGACAGTCATGTCTGTACTTTACATGTTATCTGTGTCTGTTTCCATGCTACATGGGCAAAATCAAGCATCTGACAGACTATATAGTCTGCAAAACCCTAAATACTTACTGTCTCACTTTATAGGAAAAGATTGTCCAGACTTGGTGGAAGCCACATAATCATGTATTGCTGATTCAAGAAGTTTGGAGGTCAATGGTTCCAGGATAATTTTAATTCTGTGATGATGGCAGACTGGGTTGACACCTGCTTGGCTTTCTAGGCTGTCCTCATGGTTACAAGAAGCAGTACAGCAGCTGCTCCAAGCATTATATCTTCATATGTAGGGCGGTAAAGTCCCAGATCACATTTTGAAAAATAGTTATGAGAAATCTCTAGCAAAAGTTCTTTTTTTTTATTTTTTTCATTCTTATTGGCCAAAACGAGGTCAGGGGTCTACCCCTATATGCAAAAAAAAAAAAAAAAAAAGCTGGGAAAGTGAGCATTGGCAAAAGAGAATGGAATTACATGATATGCTTAGATGTGAGGAAGGAGAGTTCACCACAGGGGGTTTGGTGAGGTGGTTTCATGGAGGGTGGTGCACATGTAAAGTAGATGAGGATTTGACTCTGATGCCCCACTGACTGAACAAAATCCAAATCTACCACTTAATGTTCATGGAACCTCATGAACAACTGAAATTCTGTGATTCAATGGAATGTCAAGACCTTGAGTCCAATAAATTTTCGCATTCCAATAAATTCAATAATTGTTGAGAAATTTATACACTGTGGAGCCAACATCCCAACTAAAAGGAAATATTTCTATCACTCCAGGAACTACTCATGACTCCTCCCAGGTAATCTCTAACCCTGGTTGGCCAACTGGTACTCACTCATCTAATTTCTATCATCATGGAATTCTTTAGCCTCTCCCTATCTTCCTCTGAATGCAAGCATGAAGCACCTACACTCTTCTATCTGGCTCCATTGTCTCAGTGTAAGGTTTTGGAGAGTCATCTGTGTTGTGGCCTCCAAGAAATTGTTCTTCCTGGTAATTTGTAAGTAGTATTCCATTTCACAAAATCACCACAATAAAAAAAAAATTCTCCTATTGGTATCCTTTTCAATGATTTCAGTATTTGACTGTGGTAAATAAACTCTGCTACAATGGGTGTTTTTACATTTTTCATTTGTGTAATGAACAAATGATGGGCTGGGGTTGTGGCTCAGTGGTAGATCCCTTGCCTAGGATGTGCGAGGCCCTGGATTCGAACCTCAGCACCACATAAAAATAAATAAATAAAATAAAGGTATTGTATCCAACTACAACTAAAAAATAAATATTTTTTAAAAAAGAACAAATGAACTTAAAGTCATTAATTTATTATACATGCCAAATAAATTTTTCACAAGGAAAGGTGTGAATAAATATATTCCTATTTCTGAAAAGAAAAGGTTTGGGATCTAATTGGAACTGGAAAAACTAAGATAGCAGTCAATGGGTTAATAATCTTTACCAGCATAGGAAATAAAATCAAACTCTGAAGTCAAAAAAAAATTCATAGTTTTAAGTAAGCAGGCATAGTCTAACAATACAAATAAGTTTTAAAATGTAGTTTCCCTATAACAAACACTCAAATATTCATATTAAAATTGATCTCACTTAGTTTTATCAAAGATCCAAACCTTTCGATATGACAATACTTTGGTTGGCAGATTTTTGCAGAAATTTCAATTTCATGAGAATGTATTGCAGAATATATAGAGGTTTTGCATGAATGATCCAGGCTTTGATGTAATTACGTGCTAAACTTCTACCCTAGGTATCTTTCTTTGTGAAGGACAATGATTAACTCAGTTATTACAGGTAGGAAAGCAATCTTGTCAAACATTATCCTAAATCATAAAATGCTTCATCATAGTTTTCTCCTTAGTCATTAGTTGACACTTGGGACACTTTGATTCAAGTCTAAGTTGACATTAGTAACACTTACATAGAGCCCATTCATTTTACAAAGTTCTCCTGTGCCATCTCTAAGACATTCCATCACCCTAAATTTACAACACACACAGCACTGTAAGGTCAAAGCACTGTAAGGAATCCCCATGTTCTCCACACCTCATTTCAATGCTTATGAATTCAGAGCAAATCTGCTTCCGCTATAGCTGGACATCTCCAGGACAGTCCTTTGGACACTGGGCTGGGTACTCTTCTATGTGGACAGTCTTGGATAGTAGGATGTGTCACAGCTTCCCTGGGCTCTCCCTGCTTCCTGTCAGCAGCCCCTCCCTCACCAGCCAGCTTGGACCTCAGCCAATGGCTCCACACATTACCCAGTGTCCTCTGGGATAAATCACCCCTGGCTGGGAACCACCCATCTATTCCTCCTCCACACCACAGGCTTTGAGATGTGCTATTTCAGTTTCCCTAAGCCTTGGACCCACCCTCTTGAGTACTGTCATTTTATATCAAGCCCCAGGATCAAGCTCTTGATGAGCAGGAGAAGGATCATTGCCTTGTGGACAATGCCATGCAGGTGAGTACTCTGTGAATTCTGGGTGAATTTAATTTGTTCACATTTCCCGATTATTTTTTTCCTACTAGGCTTGTGCAGGTCCTGCTTCTCCTGAGACCGTCTGCCTGATTAGGAAGGAGAAAGGTACAGATCCCTGGAGACCTCCTCTCACCTGATCATGCCTTCCCCGCAGGTGTCCTTTTTAAAGAGCTTGACTGAAGGCTGAGCTGCCAGGGTTCTTAGTTCTCTGTGGAGCACCTGGGAGGCAAGTCTACTTGGTTTTTAAGATCAGGTGGATCTGGGACCCTGGTGACTCAGTCTCCCACTTTCACAAGTCTAAAGCTGCAAGGGGAGCACATCACCCCGTGTTAAGATTCCTGGCGAGCAGGTGTTCTGGTCCTAGATTGGCCTAATGCTTCTCCACTGGCTAACTGGCAGCTTCCCAGAGCCCAGAGCTGTGCCCAAGGAGGAATTTGCATCTCTGACTTCAGAACAGAAAAGGTCACTGTGGTGAGTTCAGCAAAGACTAGAAACACTGGTATCAGTTTTGTTGTGTGAACATGGGCTTCTTTGGTATGTGATGATTGATTTCACTCTTAAAGCACAGGAATGGGGTCCCTGAGGCATATGATGTTTTACAAAGTTTCTTGTGTGAGTGTTGAAGGTAGCTTTGTGCCACACTCTGAGATTCGGGAATGGAGAAGATATGGTCTTGGTCCTTGGAGCCCTTTGTTCTTTCAAGATCTACTGGAAAACTATGATATAGCAAATACTGTGCTTAGAAGGCCATGGAAGACACCCACCCAAGGTCACTCAACCCCTGGCACTCACTGAGTGCTATTAGTTGGTGGTCACAGAAGTAAGCATGTGGTGGAGATGGCATGGTGAGAAGATGCAGTCTCTCCTTTAGGAGGCCCACACTGCAGTAGGTAGGTGGCCACACAAAACAATATACTCCAGTGTGAAGCCCTTTGATCCAAGGCAGCACAGAGGAAGGGAAAATAACTTACCTGGGATGGAACTCTGAGAGGGAGTCATGGCGTCTATCTCTGAGGTAGGTAAGATCTGCATGTTAGTTGAGCCGTGAGTGTGGAAGAGGTTAAATAACTCTCTAGGTGGATGCAGTGGTGCTAGCCTTAATCTCAATCAGGAGAATCCCTAGTTGTACATCTCTCTAGGGAATGTAGGGATATCATGTCTCAAAATAAAAAATAAAAGACCGAGGGTATAGGTCAGTGTTAGAATCCTTACCTGTCATGTGTTGGGCCCTTAGTTCAATCCAGTATAGGTGGGGGGGGACAAAGGAACTAAGGAAGGGAGGACAGGTGTCCATTTTAAACAGCATGAATTTAAGGCTGAGATGCCAGGGTTCTTAGTTCTCTTGTATAGCACCTGGGAGGTTAGTCTAGGAAGGAAAGAAGAGAATAACTTTCAAGATATCACATAGATACTATCTGAAAAACACATGCATCTGACCCCAGGAGACCAGACTGTTAGCAGACATAAGCTGTCTCCCATGAATGGCTTGGGAGAATAGCCCAGGAATCTAAGAACTTACTATGAACCTTGCCTTCTCTTTGTTTCTGTGTTGTAAGTTCTCTCTGTGAGTTTCCTCTGGGTCCTGATGGTGCTTAACCACCTCAGCCTGTCTCTATCACTGGAGAAAGGAAGCTTTGTGGCAGGAGGGCAAGTCCTCGGGCTCCCTGTCTCAGGTGCTCTGGACTCTCATTATGTGAGACCACAGTTCATAGATGTTGACCTCAGCTAGCTCAGACACAGTCCAGAAAGGAGAAGGACTACCTGCATATCAGTCAGTGGAGAATCCTGGTGATAACAAGGTGTTGAGAGACTAGGAGGTAGAGAGGGATGATTCAGAGATTGAGTGGGCCCTGGAGAGGGGTGTAGAAATTTTGGTGGCATTGGATACATAATGGTTGGAGGAAATGAAAAGTGCCCGTGAGGAGAATCATGCGTGGATTGAATGATCCTTAGAAAGCAATAAGGTCACACAGAGACATGTTTAGAGGACAAGAAATAGGATGGGGATTAGAAATAAGAGGACCTCAGACAAAGCTTTGAGGTCCTCTTCGAGGCACTGAGTCCAGGGACATCTCTTCTGAAGACTCTGAAGGGCATGTGGACAGGGTGAAAACAGTGTTTTGGAAACCAGTTTTACAAAGCAAGTAAATATAAGTGTAATGCAGTGACAGGTAATACAATTAGCCAAGGCAATAGAAAGATGTACTACAGAGACCCAGCCACACTGTCCTGTGTGCCCACATTGTCCAACCAGGAGATGTGGTGTATTTTTACTAGGTTACCCCCTTCATGCTCTGTTTCCACTAGTCCAACTTCTGCATACAAAATGATTTTATTTTCCACTTGACAAACGTTCTTCATGACTTTTTATTTTCTGCAGAATAAATCCCAAAATTTGTAACAGCCCTTCTTACACTAGCACCAATCTCTCTGAACAGTTTGATTTGCTGTTGTCATTTTAATCCAGCCACACACAATGCATCTACAGTTGCTCTCCCCATTCTTGGAATGCTCTTCCCTTCTTCTATGCAGAGGACTTTTCTTTCAATATCTAGTTCATAAGATCTCAGACAGGCAAGTGTCTATGTAACTCACCCAGTTCATGAAGAAGTCTTTTGTTTTCTATCATTTCAGGTCACACCACCCAAATAGCTGCCTCTTGGTGGTGACCTCATGGCCAATACATACAACGTGACTGAATTCATTTTTCTGGGACTGTCTCCTAATCAGGATGTGCAAAGAGTTTGCTTTGTGATTTTTCTGCTCTTGTACGTGGCCATTATCCTGGGGAATTCCCTCATTGTGCTCACTGTCATGACCAGCAGAAGTCTGGGATCCCCCATGTACTTCTTCCTCAGCTACCTGTCCTTCGTAGAGATCTGCTACTCCTCTACTATAGTCCCAAAACTCCTCTCAGATCTGCTGACTGTTAGGAAAACCATACCTCTGTGGGGCTGCTTGGCACAATTTTTCTTCATGCACTTCTTTGCAGGCACTGAGATTTTCCTGCTCACAGTGATGGCCTATGACCGCTATGTGGCCATCTGCAAGCCCCTCAACTACACCACCATCATGAACCAGCAGGTGTGCATGGTCCTGGTGGGAATGGCATGGGTGGGAGCATTTCTGCATTCCCTTTCCCAGATCCTTCTCGTCTTCCAGCTGCCCTTCTGTGGCCCCAATGTGATTGACCACTATTTCTGTGATGTGCTCCCCTTGCTCCAACTGGCCTGCTCAGACACTCTCCTCATTGGTCTGCTGATTGTTGCTAATGGGGGGACCCTGTCTGTGATCAGCTTTCTGGTCCTCTTGGTGTCCTATGCGGTCATCCTGCTTCATCTGAGAACTCGGAGCTCTGAGGGGAGGCGCAAAGCCCTCTCCACCTGTGGGTCCCACATCACCGTGGTCATGTTGTTCTTTGTACCCTGTGTCTTCATCTATCTGAGGCCTTCGACCACTCTGCCTGCAGACAAGATGGTAGCCGTGTTCTACACAGTGGTGACCCCACTCCTCAACCCTGTCATCTACTCCCTGAGAAATGCTGAAATAAAGAAGGCCATGAAGAGGCTGTGGATCAGGACAATGAAACTAGATGGGACATAGAGGCTGAGCCTTGGTACTAGCCTTGTATTTTAATGATGCTAGTCCTAACTCAAGGGGCAAAATGAGTAGAAGGAGATTAATTCTAGAGTTACCTTATCTGGTGTCTGCCTATAAAAATGTCCTTTTAATCACTTGTAAAGTGTTTCCTCTTAGGGATGTACTGAATATACCTTATAATTTTCAGTTGCTTCTAATTTTTAGTACTATAAGTAATACTCCTTTAAATATCCTTGAATAGAAATCTTATACTAACTTATGATTTTTGGACTCATTTTCTATGGTGAATTTACTCTCCTAAAGAGTAACTCTACTCTGACTACTCAAAACTGTTGAAAAGAAGGGAACTCTTTAGATTCCTTCTCCAAGACCAGCATCACCCTTAAATCAAATCCAGACAACGAGTCAGTAAAAAAGGAAAACTACTGACCAATATTCCTGACAAGCACACATTCAACACTTTTCATGGAGGCAAGAGATATAGCTCAGGGGTAGAGTTAGTTCTTTCCTGACCTATATGAGGCCTTGGGTTTGGTCCTTGGTACTGCAAGAAAGAAATAAAGAAAGGGAGGGAGGGAGGGAGAGGAAAGAAAGAACGAGAGAGAGACTTCAACAGAGTGAGTTTTTCTTATTTTTTTTTAGTTATATATAGCATTAGGATTCATGTTAACCTAATTATGAAAGCATGAAATATAATTTACTCTAATTTTGAACCAGAACTCCTTCTATCCCTCCTCTCTTCCCTCCCCCTATTTCCTTTCTTCTACTCGACTGATCTCTTGGCTACTTATAATTTTTGTCTTGTGGATATACATGATGGTGAGATTCACTGTAGTATATTCCTATGTGCACATAGGAGAGTTAGGTCAGATTCATTCCACTGTTCTTCCTTTTCCCCAGTAAGTTTTTGATTGACTTCTTCATTAGCCATATAAGAAAAATTCTAAAACATGATGAGGTAAATAAACTACATTTAATTTAGAGTTGGGGATATAGCTTGGTGGTAAAGTATCGGAGGGACAATGGCCAGCATCTCATTAAGGGGTCTTTCTTCCTGCCCTGGATAATCCAAGCCACCTTAAGCCTTACAATCTCAAATAATTAGTAAATAACAAAGCACAAATACTCAGAAGTATTTACAGAAAATGAAGCCCATGTTAGATCTAGTCCACATAGGTTCTGGAACTAGACAAAAGACAAAAAGGTTCCGGTGGTTTATTTAAGGGGGTCCATCAAAGGCAGGGATAAGGTTTCTAGGGCCGAGTCTTGCTTCGTGATTTCTTGCAGTCAGCAGGTTGATGGACATCTTGGCAGTCACACCCATCTCAGGTGCTGTGTGGAATCTTCCACAGAGGTTGACGGGGAAGTTCACCTGCATCAGGTGGTCAATCCCTGTGGGGGGTACCACAGGGAGTTCCCACTGCCAGCCTTATGCCCTCAGGAGGCTACTATGTGCAATAGTTCAAATATAGCCCACGGACAGCTTGTGACAGTGAGCACTTGCTTTAACATATGTAAGGTCCCCAATTCAATCTCCGGTATTACCAAAAAAAACTTTTTTTCAACAAAATAGCAGCAAACTGAATTCAACAACACATAAACATTTGATATAGGGAAAAACAGAAGGGAGAAAAAGAGGAAGGAAGGATAAGTGATTTCAATTTACAAAACATTTATCAAAAAGTCCTCTGTAAAGGGATGCAAGTAGACAGTACTTTGGGATAGCATAGTGGAATAACTATGGGTGACAGTAATTAATTAATATTTCATAATAATTGGTGGAGAGAATTTTGAATGTTCCCAACACAAACACATGATAACTGTATTAGGTGATTGATATCTGATCTGATCTGATCATTACCCATTTCACACATGTATTGAAACATCACATTGTGCCCTCATAAACATATAAATTACTTCAAAGGGAGGAAGAAAGTGAGGAAGTGATTTTAACCTACAAGACATTTGTAGAATTCTCCACTTTGCATTTGCCTTGGTTTGAGCCTTCCAATTATCCAAACCCATTATATTATTGGATATCATGGAGCCAACCATGTTCCATAAGATTCAGGAAGAATTCCTCACCTCTACTCCTCAAATGTTACACCAGGGTATCCTGGTAACCAAGGAGAATCAAAGCTATAGTAACATTAAGTCTGATATTTGTTGCTGCCATTCTAAAATACCCCACTAAAAATGCATTTTAAACACATAATAATCAGGCATACTTCTTTCTATCATGTTCCCATCCCTGGGTTCTCCTTCTGGCCCACAGCTTCCTCATGGTGATTTTCACCTCTGCATTTCTGAGTGTGTAGATGATGGGGTTCAGCATGGGGGTGATGACCGTGTAGAACACAGCCACCAGTTTGTCCCCAGTGAAGGTGGATGAGGGCCGCATGTAGATGAAGATGGCAGGTCCAAAAAACAAGATGACCACTGTGATGTGAGAGGCGAAGGTGGACGGGGCTTTGTGCCTCCCCTCTGCAGAGCGGTTCCTCAGGGTGAACAGGATGACGATGTAGGAGGACACCAAGATGGTGAGGGAGAAGATGGAGATTAATCCACTGTTGGCAACACAATGAACCCCTCCACAAAGGTGTCCTTGCAGGCTAGCTTGAAAAAGGGATGGAGGTCACAGAAATAGTGGTCCATCACATTGGGACCACAGAAGGGCAGTGGGATGGTGATGGGAACCTGCATCATGGAGTGGATGAAGCCCCCCCCCCCCAGCCAGG
>NW_026000174.1:56720219-56742327 GCF_001458135.2 Marmota marmota marmota | reverse complement strand
GGGGGCTGAAGATCATGAAAGAGGAAGACTGGGAAAGTTGTAGAATCTCCCACTTAAGTTGAGAACAGCTGTTATAGTTAAAGCTTCGTCCTGGGGTTTCATAAACTGACTTCCAGACCACTCACATGTAATGGAATCAAGCCTTTATTGAAGCACACCGGTGGCGGCTGACCAGAACATAAAGCTGTTCCCCTGATCAGCCCCCCAACAATTGCAAGGTGCTCCTTGGAAGCCTGAAAACTGCAAAAGGGATGTTCGGAGGTCCAACCAATGCAAGCAAGCCAGGTTACAGAAGCGGGAGAGTGCAGTCAAGCGGAGGGAAGCCTAACCAATCACAGTTAGCCCAGTCACCCCAGTTACAGAAACAGAGCCCCGTTACCCTAGTTACAGAAACAATGCCCCATTAGGTAGTTCCGTGTTCTTAAAGGTTTCTAGAGCAAAAGGAAAAGAATATCTTGCCCCAGTCATGACCCTTCTACTTGGCATGGTTGTTTTACAGGATGAAGTCATAAAACAAAATGCAGTCACATTTGCTTCTACTATCACACAGCAAGGACTCCCCCTTCCCACCACTGCCAGGGTGACAGGTGACAGGATATAAGAGCAGCTGGGCCACTAGGAACGTGTTCTCCCAGCTCTCTTCACTGATCCTGAAGTGCCTGTTCCTACCTTGGGCACATTAACACATCTGCCCCAACAGGCCCTTCCCCAGGTGGAGGTCAGTGGGGAAGCAGGAGGACAGTGCTGATGAAGGAGCATCAGAAGTGCACCCTGCCAGCAGCGAGTCCCAGGAGGATGGAGTGATGGAGACTGTCACCACAGGAGCTGCGTCCACAGGTGCCTGCCACACACATTGTATGTTATTTAATTGCTGCAAAGTCTGAGGTTGCAAAGAGAATATCATTTGGTGATGAGAAGATTGGCTTAATGGGCACAGGGGACTGGTGCCAAGCTCAGGAGTTGTGGCTCTTGTAGGTGCCCCCCTGGACATCTCTTGCCCAGCCCGGCTCTTCCGTTATTCCTGGAATTCCACCTCTAGGTCTCTAACCAAAACGCTGCCCAGCAAAATTTCAAAAGGGAATAAAAATTGAATAACCAAAAATATAGCATTTATTCAAAAGATAGCAAGCCTATTAAATTTCAATGGCATTTTCATAGAAATAGAAAAAAAATCCTATAATTCACATGGAACCACAGGGGATCAGCCAAAGCCCTCCTGAGGAGAAGGAAGGAAGCGTAGCTGGCCTCAGAGCACCGCAAAGCAGTGGTAGTCAAAGGACCAGACCCGAGGACGGATGGAACAGAAGAGAGACCCCAGAGCCACAGTGCACAACCAGGTCTCAAAGAAGTCGAGAACAGAGTGGGGCAGGGGCAGCGTCTTCAAGAAACACTGCTAGGAAACAAAAGAAAAGAGACCCTCAACTCACACCTTGTAGAGAAATCAGCTCAATGTGGACGAAAGGCAAATGTAAGGCCCAAAGCAAAATGGAGGGGGAAGCTCCGTGCCATCAGTCTAGGCAAAAAGCAGGCACTAAATAGACACTTGGAAGGAAACGTTGTCTCCCAGGGTGATTCCCCCTGCTCCCCAGGAGACTCAGTTCTCCCAGCCCAGTGCAGCCCAGCAGCTTCGGCACCACCCTCCCCTATTGGCTTCGAATTACGTGTCGGCAGGTAGGGGGGTTCCCATGTCCACAGTGCATAGAGCTGGACAGCCAGGATCAACTCTCATTGGTGCAGAGCATGTCAAGGTGCAGGCGGTATCCACCTGGCTCTTGAGGTGACACAGAAGCACGGATCAAGAAAGGCTTTCTGTGGACTTGAGGAGTGTCCCATGGAGCCAAGCAGGGCACAGGAGCTCAGGGTCCCTAGCACAGCAGTGCAAGAGCTCTGGAGGAAGGGACTCTGGGGAATCTTGGCCCAGAAGGCTGCAGCTCCTGCAGAGAGGAGGTGGGGCCAGCAGCAAACTCCTGATTCTGGTGTAGATTCCTGCAGGACCCCAGCCAGCAGAGGGTTGCCAGAGCACATGACCACTTCTCCCACTGCCAGAGAGATCTCACACCCCAATACAGGAGGCCGGGAAGAACACAGGCCACTTAAGTGACCACTTCTGCAGGAGAACACCAGTGAAGCCGCCCATCACAGACACTGGGCGTCAGGAACCAGACACGGCCACCCCACCGGTTCCTGCTCCACACCCAGAGGAGACGGCAGAGATTGTTAGCAATGTTAAGCAACAACTTCATGTTTAAGTAATGACTTTAAATTGGCAATCAGAAAGCCAGTAGAGAAAGGCATAAGAACTGGAAAGAAATAGGTAAAACTGCAATCACAGATGATTTGATTACAGATCTGGAAAACCCAAAAGACTCCAATAGGAAAGCCACTACTGACAAAAAGAGAATTGGGTAACACCACAGCAGGTGATCAGCCAGGCACGCAAAAATCAACAGACTTCAAAATAATCAACAGACTTCAAAATGAAAATGAGAATAAACAATGGAAAAGACCCCTTACTAACAGCAAAAAAGAAAATGCCTACTTTAAGCTTAACAATAATCAAAACTTAAATGAGAAAAATGCCAAAGTACATTCTCATAAGACCTAAAAGTAGACTTAACCCTTAAGGAAAGACAACCACACTCCTGTTTGGAAGGCTGAGCACCAAGGTGGGTCGCTTCTCTCCAGCACAAACCCTGGAGCTGGATATGCACGTTATAGAAGGCAACTTGACAAATAAACACGAATATCTAGGAAAATCCTGGGGAAGAAGAGGAAGGAGGAGGGAAAACCTCCAGACATCAGGGTACTCCATAAAAGCTTCATCCTTACAACAGAGTAGTGACAGATGCACAGACGGAACAATTGCACAGTCTAGGAGCCCAGACACAGGATTAAATCCCATGCAAGTCTGACAAAGAGGGCGCTTCTGTCAGGTGGTGGAATGGATTTTTAATAAGTGGTGTAGCGCAGGTCTGTTCTCACACCACCCCACAGAACAATTTCTCTACAACCCATCACTGGAGAAAACATCCTTAACGAAGATTCTAAGTTCAAAAGCAATTAGAGAAAAGATAAATTATGAAAGTTTTTTAAAGCATTTGTATTTTTAAAAAATACATTAGGCAAAATAAAAAGGACAAATGACAAGCTGAGAACTGCACATCGATGTCTAATTTATAAGGAGCTTATTAATGTTGAGGAAATACTGAAATGGAATAGAGAAATTAATTAATGAATGAAATAGAGTAGGGGGAGTAGCTGCTCTCTTGGCTCCTTCCTTCTTTTCCTTGCAAAGAAACGCCATGGCCCTCAACCTTCAAAGACACTGGAGCTCCTTGAAGTGCAAATTAAAAATTCACAGAGAAGGGGAGAGAGAAGGGAAATTGCATGGAAATGGAAGGAGACCCTCAGGGTTATACAAAAGTACATACAAGAGGAAGTGAGGGGAAAGGGAAAAATAATACAAGGGGGAAAAATGAATGACGGTAGAGGGGGTAGAGAGAGAAGAGGGGANGTTTTGAACAACCAACAATAAAAAATTTAAAAAAAAAATTCACAGAGGTCCCATCTCTTAATTATATGATAGAGGAGGAAACGTCTGCCCTTTTACTCTGTTGGTGGGTCTCTGAGGAAACACACACTGTCACACATGGCTGCTGGGGATGCACAATGGCTGGTCCCTGTAGGGAAATACGCCATACCTAGAAAGATACAGGACCCTTCTATCCTCCCACCTGAAAGTCCTTTCTCTAGAAATCCACCCTGACGAGAACACACAGGCAATTTATTTGTTGTAGGACGACTTGTGATACATCTACAAAGTCAATTTCAAGCATATTGTAAATCTTCCTATGAAATAAAAGACTACCCTTTGCATTTATTCAGCAGTTTGTCTAAAAATGTTAAAAGATTAATATCAGGGTGATGAAGTTTTAAGTGTATTTCTTTCTACCTTCTCCAACTTCTTCTACAATGAGCATAAAATCCTTTTCTTTTTTTAATTTTGATAATGCACACAACACAAAATTCACCATCTAATCTGCTGTTAAGAGTTTATGTGAGTAGTGTGAAGTGTATTCTTCTTGTGTGGAATCCATTTGTAGAACTTTTTCATGGTGCAAAACTGAAACTCTGTCCCCATTAAACACCATCTCTGCTTTCCCCTCCCCTCAACCCCAGGCAATCACCTTCCTGAATTCTGTCTCTACAAAATCAGTTTGTCTGAGAGACAGCAGCAATCCCAGGTCCACAGTAGCACTATCCACAACAGCCAAGATACAGAAATAACCTAAGTGTCCCTCATGGAGGAATGCATAGAGAAGTGTGACATAGATATATAGATAGATAGACAGACAGACACACATACATACATAATGGAATAGTATTCAGCCTTCAAAAAGAAGGAAATCCTGCTATTTGCAACAACAGGGATGAACTGGAAGACAGTACCTAAATGAAATAAGCCAGGCCTAAAAAAAAGGTTAGTCATGGTCACACCTACACAGCATCTCTCAGTTGAGCCCACAGCAGCAGAGAGTAGAAGGGTAGGGTTACCTGAGGCCACAGGGTGGGGAAAAAAGGAAAGGGAGCTTCAGATACAGACCTGCACAACAGAGACCTGCGATGACCATAGGTAATAATAATGTACCGCATATTCCAAAATTGCCGTGCCTGTCAGCACAAACAATAAGCATTGGAGGTGCCCGATATATGAATTATATTAGTTCAATCATTCCACAATGGATATATATAACCTCACATCAGACCCTGTATATTATGACTACACTTAATTTTTTTATAATAAAATTTTTAAAAAATACCCAAGTGCCCTGATCCCAGAGGTGAGCTGTCCAGCGTGTCCTTTCTCCTCTGTTCCCACCCCTTTCTCCATCACTGCTCAGAGCCAAGCGCAGGTTCCAGGTTGTGGAAATAAGGACATCCAACACACGTGCACCTGCCCATGTGCTCTGCCCGGTTGCCCGTGGTGCTGAGCAGGTGAAGCAGATGAGCCAGATGAACCAAAGCGCCCCACCAGCAGCAGGTGCAGGAAGCAGCCCCTTTCCTCTGGGCTGGCCATTTGAGCACGTGCAGCCAATGGGCAGCGAGGCGTGCAGAGGAGGATCCCCGCGTGGGAGTGGCTTCGCCTTTTTCCTCCAGGCTGGCTTGCCACAGAGTTGGCCCTAATCCCATCCCGGAGGTGCGCTGTCGGGTGAGTGCCTTCTCCATCACTGCTGAGAGCCTGTTTTATGGCCCGAAGCCTGCCCTAGTTCTCTCCAGGATACCCAGGACCTAAGACCCCGTGGAGAGCAGAGTAGACACCCGGTTTTTTGCACAGTCTTCTTTAGATGTGTACTTAAGGCACTTGGGCGGGTCCCCTCCCAGGTTTGAGGCCTAAAGTGAGGGTAGGGCAGGTCATTGACCCGCTAGTGACAGGTTATCTGGACCCCTGGAGGTGGAAAAGTCATTTATTGCTGGGGGCTGGTCCATTCTCTATGATAAGCTGCAGGCAGGTAAGCGCTCCCCTGGGTCACAGGTTGCAAGTGTTCAAGGCTGGGACTGCGGGCATCAAGCCCCGTCTCCACTGGTTCTACAAGCGAAGCTGGGCGGCAGGGCAGCGGAGCTCTGGGAGGCCTACTGCGAGCAGCTGACCTTGTTCTGTCCTTCCCACCTGCAGATCTGTGGGGACTGGAATGGCGTCCTCCCTGCTCCCCAGGCCCTCCAGGCTGAGGGCTCTAGGGAGAAAAGGGGTCTGAGGCCTCCGGTGGGTTCTGAGCCCTGGTGGCAGCCTCTCCTCTCTGGGTTTAAGGGCACGCACTCGCATGCACTGGAGGGATGGAGCATCTTGATCAGGTGTGCATGAAATCTTCCTGAGCGCTACCTGCTCCACTCCCCGGGCTGAGCTTTGGCACTGGCGTGAGAACAATAACACTCCATGTTGATGTGCTTCCCTAAGGCTAATCGAGATGTCTGAATCCCCTATGAAAGGCCATAGGGAAGATGAAGTACCCTGTTCTGTGTGCTTCCCTCCCTGGGCTCTGCCTGGGAACTTCATCTCTCCCTGATGTTGACCCCGGGCACTGATCCCCTCCACTGAGGTTCAGTGCTGGGTCCCTTCAGCCCTGAACTTGGGGCATGTGCCGCTCCGGAGCGTGAACGTGGAAGTGTTTAGGAGAGCTGAAGCCCAGTCTCGAGCAGCCTTCCTTCCTAGCTTAGCCGCTCAACCCAGCAGTTGAGAGCATTTTATTTTCCAACACCCAGGCCTTAGGTGGTTCTCACATTGAATGAGAGGGAGGGGGGAAACTTGGGAATTTTGATCTGCAGTTATGATGTGACCTTTTTAACTGATAAATACATACTTCTCCTCTACCGCATCACAGTCGATCTTTGCTGCCTTCCCCGAGGAAGGTGCCAACATGCTAGTTCTCTGCTGGCTTCTGCTCTGAGCCATCCAGGGCTTGACCTTTGGTGGTCTCTGACGTCCTTCTACAGCTGTTTTCTGTTGTAGTTGGGCAATGGTAAAGTGGTCCTGGTTGTCTGGGTGAGCTGGCCTCTGTTGGCCTCCACTATCGTGATTTCTAAGCAGGGGTACCCCTCATTGCTCACTGAGAGGACAGCTGTCTCTCCCGTCCCCCCACCCCCATGAGGTGTCGTCTTGCCCTGATCCTCTGCACCTGTGTGGGTGCCAGCCTCACTGAGGCCTGTGCTGATGGCAGGGTGCGTGCTTGAGCCAGCCCACCTGCTACTGATAGGCTCCAGGCTGCCTCCAGTTCTGCTGTTTGAGCAAGGCTGTGTCTGATGATGCCAGGGTTTAAGGGGGGTGGTATCCCTCAGCAGATGTCGCTTGTTTGCTCTTGCACCAGTGGTTGGCCCTCTTCCCTCATCCATAGGGAAGTGAGTTCAGTCAGGCATGCAGGACAGGTCAGCTGGGCACATCAAGCACAGCACATCACAGTGGTTCTTGGTTAACACATTGTCACTGGTGGTCTCATGTGGGTCAAAAGCCATAGACCAGCCAAGCACCCTGGCGCACACCAGTCATCCCAACGGCTCCAGAGGCTGAGGCAGGAGGATCACAAGATCAAAGCCAGCCTCAGCAGCTTAGTGAGACTCCAAGCAACACAGCAAGACCCTGTCTCCAAGATATTAAAAAGGGCTTGGGATGTGGCTCAGAGGTTAAGGCCCCTGGGTTCAATCCCCAATACCCCCCCACCCAAAAAAAAGGCCAGACCAGGTATTGGACCTGCTCAAATTCTTTGCTCATTTCAATGCTTTGAGCTGTTGATCCTCTCCATGGATCGGAAGAGAGATTTATATAAACTGTTCTTCATATATTTCAAATGTATGTTCACCAGTTTGCTTTTTCAGGAAAGATGTAAATATTGATATGCTACTTTTGTTTTTATGGATTAGAAATTCATTCGACTCAGTCCCCTTCCTATCTGGCTTTTCTCCTGTTGGATTGAAATGTTCTGTTCCATCTACAGATTATTTGGGGATTAAATGTAAAGTAGAAATTCATGAACACAAATATTTCAAACTTGAGCATATCTTCCTTTTCTTTTAATGCTGGGAATTGGGGAATTGACTCCAGGGGTGCTCTACCAATGAGCCACACCTCCGGTCCTTTTTTTTTTTTTTTTTAACGAAGTTGCCCCAGGTTGGCCTTGAACTTGTGACCCTCCTGCCTCAGCATCCCAAGTCCCTGGGATTACCCAATAATCTATTACTAACTGAATTCAATGACTTCATGATTTATAGAAGTTTTTCAAGGACTTTCCAGGATGAACATACCCACCTATGAATGTCAGTTTTTACCTTTGTCATTTACACCCCACATTTCTCCCATCTGCTTTGCTACCAAAGGTAATGTAAACCATGGAATTATAAAACACTGGGACCCAGAGGACATGCAGGTGGAGGACAAAACTGGTCAGCAGTGTCTGTGGCTACCGTCCCATCTGATTCCCTCTGGGTCAACAGATCGGCTTGTGGGGCAAGTGTGTGTCACCCCTACGTCTGTCTGTCTGCCTGCAGCTTTTACACTAGAAAACCTTGCTGGATGCATTGAAGGCTCTTCCTGTGGGCACTGCCAGTGTGTCCACTGAGACCCCGCAATCTGACCTTACTGCTCTGTGTCACCACAACTGACTCAGTACTCATGTTGGCGTGAATTCTCAGGTTCCTGACTATTCCTGGTTAAGTGCTCTGAGACCCAGGTGCACACTGTGCTCTGCCTGGGAGGTCGGTCAGGGGTGTCCCTGGGGATCCACCTGCTGACAGCTGTGTGAACTCTGTGGGCCTCACATAGGCCTGGGGAAGTGGGTGCTCGAGTCCCACAGGGCAGGGGCGGGGGGCAGTGGCTGCTTGCCTGGGGATGCCTGGGACAGCTGCAGAGCAGGGCTTGAGCATGGAGTCTGTCCTGGGCGCCAGCCTCGCCCCTACAGGCTTGGGCCTCCTGCGTCAAAGTCTCCTGTGGGTTACCAAGCTGGCTGACGCCAATCCACTGTCGCAGAGCGCACTCAGGAACGTGAGGGAACACGGGAGGCACCAGCCTCTGCAGGCAGCACTGCCCCATGACCCTCATCCGGGAAAGAGCCTTGCCCTGCTGGTACACCACACCCCAGGAGGGTCCCATTGCTGACCTGTCCCTGAACCCCAGGGAAGCCCCCAGGAGCAGCATTGGAAAGGAGGTTTTGAGGAGGTCTTTCTCCATGGGTCTCCAGGCCTTGTGCCGGTTTTCTTCCATGTGTTTCATAATCTTTGTTTTCTTCATTTTCTGAGTCCATTTTCTGCTGTTATCACTGAGACCAAGTAACCTACAAGGGACAGTTATTTGGCTCACATTCCAGAGGCTTTGAAGCACAGAACCTCCCATGGTGGAGGTGGAGGGGCAAGGGAGGCTGAGATGGTAGCTGCCCCTCCTTGAGGCCACATCAGGCCACTCGGGAGGGAGGGCAGGGCCCTCATAGCTGCCCTTTCCCAGCACAGCAGCATGGGTCTGTTTCCAGTGAGCTCTGAGGGACACACCAGTACCACAGCATCCTCCAGCCCTCCTGTGAAGGTGACCTTGGCAAACCCCTTCTGAGCCTCCCTAGTTGGAGGATGATAGGCAGGACTGAGGGCACTAACCCCCAGGAGGGAGCTGGTCTCCTAGATCAGGGAGCCACAGCAGACAGCCAGTCTGTGGAAGCAAGTGGAGACAGCGTGGCTGCAGGCTGGTGGCACCTCCCTGGCTGGCATGTTCTAGCCAGGATCCTAGCATATCAGCAAGTCAAGGCAGAGAGAGCTGTGTAGGCACAGGTGTCAAGCAAGGATGACATCCCCCACCCCTCGCGGTGGCCCTCAGAAGAGGCCCACCTGCTAGAGTCTAGGGGTAATGTGTTGCTTCCCGTGGATGCCTTTACTTTCTACCACCAGGTAGAAAACCAGACAAGCCCTAAACCACCACCCCATCCTGCTCTCCCTTTTCAGAGGTTGCAACAGAGCAAGAGGAGGGGTCAGCAGCATTGAGAATGGCTCCCAGGTGCCACTAACACTGCAAAGTGTCTGTCGGGACCAGCCCTTCAGGGCTGGCAAGGCAGCATGCGGCAGAGATCCTGCCCATACCTGTCGCAAGTCCAGGGGACCCTGGGGAGTCTAGCCTGAGGACCGCTGCTCAGCCCTCTGTACCTCCTCCTGGGGAAGTGCAGATCCTTGGCTCACTTCAGATTGCCACTTTGAACTTTTATATTACCCAGGTATAAGTCCATTATCCATAAGATTTTTCAGATATTTCAGTAATTCTTCTACCAGGACTATTTCCCGCATTTGTGTGACTCCTGCTAAGCACACAATGGCCCTTGGCTGATTGGACACTGTGGGGCAGGCTGGTGGCAACTGCTGGGAACCCAACTGCTCTTCCCTGAGCCAGGGGCCTCAGATGGGCATGTTGAGCTTTATCTGTGCCAGGTTCACTTTTGAGGGACTGCAGAGTTGGCAATACACTATCCCAGAACTCCTGATGACAGGATGGACAGTGGCCATTGATGCTGCCTTTTCCCCCGCCCCCCAGACAGGGTCTCCCTAGGTTGCTTACAGTCTTGCTAAATTGCTGAGGCTGGCTTAGACTCTGCAGTCCTCCTGCCTCAGCCTCTCAAGCCCCTGGGATGACAGGCATGTGCCAACATTCCCAACTGTAATCCTGGCTCTTTGAAGAGTTGTCATCTGTGTGTTGTATGTCTCCAATATTTCCCAAGAGGGTCGGAGACCCTTGCCCACCCCCAAGGCACCTGAGTCAGTGCTATGGGCTGAGCCTGGACCTCTCCCCCCAGGTCCCACTTGCTCTGCATAACAGGAAAGTCCACCTTCCCTGAAGGCCATGGCTCAGGCCCCTGCAGCGATGGAAGGAGACCAGTTGTACACCTTGACCAACTACGGGCTGCAGTGGTGCCTCAAGGAGTTGGACAAGGAAGAGTTCCACACCTTCAAGAAACTGCTGAAGGAGAGGTACTCGGAGGTGACCAAGAACCCCATCCCTTGGGCAGAGGTGGATGCCGCCGGCCCTGAGGGTCTGGCCGCCCTCCTGTTTGAGTACCATGTGGGGCACCTAGCCTGGACTGTCTGCATTAACATCTTTCAAGAGATGAACCTCTTCACGCTCACAGAGAAAGCGCGGGATGAGGAGAGGAAAGGTAAGACGGGGGCAGGTTCAGGATGGGGATGGGGCCACCGTCATCCAGGTCCACTCTGCCATGGGAATCTGAATGGTGAGAAGCCACTATGTCCTCAGCGGCTGGAACTTGGCACAGGGAGAAGCAGTGGACAGCGTCTCCGCCCAGGCAGAAGTTGGCTGGGTTTAAGAGGATTCGAGTGGTAAGTGTGTTAGGTTACACTTCTCACTGGTGCAAGCTTGGTGGGTCTCTGCTATTCTACCCTTGGATTCCACGTCTGTGAATTGCAGCTCCTAGCAATAGAATGTGTGTGTGTTTTGCAAAGGCTCCAGGTGACGATGCACATCAATGTCTAATGTCCGTGTCTGCCCCAGCCCCAGGCAGAAGGACGGAGCTAATGGTGCTGACTGAGGGGTTGGCCTCCCCTAGATGGTTGCACTGGAGTCTCAGCAGGAGACTCGGATCAGACGTGTGACTCTACCTTAGCAGTGGACTTCGATCAGAAGTGATTTGGGGGTCTTTAGGAGAAAGATCATTTTAAAACGTAGTTCTCCTTTATCAGAAGAAAGTCTCTTCAACTGTAGACAGAGAACGTATTGTAAAAAGCTCCAGAACTGGGCAGCCGAAGCAGCCCCTGCTGACTGTGGGAATCTTGGGTCTGCTCGTCATCCGTCACTCACCCGCACACGGCTCAGCGACTCCTTGCAGGACGCTAGGGTAGCTGATTCTACTGAGTCACTGTAGTAGGTCACAGTCACATGGAAATGTCCGTGGGCCCTGAGGCTGGTCCTCGAGCCCTCCCCACGAAATGGGCTCCCCCAGCAGAAGCTGAAGCAGAGCTGCTTTCAAGTCCTGCAACCTGGCTGCTCTGGGGAGCCCCCCAGTGACTTTAGGTAACACTTGTTTAGCATATATTTAAATTGTCCTCTGTCCACCACCAAGGACTTAGCTTTCAGCATGGCAGAGACACATGGGCCTTAATCTTAAAAAATGGATGGTATAGCAAAATGAGGTTTGAGAGGTTTCTACAGCAGACCAGAGGGACATGAAGTCTAGGATCACTTCTAGAAGAAGAAAGCTTTGGAGGAAGAGGAATAGGGCATGGTTCAGAAGGTTCTGAGCAAGAGGCAGCAGTGGTAGGAAGCCTTGGTGAAGAGAGGGCTCGGGGCTGGATGTGGAGAGGGAGCTGGTGAGGTCACAGCCTCTCCAAAATGCTGGCAAGCCCGAGCAGTTCCTGAGCAGTGTCCCGTGGGTGGGGCTCGGACAGCAGGCATTTCAGTGCTGCTGCTGAAGGGCTGAGACCCAAAGGAGCTGTGGGAAGGCCAAGGCTGTTCTAAGGAAGCCAGGAGAGACATGGAGGCCGCCTGGACAAGGTGGTAGAGAAGGATGCAGAAGCATAATTGGGAGATGATCTGAAGCAGGCAGAATCATATAAGGACTTGAGAGAAGATGGTGTCAGGATGGTACCTGGGTTTCTGGAGGGAGCCACCAGGTGGGTGGAGCTGCGCGGCCTCATCCCAGGAAGCATTGGGGTAAGGCAAGGGTCTGTCTGCCTTGGACCCACCTTGGACCACATAGCTTGAGGATGTCCCATTTATGTAACTCAAGGCCTCAGGTGGGTGGTTGACTGGGTCGGAAGTGAGAGGGTTGGAGGATGGCTCCTGAACGTGGGCATTTAGTGACCACAGTGTACCACCCCAGCACACCACCTACCAGGGCCACACGGCAGGCAGGTGAACCACAGAGCATCCTTTCCTGTTAGTTGCCACCTCACTGTGCTGCAGGCATAGGAGGACTGACCCCATGTGCCCACCACGGGCTCCACGTGGGATAAACTGATCTCCTGGGCTCCTCTAGGTCCTTCAGTAACGTGGGCAGGCCTGAGCTTGCCCCTGGCTTGGGTGGTTGCTACAGCTTACACCATTTTCTCTTCTCTGTTCTAGCATGTTCAATGTCTCAGATCTCAAAGTCTGAGCTACTAAAGACTACCCAAGGACCCAGTGGAGAAGAAGCACCAGGTTTGTGGGGGAGGTGGGGGTGGGAGGTGGAAGGATGGATGCACTTGTTCCGTATGGTAAACGTCAGTCAGTCCCCAGATCATGTTGAGAATCTTTTCACGTGCTCATTGGCTATCTCCATATTCAGAGAAATGTACATTCAAAGCCTTCATCCATTTAACTGTCATTGGGCTATAATGTCTCTCTGTTTTTTGGATACGAGGTCCTAAACAGATACATGATGGGCAAATATTTTCTCATTGTTTGGATTTTCTTTTCACTCTCTTAATAGTGTCCTTCAAAACAAAAGGTTTAAATTTTTATGAAGGCAAATTTTCTTGAGCTTTTAGTGTCCAATCTAAAAATCTAGCCCAAGATCATGGTTTATGTCAGTATTTTCTTAAGAGTTTTATAGTCATAGCTCTTAAGAGAGCAATTAGTTCAAGCAGGGGATGTAGCTCAGCACTAGAACACTAGCTTGATGTGAGCAAGTCGTATTTTGAGTTGATTGTATGAGGTGTGGGGATCTATCTTCATCCCTTGGCTGGGGAATTTCCAATTCCAGTAACAATTGTTGAAGTCTGTTCTTAAAAACTCAACTGTCAAGTGCTCTTTCTAATGAGTTGAACAGAGGCAGGGGTTTGATTTTGGACGGTCCTATTCAATGGATCTGTGTGTCTTTTTTGTGGCAATACCACATAGACCCAACCACTGTTGATTCTTGGTAAGCTTTGACATCAGGAGGTGTGATTCTCCAATTTGTCCTCAAGATTTCTGAGCCATTTGGTGCCCCTTGGATCTCCATATGAATTTTAGGATCAGCTTGACAATTTGGTAAAAGAAGCCATCTTCTGGGATTTTGACATGCATGGCATGAAATTACATAGATCAATACTGGGAGTATTATCTACGAACGAGGCGTCTTCAACCATGAACACAGGGTGGTCTTACCGTTGCTTTGAGGCCTCTTTCAATTGTTTTGTGGCTTTCGGTAAACAGGCCTTACACTTCTCTTGCAGAAACTTCGCAAACTATACAGCAAGATGGTGGGACAGCTGCAGAGACACGCAGACCAGGTGAGGGAAGCCCCAGTTCCTTTGGCAGCTGGAGGCAGCTGGGTGGAGGAGCGGGCTGTGGAGCCCACCTGGGTAGTTCACTGGGCTTCATTCATCAGATTTTACACTTCCCGTCTCAAGCCCCAGGCCATGATACTCACTCCCCATGGCCTCTGCCACCAGGCCCTGGGCTATCCCCAGGAACACACCCACCCACCCCACCCCCATGCCCACACTTTATGTAAATGAAAAGTGTGGACTTGGTGGTGGGCTTCCTTGACCTTGAGCCGTCAGGGTTCATCCAGGTTGTCAGGGGTCAGCCTCTGGTTGGCTTTGGTGCCTGACAGCTGGGCCTTCCACGTTGTCTCTATCTGTTCCCCGGCTGGTGGGAACCTGGGTTGTGCCCACTTTGGGCTGTGGTAAAAGATGCTGTGAACACCTGTGCTCAGAGGCAGTGATGGTGATTGGTGACCTAGCTCATGACATTCGGGTGGCAGAACCTGATGTCTAGCCGCCTCAGAAAACAGGAATGATAGCCGCCCACACTTGCTGTTAGGAGAGGCCATTGGGCGGTAATGAGGGAGTCATGACTCTGAAATCGTGTCAAGCTGGGCTCTTATTCCACGGGTACAACATAACGCGCCGACTGTGTGTTCCTAACCTTCCGTTCCACCAATATAAGAAAAAGTACTGGTTGCCGGGATTGTTGACTTCAAATGCACCCTTGAGGACTTGCCTAGGACACTCACCCAGGGCCAGGTGGTGATCTCCATGTTTGATCGTCAGCGTCACCCTTGTCCCAACTTCACAGGGAGGTACTGGTGTCCCCACTGTGTCCCTGAGCAGTCTGTCATGGAGGATGGAAGAGGCCAAAAATACATTCATGTCCAGAACAAGGAGATCCATATCTATTTCCAGTTACCTTGCAGTATAAGCCTTATTCTGATTATGACTTACAGGAAACTAAGAGAAGGAATGAGTTGGGGGCTGGAGGTAAACGATGATGCGGGTTTTCATGCTTTGAGGTCCCTGGGTTTCTGAGGCTGATGAATTGGATTCAGGGGCCTGGGCTCTAGGGAGGTCTTAGAAGTTTTGCACTCTTGACAATTAGACCCATGGAAGAAAAGAGGTGGCTGAGGAGGAAGCAAAGAAGCCTGGGTCCACTGTAGTGTCTTCTGCCTCTGGAAACCCTAACTCCACTGGCACAGCCAGTCCTGTGAGGAGGACCTGGGTCCAGGCTCCCCAAGTCTCCAGGTCTCCTTCCGACAGCTGCAGTGTGGATCTGTTAGCAGCTTTCCCTCGTATTGCCGTGAAGTAGAAGTTTTAAGAGTTCTGCATAGGTTTTTGTACTTTAGTAATCCCGTAAGGTTGGTGCAGAGAATCTTGCTATGAGGTTTTTTTTGTTTTGTTTTTGGTTTTTTGTTTGTTTTGGGGTTTTTTTGTTTTTGTTTTTGTTTTTTGGCAGCATAATGGTAGGACCAGGAAATTGAAGGTCCCAAGATACGGATATTTGGTATTTATCAGGTACCTGCTGGGTACTTGAACAGACAGCTGAAGGCATTGGACAGGCCCAGGTGAAGGGCAAAGCACTATTCTTGTAGAGTGTACAAAATGCAAGGAAGAATGAGTTTGAGCTTGGAGATAAAAGTCAGCAGGGTAAGGATCGTATGGTTCACGGGCACTACCTGGCACGCTCGGCCGGCCTGAGCTAGTGAAGGTTGAGTACTCCTTCTTAAATCTCTCACCAAACCACAGGAGGACTTCGGAGGTGGGGAACTGGAGCCCAGAGTACGAGATCCACGTCTCGGATCACACGGACACTGCAGTGGAGCTGGGACTCCACTCAGGCACCAACTCCAAGGGACATGCCCCCTTTTCTGTAGACCCTCTAGGGGTCTCCACAGTAGCTGAGACTGCACTTCTCTTGCACATGTAGATGTTAATGCCATGGTGCAAGACCCTCAGCTCCCCCAGGCTCCTGTCTTTCAGAGTCTACAGAAATTACTCAACGGGCCCCAGGCACTGTTAGAAATGCTGAAGACCCCCATGAGGAGGAAAGTCCACAAGCAGAATGGATGGGTAGAGATAGTAAGCAAACAAACGTAGCACAGCATATCTTGGGGTCTCAGAGATGTCGGGACGAGCAGAGTTTTTGGAGCTTCTGAGGGAGCCACAGTTTCAGGGGAGAAGGGGCAGAACCCATCAACAGCATATTGCGAGGAAGGAGCAAAAGACCCAGCACTTGAGCCGTCTGCACCAGGATCCACTGATTCTGGCCTAGGAATGTTTTGTGCATGTTATTGTGCTCATATGTGTGGAGGTACAGTGTGTTTGGATCGTGTACTCATTGGTGGGGACAAACTCGGGGTAACTAGTGTAGCCATCACTGTAAACTCTCATTTCTTTATGGTAAGTACATTCAGATTCTTTCTTAAGATAGAAAATAACCCTATTGCCAATTACATTCTCCCTGCTGGTGTTTCACTTGTACTAAAAACCACTTTGTTCCAATTTTGTCTTTCTGCCACTCTCTCCTGTCTGCCTCATGCCCAGGTGCCTCGCAGGACTACAAGGACCATGTGATAACCAGATTCACCGCAGAGTTAGACAGACACCCCCGCTTGCAGAGTACTGCCGGCTGGCCAGAAATACAAACACTGGTTGATGCTTTTCACACAGACCAGAGGGGCTTCCGGGCACGCACCGTGGTCCTGCATGGCAAGTCAGGCACAGGGAAGTCGGTTTTGGCCCGAAGGCTCATGCTGAGCTGGGCGCAGGGCACATTCCACCAGGACACCTTCTCCTATGCCTTCTTTCTCCAGGCCAGGGAGATCCGATGGATGGAGGAGAGCAGTTTTGCAAAGTTGATCACCAGAGAGTGGCCAGACTCCCAGGCTCCAGTGGCAGAGATTATGTCCCAGCCTGAGAAGCTCTTGTTTGTGGTGGACAACTTTGATGACCTGGACACCAGGCTCAGGGAGGATGATGAGCAGCTCTGTGGAGACTGGGCCAAAGAGCAGCCGGCCTCAGTCCTGATGCGCAGTCTGCTGAGGAAGGTGCTGCTGCCGGAGTCCTCCCTGCTGGTCACTGTCACAGACATGGGCGTGGAGAAGCTCAAGTCACTGGTCCAGTGCCCCCTTTACCTGATGGTGGGGGGCATGTCGGTGGAGAGGAGGACTCGGCTGCTCCTTGAGCACATCACAGATGACCCTTGCCGGACACAGCTCTTGCGCTCAGTGGTGGACAGTCACCGGCTCCTGGACCAGTGCCAGGTCTCCACAGTGTGCCTGATGCTCAGCATGGCCCTGCGGCTGAGGAGCAGCTCGGCCCCCGTCTGCCGGACCCTCACGGGCCTGTATGCCGCCTTCCTGTTCCACCAGCTCAGGCCCCGAGATGTACCACTGCGCTGCCTCAATCGGGGGGAGAGGGTGACCCTGAAGGGCTTATGCCGGATGGCAGCCGAGGGCGTATGGACCACGCGCTCCGTGTTCTACAAGGACAACCTGCGGGTACACGGGCTGAGGGTGGACGCACTGTCCGCCCTGTTCCACATGGACATCCTCCTCCAGGAGGACCGCGGGGAGAGCACTTATATTTTCCTGCACCCCAGCCTGCAGGAGTTCTGTGCCGCCCTCTACTACCTCCTGGAAGGGCTGGAGAGGGAGCAGGACCGCTGCCTCCTGTTAATCGAGAACATGCCGGAGCTGAAGGAGCTTCAGCAGATGGCCTTGGGCTCTCACCTGCTCGGCGTGAAGCGGTTCTTATTCGGGCTCATGAACAAGGACATACTAAAGGCGCTAGAGAACCTGCTGGGCTGCCAGGTGTCCCTGGGGGTGAAGCAGAGACTCCTGCGCTGGGTGTCTCTGCTGGCCCCGCAGGCCACCACGGCCACCCCCCGGGATGTGCTGGACTCCTTCCACTGCCTCTTCGAGACTCAAGATGAAGAGTTTGTCCTTTCTGCGTTGAGCAGCTTTCAGGAAATGCGGCTTCCCATCAACCAGAGGGAGGACCTCGTGGCCTCCTCCTTCTGCCTCCAGCGCTGCCAGCAGTTGCGGAAGATTCGGGTGGACGTCAGAGACATCTTCGTGAGGAGCGAGCTTGCTGAAATGTGCCCTGTGGCTCCCCCAAGGTGAGCGCCTCCCGCAGTTCAGTTCTGGGGTTTGACATGGTTCCAGATCCTTGTAGGACAAATCATCTAGATCCCCAAGCTAAGTGACAGGACCCAAATCTGGCTCACTGTGGATAAGCTCTTGAAAAACACTGGGCCCACTGAAGACTGCTGAAGGAGAGGATCTGGGTCTGGAACCCCGGGGCATGTGGAATTTTTTCAAAGCTCTCTATCAATTCGATCCTTTTGACTCACACACTGCCCTCTAGTGTAGGGTCCAGAGCTGTGCTAATAGAATTTTCTGCAGTGATGGAAGTGTTCCACAATACTTTATCCAATATGGCGCCCACTAGCCACATGTGCCTATTGCGCTCTTAAAATGCCTTGAGACTTCTCGAGGAGGTAAGTGGACCCTTAATCTTATTCCATTACAACTTGCTTATATTTACATGGTCACACGTGGATGGAGAGTTTACTGTGTGTACTCAATGGTGCTGCGCCTGTCTATCCAATTGCCCATCCTCCCAGGACCCACATAGAAACCCAGTCAAGAAGGTGGCTCTTGTTAAACCATGACACAAAGAAAAGACCACCGACTCCAATTTTAAATCAAAGCAAGCTTGTATTTCTGACTAGCTGGGACTCTCTCTCCCAAAATCCGTGGGATAGAAGACAGTATCCCAGCTCTCTAGGAACGCAGTTTTATAGCACAAAAAGTTGCAAAAGGGGCGTGTCTTGAGAACTTACAGATAACAGAATTTTGACAAGCAAATACAAAGGTAGTAGGTTAATGGTGTAAATGGTTCAGCACTTGCGGAGTAAATTTAGATCCCAACATCAGAATTTATGAGGCACTATTAGGGTTTCAGAGAGGGTTGTTATCTGGTCAGGTAAAGCCAAAATTTATGAGGCACCACTCAGGTTTCAGAGTGGGTTGTTATCTGGTCAGGGAAAGCCAGGCATGGGTGAGTTCAAGGCATGGGCAGGCATTCCAAGCAAGTTTAAAACATCAAAATATGGCCAGGCCAAATAGAAATCCTAATATTTTACAGAAAACAGAAATGAACCTTTTATAACTTTTGACAAGATGGCTCCTGATCTTACGAGGGAATTAAGCTGTAGTAGGAAATAGTAGGTCATATTACTTCCCAGAGTGTGACCTCAGGAAAGTTCCCCAACTGCCTGAGCCTGTTTTCTCATCTGCAAAACAGACATAATGGCATTTACCAATCTAGCTATATGAGATTATAGCTGAAGCACCTGGGAACTATGGCACTTGGTTAGCACACAGATATTGGGTGGTAATACCATCAGAGCTAATCAAGGGCGGGCATAATTCAGCAAAGAACACTGGGCAAACTTGGTTTTGAATTTTACCTCTTCCCTTAACAAGCTTTGTGTCGTTGACAACATGGGGAAGTAGCTCCAACCTCTTGGACTTAGAACTACAGCAAATTCCCACACAGGGGGCTATCACGGTGCTTGCAAAACACCCAGGCCCTGGCAAGGCAGCGGCTGATGGTGGGGAATGATTAGGTCTGAAGCTTGCTCTGCTGGAGGAGCTTGCACTGGGGCAGAAGCAAGGGTGCCTGGACTGTCACCTTGCTCTGCCTTTCCACAGCCAGGGGAGCATAGGCCCGGGCACCGTCCTGTTGAGAAGCTGGGAATAGGTTACAGGATGCCCTGAGCTGGCTGTGTTTACAAAGTCTTCACAATCGTGCCATAGTGTGCTCCTCAGCACTTCCACACACTTCCGGTTCTGTTTTCAGTTGAGAGCTGCATGTTTAAGGGGTACAATGTGATGTGATGTAGGTACTAAAAGCATTTAATCAAGCAGAGTAGCATACCCATCCTCTCCCCTGGGTACAATTCTTTGTAGTGAGGACATCTTAAAACTACCCTTTAAGCAATTTTAAGATAAATAGTAACTGTGGTCACCATGCTGTGCAAGTGATCACTGAAACCTGTTCCTCCTGACCAAACTGTTGCCCCTTGGCCAGTGTCTGCCCTGCCCCACCAGGCTTCAGCAGCCACTACCCAGCTCATGATCACTGGCTTGTTCAGATTCCTTGTGAGATCATTGCTCGTCCCTCTGTGCCTGGGTTACTCATTTCCCATGCTGTCTTTCAGGTTTGTCATTTGCTTTTTTTATTTATTCCTTGAGCACTCCAGTGAGATCAGTCAGCATCCTGGAAACCTCAGCCCAGTGGTGAGGTGGCCACCATGAACAGGTGACCGCTGTTTCACGTGTAAATCAGTATGGCTAATGCTAGTTCTGCTTCGGGCCTCGGGGACCAAGTCTCGGACCCAGAGCTGTGACTCCATAACCTTCCTTCAGAGGCCCTGGTGGCCCTGCTCTAGCTGACCCATCCTGGGTCCCTCACCTAAGTAGTCACACAGTAGTTGTCCTTCTGTGACCTGCTTGTTCCACTCAGCTTAACATCCCCTGGATTCATCTGTTGTTGAAAATGGAAATTTTCTTTAAGGCAAAATAAAAATTCCATTGTGTGTAGAGACCACTTCTGTATCCATTTATCCACTGAGGGACATCAGGTTGCTCCCAGGTCCAGGCTGTGGTGCCAATACCTCTTCAGATTTCAGGTCTTTGGGGGAGCTGCACAGAAGTGAGATTGCTGTGTCATGCCATGGTTGTTTTTATTTCTTGTGGGATGGCCACAGTTTTCACAGTGGACACAGCATCTATTGGGGGACCTAGAACTAATGTGGCTTGAGAGCAGGTAGCGCCTACATACCCTCATGCCCCTAGCTCACAACTGTCGTCCTTAGCATTCCCTGAATGCTCCTGCAGTGACCTCCTTTTTTATTATTTTTATTTATTTATTTATTCTAATTAGGTCTATATGACAGCAAAATGCATTTTGATTCATTGTACACAAATGGAGCATAACTTTTCATTTCTCTGGTGATACACGATGTAGCATCGCACCACATGTACATATCTGGGTAAGAGCCAGTCTGCAGTGCACGAAGGGGGCCTGAAAGGGGCCCATCTTGCTGTACCTGGTCATCTCGCTCCTTGTTGTCCCAGGGCTGCTGGCATCCAGGTGCATCTCTCACATCTGTGTCTCCAACAGGCTGCAGCAGAAGGCCCTCGTGGACGAGTGGTGGGAAAGCTTTTGCTCTGTCCTAGGCACCCACCCAAATCTGCAGCAGCTCCACCTGGGAAACAGCATCTTGAATAAGTGGGCCATGAAGACACTCTGCCTCAAGCTAAGATGGCCGACCTGTAAAATACAGAATCTGATGTAAGGCTGCCCAGCCCCAGTACTAGAGAGGCTCTTCCCAGGACTGTCACAGTTCTCCCTGTCCTGAGAGGAGACCCGGCCGTAACCCCACAGATGTGCTGAGGGGATACGTGCTGTGGAAGGTGGTGGGGAGTGACTAGAAACCGTGCTGTGCGACTAGATTGTTGAAGCAGGTTCCCTTACTCTGGATTTTGAAGGGTGAGTAGGAGTTGGTTTAGGAGGGGAGAACCTGAGGAGAGCTCATTCCGGTGACGGTAGAGCTGGAGGCAACAGTGAGTACAAAACACGTGGTCCACAGACCCTGTGAAGCCTGTCCTCGGTGATGGGGACTGAGAATAGCACCAACCAGGAGGGCCCAATGAGCTCTAGGTGTAGCATGGAGCTGGGACACTGTTCTAGGCTCCTGGAGCAGGACCAAGCGCCAGGTCTCCTTCAGAAGCTCTGCTGCCTACTTTGTGTCCAAGACCAAGTGACATTCATGCAACACCAAGATGAGGGTGTTCAAGTTTTCGGTTGCTAACCTCCCCCTCTACCCTGCCCCTCCCTCTGTGAGCAGTTTTCTTCCGCCAGCTGGACTGAGGAGTTTGGCTCCAGAATAAGGAGGAATCCCTCCTCCTCACACCCCATGGCAACCTGGACTTCCCCAGGGCTGGCTGTCCCTCTAAGTGCTACTCCCTGGGAACCTCCTCCACCCTACCCCACCCCTGCGCAGCAGCATCTCTGTGGGCATCACTGTACCCAGCAGTGGTGGAGATTCGGGCAGCGGCTCACTGGTCCCCTAGCTCACAGCTGTCGTCCTTAGCATTCCCTGAATGCTCCTGCAGTGACATCCTTTTTTATTATATTTACTTATTTATTTATTCTAATTAGGTCTATATGACAGCAAAATGCATTTTGATTCATTGTACACAAATGGAGCATAACTTTTCATTTCTCTGGTTATACACGATGTAGCATCGCACCACATGTGCAGTTATACATGTACCCAGGGTAATGATGTCTCATTTCATCATCTTTCCTGCCCCCATGCCCC
>NW_026000174.1:56709574-56720156 GCF_001458135.2 Marmota marmota marmota | reverse complement strand
CCCCCCCCGCTCCCATTATGGAATCCACATCCACTTACCAGAGAGTTCCATTCGGCCTTTGGTTTTAGGGGGACTGGCTTACTTCACTTAGCATTATATTCTCCAACTCCATCCATTTACCTGCAAATGCCATGATTTTATTCTTTTAAAGCTGAGTAATATTTCATTATGTATAAATACCACAGTTTCTTTTTCCATTCATCTACTGAAGGGCATCTAAGTTGGTTCCACAGTTTAACTATTGTGAATTGGGCTGCTATAAACATTGATGTGGCTCTGTCCTTGTAGTATGCTGATTTTAAGTCCTTTGGGTATAGACCCAGGAGAGGGATAGCTGGGTCAAATGGTGGTTCCATTCCCAGTTTTCTAAGGAACCCCATACTGCTTCCCAATGCCTCCTCATCCCTGAGGTGTGCACCCACGCTGGCTTTCCCTGGACTGGGCTGCACGTCTCCAGCTCCACCCCGTTCTCAGCAGGCCGAGTCTGCCCCCAGCCAGCACTGTTGTGTCCCCTCTTCCTGTGCCCAGTGCTCTCTCTCCATGTTCCTGTATGATGTTTTAAAATTAAAACTCAAATGGCGACTTGAGAGCTGGCACAGGAGAAGGGCGAGGAGGCAAAGCCACGTCGGTGTCTGGCACCTCACGTCCCCTCTGCTCTGCAGATTTAAAGATGCGGAGGTCACGCCCGGCCTGCAGTACCTTTGGATGACACTCATCATCAACCGGAACATAAGACGGCTGGACCTGGGCAGCACGGCCCTGCGGGAGGAGGACGTGAAGGTGGCCTGTGAGGCCCTGCAGCACCCTAGCTGCCTGCTGGAGGCCCTGAGGTGAGCCTCGGGTCTGATTTTTATTCTGAAGTAATCACAGAAAGTTTCAAAACCAGAGTTGGGAAGATGGGGGCGCTGGGATGGGTGGTGCTGAGGGTGTCTCCACCCAGGCAGGTGCTTGGTGCCATTGAATGGCACAGTTAAAAACGGCTAAGGCAACAAACTGTCTCAGACATCATGAAGACGGGCTTTGTTCCAGACACACAGTAACAACCTCCAGAGTTTCCAAAGGTTAAAAACAGCTGTCACTGGAGGTCGCTGCACCCCCAGGCGGTCCCCCCAGTGGTCACGTCCTACATGACCTCACCACAGCGTCAACAGCAGGAGGCCCTGGCACATGAGTGCCCCTCCTGTAACCTTTTCAGCACAAATCCATGCCCGTCCCTGTACCCAGGATGCCTTCTGGCACCGCCCCTCCCTGGTCTCATTCCCCCTGCAGCCTCCCCACTGAGCCCTGTGGCCCCTGGTGTTCTCCGTCTAATTCAGCCACTTGAGGATGCCATAAGGTGGAATCATGGTGTCATTGCCTGAGACAGGCTCCTCCACCAGCCTGTGAGGTCCTTCCCTGCATGGGCCATTAGGTGGGCTCCTCTGTGGCCAAGTGCCAACAGGTGACCGGGCCGTGCCACAGTCGGCTTAAGGCTCACCTGACCAGAGGTGTCTTGGTGTGTCCAGCTTCCGGCAATGACGACCAGATTAGTCAGGAAAGCCTAGTCTAGCAATGCCGTACTCATGGCCTCCCCGACGGGCAACCTGGACCCTGCTTCAGGCTCCATCACTGATGCCCGGCAGCCAGGGAAGACCAGGTGCTGTGCCACTGCCACATGGGCTTGGGCCTGTGACTTGGGCCCTTTACCTTCACGGTGCAGTCACACAGCCAGCCAGAGAGGTCCTGAGGGCGAGAAGGGCTGCCCAGTGTGTGGCTCACACATAAGAGACAGCCGCCAACTCTCCTTCCCGGCCCCTCCTCTCCCCTCCTCCACCAGTCAGGGCTGGGGTTCAAAAGGAAAATAGGGGACGTTGCCAGACAGGAGGGGAACAGGACAGGCCATTCAGAGCCTGGAGTGGGGACAACAGCAATCCAAAGGCATACTGGGTTGGCTCCTGGTGGCTCGGGACAGCAGGGTACCTCGATTTCCCTCACCACTGTATCCCCAAGGCCTATGGACATGTGGCCTATGTCATGTCCCAAGTGTTGGTCAAAGGATGCAGGGTGGACTGGCTGGCTCCCTGGTCAGGACCTGACGTGGATAGCAGGTGGGCCACATTGTGAAGCTCGGAATCCTGTAAGTCAGATTCTTTTGCTTAGCTGACATCCTATTTATAGGACTGGAACAGGTTGGTGCCCACAGGCTCATCGACCTGGAAGTATTGGAAGTGTTAAAAGAAACTGTCCATGAGGACAGGCAGACCTTTATCCCACCACTGTTCCCAGGGAACACAGCATGGCAGCTTCCTGTGGCATTTGCCCCATATTGGGTATTAAGTCTCCAGCAGATGAGGGCCCATGGGAGGGCTGCGTGGTCCGAAGCAAGGATTATGCCATTTTTGCATCTGGGGTATTTGGTACCCAGAGCCATGCTGATACCAACCCTCTATGAGCACTGAGGGGCTGCTAGAGGGGGTCAGAGGGTTCCCTCGCCACCTGAGCTGGCTCTCAGTCTTGTGAAAGGACCTGCTGCAAGGCAGGCTGGGCAATGTGGTCCCACTCCAAGCAGGTGACAAGCAGGTGGGCATGGCTGGCATCTACTGTGGCTGGATACAACCTGCGCATCTGTCAGACATCTCACGTGCTTGGCATGGGGGCATCATCCCCGTTTTCCAGAGGATAAACTGGGCAGTTCCAAGGACGGTAAGCTGCCTGCCAGGCAGGTGCTTGAGTGGCAGGTGGACTTCCAGTGGGATGGCTGGGCAACAGGCTAAATGTACATTCTGCCCTCCGACACAGTCAGAGGTCTCAGGTTGGGCCTTCTGGCAGATGCCAAGTGCTGTCTGTGTGCCAGGCAGTCCTATGGTTGCTGGAGTGCAGTGGGGAGCCAGGCAAGCCAGCCTCTACCTCACAGAGGAGGTAGACATACAGGGACACCCCCAGGTGTTCACTGCTATGGGAAACTCGGTGGGAAAGGTGGGCAGTATAAGGTAGTCTGTCCAGCTCACTCCAAAGAAGTGAAACCCAGGACACCTGAGTGAGGAGCCAAACTCACGAGGACCTGGGGCCAGGCCTGTGCTCAGATGCTGCAGCAGGAGCAGCATCCAAGGACCAGGGAGGTGAGCAGAGGAACAGGCCTGCAGAGGGGGTGATGCCTTCATCCCGCCCGTCTCTGCAGGCTGGACTCCTGTGGGTTGACCCAAGCCTGCTACCCAGTGATCTCCCAGATGCTCACTACAGCCACCAGCCTAAAATCCCTCAGCCTGGCAAGGAACGAGGTAACAGACAAGGGCCTGGAGCCGCTCTGTGAAGCCCTGAGGACCTCACTGTGCACCCTGACAGAGCTGGTGTAAGTGGCTTCCCTCTCCAGGGCTGAGGCCCTCTGCACAATGGGGTTGTCCCCCTACAACCTAAAGTGGGGACACATGGGAAGATGGCGTTTTGGAGTGCCCCAGTGTCAGGAGGACCCAGTAAGTAATGTCTGCCTCCACTTCTGAGCCATGTGAGGGCAGCAGCAGGAATCCACCCCAGAAAGCGACCACGTGTCCACTTGAAGCCTTTCAGAAGGAGGCGGTGCCTCCACAGATGGGGAGATTGGTCTCCAGTGACTGAAGGGCAGAACAGAGCACCCAGGTTCCAGCACAGACTGGGTCAGACGGGTCCCACAGAGCATCAGCCACAATCCCAGTGAGATTCCTCTGCCTGCTGCCCAAGGGCAGGGGAGAGACAGGTCCAGGCATGGTCTAGCAGGCCTGGGGGGCATCCTGCCCTGCCCTGTTGGTGGGCAAGGTAGAGCTGCATGCCCACCAACTTTATCAGGCAGGGAAGCAGGGATTCGACCCCTGACCTGTCTCCAGGCTGTGGCCTGGCTGTCACTGGAGCACATCACCTGAAGTCCAGAGTCACAGCCAAGGTTGAGAATGGTAGCACAAATTACCCTCTTGAAGCCAGAGAAGGATGGAGGATCTCGATAGGAGCCAGGGGCCCGCCCTCCACTGGCCAAGCCAGCCAGTCGGCCAGAAGAGCTCTCGTGGTCCACCGAGGGCCCGTGTGCCAGGCACCTGGCATGCTGACCCAGTTAGTGTAGCCACAGCCCTGGGAGAGCAGCTGTCGGGCTCTGGATTGCTCTGGTTTTCAGATGCAGAGCTTCCTTCAAACAGCTCCAACCAGGAGGCCCTGGGAGCCTAATGCCACACAAACAGGACTCCCCACAGGCTCACAGTGCTGGAATGGAGGGGGACAGGAAAACCTCATGGGGACAAGGGAAGGCCTCTGGGGGAAAAACTCATTTTTTTCCGGGCTCACTTCTAAAGGCTGGACACCTGTGGCCTCACAGCCGCTGGCTCCCAAGACCTGGCCTCCATCCTCGTCCACAACCACAGCTTGACGCACCTGTGCCTGTCCAACAACCAGCTGGGGAGCGAAGGGCTGAACCTGCTGTGCCGCTCCCTCCGGCTTCCCCACTGTGCCCTCCAGAGGCTGATGTGAGTCTGTCTGCCCCACTGCCCGAGGGTGGCCACCAGCCTTCTAACGTAGCCCCTGTGGTTCCCAAAGCACAGAACTGGGGCAGAACGTGGAGGGTGCTGCCACAAAGGGACCCGAGACAAGTGTCCCCGGGATCTGCAGGATGGGGCCTGGGACCCCCATAGATGCCTCAGAAACTTGGCGAGACACTGTGTCAAAGTATAAAAAACCAACAACGGCTGGGGATGTGGCTCAGTGGTCTGCACCCCTGGATTCAGTCCCTAATACACAGGCCAAGGAAGAACACGACCTTAAGCACAAGGAGCCTTCCAGGCCCGAGGGCTCCCAGGTGGATGGGGGATGCTGAACCCTGGAGGTGGAATGGCGCCCCCCACCAGCTGCCACACCTCATCCCTGGGGCCTGTGAACGTGCTGCCGTACATGGCAAAGGGACTCCATGGCTGAGACTGAGGATCTTGAGATGGGAGGCCCCTGGTAGATTACGGGGATGGCCGGCAGTAATCACAGGGGCCCTTAAAAGGGGAGCAGAGAAGCAGGAGGTGGGCATCCAAGTGATGCTATCAACCAGCCATTGGAGGATGGCCCTGAAGTCTGGGAAGGGCAGGAGCAGCTCCTCCTGGAGCCTGTGGGGAACACGGCCCTATTCCCTGCTAGGCCCTGGCCCAGGAAGCCCATGCCGCATGGACTTCCATCATAAGATGGTAGGTTCGAGTCCTAGGCAACTACGTCGTGGCCACTTGTGAATGGCAGCCACGGGAAAATAATCCTCAGGGTCCGAGGAGAGGTAAAGAGGAGGATCTGGCACCCCGTATGCCTAGTGCCACTACCCTGAGCCCCACAGCCCTCCTGATCAGATGTGGCCCTTCCTGAGGGGAGGGGGCCCAACCCTTCCTTGCCCTTGTGTCCCACAGACTAAACCAGTGTGACCTGGACGTGGTGGGCTGCGGCTTCCTTGCATTGGCCTTCACGAGCAACCCACATCTGGGGCTGACGCACCTGAGCCTCAACAGGAACCCTTTGAAGGACAAAGGGTTGAAGCTTCTGTGTGAGGTCCTGCAGGAACCCTGCTGCCACCTCCAGGACCTGGAGTGAGTGCCACGGGGGTCGGGGGCAGCCTGCACTCTGCAGGCCTGGGGTGCCAGGGTCCACAGGAGCTCATGTTTCCTGTGGCAAGGTGAAGTGTGGGGTCACAGAGTGTGTGCAAGGGCAGATGCCCTGCACTGGAGGTCCTGGGGGTGGGTACTTAATGCACTCCTCTATCCAACCTCAGAGGGTGCCACGGAGCCAGCAGGAACTAGAGTGTCAAAGATGGAAACCTCTGCTTTGTCCCATACTCCGCCCTTGATAGGGTATGCACCCCACTCAATGGTGGATGTGACCTTTAAAATCCCCTAAAGGTGGGCACTTCCCTTAGGTCCAGTGTCTCAGTCATAAACACTTTTTTTAAAGAGAGAGAGAGAATTTCAATATTTATTTTTTAGTTTTCGGCAGACACAACATCTTTGTTGGTATGTGGTGCTGAGGATTGAACCTGGGCCGCATGCATACCAAGCGAGCGCGCTACCGCTTGAGCCACATCCCCAGCCCCAACAGTCATGAACATTTAATAGTATTGTCGATCAGTTACAAAGGTGGAATTGGTAGACAAGAAAGTAGGGCCATTTGGAAATCTCTGCCCTCCCACTAGTAAGTGGAGTTAGATAGAGATTGTGCTAACAAACGTCTGGGTGCCGCTCAATATGAATTCCTCATTGGTTTTAATTTCAAGCCCTACTTCTGGGTGGTATAGAACTTTACTCTTGGTCGAATGGAGACTCCCTTCCTTTGGGATTGCACTAAACTGCTGGGCGCTTAGGGGATCCTCAGTTTGTCTTAGGGACAGCGGGCAAACGATGACAATCTTGCCCCCGGCCCTCAGATGTGAGCCCTCATAGCTGAGTCCCTCCCTGTCTTGAGCCACATGCCTCACAAGGACTCTCTGACCCCAGGGTCACTCTACCTATGGTTTCCAAGCTGAAGATGCAAGTAGAATGTCCCTTGTCCAAAATGCTTGAGCCAGGAGTGTTCTGGACTTTGGATCTACCTCACAGTTTGGAATGTTTGTAGACGGAGACGTCAGGGAAGGACCCAAGTCTACACACAAATCGCTTCTCTCACGTGCACCATCCCCGGGGCCTGAAGGTGATTTTGTATAGTCTTCAGGCCCCCGAGTTGACTGACCTGGCACACGAGGACAGGTGTAGACGGGTGTTGCCATTTGTGGCTTCTCATCAGTACTGGGTTTGACTTTTGGAGCATTTTGGGTTTGGGATGCCGAGCCTGGGTGGGCATGGACCCCCTCGGTCATTGTCACTCAGATGAGCTCTGCAGCCATTCCTCAGCTGCTCCACCCCCACTGCCCATGTGGCCTTGGGACCCAGGCCCACCAGCCTGTGGCAGCCCCTGCTGCCCCCTCCCCTCTGGGCTCTGCCGGTTTCTCCTTTTTCTGTTCTGCCTCCCCCCCACCCCACCCCCAAGGACCTGGGCCCCTCCAGGAGAGGCTCGAGCTCTGACCTGCTCACTTTTCCCCAAGATGGCCCCCTGGTGCCAGCAGCCCGCCCCCTTCCGAGCCACAGGGAGTGAACGAAACCCGCAGGGGTCTCTGCATTGCCCCACTGTGGCACTGTCCCTGAAAGTCGGCCGCCTCTGGTCTCTGCAGGTTGGTGAGCTGCCAGCTCACCGCGGACTGCTGCAAGAACCTGTCCTGTGTCGTCACCAGGAACAAGCACCTCCAGAGCTTGGACCTTGCCGCCAATGCCCTGGGGGACAGTGGAGTGACAGCACTGTGCGAGGGACTGCGGCAGCCTGACAGCTCGCTGAGGAGACTCGGGTAAGCTCCTGGGACGGCCTTGGAGGGCAGAGCTGGGAGGAAGCCTGAGGGCCCCTGTGTGGAGGAGGAAGGCCCACTGAGGCCAGCAGCCCTGCCAGGTTGGACGGGCACAGCTAACACAGGCCTGGGCTTCAATTCCAGCCCCCTACTGTGGATGAGATGAGGGGCAGCAGGGCATGGGCACAGGGTCTGCAGGAGAAAGCCCTGGGCACCCCCAAGCAGCCCAAGGTGCTGGGAAAGGGGGTGGGGGGCCTGGTGTGGCCATTTAGGGGAAGGACGGCACTTGAGCAGTCACCCCAGTGGCTCCCAACTCCAGTGGGCGTCAGTCACCGGGGCTCCTTAGGACACTCCTGGATCATGCTTGGAACGTGGCTCAGCCGTGTTGGTACCTGCCACAGCACGTGCGAACCTTGGAAACACACTATGTGAAAGGGACCAGATACACAAGGTCACGCGTGTTGATTCCATTGATGGGAGAAAAGCAGGATAGTCAACCCCATAGACGAGATCAATGGGGTGCCAGGGGCTGGGAGGGGGAGGCACAGCGCCTGCCCCCGTGGAGAGGAGGGAGCTAGGGAGCTAGGTGGAGGTGTGGCCACCCAGCTCCGCCAGGGGGTCCACTGGGGGCTCCGCTGCACTCACTGGACACCACCCAGGCGCCGGCATCATGTTCTGTATGGCCCCCTCCAGGGCCACCCGCCCCACGTGGCCTTCTTTAGAGCCATCTGGGTCTCCATGTCCTGTCACGTGGGTGCTGTGGCCTCCACCTGAAATGCTCCCCACACCCCAGCCTGCCCTCAGGACCTGGGAACCACAGGCTCTGAAGTGACAGGCACAGGCGGGCTGGTGACAGGGGCACTTGGGGATCATGGACATCACTTCCTACCTTCCCAGCATCAGTTTTCCAGCTAGTCTTTTTTCCCTTCCCAGTGACATTTATTTCAAACCAACTCCATGCCCGTAAACCTCTGGGCCTACCTGTTCTTCCTGGGGCTTAAATGACACCACCCCTCCAGACACCGTGCAACCTGCGTGAGGAAAGCATGGGATGAGCTTCCAGGGAGCCCTAATGCAGAGTCAACATCGCCAGCAGCAGAGACCCCAGGTCCTGCCTGCACAGCGCCTAGTGCTGCTGTCCCCTGACCCCCATGCCCTGTCCTTGGCCTCCCTAATGGGCGTTTTCTGTCTTTAACTGCTCCAGAACCAAAACTAAGACATGACCCTGTGCCCAGCCCCACACTCTATCATGTGAGTTTAGAACCTCAAAATCCACAATGAACATAAAGCCCTCCACCACCACCTACACTCCTGGGGCGTCACTGCCCTGTCTGTCCCTGTTGCAGCAAGCCGGGGGGCTCCGTGTTCTGCCTCTGGACACCTAGGTGGCTCCACGTCCTCACTGGGCCTTACTCTAGGGCTTTCCGCTATCGTGTGGTAAACCCTCAAAGCCTGGCCCTCGCTACTGCCTGTGGCTGAGCTGTGGCCATGTGGGGTCCTGCAGACACTGCCGCCACCTCTGCAGTCCCTGCTGCCCCCGTGCTGCTCTCCTTCAGCTCTCGGCCTTCATCCTTCTTCCCACAACTTGATCTGAGTCATGCAGCAGCCCTCAAAGGGAGCTCAGGGGCAGTAGCATCACTTGGGAATGTGTCTGAATGGGAACCTTTGAGTCTTTCCTGGAACTGCCCAGCCAGAGATGGGGTGCAACCCACACTTTTTCTTTGACATTGAGATGAAATCCACGGGTTGGTGCACAGGACATGGCACTGATCCTGGGTTTTCTTGGGCACCCGCTGCTGCAGGCTGGAGGCCTGCAGACTGACCGCTGATTGCTGCGAGGTGCTGTCCTCTGCCCTGTCCTGCAACCACTACCTGACCAGCCTGAACCTGCTGTGCAACAACTTCGACCCCTCAGGGATGACCCTGCTGTGCTCCGCCTTCTCCCGGCCCACGTGCAACCTAAGAATAATTGGGTGAGTCCCTGGCGAGTGTTCTGGGGCACAGGCCTACTTCTCTGGCAGCAGGCTAGCTGATGAGAAGCAGCTAGCTCTGTCCCCAGCTGTGGGTACTGGCTGTGCCACAGTCTCCATGCTGGACGCCGGGAGCACAGGGTCGTGGAGGTGGAGGTGGAGGTTCAGCATCTCAGGAACTTGCTTTCAGGTGGGCTGGGGAGGGGGTGGAGGGAATCTGCTGATATTCAAGCCCAGAAATCAACAGAATGGCTCTACTCAGCAGCTAAAAGCAAGACCTGAGGCACTGGCACCTCTGCCGCAGCAGCAGCACCCAGTGGTAGCCAAGAGGCAGGTGATGGGTGAGCAGTGCCATCCACATAGGCAGTGGAACATGGTGCCTTGAAGGGCAGTTCTGACCTGGCCCCGCAGGGGAGCCTTGAGGACACTACACTGAGTGGGCCAGGACACTGATGTGCTCTCCCTTGAAGTACATAGCCTGGTCTCAGGGTGCGAGGGGAAGTAGCTGGGGACGACACACAAGTTCTACAGGAGTGTCCAACAACACAAGTGTACTTACTGTCCCGGACTGCACTTAGAAGAGAGTAAGCAGTCATTTTTAAGTATATTAAAGGTTAAATTAAAATATAAGGTTCGGGGTCACTGCAGATGGTCAATGCCAAGGAGGGAGTGAGATATAAGAGCCGTAGACTTGAGAAGGCACTCGCAGGTCACAGTGCTCCCCAGCAGCAGGCACTTGATCTGAGCCCTCAGGGCACACGGTGAGGTGGGAGCATTCCTGGCTGAGAGTCGAGGGAAGGTAATGAGAAGAGGGAGCAGTGGTAAAAGCTGGGGTTGACAGGATGGTGGACGATAAGCCCATGGTCAGGGAGAGCCTCAGTCCAGATTTTTAAAATCTGATCTTTAGGATCCAGGAAGGCCTCCAGCAGCTCTGTATCTAAGGTGTGGTGGCATGTGACACAGGAGCTTGGGCAAGATCCAGAACAGGACAAACAGAGGTGGCCCAGCCCCGGAGGGCGGCACTAGTGAGAGCCAGGCTGAAGAGTCTGCCCCACTCTGCTGTGCTGCACGGATGGAGCCACTTGAGGGAGTTCCCAGGGGCCAAGGGTCCCATCCTTTAAGAACACCATCTCTTTCCCATGAAGGCCACAGCACAGAGACATAGTTTCCCTGCCAGACACGGAAACTATATCAGTAGAAGCTAAAGCCTTCATCCTGATGGTGAGCGGGGCTATGATTTGACGCTGGAGAAAGGAGCCTGCAGCATCAAGGAATCAAGGAC
>NW_026000174.1:56692132-56709552 GCF_001458135.2 Marmota marmota marmota | reverse complement strand
CCCCCCCCGCCCAACACACAAAGGGGGGCAGTGGTGTCCTGGCAGCAGAGGGTTTACCGAGGCTTGGCATGTGTGTGACCAGCTGTGGCCCGGGCATGATGCAGGTTGGCCAGTGGGCTTGGGCATCTTGAGAGTCGACAAGCTTCTCCGGGGCCGGCTGCTTGACCCAATGCTGGAACCGCAGGCCCAAGGACCCCCTCATGAACCAGGACCTCCCTGGGCCCACCTCCCAAGGGTCCTTCCACCTCCCACCACTCTGGGGACATTCTAGGTCCAGCAGTCTTTGGGGATCGTGTGACTGTGGACGTGGCGGAGAAGCGGACGTGGTTTCTGCTGATTGACCTTTTCTGAGCCCATTTTCCCTTCTACAAAATCTACTTAAATACCTGTTTCTCTCCTCAGATGAGTGGAGTGAAGTTGGGGACAGCCCTGTCCATCACCGTTCCTCCAGACCTCATGATAAGGCCTAGCACAGACATCCTTGGGAAGGGCTGGTGACAGTGAACAGGATGGGAGCCCAGGGTGGCCTCTGACATATCCAGGGGCTCCTTTGCCTGAAGGGACTGACCCGTGTTCTGTGGGGAGCGTACTGTCCCCCTCAGGCGTGGCGGGGAAGGCTGGATCCTTCTCCGGATCCCAGGAGGCTGGAGGAAGGGGGAGTCAAGGTCTCGGCATAACGGGTGCCCTCTCTGCCCACAGCCTGTGGAAGGAGCAGTATCCCGTGCAGATAAGATGGCTGCTGGAGGAGGTGCAGCGGCTCAGGCCCCACATGGTGATCGACAGCAGCTGGTACTCCTTTGACGAGGACAACCGGTACTGGTGGAAAAGCTAAAGATTGGAGACCGCCATCTGGACCTTTAGGAGTGGCTCCTCAGGGCTGCAGGATGATCTGGCTCTCTGTCCCCTCCCCATGGTGGTGGTGATTCTCTTCCCACACAACTTGGTTGCTGCATTTGAATGTGGGGACCTTCAAGTCGCAGGACCTTGGCATCTATGTCGGTCCCACACTGAGCACAGAGGGAGTAAAATAAACACAGCATTTGGAAATGTACCCGAGTGGGCGTCTCCACCAGCTTGGGGTGAGGGTGTAGGGGCAGGGTGGGAGGACCTGGGTCCTGAGAGGTGACCCCACAGGCATCACACTGTTGCTGGCTCTGAAGCTCTGGCTGGTCATCTGGGTAGTGACCTGCCACTCTGACCTCCCACCAAAGCTGGAGCCCCTGCCTGGGGTGACGAGAGCAGATCTGCCATGGTCTCTGCAGGCAGGGGTTCCAGGACTGGGTGCTCCAGTGTGGGCTGGCTCACAGCACACAGTGTGTCATCAAGGAGCCCCAGAAACAAAGGGCAGCCACTGTGTGGCTCGTGGAAGGCACTTTCCCTGGCAAGTCGCTGGATGGGTTGGGCAGGCCAAGAGCTCTTGGGTGGCCCCTATTGGGTATTAGGCTGCAGAATGGCTTTTCTGTCCTAAAGAATGGTATTGGTCAGCTCGCCACCCCAAAGCATACCCACGGCAACTGGCTCACAAAGGGCAGAGGCTGCTTGGGCCCACAGCTTTGGAGGCATCAGTCCAAGCGTGGCCCAGACGCTGGAGAAAGAAGCCTGCAGCATCAAGGAATCAAGGACCCCACACACACACACACACACACACACACACACACACACATAGGGGGGCGGTGGTGTCCTGGCAGCAGAGGGTTTACCAAGGCTTGGCATGTGTGTGACCAGCTGTGGCCCAGGCATGAGGCAGGTTGGCCAGTGGGCTTGGGCATCTTGAGAGTCGACAAGCTTCTCTGGGGCCGGCTGCTTGACCCAATGTAGTGAGGCAGCTGGTCATGGGGGGAGCTCAGGCAGAGCAAGACCTGCTCACCTCAGAATAGGGTGAGAAAGAGGGGAAGGGACCTTGGTACCCCTTGAGGAGACTCATGACTACAGGAGAAAGGACCAGGGTCCCCCTCAGGGACACCCTCATGAAGCAGGACCTCCCTGGGCCCACCTCCCAAGAGTCCCTCCACCTCCCACCACTCTGGGGACATTTTAGGTCCAGCTGTAGCCTTGGACTCGTCTTATGCTACTGGTGTCCTATGGTGGACGATGAGCTGTTTACCGGGCCCTGACTGTGGGCCCGGCTCTGTTCTTAGCATCTGTACACTAACTCCACCTCCAGCTCATCTCTTGGACGAGGACTTGGGCACAAGGGGCCTATGAAGGCAGAGCCAGCGAGCAGCAGCGCCCACTCAAGCCAGAGACGCCCTTCTCCCGCAGGCCACGAACCACCTGCTTAAAAAAGCACCTCTCCCACCTGGATTATTTCCAGGTTGGTCTTGAGAGGGCAGCTCAGGGGGTCCAACTGCCTCCCTCTGCCATGCGGCTGAGGAATAGCTGCCCTCTGAGCAGCAGGGACACCTACCCAGTCTGTTTGCTCTTAGCGATTTCCTCAGCCAGCCGGCAGCTTTGCAGGAATACTTGAGCCTCTTTCTGGGAGAGTCAGTCCAACTGTGGGTGCTGAGAGTGAGGCTAGCATGGGGCAGGACATGGGTGGACCAGGGAAATAGGGAGGGGGACACCAAGTAGTATTCCGAGCTAGAGATGCCTCCACCTCCTGCAGAACACGGGCTCCTGCCAGGACCACCCCCACTTGCAGACCAGGTGGGGGGTGACCATTGGATGAACTCACTGCCTCTCTCATGCTAGGCAAGCACGCCACCTCTGAGCTACATGCCCAGCAGACTTCTGAGCCTGCCATCTTCCTCTAATGAGAGCACTCCTCTGCAGTCACTGAGGACAAACTGGTGGCTGGGCTCTTCATGGTCATCACTCCCAAGCTGAATCCCATCATCTGCACATGGAGAAACGGGAGGGTGAAAACTGCCATGAGGAGCTCCAGGGGCTAGAGGAGAACTCGAGGATGGAGTGAAAACATGAGCCAGGAACACCCGGAGCAGGTGACTCAAAGTGCGACCTGAGATCAGTCAACTGTGAAGGAGCAGAGTTCACCTGCCTCTGTTTTCCTGCAGGCTAAATGGGCCACTTTAACCTCATGCTAGGACTTCAAGTCCTGTCCCAGTGGTCAGTAGTTTCCAGTGTGGTCACATTGGGACACCTTCTCCCTCTTCTGCAGTAATCAGCACTGCACAGTGTTTAGAATGGAGGACGGATCCCATGAAATGCAATCCCACCCAGTCACCTCTCAGCAGTGTGACCTTGGCTGTACTCACTGCACCTCTGGGGTTAGCATGTAGTGATAGATAGAAGGATCGTGGCACTTGCAGACAAAGGTCCATGCTGTGGCCAGTTCTCCTTACCAGAATGATCTTGGGAGACCCCAGGACAGATTCTCTCTTTCCTTGGGTGCCTTCCTCCCATTAGCCAGGTTCTCATGCATGAAATTCAGTAGTAGAAGTCTTATTTAATGACCAAGATGGGAGTTTATTAGAAGGCACATGTCTCAGGAGCAGGGGCAGCAAAATACAAGATGGCCATTATTAAACATTATCATCTACATCTGAACAATTTCCAAAGACTCTCTTCTTTCTAAACAGTGGTTATCTGGGGTCTCAGGGAAGGAAGTGATGTAGCTAGGACTGTTTGCTTCAACCTAGTGAAGAGTGGCTTCAGTCAAACCAATCTCACTGCTTATTCCTGTGTGCACTGTGACCTAAGAAAGGCTCTTAAATTTTTTAATGGTTGAGAAAAAATAATCAAAAAAGAAGTTTTGGTGACACACATTAGCATGAAATTCAAATGTTTATGTTCATAATACAGTTTTATTGGATGACAGCCAGGCCCATATTTTGCATGTTCTCTGTGTCTGTTTCCACTCTATAAGAGCAGAATGGCACAGAGACTGCGTAGTCCATAAAGCCCTCAATATTTATTCTCTTATTTTACGGGAAAAAACTGTTTGGCCTTGGTTGGAGCCACAGAATCATGTATTGCTGATTTGAGGAGAAGTTTGGAGGTCAATGTTCCCAGGATGATTTTTAATTCTGTAACCATGGCAGACTGGATTGGCACCTGCTTGGCTCCCTAGGCTGTTGTAAGGGTTGCAAGATGCAGTACAGCAGCTGCTCCAAGCATCATATCTTCATATGTAGGATGGTAAAGTCCCAGCTCACATTTTGAGAAATAATTATGAGACATCTCCTGCAGGATTTCTTTTTTTTTTTTTTTTTTCATTCTTATTGGCCAGAACTAAGTCAGGGGTCCACCCCTATATGCAAATAAGGTGGGAGAGTGAGCATTGGCAAAAGACAATGGGATTATGTGATATGATAAGATGTGAAGAGGGAGAGTCTACCACAGGGGTTTTGGTGAGGTGGCTTTGGTGAGGTTCACCTGGGCACAGCGAGGTAGGTGAGCAATTGACTCTGATGCCCCACTGACTGAACAAAATCCAAATCTACCACCTAACATTGTGAAACCTCACAAACAACTGAAATTCTGTGATTCCATGGAATGTCAAGACCTTGCGTCCAATAAATTTTCACATTCCAATAAATTCAATAATTTTTGACAAATTTATACACTGTGAAGCCAACACCCCAAACTAAAAGGAAATATTTCTATCACCCCAGAAACTACTCATGACTCCTCCCAGGTAATCTCTAACCCTGGCTGGCCACCCGGCACCTGCTCATCTAATTTTTATCGTCATGGAATTCTTTAGCTTCTTCCTAGTCTCCTATGAATGCAAGCATGAAGCATGTTCACTCTTCTATCTGGCTCCATTCTCTCAATGTAATGTTTTGGAGAGTCATCTGTGTTGTGGCCTCCAAGAGGTTGTTCTTTGTATTTAATAAGTAGTTTTCCATTTCATAAATGGAAAACACACCACAATAAAAAAAAGAGATTCTCTTATAGGAAGACATGGCATTGATTTCAGTAACTACTGTAGTAAACAAGCTCTGCTACAATGGGTTCTTAACATTTCCATTTGTTAAGAGAAAAGCATGAACTGATAGCCATTCATTTATTGAACACACCAAATAACTTTTCACAAAGAAGGTTGTGAATAAATATATTCCTATTTCTGAAAGGAAAAGGATTGGGATCTAATTGAAATGAAAAAAAAAATAAGACCATACTCAATGGGTTAATAATCTTTACCAGAATAAGAAATAAAATCAACCTCTGAAGCCAAAAAGTATAATTTTAAGTAAGCAGGCACAGTCTAACAACACAAATAAGTTTAACAATGTAGTTTCCCTCTAACACTCAAAGATTCATATTAAAATAAATCTAACTCAGGTTTATTAAAAAGCCGAAACTTCCAATATGACAATACTTTCACAGATTTGACAGAAATTCAATTTCATGAGGATATATTGTGGAATACATAGAGGTTTTGCATGAATACTTCTGGCTTTGATGTAAGTACCTGCTAACCTTCTTTCCTAGGTTTCTTTCTCTGTGGAGGACAATGGTTCACTCAGTTATCACAGGTGGAAAAGCAATCTTGTCAAACATTGTCCTAAATCATAAACTGTCTCTTCATAGTTTTCTCCTTGGTCATTAGTTTACACTTGAGACACTTTGATTTCAGGCTGAGTTGATTTTAGTGAATGAGGCTTGAAGAAATCCTGTTCATATTACAAAATTCTCTCATGGCATCTCTAAGACATTCCATCACACTAAATTTACAACACACAGGTGTGGTCACAGCACTGTAAGGAATTCCTATGTTCTCCACACCTCGTTTCAATGCTTATGAATTCAGAGCAAATCTGCTTCAGCTATAGCAGGGCATCTCCAGGACAGTCCTATGGACACTGGGCTGGGTACTTTTCTATATGGACAGTCTTGGACAGTAGGATGTGTCACAGCTTCCCTGGGATCTCCCTGCTTCCTGTCAGCAGCCCCTCCCTCACCAGCCAGCTTGGACCTCAGCCAATGGCTCCACACATTACCCAGTGTCCTCTGGGGTAAATCACCCCTGGCTGGGAACCACCCATCTATTCCTCTTCCACACCACAGGCTTTGAGATGTGCTATGTCAGTTTCCCTAAGCCTTGGACCCACATATTGAGTATTGTTATTTTATATCAAGCCCCAGGATCAAGCTCCTGATGAGCAGGAGAGGGATCATTGCCCTGTGAACAGTGTGATGTAGGTGAGTGCTCTGTGAATTCTGGTGGAATTTAATTTGTTCACATTTCCCAATTATTTTTTTCCCACTTGGCTTGTGCAGGTCCTGCTTCCCCTGAGACATTCTGCCTGATTAGGAAGGGGGAAGGGTACAGATCCCTGGAGACCTCCTCTCACCTGATCATGCCTTCCCCCCAGGTGTCCCATAAGCAGCTGACTTAAGGCTGAGCTGCCAGGGTTCTTAGTTCTGTGTGGAGCACCTGGGAGGTGAGTCTACCTGGCTCTTGTTTTTAAATTCAGGTACATATGGGACCCTGTGCCTCAGTCTCCCACTTTCCTAAGTCTAAAGCTGCAAGTGGAGCAGATCCCCCGTCTTAAGATTCCTGGCGAGCAGGAGTTCTGGTCCTAGATGGGCCTAATGCTTCTCCACTGGCTAACTGGCAGCTTCCCAGAGCCCAGAGCTGTGCCCAAGGAGGAATTTGCATCTCTGACTTCAGAACGGAAAAGGTCACTGTGGTGAGCTCAGCAAAGGCACAGAAACACTGGTGTCACTTCTGTTTTGTGAACATGGGCTTCTTTGGTAGGTGATGATTGATTTCCCCCTTAAAGCACAGGAATGGGGCCCTGAGGCATGTGGGGTTTCACAGTTTTCTTGTGTGGGTGTTGGGGGCATTCTATGCCAGGCTCTGGGATTGAGGAATGAAGAAGATATGCCCTTGGTCCTTGAGGACCTTTGTTCTTTCAAATTTACTGGAAACCTATGATATCGCAAATATTGTGCTTAGAAGGCCAGGGAAGACATACACCCACAGTCACTCAACTGAGTGCTATTAGTTGGTGGTCACAGAAGTAAGCATGTGGTAGAGATGGCGTGGTGAGAAGATGCAGTCTCTCCCTTAGGAGGCCCATGCTGCAGGAGGTAGGTGGCCACATAAAACAATATAATCCAGTGTGAAGCCCTGTGATTCCAAAATATCCAAGGGAAAGGGGGCCACTGGCTGTGAGAGACTCTGGCCTAAAAGTATGGATTTCCTAACTGAGAAATATCCAAGGTAGCACAGAGGACAGGAACAGAACTTACCCTGGGACAGACCTGGGAGTGGGAGTCACGGCGTCTATCTCTGAGGTAGCTATGATCAGCATGTTAGTTGGGCCCTGAGTGAGGAAGAGGTTAAATTACTCTCTAGGTAGACACAGTGCTGCTAGCCTGAATATGAATCAGAAGAATCCCAAGTTGGAGGTCTCGCTAGGAAATATAGGGAGATCCTGTCTGAAAATAAAAAATAAAAGCCTGAGTGTGTAGGTCAGTGTTAGAATGCTTAGCTAGCATGTGCCAAGCCCTGAGTTCAATCCCTAGTACAGGAAAGAGAGAAATAATTTGCAATATCACATAGATACTATCTGAAAAACACATGGATACGAGCCCAGGAGACCAGACTGTTAGCAGACATAAGCTGTCTTCCATGAATGGCTTGGTAGAATAGCCCAGGGACCTAAGAACTTACTATGAACCTTGACTTCTCTTTGTATGTATAACTAAGTTCTCTCTATGAGTTTCCTCTGGGTCCTGATGGTGCTTAACCACCCCAGGCTGTCTCCATCACTGGAGAAAGGAAGCTTTGTGGTATGAGGGTTAGTCATCTGGCTCCGGTATCAGGTGCTCTAGAGTCTCATTTTGTGACACCACGGCTCATGTACATTGACCTCAGCTAGCTCAGACACAGACCAGAAAGGAGCAGGACTATCTGCATATCAGCCAGTGGAGAATCTTGGTGATGACAATGTTGAGAGACTAGGAGGTAGAGAGGGATGAGTCAGAGGTTGAGTGGCCACTGAGAAAATGAAAAGTGCCCATGAGGAGAATCATGCATGAATTGAATAGATCCTTAGAAAACAATAAGGTCACACAGAGACCATGTTTAGAGGACAAGAAATAGGAGGAGAAGTAGAAATAAAGACTCAGACAAAACTTGTGGTCTTCTTGGGGGTGCTGAGTGCAGGTGCACCACAGGACATCTCTTCTGAAGACTCAGAAGGGCATGTGGACAGGGTGAAAACACTGTTTTGGAAACCAGATTTAGACAACAAGCAAATGTAAGTGAAATACAGGAAAGCTGCAGTGAAAGATAGTTCAGAATATACAAAGGCAAAAGAGAGACATATTACATAGAGAAACACTGTCCTATCTGCCCCACATTGTCCAATGAGGGGACTTGTTTTCAATAGGTTGCCCCTCCTCTGCTCTGTTTCCACGAGTCCAACCTCTGCATACAAAATTATTTCCCTTTCCAGTTTGCAAATATTCTTGATGACATTTTCTACATTTGACATTTTCTATAGAACAAAACTCAAAATCTGTAACAGTCCTTCTTACACTGGTTCTAGACTCTCTAAACTGCTTTATTTGTTGTTATAGTCACCTTAATCCAGCAACCCACTATACATCTGCAGTTGCTGTCTCCATTCTTGGAATGTTCTTCCCTTCTTCTATAAAGAAGACTTATCTTCCAATATCTAGTTCCAGGCATCTCAGGCAAGTGTCTCTATGTAGCTGATACAGTATGAAAAAATCTTTTGTTTTCTATCATTTCAGGTCACACCACCCAAATAGCTGCCTCTTGGTGGTGACCTCATGGCCAATACACACAATGTGACTGAATTCATTTTCCTGGGACTATCTCCCAACCCGGAGGTGCAGAGGATTTGCTTTGTAATATTCCTGCTTTTGTACATGGCTATTGTCCTGGGGAATTCCCTCATTGTGCTCACTGTCATGACCAGCAGAGTCTGGGATCCCCCATGTACTTCTTCGTCAGTTACCTGTCCTTCGTGGAGATCTGCTACTCCTCTACTACAGTCCCCAAACTCCTCTCAGATCTGCTGGCTGAGAGGAAAACCATACCTTGGTGGGGCTGCATGACACAGCTTTTCTTCATGCACTTCTTTGCAAGCACTGAGATTTTCCTACTCACAGTGATGGCCTATGACCGCTATGTGGCCATCTGCAAGCCCCTCAACTACACCACCATCATGAACCAGCAGGTGTGCATGGTCCTGGTGGGAATGACATGGGTGGGAGCTTTTGTGCATTCCCTTTCCCAGATCCTTCTCATCTTCCAACTGCCCTTCTGTGGGCCCAATGTGATTGACCACTATTTCTGTGATGTGCTCCCCTTGCTCCAACTGGCCTGCTCAGACACCCTCCTCATTGGTCTGCTGATTATTGCTAATGGGGGGACCCTGTCTGTGATCAGCTTTGTGGTCCTCTTGGTGTCCTATGCGGTCATCCTGCTTCATCTGAGGACTCGGAGCTCTGAGGGGAGGCGCAAAGCTCTCTCCACCCGTGGGTCCCACATCACCGTGGTCATGTTGTTCTTTGTACCCTGTGTCTTCATCTACATGAGGCCTTCGACCACTCTGCCTGCAGACAAGATGGTAGCCGTGTTCTACACAGTGGTGACCCCACTCCTCAACCCTGTCATCTACTCCCTGAGAAATGCTGAGGTGAAGAAGGCCATGAAGAGGCTGTGGACCAGGACAATGAAACTAGGTGGGACATAGAGGCTGAGCCTTGGTACTGGTCCTGGTTTTGGAACGATGCTGGGTTCAAACACAGGGGCACAATGGATAGAAGGAGGTTAATCCTAGAGTTACTCTCTCTGGTGTTTATATTAAAAAATGTCCTTTTAATCACCTGTAAAATATTTCATCTTATGGATGTACTGAATATACCTGGCCATTTTCAGATGTGCTTCTAATTTTTAGTACTATAAGTAAGTCTTTTAAATATTCTTGAATAGAAATATTTAACTAACTTTTGATTTTTGGACTCATTTCCTATGAAGAGTTTACTCTCTTAAAGAGTAACTTTACTCAGACTATTCAAAAATATTGAAAACAAGGGAACTTTTTAGAATTCTTTCTACTAGGCCAGCATCACCCTTATATCAAATCCAGACAAGGAGTCAATAGAAAAGTAAAACTAGAAACCAATATTCCTGACAAACACATTCAAAAAATTTTCAAAAAGTCTTCAGATATAGCTCAGAGGTAGAGTTAGTTCTTGCCTAGCCTACATGAGGCCTTAGTTTTGGCCCTTACTACTAAAAAAAAGGGGGGGGGGAGAGAGAGAGACAGACTTCAACACAGTTTTTCTTTTATTGTTTTGTGGGGTTTTTTTAGTTATATATAACATTAGGATTCATTTGACATGATTATGGAAGCATGGAATATAATTTGCTCTAATTCAGTCCCCAGAACACCCCCTCCCTTCCCTCTCCCCTCCCCCTATTTCTTTTCCTCTACACTACTGATCTTTTTGCTACTTACATTTTTGTCTTGTGGATGTACATTATGGTGAGATTCACTGTGACAATTCATATATATGCACATGGGAAAGTCAGGTCAGATTTATTCCACTGTTCTTCCTTATCCCCAGTAAGTTTTTGATTGACTCATTTGTGAGCCATACAAGGAAAAAATTTAATAAGTGATGAGGTAAATAACCTACATTTAATTAAGGGTTGAGGATAGAGCTCAGTGGCAGAGAACTTGCTTAACATATGGAAGGCCCTGGGTTCAATCTCCAGTATTGCCAAAAAAAAAAAAAAATTCAACAAAGTAATAGCAAACTGAATTCAACAACACATCAAAATATGATATAGGTAAATAAGAAAGAAAGAAAATGAGTAAGGAAGGTTAAGGGATTTCAATCTACAAAACATTTATCAAAATGTCCTCGGTAGTGGTTGGGGCTATGGCTCAGCAGTAGCACACTTGCCTGGCATGAATGAGGCACTATTCATTCAATTCTCAGCACCACATATAAATAAATAAAGGACACTCAACAACTTAAAAAATATTTTCAAAAAATCTCCTCTGTGAAAGGATAGAAGTAAACAGAATTTAGGATAGCATAGTAAAAAAACTATCAGTGAAGTAATTAATATTTTATAATTATTGGTGGAGAGAATTTTGAATGTTCCCAACACAAACACATGATAACTGTATTAGGTGATTGATATCTGATCTGGTCTGATCATTACACATTTCCCACATGTATTGAAACATCACATTGTACCCCTGTAAACATATAAATTACTACAGAGGGAGGAAGAAAGTGAGGAAATGATTTTAACCTACAAAACATTTATAAAATTCTCTAGTTTGCATTTGCACTTGGTGACAAAGGAAATATAGCCATAAGGACATGAGCCTTCCAATTACCCAAACCCATTATATTGTTGGATATCATGAAGCCAATCATGTTCCATAAGATTCAGGGAGAATTCCTCACCTCTATCCCTCAAACATTACAGCAGGGTATTCAGGTTACACAGGAGAATTATGGCAGCAGTAACATTAAGTCCTATATTTGTGGCTGCCATTCTGAAATACCCCACTAAAAATCCATTTCACAAAAGTCCATTTCAAAAACACAATAATCAGACATACTTCTTTCTATCGTGTTCCCATCCCTGGGTTCTCCCTTCTGGCCCACAGCTTCCTCATGGCGACTTTCACCTCTGCGTTTCTGAGTGTGTAGATGATGGGGTTCAGCATGGGGGTGATGACCGTGAGAACACAGCCACCAGTTTGTCCACAGTGAAGGTGGATGAGGGCGGCATGTAGAGGAAGATGGCACAAGATGACCATATCACAAGATGACCACCGTGATGTGAGAGGCTCAGGTGGACAGGGCTTTGCGCCTCCCCTCTGCAGAGCGGTTCCTCAGGTTGAATAGGATGACGATGTAGGAGGACACCAAGATGGTGAGGGAGAAGATGGAGATTAATCCACTGTTGGCCAACACAACAACCCCCTCCACAAAGGTGTCCTTGCAGGCTAGCTTGAATAAAGGATGGAGGTCATAGAAGTAGTGGTCAATCACATTGGAACCGCAGAAGGGCAGTGGGATGGTGATGAGAACCTGCATTATGGAGTGAATGAAGCCCCCCAGCCAGGAACCAGCTACCAGCATGTGACACAGTTGACAACTCATAATGTTCATGTAATGAAGAGGCTTGCAGATGGCCACGTAGCGGTCAGTCATAAGCCATCACCACAAGCAGGAGGGTCTCAGTGACCCCAAAGAAGTGGAAGAAGAAGATCTGGGCCAGACAGCCCCTCAGGGAGATGGTTTTGACCTTGGCAAGTAAGTCAGTGATGAATTTAGGGACCACAGTAGAGGAGTAACAGATCTCCACCAGGGACAGGCAGCCAAGGAAGAAGTACATGGGAGAGCGCAGACTCTTACTGACACTGACCGTCACAACAATGAGGCCATTGCCCACCACAGTGGCCAGGTACACAGGGAGAAACAACACAAAGCACACTCTCTGCACCTCTGGATCCCGGAAAAGGCCAGTGATGATTAATTCAGTCACATTGTTTGAAATTGTCATGGATTGGATTTGGAGAAGATTGATCTCAAAGAAGAGCCCTGTGACAAAGGAAACATAGCCGTAAGGACATAAGCCTCTGAATTCTATCAAGCCCTGTGGTTTTGCCCAATTGAAAATTTTGTCACCTGAGCACTAAGTAGACAATAAGATATGGCTCACTATCAAACAGCAGTTCAAATATAATATGTGAACATTTGCTACTTAGATTGAGTCCGTGTCCAAGTTTGACCCCCTGGCACACTTTCTCATGAATAGCAGGTGAGGATTTTTTTTGAGTACAATTTCTCTGAACCAAAGGTTGTGTTAAGTAACTGTCATGTACCTAGACAACTCAGGACATAGGAAAAGAGAAGGAAACGAGGCTCCTCGGGAAGCAACTTTATGTGATTAAAAGGCACATTGATACAACGAAGCAGAGAAAACCCTTAAGATTTTCTCTGCTCTTAAAACTACTTTGATTACAGATATAATGACAATGTGATATGTATATATAAAGAAAATGTGATATATATATATATATATATATATTTGATATTAATTATGGCATTTGCTAGTAGGATGGAACTGGAGAACATCATGCTAAATGAAATAAGCCAGACTCAGAAAGTCAAAGGTTGAAAGTTTTCTCTGATAGGCAGCAGCTAGTCCAAAATAAAGGAGAAAAGAGAGAGAAAGAGAAAATCCATCCAAATAGAAGAAAGACCAGTGGAACAGATGCAGGGAATTCAGTGGTGAAAGAAGACGGGTCAGGATAAGAGAAGAAAAGTGAGCCTAACTTTCCTATGTACATGTGGGTTTACCACAGTGAATCTCACATCATGCAAATCCACAGGTATTAACTAAAAATTTTTTTTAAAAAAAGTAAATAGCAGAAAGATGAGTAGCAGATGGAAGGGAACAGGGGGAGGTAGAAGGGAGGGAAGGATAAATATTGGGAACTGAATGACAGCAAATTGTATTCAATGCATTTATAGTTATATGAAAATGAATCCTAATGTTATGAAACACTCAAAAGAACCAATAAACATTATTGAAAATTTTTGAAACATTTTAAAAAGCTACTTTGAAGTATCTTACTGCCTGGAATTTTTGTTCTTACATGTGCTTCTACCCTAAAAATATATTACATATGCACCCCACTCAGTTTCTCCCATAGTGAAAATCTGAAGAAAAATACAAGGTGGAAGCCTCCTGAGAGGGCTGTGGTTGTGGCTCAGTTGTAGAGCACTTGCCTAGCACTCATGAGGCACAGGGTCTGGTCCTCAGAAACACATTATTTAAAAATAAATAAAATAAAGGTATTGTGTCCATCTAAACCTAAGAAAAAGAAAAACCACTGAGCAAAGCCTTAATATGCTTTCTGGCTAGAACTAGAGAAGATACAAGGATTCCTCAGAATAAAAGGAGGGGACCCAGGAAGAACAACTTCATGGGAGACAGGGGGCAAGATGGTGCTTGCCTACTGTACCAGAGGGACGGGAATAACAAGGCACAGAACAGCCCCAGAAGGCTACAATACAGTCTGGTGGCCTGAAGGAAACTAGGACACCTGTGTGCCTGATGGTCACCATTTTCATTGTCATCCCAACACCCACAGACGACCACTATGGCCCAGGGTCTACTGTGCGCTCTACTGTAAGCACTTCCCCACCTCCTCACTTCATTCTTCCTTATCCCTTTGAGGTAGCTAATTGACAAGTGGGGAAAGGGAGACTCACACAGGTTTAGCATCTTGCCCAAAGAAACACACCTGGTGAGTGAGTGATCCCAGGCCAGACCCAGGCTATCTAGAAGAAAAGGAAGGAATCACCACACCTCAGATAGAGGACACAGGGGTGAGCCACTCCAGTGCCTTAGAAAATGGCACCAAGACCCATGGCCAATGCAAAGCTTTCCCAAATCCACTTATGAGTCCCTCCCTGGGACTAGTGCAGGCATTGTAAAACCTCCAAGTCATTGGTAGTGTTTCATTCCACCTTCTCTGGTCATCAGAGACCAGGAAGCTCTATGGGATCTTCAACACAGTGTGAGATTCAAGGATCTGCCTTCCTTCCTCCAGCCCATGGCCAGCACTGGGACAGGGGTCCCAGCTGCAGCTGGTAGACTAAGCCGTGGAATCTGTTGCTCCTCCCAGCAGAGGTGACCAGACAGAACCCCTCCTGCACTGGGTCTCATAGTAGCACCTTGTTCTCTCAGGCCCTCCCACCAGAAGCCCCAAGGTCACCTCCACCTCATGCCCACCTCCCCCTCTATATTTACACAGTGCCACATCCAATGATCTCACCAGTCCCTGTGTCTGTCTTCCTGCAGCCATCTCCCAGCAGGACAGGAGCCCGTTGAGGATGACTGCAGACCATCACATGCTCTATCTGTCCCCAGGTGTCCACGGTGTTCACCTCCAATCTGCTCTTTATACTGAAGTTAGAAAGTCTCCCTGAGTCTCCCTCGGCTCACATCGCTCAGCAATGCTCACTGTCTCCCTGTTGCCTGGCACTCAGACCCAATTTCCTCCACCTGGCTTTTGGAATCCTCTCCAGTACTTTACCAGCCCACTCCACTTCTCTCTTGAAAGGCCAAAACTCCTACAAACACACACATCATTTCCGAGTCTTCATGGAGACTAGGTTGCCATAATGGACCACCTGATGAGAATTTCAGTTAATGCATTAGAGGAGTTTAATACAATACATCATATGGTTCCCTAGGATCATGTGAGAGTCCAGAGCAGATGACTTCCAGAGGTAAGTGACCTGTATTTCATGGAACAGAAAGCTCCATGTTCCTAGATCTCTGAAGCACTGAGGCAAACAAAAGAAGTACCTAAATGAATACCTTTCACATTCCTCAGAACTGGTCTAAGGAGGCCCAGGGTGTGAGAGGTGCAGTAGGCAACGTATTCAACTCTGCCAACCTCCTGTCTCTTATCTGAGTTTGAACTCAAGCTGTTTTAACTCATAAGGGAAATAAAGGTAATCATGAAAAACCAATCTCCTAATCACTCAGAGATAAGAGTATAATCATGTAGTGTCTGTTTTTTCCAGGCTTTCTCGCCAACACAGGATTACTGTTAAGGTTCCTCTTTAAAAACTACCCTTTCCTTTTCTGTTGCCTGTCTTCTCTATTGATTCCCCCCTCTGCTACTTGTAATCACCATATCTCCACTTACCTGGTGAGAAATGCCTCCCCTTCCCCAACAATACTGCCTCACCTAGAAGCAAGAAACTAAAGGTGGCTAGCATATAAAGCTCAAATCATCATGGAGTGTCAATTCTGCACCAAGCAACTGGCCAGTCTTAGGAGCAGAGCACAATAATACACCACAAGCTATGGCAACAGAAAATGTAAGGGAGAGCTGGATCTGCTAGAGTGATGCTGGAGTGAACTAAGAGAATCTCCACCCCAGCACAGGTTTCCACCTGGTGATAGCCAAATGGTACTTAGAGAAATTCCAAAATTATAAATGACTTTAAAAGCCATCAAAATTTATCCTGTGTGTATTTAAAGTCATAAAAAAAAGATTAATTGAATTCATTCCTCAGCCGCCCCCTCCATGATTTATCAAATCTAACCACCTCATTGCACAAATGAACCCATGTGACTCTAAGAGGATAATTGAGTTGCTCCACATCCTTTGGTTGCTTAGAAATTTTGTGCCTTATTTCTAATCACATCATCTACCTTTGGGTCAGAAGAGCTGGTGTGGTTCTGCCTTGGAACAAGAAATTGGACCACATGGATCTCAGATCCTCTCAGAAGTCTCCAATTCACCATGAAGCTAGCCACTCCTCTGAGATAGAAGATTACTCAAGGAGGTTTTCTTGTCTGAGAAGACAAGGATAGCCAGGGGTATTCGTTCCGTGCAAATTCTGGTCCTTAAGCAAAAAAGTGCCCTGGGCTATGTTACCACAGCAAATTTCTCATTCAACACCCCCGGTGGACAAAGTCCCAGATCACACTCAGCTGAGACACTCTGAGAATAGTGATTAAAGAATTTTCACAAATTTTTTACTCTGATTCCCTCTGATCATAAAAGAAGTAACATATACATTCACTGGCTGCCAATTTCATACACTTATTATTTGCCAAGTTTCTGACTCAGAAGTCAGTGCTGTTTCCTCAGCATTAGGCTGTCTTGGTAGGTGCTACTGCAATTCAAAGATCTCCCTTTCTCACAAAGGAAAATGAACAATGTTCATGGGAACTGTTAGAAAACAAAGGAGATTAAGTCTAAAGTAAACCACAAAGGAATATTCAGAGGATCTGTATCAAGATTAAGATTCGGATTTATAACATTTTAGAAATAAACAAGAGGCATACAAATTAGCAAAACTAGAGATTTTAAGGTCCTTTTTCATGAGAACATCTACACACTACTTCTTAGTGCAAGGTTTGTGACTAAATTCTAAGATCCTTGGACTACTTATTACACCAACACTGTAATCAATGGACCAATTTCCCCGTGTTTTTTTTTTTCCTCTAGAGTGAAACTTTGCAAATAAACTAAGACTTGAAGGAAAGTCAAGGTCAATTTAATTGCTTTAACGACATTAACCGAAACTTTTTTTTTTCTCACCCCAAAGCAAGGAAGTCAATGAAACAAGTTGAAAGTAAGACATGGAAATATTTCATTTCCAGACTGGTAAAGTGAAAATAAATACAAGCACCAACAGTGAACAAACACAGGAGAGGTCATGGCAGGCGACTAACTCTCCAATTTTGCCCAAGCCCTTTCACCTGTCCTCTTGTCACTCTCCTGTCTGTCCATTTCCATATGAGATGACAGAGTTCACCTGGATCATCACTCACCTTTCTACTCTAGCAGTCATGCTGTCATGTGTAAAACCCATGTTTAACTTCACTTAATCTCCCTGTGCCTGCCTCTCTCTCTCTCTCTCTCTCTCTCTCTCTCTCTCTCTCTCTCTCTCTCTCTCTC
>NW_026000174.1:56565674-56692107 GCF_001458135.2 Marmota marmota marmota | reverse complement strand
CTCTCTCTCTCTCTCTCTCTCTCTCTCTCTCTCTCTCTCTCTCTCTCTCTCTCTCTCATGATAGTGGTCATTGTTAGGTGCAGGACAGGCTGAGTAAACTGTCTGCAGGGCATGCTAAACAAAGTTAGCTGCAGGATGACCTGGCCACTCAAACCCTCTCTCTGGTTCTTTATCACCTGTTTGCTTCAAGCCCAAACACCCAAGCCCCCGCTCAAGGCTGAGCGCTTCGCCCCCCTGCTCAAGACTGAACACTTAACCCCCTTGTGCCAATAAGGCAGCTTGCAGACCCAGAGACCCCATTAGCTTTGGGCTATAAAAACTCTCTCCTGCTGGGCCCCTCTCTCTCTTGCTCTCTCTGTCTCCTTTGCGCACGTGCTCTCTTTTCTCTCTCTCTCTCTCTCTCTCTTTCTCTTTCTCTCTTTTCTCCTCTGTTGCATGGCTGCAATAAAGATCTTTTGGTTGCTCCGAGTGTTGTGGTCACTTCCCTTTCAGTCATGATCTTGGAATATGGTAAGAATTTTCTTCCAAAGATATGTCATTCATTCACACATTCATTCATTCATTCATCCAGCCATTTATTCAACAAAGAGTAATGTGTCCTATGAAGTACCAAGCCCTGTTCTAAGTACTGGGTCTTGCCATTTGGGGAAAAAAAATCCCTAGATTCCTGGAGGGTAAAACCTTCATATACCCTCCAAGACTTCATGGAGGAAGAAATAGACAACAAATAAACCAAATTGGCATGCATGTCAGGTTGTAATTAGTCCTATCAGGAAAAAAAATAAAACAAATTAAGGATGATAGGGAAATCTGGTAGATATATTTTTCAATAAGATAATAAGAAAGGGCCTCTTGTGCCAGGATCAATCACCATTTTCCATATGATCAAGGGCAAATAACCATTTCTCTGAGCCTTATTTTCTTTTTTTTTTTAATTTTCTAATAATAAAAGTAAATATCTGAACCATTTGAACTTCAGATTGCCAATAGTGAGCACTAATTTAGAAAATGTTCACTGAATGTTTGAGTAATAAGTGCTTGGAAATTGGACTGCACTCTCTAATGTGCTATAAATAAGGTGAGGTGGTACTTCAGTCACTGTTTTACTACATGCTTCTCAAAGCCTGGTGTTTAGAACACCTGAATTAAATCCACAACCAACACAAATGTGACAGAGGTAATTATCGCTGTCTGATTCCAGGATCCAGAAGGGCACAAAGTGTGTTTAGCAGTACTTCTTCCCATGCATCTGGCCACAGTGTGGACAATGACCTCCTAATTCTGATAGTGACCTGGTTCAGACATTCTTGTTCAACTTCTTGTAGGTGCGGAGTTCCTCCTGCACACAGTGATGAATTATGACCACTGGGATATTTGCAAGACTCTTTAATATATAACACCATAATCCTACCTGTCAGCTTTTGGTGAATGACTTGCCAACAGGGCATAATTCCTTCTATGGTTCAGATCCTTTCTCTGTCCGGTTGCATACCCTAATCGCTATGTCATTGCACAGTGCTTCTGTGGTGTCCATCATTTCCTCAAGATTTCCTGGGCTGAGAGCTTTCCCTACGAGGTGACTGTGTTCACCAACACTGAACTGATCTCTCTTTCCTCCATCCTCATCCTGCTGTCTTGTATACTGTCATCCTGGACATCTTGGGAAGCCTTCTGAAGAGGAGGGATGAACACCTCTCTCCACCTGTGCCTGTCCATCACAGTGGTCATGGCTAAAGTTTAGAGCAGAAATGTGGCCCAAAGACCTATGTGTGAAAGGGTTGGCCCATGGTCTTTGGCACTATGGAAAGATATGGAATCTTCAGGAAGTAAGGCCTCACGGTTGGAAGTTGGATCACTAAGTCAAACCTTCAAGTGGGCATTGAGGCCCTGGCCACTTCTTGTCTTTCTTTGTTCCTCGGTTGCCGTAGGGTGAGCAGGCCTTCCTCCATCATGCACACCTGCCATGATGTACCATGATACCACAGGCCCAAAGCAACATGGCATCGCAGGTATGGACCGAAACCTCTGAAACCATGAGCCAAAATGAACTTTGCTCCCTAGAAGTTGTTCACATTAGGAATGTTTTCAGAGCAGTGGAAAGGTAACTAACACAGTCATCTTGGTTTTTTGTTCTATTTTGTTTGTGATCCTGAGGGTTGAACTCACTGCCTCTCTCATGCTAGGCAAGCACGCCACCTCTGAGCTACATGCCCAGCAGATTGCTGAGCCTGCCATCTTCCTCTAATGACAGCTGTCCTCTGCAGTCACTGAGGACAAACTGGTGGCTGTGCTCTTCATGGTCATCACTCCCAAGCTGAATCCCATCATCTGCACATGGAGAAACGTGAGGCTGAAAACTGCCATGAGGAGCTCCAGGGGCTAGAGGAGAACTCGAGGATGGAGTGAAAACATGAGCCAGGAACACCCGGAGCAGGTGACTCAAAGTGCGATCTGAGATCAGTCAACTGTGAAGGAGCAGAGTTCACCTGCCTCTGTTTTCCTGCAGGTTAAATGGGCCACTTTAACCTCATGCTAGGACTTCACGTCCTGTCCCAGTTGTCAGTGGTTTCCAGTGTGGTCACATTGGGACACCTTCTCCCTCTTCTGCAGTAATCAGCACTGCACAGTGTTTAGAATGGAGGATGGATCCCATGAAATGCAATCCCACCCAGTCACCTCTCAGCAGTGTGACCTTGGCTGTACTCACTGCACCTCTGGGGTTAGCATGTAGTGATAGATAGAAGGATCGTGGCACTTGCAGACAAAGGTCCATGCTGTGGCCAGTTCTCCTTACCAGAATGATCTTGGGAGACCCCAGGACAGATTCTCTCCTTCCTTGGGTGCCTTCCTCCCATTAGCCTGGTTCTCTTGCCTGAAATTTAGTAGTAGAAGTCTTATTTAATGACCAAGATGGGAGTTTATTAGAAGGCACATATCTCAAGGGCAGGAGTGACAAAATACAAGACAGCCATTATGAACCATTATCAACTACATCTGAACAATTTCCAAAGACTCTTCTCTTTCTATACAGTGGTTATCTGGGGTCTCAGGGAAGGAAGTGATGTAGCTAGGACTGTGTTTGCTTCAACCTGGTGAAGAGTGGCTTCATTCAAACCAATCTCACTGCTTATTCCTGTGTGCACTGTGACCTAAGAAAGGCTCTTCCATTTTTTAATGGTTGAGAAAAAAATAATCAAAAGAAGATTTTTGGGACACACACAAGTTAGGAAGAAATTCAAATTTTAATTTTCATGGTACACTTTTATTGGATGATGGGCTTGCTTGTATTTTGCATGTTCTCTGTGTCTGTTTCCATGCCACATGGGCAGAATCCAGCAGCTGCAACAGAGACTGAATAGTCTGCAAGGCCCAAAATATTTACTCTCTAATGTTATAGGAAAAGATCATCCAGACTTGGTTGGAGCCACAGAATCATGTATTGCTGATTTGAGAAGAAGTTTGGAGGTCAGTGGTTCAGGATGATTTTTAATTCTGTGACGATGGCAGAAAGGATTGACACTTGCTTAGCTCCCTAGGCCGCCGTAACAGTTGCAAGATGCAGTACCGCAGTGTGTCTTCATCCAAGCATAGTGTCTTCATACATAGGGTGTTAAACTCCCAGGTCACATTTTGAGAAATAATTATGAAAAATCTCCAGCAGGATTTCTTTTTCCTTTATCATTACTATTTGCCAGAACTGGGTCAGGGGTCTACCCCTATATGCAAAGAAGGTTGGAGAGTGAGCACTGGCAAAAGAGAATGGGATTACGTGAGATGCTTAGATGTGAGGAGAGACAGTCTACCACAAGAGGCTTTAGTTTGGTGGTTTCATGGAGGATGGTGCATCTGGGCACAGTGAGATAGGAGAGCATCTGACTCTGATGCCCCACTGACTGAACAAAATCCAAATCTACCACCTAACATTGTGAAACCTCACAAACAACTGAAATTCTGTGATTCCATGGAATGTCAAGACCTTGCGTCCAATAAATTTTCACATTCCAATAAATTCAATAATTTTTGACAAATTTATAAACTGTGGAGACAACATCCTAAACTAAAAGGAAATATTTCTATCGCCCCCAGAACTACTCATGACTCCTCCCAGGTAATCCCTAACCCTGTCTGGCCAACTGACACCTGCTCATTTAATTTCTATCATCATGGAATTCTTTAGCTTCTTCCTAGCCTCCTATGAATGCAGGCATGAAGCACGTACACTCTTCTATGTGGCTCCATTCTCTTGATCTAACATTTTTGAGAGTCATCTGTTTTGTGGCTTCCAAGAGATTGTTCTTTGCATTTAGTAGGTAATATTCCATTTCATGAAAACACCACAGTAAAAAAATTCTCTGGTTGGAAGACATGGCATTGATTTCAGTAACCAATGTGGTCAATAAGCTCTGCTACAATGGGCTTTTAACATTCCCACTTGTTAAAGAAAGGATGAACTGATAGCCATCCACTTATTATATGCCCAATAACATTTCACAAAGAAGGGTGTGAATAAATATATTCCTATTTCTGGAAGGAGAAAAGACTAGGATCTATTGGAAATAAAAAATCTAAAGTCACAAGTCAATGGGTTAATAATCTTTATCAGAATAGAATATAAATTCCACCTCTGAAGCTAAAAACGATTTATAATTTTAAGTAAGCAGGCACAGTCTAACAACACAAATAAGTTTTAAAATGTAGTTTTTCTCTAACAAACATTCAAAGATTCATATTAAAATTGATCTAGTTTTATGAGACAATACTTCTTTCAATGAGACAATACTCTGGCTCACAGATTTTGACAGAAACTCAATCTCATGAGGACATATTGTGGAATACATAGAGGTTTCGCATGAATACTTCTGGCTTTGATGTAATTACCTGATAATTTTCTTCCCTAGGTTTCTTCCTCTGTAAAGGACAATGGTTAACTCAGTTATTACAGGTAGAAAAATAATTCTGTCAAACATTGTCCTAATCATAAATGTCTCTTCATAGTTTTCTCCTTGGTCATTAGTTTACACTTGAGACACTTTGATTTAAGGCTGAGTTGACATTAGTGAATGAGGCTTGAAGAAATCCTGTTCATATTACAAAATTCTCTCATGGCATCTCTAAGACATTCCACCACACTAAATTTACAACACACACAGGTGAAGTCAAAGCACTGTAAGGAATCCCCATGTTCTCCACACCTCATTTCAATGCTTATAAATTCAGAGCAAATCTGCTTCAGCTAAAGCAGGGCATCTCCAGGGAAGTCCTATGGACACTGGGCTGGGTAATTCTCTGCAGTCCTGCAGACAGTCCTGTGCCTTGTAGAATGTGTCACAGCCTCCTTGGGCTCTCCCTGCTTCATGTCACCAGCACCTCCCTCACCAGCCAGCTTGGACAACAGCCAATGGCTTCACACATTACCCAGTGTCCTCTGGAGTAAATCACCCCTGGCTGGGAACCACCCATCTATACCTCTTCCACACCACAGGCTTTGAGATGTGCTATGTCAGTTTCCCTAAGTCTCAGCCCAAACTCTTGAATACTGTCATTTTATATCAAGCCCCAGGATCAAGCTCCTGATGAGCAGGAGAGGGATCATTGTCTGTGTATAGCACCATGCAGGTGAGTGTTCTGTGAATTCTGGGTGAATTTAATTTGTTCACATTTCATGATTTTTTTCCTACTAGGCTTGTGCAGGTCCTGCTTCCCCTGAGATATTCTGCCTGATTAGGAAGGGGAAAGGGTACTGATCCCTGGAGACCTCCTCTCACCTGATCATGCCATCCCCTATGTGTCCCTTTTAAGCAGCTTGATTTAAGGCTGATTTGCTAGGGTTCTTAGTTCTCTGTGGAACACCTGGGAGGCAAGTCTACTTGGCTCTCTTGTTTGTAAGTTCAGATGGATCTGAGAAACTGGTACCTCAGTCTCCCACGTTCTCAAGTCTAAAGCTGTAAGTAGAATAGATCCCTCATCTTCAGACTCCAGGCGAACAAAAATTCGGGTCCTAGATTGGCCTGATGTATCTCCGCTGGCTAACTGGCAGCATGCCTGCGTCCAGGGCTGTTCTCAGGGAGGAATTTACACCTCTATCTTCAGAACAGAGAAGGTCACTGTGGTGAGTTCAGCAAAGGCATAGAAACACTGGTGTCAGCTTTGTTTTGTGAACATGGGCTTCTTTGGTATGGGATGATTGATTCACTCTTAAAGCACAGGGAATGGGGTCCTGAGGCATATGGTGTTTTACAAAGTTTTCTTGGGTGAATGTTGAGGGCAGCAATGTGCCAGCATCTGGAATTCAGGAATGAAGAAGATATGGTCTTGGTCCTTGGGGACTTTGTTCTTTCAAGATTTGCTGAACACCTATAGTATAGCAAATATTGTGCTTAGAAGGCCAGGGAAGACACACACACCCAGGGTCATTAAAACCCTGACACTCACTGAGTGCAATCAGGTGGTGGTCACAGAAGTTAGCAGTGGAGATGGCGTGGTGAGAAGATGCAGTCTCTCCCTTAGGAGGCCCATGCTACAGGAGGTAGGTGGCCACATAAAACAATATAATCCAGTGTGAAGCCCTGTGATTCCAAAATATCCAAGGGAAAGGGGGCCACCAGCTGTGAGGGACTCTGGTCTGACAAAACAGATTTCCTAACTGAGAAATATCTAAGGCAGCACAGAGGACAGGAACAGAACTTAGCCTGGGATGGACCTGGGAGTGGGAGTCATGCATCTCTGAGGTAGGTAAGACCTGCATGTTACTTGAGCTGTGAGTAGGGAAGAGGTTAAATAACTCTCTAGGTAGATGCAATGGTATTAGCCTGAATCTCAATCAGAAAATGCAGGTCTCCCTCGCGAATGTAGGGAGATCCTGTCTCAAAATAAAAAATAAATGATTCAGGGTGCAGGTCAGTGTTAGAATGCTTAACTAGTGGGGTTGGGGGAGAAATAGCTTTCAATATTACATAGATACAATCTGAAAACATGCATTTTAATCCAGGAAACCAGACTATTAGCACACTTAAGCCTTCTTACATGAATGGCTTGGTAGATTTGCCCAGGGATCTAAGAACTTACTATGAACCTTGCCTTCTCTTTGTTTCTGTAACAATAAATTCTCTCCTTGAGTTACCTCTGGGTCCTGATGGTACTTAATCACCTCAGCCTGTCTCCATCACTGAAGAAAAGAAGCTTTGTGGTATGAGGGTAAGTCGTCTGGCTCCAGTATCAGGTGCTCTAGAGTGTCATTATGTGAGACCACGGCTCATGTACATTGACCTCAACTAGCTCAGACACAGTCCAGAATGGAGCAGGACTACCTGCATATCAGCCAGTAGAGAATCTAAGTGATGACAAGGTGTTGAGAGACTAGGAGGTAGAGAGGGATGGGTCAGAGATTGAGTGGGCCCTGGGGAGGGGGTGTAGGAATTTTGTTGGCACTGGATGCATAATGCTTGGAGGAAATGAAAAGTGCCCATGAACATTGTGCATGGATTGAATGGATCCTTAGAAAGCAATAAGGTCACAAGGAGACCAAGTTTAGAGGACAAGAAATAGGAGGGGAAGTAGAAATAAGGACTCAGACAAAGCCTTGTGGCCCCTTGAGGGTTCTAAGTCCAGGGAGGTGCACCACAGGACATCTCTTCTAAGACTCTGAAGTGTTGTGGACAGGATGAGGACACTGTTTTTGAAACCAATTTTAGGAAACAAGCAAAATATAAGTGTAATGCAAGAAAGCTGCAGTGAAAGGTAAAACAATTAGCCAAGGCAATAGAAAGATGTACTACAGAGACCCAGCCACACTGTCCTGTCTGCCCACATTGTCCAATGAGAGGACGTGCTGTCATTTATCTCCATACAATATCATTTCACTTTCCAAATGACAAACATTTTTGATGACTTTCCATTTTCTACAGAATAAACCCCAAAATCTGTAAGAGTACTTCCATAAACAGGTACCAAACTCTCTGGACAGCCTTATTTGTTGTTTTTGTCACCTTACTCCAGCCACACACAATGTGTCCCTGGTTGCTGTCTCCATTCTTGCAATGCTCTTCCCTTCTTCTATCAAGAAGACTTATCTTTCAATATCTAGCTCACAAGCACCTCAGACAGGCACGTTTGTATGTATCTCCTCCCAGTTCATGAAGAAGTCGTTATTTTCTATCATTTCAGATCACACCATTCAAATAGCTGCCTGTTGGTGGTGACCTCATGGCCAATACATACAACGTGACTGAATTCATTTTCCTGGGATTGTCTCCCAATCAGGAAGTGCAGAAAGTTTGCTTTGTGATTTTTCTGCTCTTGTACGTGGCAATTGTCCTGGGGAATTCCCTCATTGTGCTCACTGTCGTGACCAGCAGAAGTCTGGGATCCCCCATGTACTTCTTCCTCAGCTACCTGTCCTTCGTGGAGATCTGCTACTCCTCTGCTACAGCCCCCAAACTCATCTCAGATCTGCTGGCTGAGAGGAAAACCATACCTTGGTGGGGCTGCATGACACAGATTTTCTTCGTGCACTTCTTCGGGGGCATCGAAATGTTCATTCTCACAGTGATGGCCTATGACCGCTATGTGGCCATCTGCAAGCCCCTCAACTACACCACCATCATGAATCGGCAGGTGTGCATGGTCCTGGTGGGCATGGCATGGGTGGGGGGCTTTGTGCACTCCCTTTCCCAGATCCTTCTCATCTTCCAACTGCCCTTCTGTGGGCCCAATGTGATTGACCACTATTTCTGTGATGTGCTCCCCTTGCTCCAACTGGCCTGCTCAGACACTCTCCTCATTGGTCTGCTGATTGTTGCTAATGGGGGAACCCTGTCTGTGATCAGCTTTGTGGTCCTCTTGGTGTCCTATGTGGTCATCCTGCTTCATCTGAGGACTCGGAGCTCTGAGGGGAGGCGCAAAGCCCTCTCCACCTGTGGGTCCCACATCACCGTGGTCATGTTGTTCTTTGTACCCTGTGTCTTCATCTATCTGAGGCCTTCGACCACTCTGCCTGCAGACAAGATGGTAGCCGTGTTCTACACAGTGGTGACCCCACTCCTCAACCCTGTCATCTACTCCCTGAGAAATGCTGAGGTGAAGAAGGCCATGAAGAGGCTGTGGACCAGGACAATGAAACTAGGTGGGACATAGAGGCTGAGTCTTGATCAAACTGAGGTCAAACTCAAGGGGAAAAATGGTGGGAAGAAGGTTATTTCTAGAGTTACCCCTCTGATGTCCATCTGAAAAAAATGTCCTGGTAATCACTTGTAAAATATTTTTTCTTATGAATGTACTGCCTATACCTAGTCATTTTCAGTTGTTTCTAATTTTTACTACTATAAATAACACTCTTTACATCCTTGAATACAAATTTTTGATTTTTGGACTCATTTCCAATGGTGTGTTTACTCTCTTTGCACAGACTACTCAACAATATTGAAAAGAATGAAACTCTTTAGAATTCTTTCTACAAAACCAGCATCACCCTTATATCAAATACAGACAAAGAGCTCAGAAAAAAGGAAAACTACAGACCAATTTTGCCGACAAATGTACACTCAAAAATTTTTCAACAAGTCTAGAGATATAGCTCTAGTTACATCCAATTAGTTAGTTCTTGCCTGACCTACATGAGGCCTTGGGTTTGGTCCTCAGTATGGAAAAAAAAGAAAGAAAAAAAGAAAAGAAAAAGAAAAAGAAAGATGGGGGGAGAGAGAGAGAGAGACTTCAACAGGGTAAGATTTCCTTTTATTTTATCTTTTTTTTAGTTGTATATAACATTAGGATTTATTTTGACTTGATTATGAAAGCATGGAATATAATTTGCTCTAATTCAGTCCCCAGAACACCCCCTATCCCTCCCCTCTTCCCTCCCCCTATTTCCTTTCTTCTACTCTATTGATCTTTTTGCTACTTGGAGTTTTTGTCTTGTGGATATACATGATGGTGAGATTTACTGAGGTATATTTACATGCACAAAGGAAAGTTAGGTCAGATTCATTCCACTGTTTTTCCTTATCCCCAGTAAGTTTTTGATTGCCTCATTTGTTAGCCATATAAGAAAAAATTTAAAACATGAAGAGGTAAATAAACTACATTTAATTTAGGGTTGGGGATATAGCTTGGTGGCAGAGAACTTGCTTAACATATGGAAGGCCCTGGGTCCAATTTCCACTATTGCAAAAAAATATTTTTTTCAACAAAGTAATAGCAAACTGAATTCAACAACACATCAAAATATACAGGGAAAGAAGGAAGAAAAGGAGGAGGAAGGAAGGAAAGTGATTTCAATCTATAAAACATCTATTAAATCATCCTCTGTCCAGGGATGCAAGTAGACAGAACATTAGGATAGCAGAGTAGTATAACCATGGGTGACAGAAATTAATTAATATTTCATAATAATTGGTGGAGAGGATTTTGAATGTTCCCAATACAAAGTCATAATAACTGTGTTAGGTGATAGATGTGTGATCTCATCTGATCTGATCATTACACATTTCACACATGTATTGAAACATCACATTGTACCCCATAAACGAATAAATTACTACAGAGTGAGGAAGAAAGCAAGGAAGTGATTTTTTTATTTGTTATAACAACTTAGTGATACATGACAGCAGAATGCATTTCAATTCATTTTACACAAATAAAGCACAATATTTTAATTCTCTGTACATGATGTAGAGTTGTACTATTTGTGAATCATATATGTACCTAGGGTATTGATGTCCATCTCATTATACCATCTTTCCTGCCCCACAAGGCCTCCCCTCCCCACCCTCACCTTTGCCCAATCCAAAATTCCTCCATTATTCCCATACCCTCCCCCATTATGGATCAGCATCCACTAATGAGAGAAATATTCAGCCTTTGGTATTTGGGGATTGGCTTCCTTCACATAGCATGATACTCTCCAACTCCATTCATTTACTTGCAAGTGCCATAATTTTGTTCTCTTTTAATGCTAAGTAATACTCTACTATGTATATATACCACAGATTTTTTATCCATTCATCTATTGATGGGCATCTAGGTTGTTTCCCCAGTTTAGCTATTGTGAATTGAGCTGCTATTGAGGTGACTGCAGAACTATGATATGCTGATTTTAAGTCCTTTAGGTATAAACCAAGGAGTGGGATACCTGGGTCAAATTGTGGTTCCATTCCATGTATAAATCTCCATACTACTTTCCAAAGTGATTGCACAAATTTGCAGTTCCACCAGCTGTATGAGTGTACCTTTTTCCCCATATCCTCACCAACACTTATTATTGCTTGTATTCTTGATAACTGCATTTCTAACTGGAGTGAAATGAAATCTTAAAGTAATTTTGATTTGAATTTTTCTAATTACTAGAGATATTGAACATTTTTTCATATATTTGTTGATCGCTGAGAACAGTCTGTTCAGTTCCTTAGCCCATTTATTGCTTGGGTTGCTTGGGGGTTTGGGGGTGTTGTAAATTGCAGTGCACTCTCTAAAGTGCTATAAATGAGGTGAAGTGGTGTTTCAGTCACTGTTTTACTACATGTTCTCAATGCCTGGCGTCCAGTGCACCTGAATTAAATCTGCAACCAACACAAATGCGACTGAGTCGTTTCCACAATCCAGAAGGGCATAAAGTGTGCTTTGTGGTGCATCTTCCCATGTACCTGGCCACAGTGTGCACTACGACCTCCTATTTCTCATATGACCTGGCCGACTCAGACATTCTTCTTCCACTTCTTTAACTACTGAGTTCCTCCTGCTCATAGTGATGAATTATGACCACTGGGATATTTTCAAGCCTCTTTAATAAAAAAACATTATATGTTACCTGACTGTCACTCTTTGGTGGATGACTTGCCAACAGGACATTATTCCTTCTGTGGTTCAGACCCTTTCTTTCTGTCCAGCTACCCTGAAAGTGCTCCCAATGTCATTGCACAAGCACTTCTTGGTGTCCATTTTTTATTCAAGATTGCTTGGACTGAGAGCGTCACTGAGGAGGTGACTGTGCCTCTCCATCACAGTGGTCATGGCTAGAGTTTAGAGCAGAAATGTGGCCCAAAGACCTACGTGTGAAAGGGTTGGCCCATGGTCTTTGGCACTATGGAAAGATTATGGAATTTTCAGAAAGTGAGGCCTAGTGGATGGAAGTTAGATCACTGACGTCAAACCCTCAAAGTGAGCTTTGGGACCCTGGCCCCTTCCTGTCTCTCTTTCTTCCTCAGTTAGGGTCAGATCTTTCACAGACAGAAAAGTGACTTGGGTCCTATACTTCAAGTCCCACCACATATCAAAGAGTTTCAGTATCTGACTCAATCATATGATTTGACTTTCCACGATGTCCATATGATCTTGCCTAACACCCTCCTGCCCGAGGAGCGCAGGCAAGTTTGGGAGCAAGCTAGAAATTATGCTGATGAGGTACATCAGACCTCCCCTGCCTATCTGATTGGCACTGAAGCGGTCCCTAATAGGGACCCCAATTGGGATTATAAGTTGCCTGATGCAGTAACTAGTAGAAACCAATTCATTACTTGCCTCATGGTAGGACTTAAAAAGGCAGCTCATAGGCTATCAGTTATGAAAAGCTCCAGGAAATCATCTAAGAATGAAAACCGTTCAGCATTTTTAGATCGCCCGACCAAGGCTTTATTGCAATATACTAATCTGGACCCTGAGACTCCAGATGGGAGACAACTACTAATGACCTACCTTTTCTCCAGAGTTTCCCCAATATTAAGGCCAAAGTAAGATCCCTAACTCCCCAAGCTGAGGTTCTGGGAGTCACCTTTAAGGTCTATAACGGGAGAGAAGAGAAGGCCCAGAAGCAGAAATTTCAGATGCTTGCTCAAGCTGCCCATCCAGCCTCAGCATCTGTCCCTGGTCCCACTGGCCCATGAAAGGGTCCCTCGGGATGGTCCGGACCCTGTTTTAAATGTGGTCAGATGGGTCACTGGGCTCTCATGTCCCAAACCTCACAAGCCTCCAGGCCCTTGTCCAGAAGGGACACTGGGTAGTTGACTATCCCCAAGCCCATAGCGACCCGAGGCCATCTGGTCCTTCTGGTTCCCCTTTCCAACTCTTAGGACTGGCTGCAGAGGACTGACGAGGCCCAGGTCCCCATCACCTGACCATGTCCATCACTCCTCGGGAACCCAGGGTAACTGCGTATTTCTGGTAGGCCTGTCTCCTTCCTCCTAGACACCTAGACAACTTGCTCTAACCTAGCCACCGGTTATAGTTTCTATAACGTATATTGTAGGGGTAGAGGGTAAACCTTACTAACCCTTACAGACACCTCGCCTTGTTTGTGCTTTGGCTCTCTAATTTTTACCCACTCCTTTTGGGTCATTCCACAGGGCCCTGTTCCCCTTATGGGAAAGGACATTCTCACAAAGTTGGGGACTATGCTTTCCTTCTCCCCTCATACTCTTCCATCCAGACTCGCCTGCCGCTCCCCTGATCCTCACCCTGACCTTAGGAGCCCTGGCATTTCCATATCCCTTGCCATCCCCAGTCCTCTGGAAAGGTGGAACATACCACCCAGACCTTGAAGAGCATTCTCACTAAACTATCCCTTGAATTACATTTAGACGGGACTAAACTCCTTCCTTTGGCTTTTCTTAGGTTATGGGCTTTTCCAAAGAAGCCACTCAACTTCTCCCCTTTTGAGCTTCTCTATGGACGGCCTATCTTCCTGCTCAGCTCACCTCCCTCTGATTCTCCACTACCCCTTGCTCCTCATCTTTTCTGGCCCCTTCTTGCAGGCATTAGGAACTTTCTTTGGCAATACAGTGATGCTATTCCCATAAAGCCTAGTTCTGCCTCTTCTTCTCCCGCTCTGTCTCCTGGCAACCTGGTACATTTTAGCTCCCCCCCCAACAGGACTCCCTCCTCCTCTCAACTCTCCACAAAATGGACTAGGCCCTATCAGGTCATTCTTACCACTCCCTCGGCAGTCCACCTTGAGGGCATCCCATATTGGGTTCATAACTCTTATCTTCTCCGCCCTTTTATATGGTGACACCCACAGGTCCTCTCAAGCTGCATTTTCCAAGGCCGGAACCCCCAATCTTCCTTTGGTCTCTGAGGACCAGGAGGACACTCAAGAACCATGAGTACCATCCTTCCCTTTTCATTTTTGCCCTCCTCCCTCGTTCGGCACTCACCACCCAGGGGTGCTACTACCAGGAATCATCATCCCAATTTCTAGGAGACTTACAGCAACTTGCTCAAATCACACTGATCATACAATCTCAGCTTGATTGTTTAGCTACTATGATTCTGCAGAATTGAAGGGGGCTTCGATCTTCTTATGGCCCAAAAAGGCAGACTTTGTCTGTACCTCCAGGAGAAATGCTATTTTCATGTCAATCAATCTGGTATAGAAAAGGACAAGATAAAACAACTACAACAGGACCATGAATGTTGGAAACAACCATTCTCCTCTGCTGAGGGATGGCAGCTCATTAACCTCCTTCTCCAGTGAGCATTTCCTTTTCTGACCCCTCTCCTTGTCATAGGCCTTCTGTTAATGCTTGCCCCCTGCATCATTAGATTCATTCAAGACCACATCCAAAAGATCTCTAATCAAACTATAAACCGCTTTTGTTACAGGAATATCAATCCCTCATCGAAATTGGGCCCCTGGGACAGAATTCCACCACCACTCAACCTTGGTCACCATTCCAATGACTTCCTGAGCCCCTAAAGAGGGATTCAAATCCTGCACCTTCCCAGCAGGAAGCAGTTACAGAAGATTAACCTATGTCCCTGTTCCCTAAGGGGCCCAATAAAAAAGGAAAAAAGGGGGAATAAAAGGTCCTTGCTTAGCATCTGGACAGGGCCATCTTAAGTGAAGGCCCATTTTAAGGAAAAGGTTTCACTTTCCCACCCAAGGGAACCCAAGGGCATTTCTTGGAAAGGCTCACCACTCCTTCATCCCAACCCAACCCCTAACTGCATGTATTAGGACCCTCTGGGCTCTGATTCCTGAGTCTGCCCCATAAACGTCCCAGAACCCAGGCCTGTTTTGCCTGTCTTGGCTATAGAGAGGTGGCCTTTATTAGTCAGCTCTGACAAATAAACTCTCCTGTGTATCTCTGCCTGGTCTCCAACTTCACCATGGGGTGAGGGGCTTCCTCCATTATGCACAGCTGTCATGATGTACCATGTGACCACAGACCCAAACAACAAAGCCAGAATTAGACAGGCAGTCAGTATAGATAGGTAAATCGAGTCAGGTCCAATCAAGGAGGCCAATTTTGAGTGAGTCCAGGAAGTTGGAGACTGTCCCCTGAGGGATTGAAATGTTGATTCCTTCAGAGCTCTTCCTCCACTCTTATCAAGAACCTGCCTCTGCTCCAACCTGCAGCTAAGGTAGCCTGTCCCAGGAATTGCCCCTCCCTAAAAGGAGCTATAAGGTTGTTAATTAATGTGTCCTGGGCTGCTCCATCCTGCCCTTCCCCCTTCAGCCCACCTGGTTCCCACCTTTCAGTCATCTCACCCAGTGGATTAATCAATCCCAGAATAGAAAATAAAATCAACTTCAAAAGCCAAACACATTTCACACTTTTAAGCAAACAAGCACAATTTTTATATCACAATTATTTTTAAGGGGTAGTTTCCCTAAAACAAACACTTACACATACATATTAAAATTAATCTTCCTTATATTTATTAAGCCAAAATTTTTAATGTAAACAATATTTCGGCTGACAGATTATCACAGAAACTTGACTTCTTGACCACATATCACAGAATACATAAAGGTTTTTGCATAAATACTTGAGGCTTTCATGTAATTATGTGATAATTTTTGCTTCTGTGTTTCTGTCTCTGTAAAGAAAAATAGCTAACTCAATTATTACAGGTGGAAAATAATCCTGTCAAACATTGTCCTAAATCTTGAAATGTCTCATCATAGTTTTCTCCTTAGTCATTAGCGGACACTTTGTTTCAAGGCTGAGTTGACATTTGTGAGTAGCACTTGCATAGAGCCAATTCATTTTACAAAGTTCACCTGTGGCATCTCTAAGACATTCCACCACACTAAACTTTAAACACACGCAGGTGTGGTCAGAGCACTGTAAGGAATCCCCATGTTCTCCACACCTTATTTCAATGCTTATGAATTCACAGTAAATCTGCTCCAGCTTTAGCAGGGCACCTCCAAGGCAGTCCTATGGAGAGTGTTGCTGGGTAATTCTCAGCTATATGGGCAGTCTTGTGCCTTGTAGGATGTGTCACAGGCTCCCTGGACTCTCTCTGCTTCATGTGAGCAGCCCCTCCCTCACCAGCCAGCTTGGACAACAGCCAATGGCTCCACACAATACCCAGTGTCCTCTGGGGTAGAATCACCCCTGGGTGGGAACCACCCATCTATACCTCTTCTACACCACAGGCTTTGAGATGTGCTATTTCAGTTTCCCTAGGCCTAAGACCAAACTCTTAAGTACTTTCATCTTGTATCAAGCCCCAGGATCAAGCTCCTGATGCGCAGGAGAGGGATCATTGCCTGTGAACAGTGCCTTACAGGTGAGTGCTCTTGAATTCTGGGTGAATTTAATTTGTTCACATTCCCAATTATTTCATTTTTCCTACTAGATTTATGCAGGTCCACTTCCCCTGAGATATTCTGTCTGATTAGGAAGGGGAAAAGGTACTGATCCCTGGAGATGCCCTCTCACCAGATCATGCATGCCATCCCCCTAGGTGCCCCTTTAAAACAGTGAGAACTTAAGGCTGAGCTAACAGGGTTCTTTGTTCTCTGTGGAACACCTGGGAGGCAAGTCTACTAGGCTCTTGTTTTGAAGAGTCAGGTGGATCTGGGATGCTTCTACCTCAGTATCTCACATTCTCAAGTCCAAGGCTGTAAGTAGAACAGATCCCTCATCTTGAGACTCTAGGCAAGCAGGAGTTCTGGTACTAGACTGACTTAGTTCTTTTCCATTGGTTAACTGCAACTTGCAGGAGCCCAGAGCTGATCTCGGGGAGGAATTTGCATCTGTATCCTAAGAACAGAAAAGGTCCCTGTGGTGAGCTCAGCAAAGTCACAGAAACACTGGGGTCAGTTTTGTTTTCTGAACATGAGCATCTTACCTATGTGATGATTGATTTCACTTTTGAAGCAAAGGGAATGGGACCCTGAGGCTCACTGTGTTTTACAAAGTTCTCTTGTGTGAGTCTAGAGCTGGTGGCAGTTCTATGCCAGGCTCTGGGATTCAGGAATGGAGACAGTGTGGATTGGTCCTTGAGGAACTTTGTGCTTTCAATACTGACTGAAAACCTATAAGTCAAGCAAATACTCTGCTTAGAAGGCAGGAAAAAAACGTACCCCCTGTCACTCACCCCAGGGACACTCACCGAGTGCTACTAGGTGGCAGTGACTGGAGTCAACAGGGGAGATGGAATGGTGAGGAAACACAGTCTTTCCACAGGAGGCTCAGAGTGCAGTGGGCAGGTGGCAGGGAAAACAAAATAATCCAGTGTGAAGTCCTGGGATTCCAAAACATCCTGAGAGAAAGGGGTCCACTGGCTGTGAGGGCCTTGGTCTGGGACATGAACTCCCTGGGTCTGAGAGACATCCAAGCAAGCACAGGGGACCGAAAGTCAACCTGTCGTGGAATGGCACTGGGAGTGGGAGTCATGACATCTACCTCTGAGGTAGGAATGGTTTGCATGTGTTTGGACCTTGAGTGTGGAAAATATAATGACATCTCAGTAACTCAGGAGGCTGAGTTGGAAGGATCCCACGTTCAAGGTCACCTTGGGCCACTTAGGGAGACTCTATTTCAAAATTTAAAACAAAAGAACTGAGGATATACTTCAGTGGTAGAGTACTTACCTAGCATGGTCAGACTTGAGTTCAGTCCCCAATCCTGCCAAAAAAAGAACTTTCTAGATACCACATGGTTACTTTCTCCCATGAATGTATGGAAGAATTCCCCCAAAATCTAAGAATTTAGGGAAGAACCTTGCCTTCTCTTTGTTTCTGTCATTGTAAGTTCTCTCAGTAAATTCCCTCTGACTTCTGGTGGACTTCAACTACCTTCTCCATCAATTAAGAGGGGAAGCTTTGTGGCCTGAGTACAAGTCATCAGGCTGCCAGGCTCAGGTACTCTGGAGTCTTCGTGTATGAGACCACATTGGCCTCAACTAGCTCAGACAAAGTCCAGCATTGACTGGAATAGTCTGCATATCAGTCACCGGACAGCCGTGGTGATGACAAGGGGTTGAAAAACTAGTAGGATGTTGAGAAGAATGAGTCAGATAATGAGTGGGCACTGGAAAGAGGTGTGGGAACTTTGTTGGCATTTGGATTCATTATGATTGGAGAAAATAAAAAGCATCAGAAGAATCGTGCATGGATTGAATGGATCCTGAGAAGGCAATAAGGTCACACAGAGACCAAGTTTAGAGGACAAGAAATAGGAGGGGAAGAGAAAGGAGGATTCAGAAAAAGCCTTGTGGTTCTCTTAGGGGTGCTGAGTCCAGGGAGGTGCACCACAGGACATCTCTTTTAAGACTCTGAAGGGCATGTGGACAGGTTGAGGACACTGTTTTGGAAACCAATTTTAGGAAACAAGCAAATAAAAGTGTAATGCAGTAAACCTGCAGTGAAAGATAGTTCAGAATATACAAAAGCACAAGAAGGATATAGACAGAGTAACACTGTCCTTGGCTGCCCAACATGTTCCAATGAGGGAACTTAGTGACTTTTTAATGTGTCGCCCCTCCTCTGCTCTGTTTCCATTATTACAACCTCTGCATACAAAATGATTTCATTTTCAATTGATGGATATTCTTGATGACTTTACATTTTCTGCAGAATAAACCCCAAAATCCATAACAGTTCTTTACACACTGGTACTAGTCTCTCTTAATAGGGTGTTGTTATTGTTGCCTTAACCCAGCCACAAAGCATCTACAGTTCCTGTCACCATTCTTTTTTAAAAAATATTTTAGTTGTAGATGGACACAATATCTTTATTTTATTTATTTATTTTATGTGGTGATGAGGATTGAATCTACTGCCTCACCTGTGCTAGGTGAGTGCTCTACCAATGAGCTACAACACCAGTCCTCTTTTTGTTAAAATATTTTTCAGCTGTAGAGAGACACAATGTCTTCATTTTATTTATTAATTTTAATGTGGTGCTGAGGATTGAACGTAGTGCTTCACACGTGCAAGACAAGCGCTCCCCGAAAGAGCTACAACCCCAGACTGTTGTCCCCATTCTTGGAAAGCTCTTCCCATCTACACATCACTAACTCCTCCACATCTTTCAAAACCTAGCTCACAAGCATCTTCGATTGGCAAATGTCTCTATGTAACTCACCTAGTTCATGAAGAAGTCTTTTGTTTTCTATCATTTCAAGTCACCACCTAAACTGCTGACTCTTGCTGGTGACCCCATGGCCAATACACACAATGTGACTGAATTCATTTTCCTGGGACTATCTCCCAACTGGGAGGTGCAGAGGGTTTGCTTTGTGATTTTTCTGCTCTTGTACGTGGCCATTGTCCTGGGGAATTCCCTCATTGTGCTCACTGTCCTGACCAGCAGAAGTCTGGGATCCCCCATGTACTTCTTCCTCAGCTACCTGTCCTTCGTGGAGATCTGCTACTCCTCTACTACAGTCCCCAAACTCATCTCAGATCTGCTGGCTGAGAGGAAAACCATACCTTGGTGGGGCTGCATGACACAGCTTTTCTTCATGCACTTCTTTGGGGGTGCTGAGATTTTCCTGCTCACAGTGATGGCCTATGACCGCTATGTGGCCATCTGCAAGCCCCTCAACTACACCACTGTCATGAACCAGCAGGTGTGCATGGTCCTGGTGGGAATGGCATGGGTGGGGGGCTTTGTGCATTCCCTTTCCCAGATCCTTCTCATCTTCCAACTGCCCTTCTGTGGGCCCAATGTGATTGACCACTATTTCTGTGATGTGCTCCCCTTGCTCCAACTGGCCTGCTCAGACACCCTCCTCATTGGTCTGCTGATTGTTGCTAATGGGGGGACCTTGACTGTGATCAGCTTTGTGGTCCTCTTGGTGTCCTATGTGGTCATCCTGCTTCATCTGAGGACTCGGAGCTCTGAGGGGAGGCGCAAAGCCCTCTCCACCTGTGGGTCCCACATCACTGTGGTCATGTTGTTCTTTGTACCCTGTGTCTTCATCTACATGAGGCCTTCGACCACTCTGCCTGCAGACAAGATGGTAGCCGTGTTCTACACAGTGGTGACCCCACTCCTCAACCCTGTCATCTACTCCCTGAGAAATGCTGAGGTGAAGAAGGCCATGAAGAGGCTGTGGACCAGGACAATGAAACTAAATGATAAATAGAGGCTGAGCCTTGGTACTGGTCCTTGGCTTTGGAATGATATTGAGTTCCAACTTAAGGAACACAATGAGTGGAAGAGGGTAAATTCTAGAATTGCCCAATCTTTGTGTCCATCTTCAAAAAATGTACTTTTAATCACTTGTAAAATATTTCCTCTTATGGATGTACTGTCTATACCTAGCCATTTTCAGCTGGTTCCAATGTTTATTAATGCAAGTAACACTCTTTTAAGTATCCTTGAATAGAAATCTTTAACTAACTTCTGATTTTGGGACACATTTCTTGGGATGAGTTTACTCTCTTAAAGAGCTTGAAGCGCTTTTGATGCACAGTGTTAAAATGAATCACATGCCTTGTGGAAGGGCTCTCAACAGAATCAAACAGTTATTAATTATTAGCTTGTTGAGGAATAATATTTTCTGTCATCTCAAAGTACCCCCTAACAATACATTTGGGATGATGCAACTTTATAGGCCTCCTTACACAATTGCCCGAAGTTAACACCACCAAGAAGGAGATGAATTAATGTACTGTTCTTCCAGTCCTGGTGCACTGAGGAGGCACACAGCATCAGCACTGTGGTATTCCTCCCCAAACTGTCCATCCTTAGTCAAATATGAAAACTCATCAGGGAAACCCAAACTAAGAACATTCTGCCAAATGACTGCCCTTCATGCTTCAAAAATGGGAAGACAAAGAAAGATTGAAGGATTCAGCCACATGAAAGGCTGGAGACAGTGGAATACAACATGAGATCCTCGATCACATCCTGTATTAGGTAAAGGCCATGAGTAGACAAAACTCCTTAGATAATCTAATTGTATGAATGTTAATCTGTTGATTTTGAAAATTACGCTATGTTTATCCCAGACAATGTCCTTGGATTTAGAAATCATTCATGGAGGTTTCTGAAATAAAGAATTACCATATTAGCAACTTTCAAACATTATAGAAAAATATTATTTTTATTGTATATATCTACTCTGTACAATACACTGCTTAGCTATACACATACACAGTGAAGTTATTAATACTTTGAAACAAATTAATATGCCCATGACCTTCCATAGTTAGCTTTTTCTGTAGTAAGAATACTTAACATCTAAGCTCTTAGCACATAAATCTTCTTAACTATAGTTTTCATGCTTTAAGTAGATCCTAGACTTACTCATGGTACATAACTGCAGGTTTGTATCCTTTGGTCTATGTCGCCTTATTTGCATTGTATGTGGAAAAAAAAATATATCCGTCTTTTGTCTACATGTCTATCTACTTATTGAGAGAATGATAAACAAAATGTGTAAAAATACTAATAGTTGAGAATTGTACTAAGGAATAACAAATTATTCTTTGTAATTTCACAAGTTTTTAAAAGTTAAATTATTTTACAATAAAATATTTTAAATGTTTTTCAAATTATACACACATTGTTGCTTAATTTGCATTTCTCTGATTTTTTGTGAGGATAGTTGTTTTCTTTTTAATTGGCTTTGATTCTTATTTTTATATTATTCAACTGATTCCCAGCAGTGCAATACAAAAATCCCAGTAAAATATTCTCAATGTTTAAAATTTTACATTTCTATACAGTAAAACGATTCATTTTTCTATTTATTCCATTCTGTTTGAATTTTAATTATTTTACACCATGAATGCATTATATATTTTCATTGAAAAATTACTTTCATTTTTATTTAATTTGTGCAAAATTAATATATTCATAAAGTTTAAAATATAAAAGCTACACGTACAAAAAATTGTATTCTTTATTTAATATTTCTTCTTTGCCCTTATTCTCTTTTCTTTTTCTAGTGTCCTATATTTCTTACAGAGTCTATTTAAGTAAATACATTAAGTAAATACATATAAAAACATACTATAGATGTTTTTATTTATCTCTACTTTTACAAACAAATCTTTTATGTGACAAACAAAAACTAAGAGAACATATCTCTACCAGAACCGTCCTACAGGAAATGTAACAGAAATTCTTCACATTGAAAGAAAGATATGTCGATGACTAAGAAGAAAAGATGAGAAGATATTAAACTTGCAATAGTAAATAAACAAATTCAGACTGCCTTAATATTATAAATACAAATCATTCATATCTTAATGTGAAGGCTAAAAAACAAAACAACTAAAAATAAAAACTGCCTTTATATGTTAAGAGACACTGTAGAAAGATATAAAATGAGATATTAAAAATTTAAAATGTGGAGAGGAATGCTATGCAGATGAGGAGTTTTCTTCTTAGTGTATCTTCTATTTTCCTTCTTTCATGTTTACAATGTTAAGTTGCTATTAATTTAAGTTGCTATTATTTCAAAATAGCTTTCTATAATCAAATATTTTTCCATCAACAAAAAGGTAATCACAATACAAAAATCTATAATTGACAAACCAAAAATAGTAAGCAATAATCACAACACGCTACTAGAGACAATGAAAATTGAGTGAGAAGGAGAAAAAAGAAACTACAATATGATTAGAAAACACCTTACAAAATAACAATAGCAAGACCTTACCTGTCAATAACTATCTTGAATAGAAATGGATTCAATTCTGCTATTAAAACACAATGACTGGATAGATAAAAAAGAAACAAGACCCAACTACATATGTTCCTTACAAGAAAGTCACTTCACCTCTAAGGACACACACACAGACTGAGAGTTAAGGGATGGAATAAGATATGCATACAAATGGAATCCAGAAGAAAGCAGCATTAGCCACTTGTATCAGACAGAATTGGTTTTGAGTGAAAAGCAGTAAAAAGGGAGAAGTTATATTGTTATATAATGATAACGTGGCCAATACATCAAGAGGAAATGATAATTCTAAATATATACACACCCCAAATCAGAGCACACAAATATATAAGCCAATATCAATAGCTCTAAAGGGAGAGATAGACCAATATAATAATAGCAGTTACAGATTTTAACACCCCTTTGAAGTAATGGAAAGATCATCTAGACAACAACAACCAGGGAACAGCAGAGTTAAACTGCACCCTAAACCAAATGGAACAGGTATCTACAGAACATTCCATCTGTAGATGCAGCTACAGAATACACACTCTTCTCAGTAGCACATGAACCTGCTCCAGGATAGATCATATCAAAATATGTCAACAAAACTTTAAGAAAGCATATCAAATGCAAATATGTATCAATAAATTTCATTATTATTGACACCTATAATTCACCAATAAACAATATAGAAAAAAATCAGACTGAGTATCCTTTTTGACCACAATGCAATAAAACTAAAAATCATTAACAAGAAAAACCTAGGAAACTATATGGATATCAACTTATTACAGAACAACCAATGGAGAAAGGCAAAGAAAGCATTAATACAAAATTTTCTTGAAACAAACAAAAATAGAGGTAAAAGATACCAAAATATATGAAACACAGAAAAAGCAGTACCTAGAGGGAGGTTTGTAGCACTAAATGTGCACATGAACAAATACAAAGATTTCCAGTAACCAACCTAACAATGCACCTAAGGACTTAGAAAAACAAGAATGAAATAAACTCAAAATTGGTGGAAGGAAATAAAAAACAGCAGAGCAGAAATAAATGAAATCAAGACTAAAAAAATACAAGACACCAAAATGAACAGTTGGTTTTCTGAGATCAAATGAGCAAAACTAATTAGAGATGAAAAAGGAAACATTACAACTGATAACACAGAAAAGCAAAGGATCCTAGAACTTACCGGGAATAATTATACTCTAGAAAATTATTAAAATGATTACACATGTAATATACTATTTAGATGTCCCAGATTATTTGTGACCAGTAATTTATTCCTTTCTTCCTATTTAATAATTTTCTAGAGTATAATTATTTATGAGGGGTGGGAGGGAAAGGGAGGGATAGGGGTTAGCAATGATGGTGGAATGTGATAGACATCATTATCCAAAGTACATGTATGAAGACACGAATTGGTGTCAACATACTTTATATACAGAGATATGAAAAATTGTGCTGTATATGTGTAATAATAATTATAATGCATTCGCTGTCATCTATTTTTTTTAAATCAATAAAAACAAATAAATGAATGAATAGTATATTACACTGGTGTTGTATATGCCTTTTTTCTTCTTTTTCCTCTAATTTTTACTATTTTAACATCCTTTATTTTTCATAATACATACGTGTGTTTGTTTTACGTACTCTACTGTCTTCCCATGTACTTGTCTACCCAAAATTACTTCCTGTCTATTCTCCTGCTACAAACCCTCTTCATTAGATTTCTCTTTCACACTTCTAAGATCTACTAACTCTATATCCTTATATCCTGCCTCCTCAGCTTATCATCCTATGCCTCACTACGTTCACTGTCCACCATCAGAAACTGTAAACCTTTTTACAAACCAACCTATTTTATTATAGATAATAATAGAATTCAACATTTCTGTACATTGTGACCAAACTGTAAACATCTTAATAACAATGAATTGTTTATAGGTGGTACATTGGGATTATATCGGGATCTGTTAACATTGTCCTTCCCCACAAAGGAGAGGTATTAAAACCCTACAGGAGCACTATTAACCTATAGGTAAAAATGATAATGCCTCAGACCCACAGCACTAGAAGGGAAGACACCCAGCAACATGAAAAGATAAGGGAAGAAAGTGCCCCAAACAAATCAAGATATCACATGATTAGAATCCATGGCTAGCACAGCGGAAGAAATTACAGAGAAGAAGTTCAGGATGTACATGATTTACATGAATTAAGGGATGATATAAGAGAGCAAATACAGGCAGCAAAAGATCATTTCAACAAAGAGCTACATTAACAAATACAGGAAGCAAAAGATTACTTCAATAAGGAGATAGAGGTTCTTTTAAAAAAACAAACATAAATCCTTGAACTGAAGGAAACAATAAACCAAATTAAAAGTTTAATTCAAAGCATCACAGTATATCACTTGGAAGACAGGACCTCAGACAATGAAGACAAAATATATAATCTTGAAAAGAATGTAGACCACACAGTGAAAATGGTAAGAAACCATGAGAAGAACATTCAAGAAATATGGGATAGCATTGAAAAAAACAAATTTATGAGTTATTGGGATAGAGAAAAGCATAGAGCTCCAAACCAAAGGAATGAACAATCTACTCAATGAAATAAAATCAGAAAACTTCCCAAACATGAAGAATGAATTAGAAATCCAAATTCAAGAAGCTTACAGGACACCAAATGTATAAAATAACAACAGATCCACACCAGTACATTATAATGAAAATGCCCGACATACAGAATAAGGAGAGAATATTAAAAGCCATGAGAGAACAGAATCAGATTACATACAGGGGGAAACGAATTAGAATAACTGCAGGTTATTCAATCCATGCCCTGAAAGCTAGAAGATCCTGGAACAACATTATCAAGCTCTAAAAAAAAAAAAAAATGGATGCCAACCAAGAATCTTGTATCCAGCAAAATTAAGCTTTAGATTTGATGATGAAATAAAAACTTTCCACGATAAACAAAAGTTAAAAGAATTTACAGCTAGAAAACCGGCACTGCAAAACATCTTCGGCAAAATATTCCATAAAGAAGAATTAAAAAGCAACAATGAAAATCAGCAGAGGGAGGTATTCCACTAAAGGAAAAACCAATCAAATGAGAAACCAAGTCAAGTTGAATACCAAAAGCAAACAAAATGGCTGGGAATACAAATTATGTCTCAATAATAACCCTGAATGTTAGTGGCCTAACTTCATCAATCAAAACACATAGGCTAGCAGATTGGATTTTAAAAAGACCCAACAATATGCTGCCCCCAGGAGACTCATCTGATAGGAAAAGACATACACAGGTGAAAGGTTGAGAAAAATCATAACACTACATGGACTATGGAAGTAAGCAGGGGTTTCCATTCTCATATCAAAGTAGACTTCAAGCCAAAGTTAATCAAAAGGGATAAAGAAAGACATTTCATACTGCTCAAGAGAACCATACACCAACAAGGCATAACAATTATAAATATATATGCCCCAAACAATGGACCATCTTAGTTCATCAAACAAATTCTTCTTAAGTTCAAGAGTCAAATATACCACAACACAATAATTCTGGGTGACTTTAACACACCTCTCTCACCACTGGATAGATTTTCCCAACAAAAACTGAACAAAGAAACTATAGAACTCAATAATACAATCAATAATTTTGACTTAACTGACATGTATAGAATATTTCATCCTTCCACAAGTGAATGCACTTTCTTCTCAGCAGCACATGGATCCTTCTCTAAAACAGACCATATAATATGCCACAAAGCAACTCTTAGCAAATACAAAAAAGTAGAGATACTACCCTGCATTTTACCAGATCATAATGGAATGAAATTAGAAATCAATGACAAAATAAAAGATAAAATTTACTCCAAAACCTGGAGACTAAAAAATATGCTACTGAATAAACAATGGGTTGCAAAAGACATCAAGGAGGAGATATAAAAATTCTTATAGGTAAATGAGAACAATGATACAACATATCGAAATCTCTAGGACACTATGACGGCAGTACTAGGAGGAAAGTTCATTGCATGGAGTTCATTCCTTAAAAGAAGAAAAAGTCAACAAATAAATGACCTAACACTATATCTCAAAGCCCTAGAAAAAGAACAAATCAACACCAAAAGCAGTTGAAGAGAGGAAATAATTAAAATCAGACCTGAAATCAATGGAATTGAAAAAAAAGAAAAAAGAAACCCATTGAAAAAATTGACAAAACAAAAAGCAGGTTCTTTGAAAAAATAAATAAAATTGACAAACCCTTAGCTATTCTAACAAAGAGAAGAAGAGAGAAAACGCAAATTACTAACGTGATAAAATGGTAATATCACAACAGATACTACAGAAATACAGAAAATAATTAGAAATTATTTTGAAAACTTGTACTCCAATAGAAAATACTGAAGCCATCAAAAAATTTCTTAAGTCATATGATTTGCCCAAATTGAATCAGGATAATATACACAATTTAAACAGACCAATATCAAGCGATGAAATAGAAGACATCATATTAAAGGGAAACAAAGAAAACTACCCCATTTGCAATAGCCTCAAAAATAAAATAAAATACTAGGAAATCAACTTCACAAAAGAGGTGAAAGACCTATACAATGAAAACTACAGACCCATATCTTTAGGTACAGAACCCTAAAGAAAGAAATCAAAGAAGACCTTAGAAGATGGAAAGATCTACCTTGCTCTTGGATAGGCAGAATTAATATTATCAAAATGATCTTACTACCAAAAGCATATACAGATTTAATGCAATTCCGATCAAAATCCCAATGGCATTCCTCATAGAAATAGAAAAGACAGTCATGAAATTCGTCTGGAAAAATAAGAGACCCAGAATAGCTAAAGCAATCCTTAGCAAGCAGAGTTAGCACATCCACTTTGGAAAACAGTATAGAGGGGAAAAAAACTAAAAAAAAAATAGAACTACATATGACCCAGCAATCTCTCTACTTGATATACATCTTTATATCATTTGCTCCCCAATGCTTATTATAGCATGTCTGCAATATCCATGATAAGGAATCAACTGAGATGTCCATCAATGGATGAGAAGATTAAGAACATATAGTATAGAGAGATTCAAAATAGCAGATTAGAAGCACCCAGCACTTGCCTGCTTCTCCACAAAATAGAATCATACTAACAGGTATGCAGCTGCTTGTTGAAGTGGGTGATGTGGCGGAGTATGGGATACAACAGAGGAAGAGACCTAGAGAGACCCATATCTTTTGGATAATGGAATAGTGGGTGAAAGAGAGTGACCAGCACCAGCTAAACAGCATCATAGCAGGAGGAAGGGAATATCCCCTCAGTGAAGACACAGGTGCCTACATTTGCCCTGCCTCACTGTGCACAGCCTAGAAAGTTCCGGAGAGAATCTTTGTTTAGGGAGCTCTGCGTTCCTAAACAAAGATAGTTAATATGCTGCAGCACCAGGCTCTGCCCCATCCTTGGAGTGCACAGCTCAAAAAGATTCTAAATGAATCTGCCTGGTGAGTTCCATATTCCATACTAGCTCATTCCAACACACAGAGTAGCTGAGAGGAATTCCACAAATCCCTGTCACTTATCACCTGGCAAGCACCACAATGAAATGAATCAGGGGGTAAATGGCTCCTAACACTCACTCTGTCCATGAGATGCACAGCCTGAGGCCCAGAGAAAAACTTTTCTCAGAATAGGTTGTGAAAATCCACCCCGCAACCCCACTCGAATATCTCAACAGGGAGACAGAGTTACCTTAGATTACCTTAGATTAGATAGAGGGAAATGAGGGGATGTGGGGATAGGAAGGACAGTAGAATGAAACAGACATCATTACTTTATGTATATATATGACTGCATGACCAATATGATTCCACAACATGTACACTCAGAAAAATGAGAAATTATATCCCGCCTGTGTATTATACATCAAAGTGTATAAATGCATTCTACTGTCATATATAACTAATTAAAACAAATTTTAAAATTAAAAATTTTAAAAAAAGATATTATATTGGCACAAAAAATGATTTCCTGGATATGATTCCAATAGCTCAGGAAACAAAGCAAGAATTGACCAATGGATACCATCGAATTAAAAAGCTTCTGCACAGCAAAGAAAACAATGAACAAAGTATAGAGAAACCCAACACAATGGGAAAAAAATCTTTGCTAGATATTCACCTGACAGGATTAATACCCAGAATATAGGAAGAACTCAAAAATTTAACAAGAAAAAACAAGCAATCCAATCAAAAATGGGCCTTGAGTAGACACTTCTCAAAAGAAGGTTCTATCTGTCTTTCTCACCGGGGAAACCAAATCTGCACATGAGTAAGGGAGGGACTATTATCACAGCCTGCTTTAATGCAGGCAGGGAACCAAAGAAGAGAACAGAGACTACTTTTAATCTGCTTAGTTTTGGACCAAATGTTTTGAAATATGCATTATCAGAATTTAAAAGCATAAGACATAGAAGAGAGGTTACATTACAGTAAACATCTACTTTTTAAAACATTAAATTCCTGTTTTGTATCACATACTATGTAAAGCACTCAAAGTCAGCTAAGTAACAGAAAGGAAATGCCGCAGTCCGGCTGCAGCAAAATAACCCGGGGGTGACGAACAACTTGTGTACCTTGATAGAGCAGGAGTAGGAGTCGTTTATTGTAGGACAGGAGCAGTATTTATACATTCCACACAGCTTATCTTAATTAACATAAACTAGATACAGCAGTCAACCAATAAGGAATCTCCACACTTAATGGCTCGCTGGCGTTACTTTACAAACCACTCCCTCTGGCATTTTGCCAGGCGCCATCTTGACTTGTTTACAGACCCTAACATTTCTCTGGCAAAATGCCTGGTGCCATCCTGACTTGTTTACAGACTCTAACAAGGAAACAAATGTTTACCCAAAACAAAGAAATGAACTGCCAAGAAGTGCTTGAAATCTTTCAAGGTGGAACCAAGGTCTATTCTGAATAGCACTACAGAACAGAAAGACCAGTGGGTGGACAGAGATGCAATATGCGCACAAAATTAAGGACCCGCACTAATGTTGATCATACTGATAGCTAATATTTATCTCTGTACCGTGGTTTTTTACTGTTCTTTTTAGTTACACATGACAATAGAATTCATTTTGACATAATTATACAAGCATGGAATATAATTTGTTCTAATTCACTTCCCAGGACTTTCCCTTTCCCTCCCCTCTTCCCTCTCCCTGTTCCCTTCCTTCTATTCTACTGATCTTTCTGCTATTTACTTATAGTTTGTTTGTTGTTTGTTTGTTTTTAATCAGTGTCTTATGGATGTACATGATGGTGAGACTCACTGTGATATATTCACAAAGGTACATAGGAATGTGAGGTCTGATTCATTCCACTGTCTTTCCCTATCCCATCCGGGCTCCCTTCCGTTCATTCCCCTTTTTCTTTTCCACTGTACCTTGTCCTTTTCTAAAAGCATTACATGTATTATTTTAATCAGCTTTTTTTATTGCTGTGACCTAAATAACTGAAAAGAACAATTAGAGAAGGAAAAATTTATTTTGTCTCATGGTTTCAGAGGTCTCAGTTCATAGTCAGCTGACTCCAGAGTTCTGGGCCAAGGTGAGACAGCACATCATGGCAGAAGAGCATGGCAGAGGAAAGCAGCTCAGGACATGGCAACAAGAAGGAGAAAGAGAGTCTCATTCACCAGGAACAAAATATAAACCTGAAAGTCGTGTCCTCGATGACCTACCTCCTCCAGCCATACCCTACCTGCCTACATTACCACCCAGCTAATCCACATCCCTGGATTAATTCATTCATTAGGTTGCAACTCTCATAATATAATAATTTTACCTCCAAAACTTCTTGCATTATCTCATACATGAGCTTTTGGAGGATACCTCATATCTAAACCATAACATGTATGTCATATAATATTCAGAATAATCTTCTGGAGATTTTTTATTGCTACTGAGCAACAATATAGTTGATCATAAAAGTTAAGTGACTAGGATCTTGGGTTGTGACTGACAGGCAATTGGAACCACCTAATAAAATTTTGGAGCCTGAGCTCTTACAATTTTAACAAGAGAGAAATGCTGCCCCACCATGATGGTGTTCATGAAGAATTCCTGAGAGTTGACTTAGCAAGGATTGGACCTGAGCCTCAAAGTTTGCTTATTCAGCAAGTACTTTTGAAGCATCAACTAACTATGTGCGAGATTCATAGAGCTGCCAAGAAGAGGAACAGCACAGAGTGCTACCCTTGACAGCTTACAGTCTCATGAGAGAGAAACCATGGAAAATAATCACAGTCAAAGTGATGGGGTAATGATGACATATAAATGTAAAATGGCCTTGGAAACAACCGCAATTCTACCCAAGAAAGATGGAGGTCAGACAAGGCCTTATAAGTGGGGAAATTTTAACCTAGGTTTTAAAATCGTGCAGGAATTTTGCATTTAGAAAAGGAAGGCAGAAGCAGTAGCATTTTCACTGGGGTTAATGGTGGGCATCCATAGACATGATCAATGGGGATTACTCCAGGGAAATGCGGAAAATTTCCTGGAGCACTTACATCTACTCACCTGCACACTGAATTAGTACCTTCAGGAGAAAGGGGAAATCTTCAAGACCTATAACACACCCAGGATGCTCCAACACTCTGCTTGGCAATTGCCTGTATGATTTCAACTGATCCTCAAGGAAAAGTGGATGGAGTAGGTGCAAACTCCCCACAACTGTGTGTAATTCCCAAGTCAACAGGGGCCACTTCACAATATTGGACATTGTGAAAGGGCCCAATGCTATCTTTTGTGCCAACATGTCAAAAGAAGTAAAAATGCTTCAGGGACTTGTGCCAACATGTCAAAAGAAGTAAAAATGCTTCAGGGACTTTTCTGATGACTATGATCACACAGTCTATGGTACTAGATGCCAAGAGCCCGCTAGAAGAATAGAAACTTCAAAGAAACTCTTTTTCACATTGTAAGAGAAAAACAGATTGCTGTTCTCGTCTTCAAATTCCCTGATAATGCCTCTGCTTGGTTTCCTTTCTTATTAAAATACAAGCCAATATCATGAGCAATGTTGAACAAAGAAGGGAAAAGGAAAGAAGGAAGGGAGGGAGGAAAAAGGAAGGGACGATATTACGGGGAAGGAAGGTGAAGTGCTTTCAACCTACAAAACATTTGCAAAATGTTCCTCTGTACAGGGATGCAAGTAGATAGAACATTAGGATAGAACAGGGGGATCACCATGGGTGAAAATAATTAAGGAATACTCTATACTAGCTAGTGGAGAGGATATTTAATATTCCCAGTACAAAGACATGATAAATCATCAGGTGATAGATATGCTAAATTTTCCTGATGTGATCATTACACATTTCATACATGTATTGAAATATCACATGGTGCCCCATAAATATGTAAGATTACTACAGAGGGAAGCAGAAAGAAATCAAAGAAGTGGTTTTAACTTATAAAACGTGTCAAAATCCGCCATTTTGCATTTGCACTTGGTTTGAGCCTTCCAATTCCCCAAACCTTCATACTATTGGATATCATGCAGCCAATAAGATTCAGGGAGAATTCCTCACCTCTATCCCTCAAATATTACACCAGGGTGTCGTGGTTACCAAGGAGAACCACAGAAGAAGTAACACAAAATCCTTTATTTGTTGCTGCCATACTAAAATATCCCACTGAAAATCCATTTCAAACACACAATAATCAGACATACATCTTTCTATCATGTTCCCATCCCTGGGTTCTCCCTTCTGGCCCACAGCTTCCTCATGGCGATTTTCACCTCTGCGTTTCTGAGTGTGTAGATGATGGGGTTCAGCATGGGGGTGATGACCGTGTAGACCACAGCCACTAGTTTGTCCCCAGTGAAGGTGGACGAGGGCCGCATGTAGATGAAGATGGCAGGTCCAAAAAACAAGATGACGACTGTGATATGAGAGGCGCAGGTGGACAGGGCTTTGCGCCTCCCCTCTGCAGAGCGTTTCCTCAGGTTGAACAGGATGATGGCATAGGACGACACCAAGATGGTTACGGAAAAGATGGAGATTAATCCACTGTTGGCCAACACAATGATCCCCTCTACAAAGGTGTCCTTGCAGGCTAGCTTGAATAAGGGACGGAGGTCACAGAAATAGTGATCAATCACATTGGGACCACAGAAGGGCAGATTAATGGTGTTGAGAACCTGAATTATGGAGTGAATGAAGCCCCCCAGCCAGGAACCAGCCACCAGCATGTGACACAGTTGACGACTCATAATGTTCATGTAATGAAGAGGCTTGCAGATGGCCACGTAGCGGTCATAAGCCATCACCATAAGCAAAAGGATCTCAGTGACCACAAAGAAGTGGAAGAAGAAGATCTGGGCCAGACAGCCCTTCAGGGAGATGGTTTTAACCTTGGCAAGTAAGTCCATGATGAATTTAGGGACCACAGTAGAGGAGTAACAGATCTCCACCAGGGAGAGGTAGCCAAGGAAGAAGTACATGGGGGAGCGCAGACTCTTACTGACACTGACCATCACAACAATGAGGCCATTGCCCACCACAGTGGCCAGGTACACGGGGAGAAACAACACAAAGCACACTCTCTGCACCTCTGGATCCTGGAAAAGTCCTGTGATAATTAACTCAGTCACGTTATTTGTACTTGCTCTGATTTCCATTTAGAAAAGATGGATCTCAGACTCCTGTAACAAAGGATATACAGTCATAAGGACATAAACCTCTGAATTCTATCAGACTCTATGGTTTTGGCCCACCCCACATTCATGAATTTTTAAACATATTTTAAATTTTGTCACCTGAGAGCTAAGTGGATGGCTGGAAGTAGATCAGAATATAGCTCACTATCAAACCACAGTTCAGATATAACATTTGGTCATTCACTACTTCGTTATTTTTGTTCCAAATTTGCCCATCACTGGCAAACTCTTATCAGCAGCAGGTTAGGATTTTTTTCTTTATTTTTTATTGGTTATTTTTATTTATACATAATGTTAGGATTCATTTTGACATGATTATAGAAGCATGGAATAAAATTTGTTTTAATCCAGTCCCTCTCTTCTCTCCCCCAGTTCCCTTCCCTCTATTCTAATGATCTTTCTGCTATTTACTTATAGTTTATTTTCTTAATTAGTGTCTTATGGATTTATATGATGGTGAGATTCACTGTGATATATTGATATGTGTACATAGGAAAGTTAGGTCAGATTAATTCCGCTTTTATTCCCGTATCTCATTTCTTCTCCCTCCCCCTCAATCTCCTTCACCTACTCCACTGATCTTTCTTCTATTTTTATGGAATGCATCCCTCTTTTTTCCTTCCTCCTCCCACCCCCTCTCTCTATTTCAGTCTCTCAGGATTTCTTTTATATAATTCTCTGAACCAAAGACAGTGTTAAGGGCTGGGGTTGGGGCTCAGTGGTAGAGCGCTTGCCCAGCCTAAGTGAGGCACTGGGTTCAATTCTCAGCACCACATAAAAAAAATAACCAAATAAAATAAAGGTATTGTGTTCATCCATAACTAATAAAAATATTTTTTAAAAAAAGATTGTGATAAGCAACTCTGAGACAACACGTACCTAGGCAACTCAGGACTTAGGAGAAGACAATGGAAGATGGCTCCACCCTCAGGAAACTTGCAACTCCATGTGATTAAAGAGCACATTTATGAGCTGAGGGAAAGAAATTCTCAAGATTTTCTCTGCTTTTAAAATTACTTTGAATTATCTCTTATTGTCCTGAATTTTCCTTCTTCCATATGCTTCCATCTTAGTGTGTGTGTGTGTGTATATATATATATATATATATATATAAAAAATATACCCCAAATTTCTGTCATAGTGAAATATGAAGATTAATTCAAGGTGAAAACCTGCTGAGAGAACCCTCAGTATGGTTTCTGGCTAGAGCTAGAGAAGACACAAGGGTTGCTCAGGTAAAAACAGGGGAACCAGGGAGCTGGAGTTGGAGCTCAGTGGCAGAGCACTTGCCTAGCACGTGTGAGGCACTGGGTTCAATCCTTAGTACTGCATAAAAATGAACAAATAAAATAAAGGCACGCTGTCCATCAAAACTACAAAAATAAATTTTAAAAAATAGAAGGGGACCCAGGAAGAACAACTTCATGGGAGAGAGGAGGCAAGATGGCGCTCGCCTACTGTACCAGAGGAATGGAAATAGCAAAGCATCAGAATAGCCCCAGAAGGCTGCAATGCAGTCTGGTGGCCTGAAGGAAACTAGGACACCTGTGTGCCTGATGATCACCATTTTCATTGTCATCCCAACACCCACAGGCGATCACTAGGGCCCAGGGTCTACTGTGCGCTCTACTGCAAGCACTTCCCCACCACCTCCTCACTTCATTCCTCCTTATCCCTTTGAGGTAGCTAATTGACCTCACACAGGTTTAGCATCTTGCCCAAAGAACACACCTGGTGAGCCCAGGCCAGACCCAGGCTATCTAGAAGAAAAGGAAGGAACCACCACACCTCAGAGAGAGGACACAGGGGTGAGCCACTCCAGTGCCTTAGAAAATGGCACCAAGACCCATGGCCAATGCAAAGCTTTCCCAAATCCACTTATGAGTCCCTCCCTGGGACTAGTACAGCCATTGTAAAACCTCCAAGTCATTGGTAGTGTTTCATTCCACCTTCTCTGGTCATCAGAGACCAGGAAGCTCTGTGGGTTCTTCAACACAGTGTGAGATTCAGGGATCTGCCTTCCTTCCTCCAGCCCATGGCCAGCACTGGGACAGGGGTCCCAGCTGCAGCTGGTAGACTAAGCCGTGGAATCTGTTGCTCCTCCCAGCAGAGGTGACCAGACAGAACCCCTCCTGCACTGGGTCTCATAGCAGCACCTTGCTCTCTCAGGCCCTCCCACCAGAAGCCCCAAGGTCACATCCAATGATCTCACCAGTCCCTGTGTCTGTCTTCCTGCAGCCATCTCCCAGCAGGACAGGAGCCCGTTGAGGATGACTGCAGACCATCACATGCTCCGTCTGTCCCCAGGTGTCCATGGTGTTCACCTCCAATCTGCTCTTTATACTGAAGTTAGAAAGTCTCCCTGAGTCTCCCTCGGCTCACATCGCTCAGCAATGCTCACTGTCTCCCTGTTGCCTGGCACTCAGACCCAATTTCCTCCACCTGGCTTTTGGAATCCTCTCCAGTACTTTACCAGCCCACTCCACTTCTCTCTTGAAAGGCCAAAACTCCTACAAACACACACGTCATTTCCGAGTCCTCATGTAAACTAGGTTGCCATAATGGACCACGTGATGTGTATTTCAGTGAATGCATTAGAGGGGTTTAATACAATATGTCCTATAGTTCCCTGGGATCATTGTGAGAGTCCAGAGCGGATGACTTCGACAGGTAAGTGACCTGTCTTTTAGTGGAGGGCAGAGTTCTAAGTTCCTGGATCTCTGAAGGACTGAGGAAAACAAAGCAAGTACCTAGTGGAATACCTTGCCCTTTCCTCGGGACTGGTCTAACGTGGCCCCAGGGGGGAGTGGAGCAGCTGGCTGCCTTTTCAACTCTGCCAACCACGTTTCACATCCTGGTGAATGGGATTCTTTAAAATAAGGAAACAATTCATATTTGATGCGGTTGTTGCAAGAATTAGCTCTGAGATGAAATATATAAAGCACTTAACGGCCTTGTCTAACTAATAGGAATCTCTCCATAAATAGTAGCTATCATTAGCTCAGACTTCCTGGTGTTCATTGCATTTCTACTTTCTCATCTCCCTTGCCAAGGAGAAAGAGAGTTGGTAACAAGTTACCTCCTCTTCCCTCCAGAGCTTCCCCAGGGAAAAACCCTCAACCTAGGGTCATGAATTACAAGGTGAGCCACAGATTACATATAAAAGCCTAGGTAGAGAAATGTTGGTGGAGACACTAACCAGGTCAAAAGTTATTCACTAACATAAATGGACAAAGTCATAAGTGAGTCTGAAAGACCCAGTGCCGTGCATTCCAAGCAGGAAGGTCTCCTCCCCACGTGGTCCTGCATGGAACCCCAGAAAGAGGACACCAAGGAGGAACTTTCTGTCCAGAACTTTCCTTTATACAGTCGGCACCTGAGTCTAAGGGACAAAAAGTGACTCACCGCAGATCACACAGCGATTTGAAGCCTCTTACCCACTCATTGCACCTGAGAAACCTCGTGGTCGGGCATTACTTACCTTCCTTGGGTAAATATTCCATCTCAGAACAAAGAGTTGAACATGGAGTTTCCACTCCTTAGGTTCTGAATAACGGCCTCCCTCGGTGGCACGACCTCATCACCCAGATGGGTGGCCAGGCCTGAGGATACTGAAGGGCTGTGGCTGGAACAAGATTGAGCAAGACTCCTCCAGCCGGTTCCAGGATCTGCACTGAAGGCACCCAGGGGACTAAACCACTTCATCTGAGCCAAGGCACCAAGTGAAGTCAAAGACATTTTAGAGCTGAAAGGAATATGTAGACCGTTAATCTAATCTCTTTAGTTCCCAGACGATACGACTAATGAACAGAGAGTTTAACTGACTTCTCAAAGTCACACAGCTAGTTATTGATCAGGATTCTAACATACAAATAAATGCTGTTCCCAGGTTTTTATTTTGTGGTTGTTATCACCAATCAACAAATAAATCTTACTTTTTTTGGTAACAAAATTCCCTAAGTCCTAAATTCCTTTCATAAAATGAACAGCTTATGGTGACGTAGACAAATCACAAAAGGAAGGATTCAGGAAATCAGTCCCATGGCCAATCTTTGGATCAATTATTTAGAAATAGAAAAACAACTAAAGGGAGCAGCCAACCAATTGTTTTTAGATTCTGGGGATTATTTTTGTTTTTGTTTTGTTTAGAAAACCCATTCTCACTGGGTCTACTTCCCACTTATAAGATCTTGGGCAAGTTAAGCACAGTCTATGAGCCTTGGTTTCTTGATACAAAGTGATGTTACTTACAGTCTTTATCCTCTGGGATTTCTGTGAGAATTCAATGATGGAAGTAAAACAGTTAGAACAATATCTGTTCTCAGTAAATGTTCCCTATTTTGGAAGTAGCCAATTTGCATTGTTGAAGAATCTAATTGTATAAGCCATTTGCCCAGAAATGTAAAAGAAGATCCTTTTATATCTTACTTTCAAAATCATACCATATTTAAAAGAAAAAAAAACTTTTTTAATTCAGAGAAGTATAAAACCCAATAACTGGTAAATAGTAAGATTTTCTCCTTGCTTTTTGGCTTCCATTTATCAAAATATCTTGCAGAATCCATCAGTGTGTCCTTTGAAATCCTTACTACTTTGATATAATAAAGGTGCATAATTTTCTGAACTGAATTGAATCTCTCCAGACTCTAAATCCCCATCTGGAATTTCCTCCTGTGACCTCCCACTAGTCCAGTATGTGAGCCCTGTGACCGCGTAGCCGAGCTTCAGTGCCATCTATGATGACCCTTCTCTAGCATGCTTAGGAGGGATTCTGCACATCAAACCTTGAAAAAAGGGAATCAGTCACCAGATATTCTGCTTATACAGTCATGTGTTCATTCAGTAACAGCATTTTGCCTTCTTTAAATGGTTTAAAATTCATTATTTCAGAACGTCACTGCATAACAAATGAGTCTTTAATGATAATAGTAATGAAGATACATTCCATCTTACAAGGCAACAACAAATTTATAATTAAATGCATGAAGTGGACATTTGAATAGGAAGGAAGCCCACTCACTCACTCACTAGAAGATCAAGGATTGTTTTCCGATATTGAGATCCTTGAACACTTCCAAATAAATTGGGCTCACTTTGTAGATCAGGAAACCAAATTACCCTTGGAATTTCTTGTCTCCAATGTGAAACTTGGCCAAGCAATTGAGTTAGAAAAATTTTCAAAAGGTGCTTCAATTAATTCAGTTTAAAGCATCCATGGGCATGCACATGAGAAGGGACATTGGGAGAGATTTTATGCCATTGAGTTTCTATGTCACCATGGGAAGATGAGACCAAAGGGAGAAGAAAAAAGAGGGCTGGTCTGGGGCTATAGACTGCCAACTGGGTGCCAACTGGGTGCCAACTACTCTATATTTAATTACACATTGAAGAACAGAGACCAATTCTTGGAGAAGTATTGCAGATGCCATATGGGACAGCTTTTGTACCCATGAGGAAAGGGGACTTTTGGAACCAATTAATAACAATGCACAATAGGAAGAGATAATGTCTAGTCTAAAAATGTTCTTCAAAAAATGTTTAGTTCAAGAGAAAAAAATATCATAATGGAAAGTATGCATCAGGGAAAAAACAGATATAGATTGTCTATCATTTAGTAACCTGAGAAAATTTAGTTAACAGCTGTAAGCCTCTGCTTTCTCACCTGTTAAACTGGGATAATAATATATACCTTCAAGGTTGTTAAAATGAGAAATAAAAATGACCTGGGTTGAAATATTTATCTAACATGGTGCTTGATGTATAGTAGGTATTCCATGAATGTGCATTAGGATTTTTAATTATGTGGTTGAAATATTACCCAGTTTAATGTGTGAGGGTTTGTATTGAATTTTATAGGGGAAGGGACACTTAATTAAGAGTAAATTCGGGCTGGGGTTGTTGCTCAGTGGAAGAGTGCTTGCCTCGCAGGTGTGAGGCACTGGGTTTGATCCTCAGCACCACATAAAAATGAATAAACAAAATAAAGATATTGCATCCGTCTATAACTAAAAAATATTTTTTTAAAAAAGAGCAAGTTCAGCAGCATCCAAAAGAACTAATAATATTTCTTTCTTGCAACAAATTGGATAAAGACATCTCTTCTTCTACTGCTCCTACCTCTGTCACCTTTACTCCTTTCTAGTCCTCAGAATAAAACAGTCACACTCTCAGACTCCCTTGCAGCTAGACACGATCTTATGACCCAAGTCTGGTCTGCTGAAGAAATGTAAGCAAGTCACTGGGTGGAACTTTTGAAAAATGTTAAAGGGTTCAAACCTAATTGGTATGCCCAGAAACACACCTGCTCCTCTTTCCTCTCCTTCCTTCCCTCTTTTTTCTGCCAACTGGGTGCCAACTACTCTAATTTTAATTGCACATTGAAGAATAGAGGCCAATTCTTGGAGAAGTATTGCAGATGCCATATGGGACAGAGATGAGGAACAGGATCTGTATCATGCTTTCAAAAAATTAAATAAAGTGAATTAAAACCACACACATAAGCATAGAAAAAAATTCCTCCAAACAAATGTCCTATGAAAAAAATCTGAAAATGTGAACAACAGCACATCAGTTGATGAAAATGATGTAAATTCTTCCTAAAAACACAAACACAAAGCTGAAGAATTGTGCAACACCATAATCACAACTGAATTGCAAATACACAAACACAAATTTATAGATAAAATTAAACCTTTGAATTAGAAATACAAAAAATTAAGACAAAAATAGATTTTAATAATCAGGATGAAATGAAGTGAGAAGAAAAAATAGAATAAAAAAGAAATCATATGGATAATGAAGATTAAAATGCCAAAGGGAGAATATTTAAATTAAAATATAATAAAAAGAATGAAAGTAAACCAAATAATCAAAGTAAAATGAAATGTAAAAGAAGTAAAAAAATGTCAATAAGAAAAAAATAAAAATGACTAAACTGAGGCTGTCTGGCATCTATATAATTGATGTCCTGAAAAAAAGAAAATCAGGCCAATGAAATGGAGCCAATATTAAAACTGTAATCCAAAATATGTTCCAGAAATTTTAAAAATATATGAATCTATTCAGAGGTACCGGTTTTGATCCTCAGCACCACATAAAAATAAAAATAAATTAAACAAAGGTATTGCATACATCTACACCATATATATATTAAAGTATATATTTTATATATATATTAAAGTATCTGAATCTACACAGTGAAAGGATCCACTGGGTGTCAGAAAAAAGTAACATAAACAATCAACAGGGGCTGTAGTTGTAGTTCAACGGGAGAGTGCTTGCCTGGCACCTGTGAGGCATGGGTTCAATTCTCAGCACTCCATATAAACTAAAAAATATATTTTAAACTATAAATAAACTATATATAAACTAAAACAATATATTTTTTAAAAAACAACATTAAGATGTATTCTAGTAAAACTATTATACATTTAAAATAAAGAAAAAAATCCCCAAGTACTCTCAGGAGAATAATAAAATAACTTACAGAAGTAAGAGAATTCTATTGCAACTGATTTTTTAAAAACAGTATACAAAGCAAAGCAATAGCGTAGCAGCACTTTTAAGGAAATTTAAAAAATATAAAACAAAATCTTTTAACCAGCTAAGATTTTCTCTGATAACCAAAAATATAGCACAATAGTTTTGCTTGTGTTGGGTTTATTTTTAATTATTAATTCTACCTTTTAAGACCTCATATTGTCTTTGGTAAAGTATGTCATTCCTTTTTTTTTTAATGCATAACAACACAATAAATGCTGCACATAAGCACCCTTCTGAGGAATCTACCACATGATGAAGTTCATCCAATCTGTTATGGTTTCGATATTAGGTGTTCCCCAAAAGCTCATGTGTGAGACAATACTAGAACATTCAGAGGTGACATGTTTGGATTATGAGAGCTTTAACCTAGTCAGTTTGTTAATTCACTGGTAGGGATTTGGTGGTAACAGTAGGCAGATAGGGTGTGGCTGGAGGAGGTGGGTCACTGGGGATGTGCCTTTGGGATTTATGCTTTGTCCCTAGTGAAAAATGCTTCCTGATTGTCATGTCCTGAAATGGTTTTATCCTTGCACTCTTCTGCCCTGATTTTCTGCCTCATCTCCAGCACAGAGCAATGGAACCAGCCATCTATGGACTGAGATCTCTGAAACTGTGAGCCCCCAATAAACCTTTCCTCCTCTACATTGTTCTCATCAGTTCTTTTGGTCACAGCAGTGAAAAAGCTGACTTAAAACACAATCAAAAGTTGATTGGGAAAACTTTGGTAAAAGAGCCATCGGCTCTATACATTTTGTCATGTATTTTTGAGACTCTGTTGTCAAGTGCATAAGCATTTAGGATTATTATGTTTTCCTGGAGACTTGGCCCAGTTATCATTATGCAGTGTCCCGCATTACCTCTGGTTATATCCCTTGTACCAAAGTCTACTTTTCCTGATAACAACATAACTGCTCCAACTCTCTTCTGATTTGTGCTTCTATGGTATATCTTTTTTTATAATTTTACTCTTAACCTATGTATGTCTTCATATTTAAAGTGGGTTTCTTAATGGACAGAACTTGAGAATATTGTGTTTAAGTGAAATAAGCCAAACTCAGAAGTGCAATTGTCATGTTTTCTCTCACGTGTAGAAGCTAGGGAGGAAAAGGGGAAAGAAAGGTGGTGGGTAGAATCTCATGGATATCTAAAGAGATCAGTAGAGTAACAGGACCAAGAGGAGAGAGGAGAAGAGAGAAAGCAGAAATACTGGGAATGATATTGGCGACATTATATTGTTATATTGTGTGCACACACAATTATATTAATGAATCCCATTATACACCATTATAGACAACTATAATGGACCAATAAAAAGCATGGAAGAAATAAATAAAGTTGGTTTCTGGCCTGGGGTTTTGGCTCAGTGATAGAGTACTTGCCTAGCACATGTGAGGCACTGGATTCCATCCTGAGAACCACATTAAAAAAAAATAAATAAACAAATAAAAAAGTCATTAAAATTTTAAAAATTCAAAAATATAAAATGGGTTTCTTGTGAGCAGAATAAACTTGGGCTTGCTACTTTATACAATTTGAATTTCAAATTTGTATGTTTAGACTATTGACACTTAGTACAATTATTGGTTGGTTTGATTTCAATCCAATCTTAATCATTGTGTTCTATTTGTTCTGCCTGACTTGCGTTGCTTTTTTCCTTATTTCCTACTTAACTTTGGATTAGTTGTACATTGTACCTCACTATTGGCTTATTATTTATACCTCTTTTAAAAAAAAATTAGTAGTTTCTTTTGGAAACATAGTATGCATCTTTGATTGTTCACAGTCTACCATTAAATATTTTTATACCTCCCCACATCCGTGTCAGAACCATGCAGCAGCCAAGTTCTAAAGCCCATCCCCACATTTGTGCTGTCCTCGTATCGCTCACTTTTACATTAGCTAAAAACCTGCAATATATCACCTACTACTTTTGCCTTAGATAATCAATTATCTTTTTTTTTGAGAGAGAGAGAGAGAGAGAGAGAGAGAGAGAGAATTTTAATATTTATTTTTTAGTTTTCGGTGGACACAACATCTTTGTTTGTATGTGGTGCTGAGGATCGAACCCAGGCTGCACGCATGCCAGGCGAGCGCGCTACCGCTTGAGCCACATCCCCAGCCCATCAATTATTTTTAAGATCAACTTTTCCAAAAATTATTCCTCTATGTTCACCTTTATTTTAACTATTTGGGAGCTCTCCATTTCTTTATGTACATCCAGATTTTTATCAGGTGTTACATTCTGTCTTCCTGAAGAACTTTAATATTTCATATAGTGTGGAATTTTTTTTGTGCAAATACCACAAGATTTTGCCCCGAATATCATCATTAGCTTTTTATTTTTTTAAAAAAAAACTTTTACAATGGTATAAAACCAGAGGTTAGCTGGGCCATGAAGAGTGGGCGGTTCCCAATACTTTAAAGCCATTGCTCCTTTATCTTCTAACTTGTATAATTTCTGATGAGAAGCCTGCTCTGATTTGTTTCTTATTTTTTATATAATGTGCATTCTTCCCTGGATGTTTTTGTCCCTTTTCTCATTGCCTTTGTGTGAATCAGATTCACCATGCACTATAACAATACCAACATTTCAGCAATGCTGTGCACTGGTATCAGCCCACTTGCATGAACCTCGGTGAAAAACAACACTCCCACAATGAGTTAAACAAAACAACTTCACTACTCATAGATACACACCAAGGGACAACAGCAGCCTGGGATTCATGGTGAGCCAGTGTCCTCCAAGGCTCAGGAAAACTGTCCAGGGTGGATGGAATCTCATCTGCACCCATGTCACACTATGGCTGATGGACAGCTAAAGCACGCTGGGGCTGGCACCTGGGAGCTACTTGATCCTCTGGGCTAAGCCCTATAAAACAATGTGTCCAGGAGAGATGTTGCTGAGCCCAGGCTATTCAGGACCTTTCCTCTTTGCCTCAGGATGATGTATTCTTGACCCCATTTTACAGTTATTCTTGAGAACTATAGCAAGAGAGTGAGAAGAGCTGGATACACTGAGACCACCTGGGGACTTGTCCTGTACTTCATTTTTCAGCAGGTAGGACCACATTCCTTTTGTCATTGTCTTTCCTGTTTGGAGTTCTCTTGGATCCTTGACTCTGTGGTTCTATGTATTCATTATTCTTTGGAAATTCTTGGTCAGGTTTCAGGGGGCTCAGTCTAGCTTCATGATATCTACTGTCAGCAGGTTGACTGACATCTAGGAAGGCCACACCCAAGGGCACAGTAAGAGAAGGGGACACACAAAAGGTGTTTCCATGGAACATTCTATCCCAAACAGGGCAAGGGGTAATATTACGAAGGAACAGGTGAGTGTAGCTCCACCTTTGGGGCTGTAGGAAGGTACACCCAGCAGGAACCCAAGAAGGGCGGGGCATCTAGCAGCATCTGCCGGAAGCCTCAATCACCCAGCAGGAAGTGACTCAGTCAGGTGCAAGGTTGGTCTCCCACATCAAATAAAACACAGACACACAACTTACCTTTAATTCAAGCCCCAGGATGTCTCCTCTGCCCTTGGCCTCAAGTTTCCCAAATGGGAGAGTGAGGAATGTCACGAGAGGCTGAGAGAGAGCTAGCATGTTCGGGAGTGGTCTTTTATTGGGAGAGTCTTATTCTTTAGAAATTTCCATCCAATAAAGATCAAGAGGGGTGGGGTTACAAGGACAGGTAAGATAACTCGACCCCTGGGGCTGTAGGAAGGCATGCCTACACATGAAGATGCATTTTGCGACATTTTTACGACTTCCAAGATCAGGGCTGCAGTTTTGGGCCACTTGATGTGGCCAGATCCTGGGAAGTGACCGACAGAGCCTCACCAATCAGGGAAGGAAAATGCTGGTCACATGGCCTGGTGGCCTCCCACAGAGAATCATGGGATCTTCTACAGAGACCACAATAATGAGATAATCCTATCACAGAGGTGGCAAGACCAATAGACTAAGCCAAAGTCATACAGAGAACAGACTGGAACTCAGGGAGAAACCAGTAAAGGAGAGAGGAAGCACAACCCATAATATCCTATAAATCAATAAGGAAAACAACCAAAACTAATGAAAGACAATGAAGAAAAATACAAGTAGTCAATAAAACATGAAAAAATTCTCAACCCCCTAGTAGGGAAATATATATTGCTTTAGAAAACATCATTTTCACCATCAGTTTGGCAAAAAGAAAAAAAGAGATTGACTTTTGGTTTGCACTAGGATGTATCTGTGAACGTCCAGATTGAATTGGGAAATATGTTTGTAGGTTTAAAAAAAAGTACAAGGTTGATAATGTCCATTGTTTGGTACTGTGCAGGCAACAGTACCCTCAGATATTGCTGGAGGGAGCATAAGTAACTGGGCAGATATCACTAACTATCCACCAACACCTGATATCCCCCTCCTTAGGCACACAGTTTGACCACATTGCTGGCAATCAAATGTTCTATCGTATTTAGGTATAATTTTTTGGTATGTTAAAACTATGCTTTATGTCATAAGCAATGATATAGTGCCTTTCTTTGTGTATTTTGACCAAAAATGCAATCAGAAAGGCAATTAAATAGTTTTTCACCTGCTGAGCATGAGAAATGATGTAAGCTACCGACTCTGGAAGTTCCCCCATGCACACTCTCTATGATCTTCCTCTTCCACTACCTGGATACAGATGATGCTGAGTCCTTAGTAGACATCCCTGAACGACAATGTAGGGAAGAGCCACCCATAAGCCCGACAATGCCCAGAGCAGCTACCTGACACTAGTTAAACCCTTGGAGTTTTCTGGACCTTCCACTAGCATGGCCAATCCTAACTTAAGAAACTGAGTTGTTGAGTTTTTGCAGAGCAATTCAGCCTCCCCCTTTAAAATGCAATATAAGCATCCCATTGACCCAAAAATTCTCTTGCTATTTACTTCTCCTAGATCATTATTGCAGATGATCAAAGAGAGATGTACACAAAGAAAGGCACTATATCATTACTTATGACATAAAGCATAGTTTTAACACACCAAAAAATTATACCTAAATACAATGGAACATTGCCTGCTTGAAAGGAATGAGAGAAAAAAAGAAGAAAGAAGATAAAATAAGAGGGACCTTACATGGTTCAGTGACAAAACAGTGAAAGGAGCTCAATCTTGAGGTTGATACACGTATGCGGCTGCACACACACACTTGGGGACATGTACATATAAAATACTAAGAAACAGTCAAAAGAATGAATGTGCGTATACTGTCATTGAAAGAAATCCAAAATATATTGTTGGGTTAAAAAAAAAAAGCAAGTTGCAAGATAGTGTTCAGAATGTAATGCCATAGGTGTAAAAAAAATAAATAAATAATGCTTGTTGGTTAAATCCATGTATTTCATTATTTCCCACAACTCTCCACAACTCAGATGTTGTCCTCTTTGAGTTTAGTAGAAATGCTCTCTGCTGATACTGTGATCACCAAGGGGAGAAAAGGGGCCAATTAGTCCTGTTCTGTGAGTTCGATGATCCTTCAGTCCTCTGCCTTCTGGGTCTGTGCCCAGGCTTCTTGGCATGGTGACAGCCGATGGCAACTAATTATACCCTAAGGAGCAGAGGCAAAGAGTTAGGAAAGTTTTCAAAGAAACAAATTAATGCCATCCTTTGGAGGTTCTTCAGAGATGACTAAGAACTTCTTTTGCTTCCTTGAGATTCCCAGGAGCCTCAGATCACATAATTAGTGGCACAATTAGCGGCCAGGTGAGCACATCCTCGCTGATGAGCCAGGACTTGCAGCTCCAACTCCTCCTGAAGCATAGTGTAGACCATGCTGTGGCCCTGCCAGGAACCCTGTTAGGTCCACAACACATATTGAGAAGGAGTGGGTTGCCATGCCAACACAGGAAAACAGAGGCCACATCCCACTTCTTTGCCCCCTATTCTTTCTCCCCACAGGTTGCTCTGAAAGGAAGGATAGTGCCATTTATGGAATCCCTACTGTGTATTGAGTACTGTGCTGAGCCCTTTATCCAATACCTGACCAATGTGGCAGAGATGCCAGCAGCCAGCATCATCCACAGTTGGGCACACGGCTAAATGCTATTTCCCTACCAGAGGAATGTAGATGAAAACGATACATGTCACTTCCAAACTTGACCCATGACCCACTCTGCAAACTGTTCCTATCTTCTAGCTAGATGGAGACACTGTGGATGATTTTAAGAGGTGTGGGTTAAAGATCATAAAATCTCATCCAGCCTAAGTCCTTGAGTGGTTATCAGCCACCTGTCACATGGGTATAAAGTCAGGGTGATCTGGTGGTTGTTTGTAATAATAGTAAATTTACCCAACTCACAATCTATTTCACCACCTGGAAAATACTAATCAAATCATATCTTCTGTTTCCCCAGCCAATGGCTCAAATCCTCACCTGCCTTTTTAGCAAAATATCCACTATCTCTCATAGAATGTCTGATCCACCTCCATCCAAAACTGTCCAAGAAAATCCAAAGAACACTCAACCAAAAGGATTTATGCTGCCAAAAGCCCTGGAGGGGGGGGAAGAAAATTAAAAATCTGACCAGTCTTCAATCCCAGCCACTCGGGAGGCTGAGGCAGGAAGATCACATGTTCAAAGCCAACCTCAGCAACAGTGAAGTGCTAAGCAACTTAGTGAGACCCTGTCTTTAAATAAAGTACAAAATGGGGCTCAGTGGTTAAGTGCCCCTGAGTTCAATCCCTGGTACCAAAAAAAAAAAAAAAATCTGACCAGTGATTGTTTTCCATCATTGCTATTAGTTGGCCCTGCACAATCTGGGGTGGGGGATGGGTCTACTGCCCAAAGTTGCAGGGATGCTGCTGCAGGTCTGGACTCGGCCATGCCATGGTTAGTCTCCATACTCCAAGGTCAGAGTTCTCTTCATTAATTCTCACATGCTCAGCTATTGATCCCCAAAACACAGTGGTCCAGGATGGCTGGATCTAAATGCTACACTGTATCAAACTCCCCACCAAAACTCCAGTTCTGAATCTACATCACCAACACAGGTGTCCCTTTCCCTCAAGGTAGGATCCCTCTTGGGAATTCTAATATTCTTTTATGCGGAGAGAGCAAGCATAGTCAATGTCACCCTAAAACACCAGAAGAGGCTGACCTAATTGCAAATCTCAGAGTTCAAAGTTGAGGAATCTTATCCTCTTCCTTCATGAAAACCCCTCGTTCTTTGTGAAAAATTTACTTATAAGAGGAGAGACATTTTTTGCTCTACCTCAGGACAAATAGGTATCTACACTTGCGACATCTGCACTCTCATGCAAGGCACACAGTTAATTTATCAGAACAAGGACATCTATTCCAAGGAAATTTTCGGCCTCTGCTTATATAAAACAATAGTTAATCTTGAATTTTGCACACATTATCTCATTTAAAATTTGTAAGTAGGATATTATCATGATTTTCACTCTACAGGGAGGTGGAGTGGCTTGCCTAGTGTCACAGCTAGTAGGTGGTTAGCCAGGACACAGATGCATCTGGCTCCTGAGTCTGAAGTTTTCCCATCCCTGTACCACTTCCCCCCACCAGCCCTGCGAATCTACCAAGTATCTTTTGCACATCTCTTCCCCACCTCACTCCTTTCTAAGCCTCCTCCTTTGCCTCTTTCAGTGACCTTTTCTCCATATCGCAGCTTCTCCACTCCCCTGACCCCATGTGTCACCACGCCTCCTGTCCCTGCTCACTAAGTTGGAAGGAAGGTCCACATCAGAAAGCTGACCTAAGAAGCAGCTCCCTGTTGCAAAGCCAGGGTGGAGCCGTGGACACAGCCCTGACTTTTAAGCCAAATAGACTGGGGCCCACTGTGTGGCTTTGGCAATGCTGGTCACTTCCGGTTTCCTGATAAGGATTTTGTAGGGCCTGAGAGAGATGGACTGCTATTCTAATTTGATGCCAAACAAATCTGTTTTTCCCTTTGTTTCTCTCAACAGATTTTAATATTTCATGAGAAGGATAGATGTGGGCTACAAAAAGTTCTGATTTGGCTTTGGCTGTTAAAATACACGGTTGAAATAAGCCAGTCCCACTAAGTCAGATGTCAGGTGTTTTCTCTGATATGCAGAAGTTAATCCAAAATAAGGGGGAGGATAAAACAAAATTTTTTAAAATAAAAGAAAGATTGGTGGAGTCAATGAAGGGGAATGAAGGGAAGGAAGGAGGAATGGAATAGGAAAGACAGTAGAATGAATGTGACCTAACTTTCCTGTGTACATATATGAATATACCACAGTAAATCTCACCATCATGTACATCCATAAGACACTAATTTTTCAAACAATTTCTAATAGCAGAAAGATCAGTAGATTAGGCGGAAAGGAACAGGGGAAGGGAGGAAGGAAGGGGAGGGGAAGTACTGGGGACCAAATTAGAACAAATTATATTTGTTGTAATAATAGTAAATTTACCCAACTCTGTCAAGATGAATCCTAATGTTATATATTACTTAGAAAACAATAAAAACTAAAATTTAAAAATAAATGGTTGAAACACTCATGTGAAAAGAATATGCAAAGCCAAGTTCAACGGAGCAGAGTCAATGTCACCCTGAATCCATCCCTAATTGCATCTCTGAGAGTTCAAAGTTAGAGAACAGCTTTTCCAACAGAGTCTTCCAACTTCCAGAAACAATGAATTTATCAAGAATAAAACTCAGACTCTAAGGACACAATTTAACTGTAACTACAGGAAAATAAAACAGAATATGTGACAAGGAGGAGGTGAAGAGGCTGTGGCTGAAAGCTGAATAGAAAGAGACATGAGACTGGAGCCCCTGAGGACTTGCCTGGCTCCTGACAGGGATCCTAGCATCTCGCCCTTTTGCCACTTGACCTAAAGGCAGGAGAGTTGGGACTCAAGGCAATAAAAACATCAGGTGGAGGGGCTCAGCGGTAGAGCACTTGCCTAGCATGTGTGAGGTGCTGGGTTCGATCCTCAGCACCAAATAAAAAATAAAAACAAATAAAAATAAAGGTATTGTGTCCAACTACAACTAAAAATATTTTTTAAAAAATCAGGTGGAGTTGAGCACAGTGGTGCATGTCTGTAACCCAGCTACTCGGGAGGCTGGGATTATAGGATCTCACATTTGAGGCCAGCCTGGGCAACTTGGTGAGACCACATCTCAGAAATTTAAGACAAATTCAGGTGAAAATTCCAGATGGTGAGAACATCGAGACAGGAGTTGCACCCCGACCTCCAATAGAATGAATGGTGGAGCTTCATCGGTGAAGGAAGAGTGACAGTGGTACTGTGTACAGGAGACCCAGGACTTTCCATGTAGCCCCATCCCAGAAGGTTCAGGGCTGCTAAGAAGAACACTAGACCTGAGATGGGGACAAGAAAGTAGCCTAAAGCGGAGACCTCAAGACAGTAGTAATAACAGAATCCATGGCCAGCAGCAGCAGACATGATGTCCAGGAGCCAAATCATCTCCTTAAGATTCAGCAATGATCAGAAGCAAGCAGATGCATCAAGAGAAGGGCCCTCACCCATCAGCTGAAAAACCACGGGCCTCCCCCACAACCAGCCTCCATCATAGGAAGACAGAGAGGACGGTGGAGAAAACTCGATGGCTGAGAACTGATGCAAAAGAATCTGAGTTCATCTAAAAAACGGTTTTTAACCCGAAGACGCTGGATCACCTGTGACAAGTTGTGCTTTCCCTGGCCCTTGGCCATCAGCAAGATGGGCTTCAGAGCAAGATGAGGTCAGCTCTGGACCATCAAGACCTTTGTTCGGCTGAACTGGGGTGTACATTTTGAACCCCACAGCAATGCCTATCTCCTAGGATTAATCCAACATTTATAAAGTGCGAGACAGCCTCAGGTCCAACCTGCAACCAGTCATTCCATGAATATCAGGTCATTCTCTCCTTCAAGAATGGAACTTCAAGCAGTGGAAGGATTTGGGTGGAAGTGTTTTCTGGTGTCCTTTAACTGTGTTATGGCAAGAATGGCCCACTCTGGATATGTATTTCTGCATGCACTCATTCATTCATTTAGCAAACACTGCATGCCGACCAGACACCAGGCCCTGTGCTGGCCTCTGCGAAACCGTGATGAATAGGAAAGGGTTCCTGTCCCACAGAGAGAGGGTAAGGCACAATTACAATTCAGAGTTGCAAATGCCATGCCGGAGCTGTGATAGACCGGGCAGCAAAGAGTTATAGATGCCTTAGTGTGTTGCAGGCACTGTGTGAAATGTCACTTAACACTGACAACAACCCTGTGACCCTAAGTTTTCAGATGAGGACACTGGGCCCCAAGGTTACCTAAGAGACTCTATGGTAGTGCAGATCTAAATAGGAATGAGGAATAGAGGAGACTTTCTGGGATAAGGAATGCCCGAAACTGAGTTCTATGTCATTTTGGCTGAGCACAGAGAAAACAGAAGCATCTGAGCAAAAAGAAGCTTCTGTGGAGAACCGGGGGAGGAGGTTCGCTGTGGCTGGAGGGTGGATTCTGAGCAGAATGCAGAGGAGGTTGGTAATTGGATCTTACCGTAGAACCTTCCAGTATTAAACTGAAGTAGCACACAGGTCTGTCCCAGTCCACCCTCCTGCCTCCCCTGGGTACCAATGAAGGGACTGAGATGAGGTCCTGCCATCAGAGGTCCATTCAAAGGGCTGATCCGTCCTGTTCTCTGATGCTTTCATTCCACCTTCGCTGCTCCCAGAGCTAAAGACACAGCACCAGGATGTAGATCTCACAGAGGCACAGACTCCTGGGCCTGGCCTTCTCCACCTGAAATGCGCTGAGGGGCAGCTGACCTCTAGGGGACTCCACTCCTCAGGAGGCTTTATCTCCTGTTTAGCAAACCTGCCTTCCTGTCACTGCTGCTCATAGGTCCTCCATCAGCCTGTGGGGCCTCATGAGACACATCTGCTCCTTCTTACCCGTGGTAACCTTTCACACATTCCAAGAAACCGCCCGCCTTCTCCCTTCCTCCAAAGATCCTGCCACTTATGTAAGCTTCCAGGCCAGGTCCGGTAGATACGACCCAGGCATAGACAAAAGATTGATTAAAAAGGTCTTTAAAGCTCCTTCCCATCTTGGGAGCTGATGACCCGTGTCAGGAAACGAGAAGTGCCTTGGATGGACCTCACTGCCAAGGCTGCTGAGGTCAGGACCTACAGGTGTGGATCAGGTTGCCCAAGACACAGTCATGACACCTGGCTTCACACCCAGGGCTGTAGCCATGGGAACCCCACAAAATTCCGTAGATCTTCAATGCATGGTTCTGGCTAAGTGGGAGAATTGGGGTTCCCAACTCCACCTAAAGGTCCCCAGAGGATTTTTTTCTTTTTAATTTGTCTATTAAAGTCACAAAGCTTCTGGGGTTTGTTGTTGTTGTTGTTTTGGTGCTGGAGATTGAACCCATGGGCCTTAACCACTGAGCCACATCCCCAGCCCCCCGTCTTTTTTAATATCTTTATTTTGTTTATTTATTTTTATGTGATGCTGAGGATCAAACCCAGTGCCTCACCCATGCGAGGCAAGCGCTCTACCACTGAGCCACAACCCCAGCCCCTCCCCAGCCTTTTTTTTATATTTTATTTTGAGACAGGGTCTCACTGAGATGCTTAGGGCCTTGCTTAGTTTCTGAGGCTGGCTTTGAACTTGTGATCCTCCTGCCTCAGCCTCCCGAGTCGCTGAAATTACAGGTGTGCACCACCACACCCAGCTCCACAAAGGATGTGGTTATGAAGTGCAAGGCCCTAGGCCCAATAACTAGCACTAAAAAAAGAAGAAAAGTCACACATAAATACAAGGGGGATTTGTTTATTATAATATTTATGTTGTCAAAGGTGCAGAGAACCCTTCTCAAACACTGATTAGAAGGAAATGGCTGTCTAGAAGGAAATTCCACAGGATTTTATCTCAACTCTTAACTTTTTATATGCATTTTTGATTCACTCATTTTATATGTATGAAAATTTGCTAAAACAGAAAACACTAAGAATTAGAACAGAAACTTTGCAACTGATAGAAGAGAACATAGACTTAACACTCCAACATATTGGCACAGGCACCAACTTCCTTAACTTCCTGAAGTGCAAGAAATAAAACCAAAAATTAATAAGCAAGATGGCATGAAACTGAAAACTTCTGCACACACAGCAAAAGAAACAATTCAGAGCACGACTAGAGGCCTCCAGAATGGGAGACTTTTGCCAGCTGCTCCTCAGATAGGGCATTAATATTCCAAGTATATGGAGAACACAAAAAACTTAAAACCAAAAAAAAAATAACCCAATCAATAGATGGGTAAAAAACTAAATAGACATTTCTCAAAAGAAGAAATACAAATAACCAATAAATATATGGAAAAAAAAATGTTCAATATCCTAGAAATCAAAGGACTGCCAATCAAAACTACACTGAGATTTCACCTCACCCCAGTTAGAATGGCAATCATCAAGAATACAAATAATAAAAATAAATGCTGGTGAGGATGTGGGGGAAAGGTACACTTCTACCTTGACAGCGGGACTGAAAATTAATACAACCACTATGGAAAACAGAGTGGAGATTCCTCAAAAAAACTAGGAATGGAACCACTATATGACCCAGCTATCCCATTCCTGGGTATTTATTCAAATAAACTAAACCCTGCTCTGTCAGTATACTGAAGCAGCAACATTAATGTTTATAGCAGCTCAATTCACAATAGCCATTATGGAACAAGCCAGGTTCCCCAGCAACAGATGAATGGATACAGAAAATGTGGTATATATACACAGTGAAGTATTACTCAGATATGAAGAAGAATGGAACTATGGCTTTTGCTGGGGAATGGATGGAACTAGAGAATCAAGGGTCAAATGCTTCTCGTATGCAGAAGCTGGATGAAAGTAAGGGAAAATAAAGGGGTGTAATCCCAAGAAAATAGGAGATCAATGGAATAGAGAAAGGGGAGGGAGGAGGGAAAGGAAAAGGGAAGGACTGCGGAATAAAATTGACCAAATTGTGCCATGTACATATGTGAATACATCAGAGTGGATTTCACCTTTATGGACATCTATAAAGCACTAATTTAAATAACAGTAAATAAACAGAATGAAGACCAGTAGAGGAAGGAGAATGGGGGAGGGAAGAAAGAGGGGATTGAAAGAAGTTATGGGGACTCAGGTTAAGAGCAAATTATAGTCCATGCATGTATGATTAGGTCAAAATGAACTCCACTCTTATAAGTAACTATAATGCATTAATAAAAACATTAATTGGAACGTCTTCAAGATTAGGTTACTGAAACAGATGCCGCAGCCTTACAAAGGGTCAAATCAGAAATGATCTAATGTCAACCAACAAGAGTAGTTTAGCTAGAGTGACATGTAGCTGTCCTGTGGAATGTTATGCAGTCATTAAATGGTGAATAAGATGAATAACTAATGGCATAGAAGAAAAGTGCTTGACACCTCAGCGTATTAATTCAAAAAGTGCAAAATCAACTCATTATGTCAACAGTCAGGACGGTGGGAAGCATTGCCAGGGTGTGCCTGGAGAAGGCCCTGCGGTGCTGTGGAGCGCTGGTCATGTCTGTTTCTTAATTTGAGGGCCAGTTGCATAGATGTGCTCAGTTGTTTTTTTAATTCCTCAAACTACTGACCCATAATTGGTCCACTTTTCTGTCTGTATACCATGTTTCCAAAGAAGATACTCAAAGACATGTTAATCTTAAAAAGAGATATCAACATATTTGACTCCAGTTTTGCAAGAAAAGGAAAAAGAAAAACATAGGAGTGTGTGTGTGTGTGTGTGTGTGTGTGTGTGTATTGTGATGTGTGTGAGTGCTCTGTAGAGAGAGAGATTGGGAGGATGAATATAAGCATTGAAAGCTCTTAGAATTATTGAAACCAAAATGTTAACAGTGGTATTACGTGTCTGGTGGAATGTTCTCACCTATACATTAGTTATCTCTCACCATGAAATGAATAATTCCAAAATGCAGCAGCTTTGATAGCAAATTCCATCTCAGTGTCCAAGGATCAGGAATCTAGGAGTGGCTTATCTGGGTATTTCTGGTTCAAGGTCTCCCACGAGGCTGCAGTCATCCAAAGGTTTGATTGGGGCTGGAGAGCTGCTTCCAAGCCCTCTCCTGTAGCTGCTGGCTGAAGGCTAGACCCCCCACCTGGGCCTCCCATAGGACTTCTGAGAACATGTCATCTGGCTTCCCCAAGAACAAGAGATCTGAGAAAGGGGGGCACCAGGAAGAGAGAGAGAAACCAAGAGAGACACTGCAGAATTTTATAGCCTAATCCTAGAAGTGAGCTATCCCCACTGCCGCTGTCTTCTGCAGTCACACAGACCAACCAGCTACAAGCGGGAGGCTACTTACCCAACGGTGTGCATACCAAGTGGCAGGGTCACTGGGGGGGCCTCTCACTGGCTGGTGACTACATGGGATTTCTTTCCATTCTGAATTTCCCAAATTTTTCACCATGGATATATTTTATGTATAAAAATATAAGAGAAAAGCTACTGAACTAACTGCTGACAAGGGCACTTGCTTAGCCCCTTTGTTGCTATCGGAGCTTCTCTCACCTGCCTCCTGGTTCCTTTCCCAATCCTACTTAACTCCATTCTTGAAGCCTGGCCAAGCGTTTCTTCTTTAGTCTGAACCTCTGGCACCACCTAGTGGCAGCATCCAAAACCACCACCTTTAGCTGACATTTGCCCAACTTTGGGGTCAGACCTCACCTGCATGCAAGAGGGTGACTTTGATAGGATGCAACAGGTAAAGCCCACGATCTCTTTTCCCACACGGGCCACAGAGCTCCTCCACATTCAGTCCCCATTAACAAGGACTTGTGAAATCCAAGAATGGATAGGAGGGCTGTCACAAGTTTGGGGAATGGGAACCTAAAGCCCTCTGTGCTGCCTGCTCACTCCTCTGGCTCCCCAGATGCCAGTCAGGCCCTGAGCCCTCGCAGACCACGCTCAGCCAGAAGCAGAAAAGTGGTGCTTTGTTTCTTATCGCATTTCAGCTCAGAATCTAGTATCCAAAATTTTTCATTTTTAGCAAGCTGCTAGCAACAGGGGGTGCTCAAAAAACAGAGATGGTTCACACGCGTCTAAAGAATTTGACAAAACTTCACTATTTTAAGATATGTTGTAACTTTGGTTTTTGAGACAAGGGGGAAAATATACTGTATGTTTTTTTGTTGTTGTTGTTTTGCTTTGGTTTGACTTTGGTACTAAGGACTGAAACCAGGAACACTTTACCAGTGAGCTACATCTCCAGTCCGTTTTTCTTTTACTTTCTTTCCTTTTCTTTCTTTTTTTTTTTTTTTTTAAAGATAGGGTCTGATCTCACTAAATTGCTGACAGTCGAAGTTTCTGAGGCTGGCCTGGAACTTGTGATCAGTCTCCCACGTTGCTGCGATAACAAATGAGTGCCACTACACCCAGCCAAGTTTTTAACTAGTTATGATGATGATGATGATGTACTCTGTGCTTAGTTGGAGAAATTCGAAAATACAGGCAAGTAAAAATAAAAGCCACTCACAATCCTATTGTTACGTTACCCTAGAATTGTCTCTTTTTTCTCCTATGTATTCAATTTTTAATGAGATTATTTTCTACTTAGAGTTCTGTATGTTGCCTTTCTCACTTAAGCCTGACAGGTGATCATTTGATTGCTCCTTCCCATGATAGCTCCGTCTCTAGGTTATACCCAGGCCATCTTAATTCAACTAAGTGCAAGTGTTCAGAAGACACTTGAATGCTGTGTTATTTTGGTCAGGTTAGCCTGGTTTTATACAAAATACACAGATAACATGTCAGTGAGAGTCTGAAGGTTTCTTGCATCCTCCTACCAATAGTGTACGCACCAGAGCGGTGGGACAACTTTGGCCTGGCACAACAGGAAGAGTACACACACTGCCCTCACCACTAGCCCAAGTGTGGTCACTGCAGGAAGCTCAGGATCTACCTACAACAGGATCTTTAGTGAAGGCCTTTGGGATAAAGGTGTAGGAAAAACTTCTTACTGTTTTATCTCCTGATATTTTCAGGTTCTATTCGTAGTTGTCTATATCAAAAAAAAAAAAAAGACTGTTTTAAACTCTATTTAAAGCTCTAGAATTTATTCAAATCCCAGGACCACCAATTTCCTACTGTGAATTACCTAAGTGTTTTAGGTAATACCATCACTTTGAGAATTAGGATTTCCATATGTGAGTGGAGGGCCTGGAGAACACAGATGTTCAGCCCAGAGCATTACCGAGTTCCCATAATCTCTTTCCTAGACCACTGCTAAACCAGAACCATGGCAGCCTTTCATCTTCCCTCCATAATCCACTGTCCATACAGTGAGTGGCACAATCATGACACTCCCTGGTCTAAAACTCTGGTGACTTTCCACTGCTCACAGACTAACACCCCACCTCCTTATAATGGTCTATGAAGCCCAACAGGACCACATCTCTGATACCCCTCCAGCTCCCTATCACACTCTTAGCTCCTTCCCCAGCTTCACCCCAGAGACCTCAGTCTTTGGACTAGTCTCCATTAGTGCCAAATTCACTCTTGCCTTGGGGTCTTGGCCTCTCTAGTCCTAACTTCTGTCCTGCCTGGCCCTTCTGCTCCCTCCCTCCAGGGCTGACATTTCATCCTAGCCACACTGTGAGCGTGGATACCCACTTGGTCCCTTTTTAATTCCAGTCTCTCCCATAGATTCTGAAACATACAAGGTAACAATTGTGGCTGCTTTGTCTACACATGTACATATCCAGAACTCACTGCCAGCCCAAAATAGATCTTCAGTAGAAACTTAAGTTGAAGAGTGAATAGCTGCCACTGTTTACTGTGGTCCAGGCAACATCCCAAACGTCTCTGCATGCAACAGCATCAAGACTTTAACACTCATATGTGCAAAAGACTCGTCATCTTTTCCTTCCTACTGAACCTTAAGTGAGTAGCAGAGTCGGAAACATGAAAGTGGGTCCCTGGAAATGTCCCCCTTGAAAGTGTGATGGCCAGATGATATCAGGGCCAAAACTTACCCATGGGAAGCTGCCCTTTAGCAGTCTGAGTGTAAATGTAAATTAACAAGATGCCACGCCACTCCCACCACCCTGGACAAGCGGCAGTTTCTGCACTCCCAACACTCAAGGAACACTTCAGTTCTCTGCCACCTAGTGCTGACCACAAGGAGAAATGGTCTGTGGTTTCCACTCCACCCCTTGAGGTAGAGGGAGAATCCAGGTGAAGGGAAAGTTTGGGACTTCCTACTTTGCACCATTCTGTGTACTGCCACATATCCAAAAGGATCTTTTTAAAAATATTTTGTTTTAGTTATCATTGGACACAAACCTTTATCTCATTTTGTTATGTGGTGCTGAGGATTAAACCCAGCACCCCACACGTGCTAGGTGAGCGCTCTACGCTGAGCCACAACCCCAGCCCCCAGAAGGATCTTCTTAAAAGCAAAATACTTTCTACCCTCAACCAGCACACTTATATTTGGAATGACTTATGTCTAATCAGAAAAAAATAGTTCAATAGTCCTTGGACTGACCTGGGCATACTAAGGGACAATGTGCGTGAAACTGACCTTATTTCACCCACTGTTTCGCATCCATGACTCGGGAGTCTAGTTATTTTGCATTTAGCAAGCAGGCCAACATTTAGGCATGGCCTCCAGAAAGGCTGGAGGAGAGAACGAGGAGAGGGACAGAGGCGGGAGGGAATGGGGGGTAAGGGCAAACTCCTGACCTGCCCCTATCAACGCCTGCTGAGAGTCTGGGGGGACCTAAGACCAGGGAAACGTGTCACCCACTGAAAGTGCCACAGCATGCCCTGCTCAGTGTTGTGAACTGTTATCCTGTGTCCACATTAACAGGACTGTACCTTCTGCCTGTGTCTGGTGTATCTTTCCTTCATGCTATGGTCACTCGTGTGACCACCATGCACTTCCCATCACAAGAAAATAGTGAACTAGAGAAGCTGAGGCAGGAGGATCCCAAGTTCAAGATCAGCCTCAGCGACTTAACAAAATTCTGTCTCAAAATAAAAAACAAAAATGATTGGGAATGTAGCTTGGTGGTTAAGCAACCCTGGGTTCAGTTACCAGTATCAAAAAAAAAAAAAAAAAAAAAAAANGAAGGTAAAATTCTGTGTGTGTGTGTATACGCCCACCTATCCACCCACCCACCCACACACACACACACACACACACACACACACCTGTGCAATGGTTTAAAGGCAAGACCATTTTAATCACTTACCTATTTCCATTACATGCTACCGCCTCATGGCACCAGGCCTCTGCCTGCACAATCCTGCTCTCCCAGCCACCCCCAAAACCTTCCTGTTCCCCATGCAAAGCCTACGCTTTCATGCCCTCCACCTCTCCCTTTTAACCCGCTGCTAAAACTCTGTATCTTTAGACTCCACTTCAATACTACTGTACTCGTAACTCCCCCACATCCCTGGTACCCCTTCCTTACACCTCCTCAACACCTCTGGCAGGTTGAGCCTGGGGTTCACTGGCTTCCGCGACACACAGGCCCAGGCCCCTCCTCCTAGGCTATCTCCCCCTTAAGGGCAGGGCTCCTGCTCATTCAACCTCGCCTCCCCACATGCACAAACTACCTCTCCTCTCCTCTCTTCCCCCAGAGCAGGGTGGGTGTGGAGGGTGGGTCAGAGAGCTCTCCCCCTACAGCCGCTGAGTGAAAATGGAGAGTTGCTACGTGGAGACGTGAAATGCCACGTTTCTCCATATTTTCACATTCTAATCTACTAAAGATGTGGTTTATGTGTGTTTCTTGTTCATCCCTTCTTATCAAAACGTAAACCCCACAGAGGCAGAGATCCTAGTCTGTTTCATTTCTGCTGAACCCTCAGTCTCTGAGCTGTGGCGCCTGCCCCACAGCAAGCACTCTGTCAGTCACTGCAGCATGAATCTGACTCACAACAGAGGCATCTTAACATGCCAGCAATTTGGAGATCCCCAAACCTGTCAACAAATGAGTAAAAATCCTGAGAGCAAAAAAATAAAAGTAAGAATCCTGGGAGCCAGGTGTGGTGGCACCCGCCTATAAACCCTGCAACTTGGGAGGCTGAGTTGGGAAGATAATGAGTTCAAGGCCAGCCTTGGTGACTTAGCGATACTCTGTCTCAAAATAAAAGTCAATAAATAAAAATCCCGGGGACTTGCCCAAGGCCTGCATGCCTCCACCAAGCAGGTACCTGCCCATCTGCGATCCATTCATCTGAACCTCTGAGAACCCACAGCCATGTCATCTGAGCCTCGTCTTCACTAAGTCACCTGGCATATGTGTTATGGGCTGAACGGTGTCCCCTTAAAATTCATATATTGGAGACCTAGCCTCCAGTACCTCAGAGGGTGACTGCATTTGGAGATGGGATCTTTAAAGAGGGAATAAAGTAAAATGAGGTAATATGGGCCCTAACCCAGTGTGCCTGGAGTCCTTAAGAGATTAAACACAGACGTGCACAGAGGGACAACCATGTCAGGACACAGGGAGAAGCCAGCCAAGGAAAGAGGCCTGCTGACATCTTGACCTCGGACCTTTAGCCTCCAGAATTGTGAGAAAATAAATTCTTGTTACTTAAACTACACAGTCTGTGGTATTTGTAATGGCAGCCTTAGAAAACTAACTCTGTGTGGAAAATCCCAAAGGGAATCATGTTTTTGGTGGGAGGGGGTTGTTTATCTGTTTTATGTTGTTTTTTTTTAAGCCTACCCCAGCCAAATATAAGCCAATAAACTGTTTGGTAAATGGTGTGAACGTGAAGTAAAGAGAGCAGGGGAAATAAAAGAAAGAAACAAAGGCATAATGTGTTGACATTTTGTATATTTGGTATTTGTAAGTCTTTAAAAAAATTTTTTTCAGGCCATTTTTTTCCTTAAAAAAAAAAAAGCAACCAACAGCAATACTCTGTACAAGTATAACAAACATTAGAAATATGCATCATTCCAAAATAGTTACAAGAAAATTACAGTTTAGAGTCCACATCAACATGTCCTATTCATATGTGCCCCCAAGGGAGAAAAAGCTACAGTATGTTAAACACACAACTGCTACACAGTAGTCTGAAAACTCAGAAACTTGGACTTTTGAGGCAAATCAACATCAGTCACCAAGACTTTGTTTAGCTCATCAAGCGCAATCAAGCATTTCAAAAAAAATAAAATAAAAATCAAGCTTTTTCATCCCACATGAAATACAAATATGAATCAGCTGCATAGTTGACCCCACCCCACCCCCACACCCGAGAGCCTCTGACTTTGCCAAGTACAAATCCAGTGGAGTCAATTATGTCCAAGTCTGGTTGGAGGTCACAATGTGGCCATGGGGAACAGACATCAAATGTCACTTCCCACTGGTGCCAGTCGTTACTAGATTCAACTTTGGAGGCAAAATGTTTTTGCTCTTGGGAGAAGATATTAATGGCCCAAATCCCCCAAACCAGCTGGTCACCAATCTGTAGCATGGACAGCGAATCCACACTGGCTGCTTTTCTATGTGCAACTGTCAAATACTGAGCAGGGAGCACAAACCATCCCCATGGTCCCAATGGACTCTCCAAATTCTAGTTCATTGTTCCTGGGAGGGCTTGGGACAGAAGCTAAGGGCACCGTGGTCTTACATCAGACCCGCCCCCAGCCTGTCCTTACTATTTACACATTCATCTTCCCTTCCAATGACAGTGCTATAAATACACTGGCCACCCCCAGTAGCCTGGTCCCCAGTCCTTCCCAGGCTGCAGAGCAGCATCATGACCTTCGTGTGACCTACCCATTTGGAATTCCAGACCTCTCCACCTCAAGCCTTCCTCCTAGGATGGGGGTGACGTTGGAGAGTGGCTTGCTGGGGCTGTTGCCCAACTATTTCCCAAGCTCACATCAGGCAGGGGAAGGAGGGTCTCTGTGCTTTGCAATTTTTACACAAGATGTTTACAATTATGTTGCCTTAATCTTTTGAGGGACTCTGATATTTTAAAGGACATTTTTAGGGGCAAGTCCTTTCCTCTGATTTTTCCGTGGCAGCAGTGCAGACAGAGCAGGGCTTAGAAACTACATGGGATTTGATACTTCAGGCTCCCACCATGAGTGGGAAAGGTGTGGCCCAGAGAGTGGCTATTGGGACAGGGAGCTCTGAATGGTGCCTGGGACTCTCTGCAGCCTGCATGAGTTGGGGGCAGATCAGTGTGAAGGTGCCGGAGCAACAGACCCAAAACCAGCTCCGCCCCATACCCACAGACGGTGTGGCTTCCCTGGTCCCCACCTACAGAGCCACAGCCCTCTGTGCCATGGAGTTAGGAAGGCCCAACCTGGCCTGTCCATCTCATGCTTGAAAGCCTGATACTGAATGGACTGCTTACTACCTAAGAATGCAAAGGATTCAGCAAAAAGTGCAATTTCCATTTGAGAAGCAAACTCTCCCCAAATCATGACACCACCATGACCTCTCCTTTTAATCCTTTCAGTACCTCACAGGGAAAGGGGGACACAAGACATACAGCATGAAACCTCTGAACCACATCGAGGGCTTTCAGTACATTGAGGTTCATCCTATATCACCCTAAAATACCCACTAACATGTCCAGTCGCTTCTCAAAGTGCCAGTGAGGTGAGGAACATGGCAGCATCAGGAGGCAGGATCCCTCAGGCCCACAGTGACCAGGGAGGCAGAGAAGTCCCCGCTCCGGTTCTCAACAGGACACATGGTCCTGAGTGTGCAGCAGGATGTGTTACTGTGGGACACGGCCACAGGACTCCAAGGACTCAGTGATTCCTTCATAAGACCTTGTATACTTCATTGCCTATTAGAAAACAAACTCGAAACTTCTTCAAAATATAACCTGAGCCACAATATAAAAGAAACAAATCCTTTCATGTTAATGCCTTGAGAAGTTTACAGATGATGTACCCATAAAATAAATCCACATAAATTCTGAAATTCTTGGTGAATACACACCTGAAGCCAAAAAAAAATTAATCTACATTAAAAATCAAAGTAATTACAGCAGCAGTATAGTGAAAAGAGGTTTTAAAAATAATAATTACATCTTTGATACAAATCAGACTTTGTACACCTCAATTCATAGGAATGACTGTTTTAAGAGTTTAGTATTTATATGTACAGTAGATACCGATATGTGTCACTGCAGATAGGGACTAAAGCCAGTGGACTTTGGGGGAGGGGGATTCATCTGACACTGAATTCACACCGAAGTGTTCACAGATTGCCACACTTTTAAACACACACACACACACATACACACATACACAGACATACGACACACATAAAATGCCAACCTGAGTAAAACATTACTAAAAACCCAGAGCATCATGAATCACTAAGTCACATATTGCACCTTTAAATAATCCTTCTTACCAAAGACAGAAATGAGAAAAGGGTTGAGACAGGGACAAGGAAAGGATTTTTGTCACTGTAGGATTCCTCTGCTTCTCCCATCCCCACCCGCAGAAATTCTCACTGTGATATTTTAGTTTCCATTCTCACCCAACCAATGGGCTGAAAATGTTGCCAACAGAAGTCTTTGGAGAAAACTGGGAGGGAAAAAAAAATAAAAGCAAGAAAGAAATGGAGCACAGATGTACGTGGGGGGAGGGAGGGAGCAAAGAGAGGCCTCCTCGGGCTGGGTGAGAACAGGAATGTTAGCGAGAAGGCGAACCTCGGATGCTAAACTATTGTTTAAATATTCCACATACTCCAATTGTGAGATTCGATACAAAAATAGAGATATCTACTGAGTTTTGCCTGTGGAAGCATAATTCAGAAAAGGCACATGTTCAAATAGAAAACTTATGCGGAAGAGGCACCGCATCCCCCTCCCTACACAATTATCACCCACAATTATGTATTTTCCATCAGCTAGATTCCAAGATACAGTAGGTAAAAATAGACCTCTGATACTTAAAATATATTCAACCCAACACAATCCTGGCTTTAGCATGTGAATCATATAAAATAGTCTCTTTAAAAAAAAAAGAAAGAAAAGAAAAGAAAGAAAAAGAAACCTGTTTTGAAAAAGAAAAAAAAAATCATAGCTCACTTTTCCTGATTTTCCACAATTCTCAAAGAAAATAAAAAAGTGAACTCATCCCATTGGTAACAGGAATGCAGTTGATTTGCTCACCCCCATCCACAGCCCCTGAAAGCCCCAGCTTCTCATCTGCCACGTTTGACATGCACAGCTTCACACCCTCCAGAGTAGTTCTAACAGAACAGAACACAGAATTGAGATAAGAGACGTATGAAGACATGTCAACATCGGGGCATTTTCCTCTGCTGTGGGTGCGTCGCTCTGGTTAACTTCAAAAAGGATCTGCTTTGGAATTAGGCGATGTAACCATTTGTTTTTCCAAACATGCTCACTGGCTCGAGGTTTTCATAGATTGTCATTGCAGTCATATTCTGGTAGATGAGATTGACTTTGGAGTCTTTCTGGGATCTGATAATATCCAAAACACACTGATTGAGGAAAACATACTGGTCCTGAGAGAGAAAAGGAGAGAGCCAATGAGCACAGGTCCCAAGATTAGCACCCAAACTACTTTCCAACACATCATCCCTATCACCAACCACCCAAACTCCACCCCACTCAATGGCAAACAGCAAGCAGGTTTTAAGAGGTTCACAACATTCTGGTAAAATCTGAAACCACAGACAGCAAGATTTCTGCATCAGTGATTCTCAACCAGAGAGGCACATTCTCCCCTGCCCTCCCCATGGACACATATCAGAATCCTGGGGAAAGGAAGGATGTGGAGGAGATAATGCACAGACATCCAAAAAATAACAAGTCCAGCAAGATTTCCTGGGCTAGGGAAGCTGCATAGCGGAAGTAAATCATAATTCTCAAGATAGAAAATGGGATAAAGGAGTGATCAGGTGAAAAGCAGTGAGAACCACATCAGGATCTGCAAGTAGCCATGGGGGAAGAGAGAGAGAGAGAGAGAGAGAGGGAGGGGATGGACTGGGATGTGGCTCAGTGGTAGAGCGCTAGCCTAGCATGTGTGAAGCACTGGTTCTTTCACATACACAAATAAATAAATAAAATAAAGGTATTGTGTTTATCTACAACTAAAAATATATCAGAATAGGAGGAGGAGGAGGAAGAAGAGGAGGAAGAGGAGGAGGCCAGGCACTGTAGCACATGCCTATAATCCCAGTGGCTTGTGAGGCTAAGGCAGGAGGATCAAAAATTCGAGGCCAGCCTTGGTAACTTGGAGAGGCCCTAAGCAACTTAAAGACCCTGTCTCAAAAAAATAAAAGGGGCTAGGGGTGTAGCTCCATGGTTAAGCACCTCTGGATTCAATCCCCAGTACCAAAAATAAAAAGAGGTGTATGCCAACACAGAAAAGTAACCATAATCCTGTAAGGAAAAAAAATGAGGAAGCCTTATATAGAAAACAGGATCCATTTTTTCAAAATACTCTACTCCATGTGAGTGAGTGAGGCTGTATGTATACTGATGAACATGAAGTGGCCTATAAAAGATATATTCCAAACTAGATCCATTGACAGCCTCCAGGAAGCAGGCTTGGGGAAGAAAAGGGAAAAAGGAAAAATATATTCTACAAAGTCCTGTATTGCTAAATTTTTTAATATGACTAAGTACTATTTTCAGAACATTAAAAAAAGAAAAGAAAAAAATCCACAGGCACAAGACTCCTATATTTCTTAAAAGAACATAGCAGACTGAGAGATGACTCTATACAATTATAGCAGAAATAATACAGGAGATAAATATTACTCTTTTCACTCAACCGCACAGTTCACCCTGAAGCACACAATGTACCTGGGCCTCCAGAACATTCCCTGCTAGACTCAAAAACACAGTGCATATTCAAAGGGTTCTAAATTGGAACAGGGCAACAGCCGGATACAAAATTAATATTCTGCTCTCATCTTGGTCAAGGCACATCCATCCCTTAGAGGAAGGCTAAGTCCCCACTGTACTGTGATGAGAACATGCCTTGAAAACACTGTTGATCGGGAACATTTCGGGGAAAACAAATCTAACAGTCCTGCACACGTTCCATGGTACACAGTCAACATTCATTTTTTCCACTGGTCGTCACCTCTGTATCTCTTGACAATTAATGTTCTTTAACAGCTACGAGGAAGGGTGAGGACTAAGTGCTGCATTAATGCTTAAGCAGAATCATGCTATTTCCTAGCTTTCCTGTTTAAGACATCTGTTTGGTCAGCTTACTTTAAAGATGGTCAGATCTTCTTAGAAAAAAAAGAGTGGAAGGATCAGTTTTACTAAAACCTGGACCCCAAAGTTTGGAGATGTGAAAAGATTATTTGATAAGTCAGAGGCAGCACAGTGAAGAATCCTGACACTATCCAGGTAGTTCCACGACTGGGATCAGTGCCACTACGTCACTTGTATCAGGTCATTTAATTCCAACTCAGTTTAGGATTTGCAATGAAATTCAGTGTTACTCCAGAGCCAAGAGCTAGAAGATCTGGAAAGGTGAAATATTCTAACGCAAGCATGTGACCCAGTGCCACCTTGAGAAACAGATGGGCAGGGCAGAGTGCCCGTCGCGGATCCTGGCCTCACCTCTGTCTGCACCATGAGAGGCCTGTGCATCCGAAGGTCATACACGATGCCATACACGTCCACAGTGTTCTCGTTCTCTATCTGATAGATGAGACGGTCGATAGCAATGAAAGTGCCCGTCCTTCCAACCCCAGCACTGAAAGAAAGGGAAAGAAACCCATCGCCGTGGTTTGCCTCAACTGTGGACTTCTCAAAACGCCCCCATTTGTTCTCATTTCTTGCTCTTCTCCACTAGCACTGTTGGAGAGCGATGGCCAGGATCAGCCAACCTTGGCTCAACTGAAATGGCAGCAAGTCAGGCTGCACTAGCTCAAGCCTGGGGCCTAAGTCCCAAACTCACTTTTGAGTTAAACGTCTTAAATAAAACACCTTGTCACAGAGTCTCCACTCATCCCACTCTAGTGGCCGCCCTAACCTAGGAGAGCACCTTTCATCTATTTATTTCCCCACAGAGCAACAAAGCCCCTCCTCCTTTCTTCAGCCCCAAATTAATTCCTTTAGCTTTAAAGTTCACTTCTTATTGTTCTAGAGTAGGAGTGGGCACACTCTTTCTGCAAGGGCCAAATAGCAAATATCTTCAGCTTTGCAGGCCATAATAGCACCATAGCATGAAGGCAACCATAAAAGATATGTGAACAAATGGGCTGGCTGTGTTCCAATGACATTTCATTTGTAAAACAGGTGGCTGATCACAATTGGTCCACAGGCTACAGTTTGCCAACCACTATTCAAGCACCTTGGAGCTTAGGGAATCAATCCAGATCTTTCTTGAATTTGTAAATGGCTATTGCAATCCTTTACGCTATTTTTGTGAACTGCTCATAAATCACATGTGGAATTGTCACACATTTAGTGCCATCTGCATACCTGCAATGCACCAGAATGGGTGACTCAGGAGGACTCTGCTTCATGTAGTCACGAACAAGGTATCGGAAGTTGATGAGCAGGTCCGTGGTGTCTGGTACGCCATGGTCTGGCCAGGAGGTGAAATGGAACTGTCGCAGCGGGTGACTCTCACTGGTCTGGATCTACAAGACAACCAAGGGGTCAGGTTCAGAGACAAGAATTGTTTCACAATGTCACAAAGGAGAGCAGAGCTTGCTCACTGCATGCCTGGGACAGACAACAGGCACTGCAGCAGGAGTGGGCACAGCTCAGAGAAGAACTTCACATAGTACCAACGCCTGCTGCGGATCTTCCACATCCTTTATCCTCATCAAATCCTCATAACGTGTGCAAGAGGAAAGGGAGAGTCAGAGGAAAGTGAGTGGCTTCCCCGACATTCACCTCAGAGCCAGCCGAGACATCTACTCCTCCTCCTGTTCCGATCTCTTCTTCCCTTTCCAGTTGCTGGCCAACAACGGACTCACATCTTTGAACCTGCACCTCCTAAGAGCTTCACAAACCCTATTCCTAAGCCCACCTGGGGATGTCGCTGACCACAAAACCAAAAGTAGTTTATCCAAATAAAGCCATGAGGATCCACACCTCATAATTCATCAAGGTTCTCCAGAGACTCTAAGAGAATGGCAGGCAATTAGCAAGCACCAAGCAAATATTTACAATTGTAGGGTTTTGAGAAAGGTTCCTGCCCACCCTCCCCCCTGCCAAAATCTATTTCAACATCTAACAGACAGTAGAAACTGGGTCCTGTTCCAACAGAACTAGTTATTATGCCTACTGATTTCCTACCTCTGGCAAAACATGTACTTTTAAGTATCAGAACGGCCCCAGCTACAGCCCACAACTGAGCCTTGGCCTCACCAAGTGGACCCACAGCTGGACCGCAGGCATCTCCGTCTCTTTTATGAATGTTATCCTTTGAGGCTAACTTTTTACTATGTATTTATTATAAAAAGCAATGACTTCACATTAATCAAGATTTGGAAAACAGTTGGAAGAAAGGGCAAAGTGAGGTGAGAGGATATCCAGAAGCCTCATCACAAACAAACTTAACATCCCCAAATTTCACCAAAAGTCCTCATCCAAGGAAAAGGTATAGCTAGGCAAAGTAGGAGGAGAGAGAGGGAGAGAAAAAGAAATCAAGGAAGGAAATAGTTCTCACTGTTATTTCTGCAGAGGGGCTCAGGTTAGGGGTGGTGGTAAAAGGAAAACTCTTAGCTGTATTAATGCTCTCATTTTTTTAAAGGAAAATGTATTAGTGCATTTTATAAAATTAAAAGAATAATATTTTACTAAATGTCATCTGGTAACCTGGATTGGATTCTAATATAAGAGAAAGCTTTAGTAGAAAAAAAGTGAAATCTGAATCAATCTGGAGTTTAATTAATGAAACAATAATGACAGCCATAACAATCTTTTTATATGATGTGGGCAATTTGACCCACAGTTCCCCTCCACAAAGGCAAACTCCAAGCAGGAGAAGCAACGAGAGATAAGCCACTCAGTTTAAATGGGCAAAACATACAGAAGTAAGCAAGGTTTTTCAACTATAAACCTAACTGTTTAGGTGGCCCAGCCAGTGCCTGGTAACAGTTTTGACAACATCTCCAATAATTAAATAAAATATTAATTGAGCCTAGAATCTTTGAGACATAACAATAAGTAAAGAATTAATATTTATTATCCTGTGCTTTACCTCTGACTTACAGAACCTTCAAGAATAATCCTTGTCAACTAGAACTTAACAGCCCAATTCCCATAAGAGTCAGCACCACTGGATCTGCTGCCCGGCTTTTCTTCCATACACTTTTCATAACACGCATAAAATTTCATCTCCTCAAGTGTCTCAGTCACACTATGTTCTAACATCTCATGATGACAGTCATCCCTCAGCAACCTTGGGGGTTCCAGGACCCCCTGGATATGAAAATCCATGGATGCTCAAGTCCCTTAAATAAACGACATAGTATAAAATGACATAGTATTTACACATGACCTACACACATCCTCCTGAACACAGTCATGCACAAAGTTTCAACAACAGACCACGTAGAAGATAGTGTGTGCTTGACCTAGGTGCACAGTAGTTTGTACCATCAGGTTTGTGTAAGCACACTCCATGTCGTTCACATGATGACACACTTCTCAGCACCTACCCCTGTCATTAAACAACACATGACTGTACTTTAAATCATCTCTAAATTACTTATAAAACCTAACCTATAATATAAATACTACGTAAATGGTTGTTACACTGTGTTATTTAAGGAATAATGACTGGAAAAAGAAGTCTATGCACTCAGTGCAGATATGATTTTTTTTTCCTAAACATTTTTTGATGCTAAGTTGGTCAAATCCATGCATCTAGAACCCGGATATCAGAGGGCTAGCTGTATACATACTATGTATATGCATCATTTCAAATAAGTGAGTAACAATATAGTAAGATAAGTCAGAGTTTAGCCTTTCTCCAAAGTCTGGGCATGTGCACAGTTTCCATCTTTCATCCATTATAAATAATGCTCAGATTCATCTTTATGACTAACAAAGCCTATTCCTGTATTTCCTACTATTTCTTTAGGGGAGAGACTTAAACTTGGAACCAGAAAATAAAAGAGAATAAATTGCAAATAGTTAAATCCACCTACACAGCCATCAGGAGGTATCACTGTCATTTCATGGAATGGCCTGTATTTCAAACACTGTTTAAAAAAAAATAAGAACATATAGACTTGATGTCCTAGAACACCTGCACAATTTAATTGGATTTGTGTTTGTAAGTTTTTGGGGAAAAGATGCAATGTGCATAGAGAAGCCCTGAAATCCTATTAATATAACTTTATAAACCACTCCTGAGCTGGGCTTGTGGCTCAGTGGTAGAGCACTTGCCTAGCACATGTGAGGCACTAGATTCGATCCTCAGCACCACATAAAAAAAAATAAATAAAATAAAGGTATAAACCACTCCTAACAGCAACTGGCACCCCTGATGACATATTCCCAAACAAATAATCCAAAAGGCTTCAGTGTGTGACAAAAACTCCCTGAACAAATCACTTGGAGGAGGGAGGAAAGAACTACTGATGCAGGGCCATGCTCTTAAGACTCATTTTATTCAGGAAAAATTTACGAAATTTCTCTCAAGAAAATAAATACAAGGAGTTGCCTTTGAGTGTATTTACATAAGAATAGCTTTATTCTGCAAAAAAAAAAAAAGAAAAAAGAAAGCAAAAATCGTTTTCCTGATTAAAAAAAAATAACCTAACAGTCAACATCAATCTAAACGTACACCCCAAAATCAGGAACTGCTAGCTTTTTAAGATCTATCTATTTTCACCTCTTACTTACATTTTTCACTGTGAAATCTCTGATGGTCCATTCCGGAAGAACAATTTCTGATGTCATTGCCACAGTTATGTCCCCATAGTCCTGGGCCTGCTTGGAGGGCCAGTACTCCTCACATTTTGTCTGAAATAAAATTGCAAAATTGCAGTTTTTATGAAAAGACTCAGATCACGCCAACTACTATCACTAAAGCCTCACAAGGAAAACCAGGTAACAGAAACTGGCACAAGGGACAGAACTGGTCCCTTAGCAGGGCTCTGGGTTGACCCTTTCTGGCTTTTAATTTAATTTTAATTCTTGTCAACTCCTTTAAAATGGGAGCTTTCTCATAAAAATTCAGACTTTGTAAAAATCAGATCTGCCAACACTAGGTCATCATTTTCTCTCCCCTGCCACCCCCAGTTTTACCACTGAGCTACATTCCTGGCCCTTTATATTTTTTATTTTGAGAGGGTATCTTGCTAAGTTTCCCAGAGGGCCTAGAACTTGTGTTCCCCCTGCCTCAGCCTCCCAGACAGCTGAGATTACAGGTGTGCACCACTGGGTCCCATCATTTCTGCATTTCTGATTTACAGCCAAACACCTGCTATCTCATGACATTGGGACACAGTCCCCATCCAGTTCCCTTTGGCCTTTTGAGGAGTCACTCCACGACAGATCACTGCACTAAACTCAGGTTGGCCCATAACCCCAAGCAGCCCAAAGAAATGAGAACTATTCCCAGCACTTGTAGATACACCCCATTTGCAGTCCAAATACACACAGCAATAAAGGGGATCAAGTTAAATCACATTGAGATCTTCGATTCTGATAAAGTTGGTGAGCAAATGTAAACAGAAATGAAAACCAGGAAATAACTGCTCTTCAAGAATACCTGAATCCCCATTTGGCAAATACCTTACACACAAGTGCACAAATACACAACCTCCCAAGGTGTGCTCACTTGCTAGTAGCTTCAACCTTGACTGATTATCTGACTTATCAGAGAGGTTTGTTTTGTTTTAAAAACAAATGCCTGGGTTTCCCCTCCAGAGATATGACTCTGGCTGGGGAATCTCTGCTTGTTTTTTTTTAAAGATCCTGGTGTCTGTACCACTGCTTCAAGAAAGAACTCAAGACTGGGACACATTCTAACAAAGATTTGATTCCCAGCTCAGCCTCTTACCCACTGGATTCTATTGCTACTTTGTGAGCAAGTTATAAGGTTCTCTGAGCCTCTGTTTCTCCCTCTATAAAGTATGATAATACCTCCCAGGGTTGATCTAGGAAAAGCATAATAAATATGGCAGCAACTTAGGCTGTAAACAACTTAGTGAGACCCTGTCTCAAAATTTTAAAAAATAATAAAATAAAAAACTGTTTAAAAAGGGGGATGTGGCCCATGTGGAACCCCTGGGTTTAATCTCTGATGTCAAAAAAAAAAAAAAAAACATGCAATTCTAATGCAGAAAATACATTGGCTTCCTTTCCCTTTGACCCAGTCAGTAACACCCACTTCTACCCTGACCTAAGATGAATGGCCCATCTAAATTCATCTTCATGTTCTCCACACATTTAACTATTCATTTTCACTTGTCTAACAGTTATGATAATATTCCACGTACAAGGTCCTGGGCTCAGCAGTACTATAAAGTTTATCTGCATTCATAAAATGACTGCTCTTTCATGCCCTTAAGAGCCTATTGTCCTGATGCAAGAAGGAATGCAGAACCCAGCCCTGTGTATCACAGGCAACCGAGAGCCATCACCTGCCGACCCTTGTGATCCCCCCTCCTCCGTGACCTCGACTAGCACAGGAGCTTACCCACACTTGGAGCTGGCTAAACATCTGGTAACTTTATGTTTTAAAGAACTACTTAATAATTTAGCCACATTCCTAAGATATACTCATAAGATAAAAATAAGAGGTTTAAAAAGCCTCAGTATAATTTCTATTATGAAATAATAGTGTGTGTGTACTTATACAACATTGACAGAAATTTTACTTTCAAAAATAACCAGAAAAAAAGAAAAGTGAGCAACCATCCAAAACTTTTTTTAAAAGAACATTTTTTTAAATGACAGCTGATGAGTTCCCACTATCACTAGGATGGTACCAACTTAGTATGTACCATGGACTTCAGCATCTGTATCACCTGGCTACTGCCAGAAATGCTGTTCTCAATGAGAAACTGGGGGTAGAACCACCTTCCAGGTTATTCTGAAGGACATACAGTGTGAGAACCACCAGCTTAAGGAATCCATTCCTATTCCTCAAGAAGTAAAATCTACATTTTTTTTTTTAATCGAGAATGCAGCTCAGTGGTATGGCTCATGCTTAGCATGTACAAAATCCTGGGTTCAATTCCCAGCAACAACAGAAAAAATTCACGGAGTAACATCAGGCACCAAAGTTTTGAATTTAGCACGTTTTTCTATCTTCTTTATATCCACTTATGGAAACACAAGAGTCTTATTACCAGAAGAAATCTTATCATTGATGGAAACAATAGGAGGATTCCAGGACACCAGGAAGAGCTGCTGCTGAGACTTATCTGAGAATAACGCTGCGATTTTACTTCAAGAAGGGGCCTCGCTGCTAAAAATCTAAGTGTGAAAATCACCGAATTGATGAAACCTCCAAGCTGAGAGATGAAGAAGCCTGCTATTTACTGACAGGGTGAGCTTGCTCACGTGCACACAGCTGATTACGGACAGAGCTACGCATCTCTGTTAGAGTTTAGATATGCAGTGTCCACCAAGACTTCGTGTGTGAGACAATGCCAGAATTCTCAGAGGTGAAATGATTAGATTATGAGATATGAGCTAAATCAGTGGATTAATCCACTGATATGGATTAAGTGGGCAGTAATTTGGGCAGGTCAGGTGTGGCTGGAGGAAGTAAGTCACCAGGATGTGCTTTTATAGGGGTTTATGTTTTAGTCCCTGATAAGCAGAGCTCTCTCTTAGCTTTCTGGTTGTCACGTTCTGAGCAGCTTCCCTCTGCTGTGCCCGTGCGCCATGATGATCTGCCTCACTTCAGGCCCACAGCTGTGGAGTCAGCTGCCCATGGACTGAACCTAAGAAACTATGAGCCAAGATACATGTTTTCTCCTCTAAGTTGTTCTTGTCAGGTCTTTGGGTCATAGTGATAAAAAAATTAACTCTTGCTATTTACTAACTCCAGTAGCAGTGACTTAATGAATTGAGGATGTTGCTATTTGTACACAAATGAACATAATGAAAAATCAGATGTTTTTCAAGATTAAAAAAATATGACATGAAAATCAACAGAGAGACTTTTAGAGGAGGGGAAGGGAATCTGGGGGAGGGGGAAGAGAGGCTAATGGGAAAGTGAACATAATCAAACTGTTATCTGCATGTACAAATATGCCACAATCAAATCCATTATTCTGCATAATTAAAACACTAATAAAAATGAATAAAAGCTTAAAAGAGAAAAAACTTTTTAAGGAATAAAAGGAAAAATAAAGTTCTAAGAATAAAGACAGTAATATTTAGGAAGAAGTTTTTTTTTTTTTTAAAGACATAGTTGCACCACAATAAAAAAAAAAACATTAATTAATTTCATTTGATTTTTAAATTTTTAAAGACTTACCCTTCCCTGTTCAACACATTTGGTCAACATAACAATGGCATAGACATTTTTCTCCCAAACCATACGCCAAAAATCCTTCAAAGTGTTGGGTAAAGGTCCTTGTGTAGCAATAAACTCTCTTTTGGAATGGTAGCCCTAAAGACAGGAAATACATAGTGTCAAAGAAAACAGAAAGGAGCACCCTGATGTTTCCATCATAACAACCCAGGACTATGAGCCATCTGCCCACTTACTGGCATGTAGTTGGCATTAACGTAGTCATCAGTGGAATGGGTCTGGACTGAAAGTTTGACACGAGAAACATCATCTGTAACCATTAAAGGAGAAATCAAGGTCCACATTAGAAGCCAGCATTTTAGAGAAGTTGCAGACATGAAAGAGAACAGAAGTGCAAGACCCGGGACGTGTCTCTTGGAAGAGGAGCAGCTTGGGATCCTCTACACCAGCTCATTTAATCTCACGGTCACCCTATGTGACTGCGGCACAGAGGAGTTACATGGTCGCCCAAGTAGGGCTCATAAATGGCAGAGACGGGGTTAGAACCCGGGCAGCTGGACACCAAGGCCCCAGCTCCTAACCACACCAGTCTCCCTGCTCAGACAAAGCAAGAGGCCGCAGGTGTCTGCCATGAGCAGAGTAGGAAATGTGCTAAGCAATCTTATTCATTCCTCAAAAGCACCCCACAAACTTTTACCCTGTTTTACAGATGAGAAAACTGGGGCTTATGAGTTGAAGTGACTCATGGGAGTCTTTGTATCTGGTGAGCAGCAAACAATGCAAAGTTAATGCCTGTTCTACCACGACAGGGTACACGCCCAGGTAAACCTCTTCCACCCTGCCTCTATCCTTATATAAAAAGGTTGTTATAAAAAATACTAAGTTCAAGAATAAACTGAATGTATAAAACTACTATGCATAGAAGTGTCAAAGTACTCACATTTTCTAACTATGACTATCATTTTCAAAAGCATGACACACAAATTTGCCTGATTCCCCAGCAGTGAAATAACCTTAGAACTCCAAGAGTCAGGACAGGTCTTGAGTGGTACCACCGGGGCTGCCCTGTCTCTGCCCACACCCACCTCACCTTCTCTGGGACAAAATAACACAGCAATGCTAAACCCAGTGACCAGTGTGAGTCTCAGTCAAAAGTCTTCCAACAGAAACCATACCCAGACACCAAATTCCCAGCCCTTGCTCCAGATCTGAAACTCTGCACAGATGTTCACAAGAGCAGGCTGATAATCTGAGGTGGCCTCAGAAGCAGTGCTAGGGCAGCTCCCCCAACCTAGACTAAAAAGATTTTTCTCAGAAATGGAGTCAATACTCCTTGTCAAGTGTAAGGGGAGGAAATGAAGAAAAAAGAACCCAAGAGCTAGAGAAAAATGCTGAGACTAAACTGAGAAATTAATGTTTTAGTCTAGGAAAGAGAAAATATGGCTTCAAATTGAAAAGACAATGTCTCTAAATAGCCTGATGTACAAATTACCCGCAAGTCTGTCAGTTTCTGCTAAATCAGAACATGGCTGCAATCCACTTGCACTTCTCTCTGGGCCCTAATTCCCACCCACAAAGAGAGACCACAACCCACTTTCATCTAACAGTTGATGTAATAAATAATTCTCCTTTTAAACTCAACTTGCTGTTTTCCCTATTGGTTGTGTGGCAAACATGGGTAATTCTTAAAAATAGGAAGGAACCCACACATAACTCATATTTAGCTGTGGAATGTGCTTAGCCAATCAAAGGAGCATCTGTCTGGACAAGCAGCAAGTGCAACCGGCCTGTTATGCATCTGCCCACCTTCACCCTGAACTTTACAAATTGAAATAAAGGGGCTGAGAGACAGACAGCGGGGTTAGGAACACAAACTCTGGTTTTCTCTGAAAGAGGCTTGCAGGTCTGGTCCAGAGCCTGGTTTTGCCCTTCCTGCCTGTGTGACCTTGAACAAATCACCTACACCAAGTGCTGCATTTTCCGCATCTACTCATAGTAGTTCTATGCATTCAGTTTATTCTGCTACCCAATTCACAATGTGAGCATGAGGACTCAATTAAATGAGATGTCCCTGAGAACAGTATTTAACATAAAATAGGTGACCACCGAATAGTTCTGGAATGTGGCTATTAGTTAGAGCCACTATGCCCCGACCCCATTAGAGAGGTGCCGGCCAACAAGAAAGAAGGGAAGGGAGTGTGGGCGAAGTCTCTTACAGGGCAGAACGTTATTATAGCGATTCTTTCCTCTGTTCTCTGCCAGCTCAGCCGCATATTTAGGTAGACTAATTCCAACAAGCTTCAGATCCTGAAAACAAAATGAATGAGTTGATTATTTATTCAGTCTTCACATGTGATTACACTGAGCACAGAGTGTGGCAGGACCAAGGGGGAATGCAGAGGTGATAATTTATTTGTGTCCCCCCCCCCAAAGATATGCTGAACATCCAACTTCCAGTACCAATGATCTAACTGGAAAACTCCATAATTGTTGATGTCATCAAATTAAAATGAGGTCACACTAGAGCAGGGTGGTCCCTTAATCTCATATGGGTGTGTTGATGTAAGTGGAAAAGAGGCAGAGAGAGACTCACACAGGCAAAGGAGATGCCACGAGAAGATGAAGGTAGAGATCAGAGTGATGCTACCACAAAACCAAGGAACAACCGGGGCCACCAGAAGCTGCAGGTGGGAAGCAAGGACCTTCCCCTAGAGGCTAAGTTGTGCCTAATCCCAGTGACACAGGATGCTGAAGCAGGAGGACTGCAAGTTTGAGGCCAGCCTCAGCAACTTAGCAAGACTCTGGCTCAAAAAATAAAAAGGGCTGGGGGCTTGACTCAGTGGTAGAGCATAGGTTTGTTTACATAAATACATTTCTGTGTGCTTTAGGCCCAGAAAACCAACACACAGCTAAAAGAAGAAAAAAAAAAAAAAAAGGGCCAATTCCTGCCTTTCAGGGCTTGCAACCTAGAGGAGAGGTGTAGACAGAAATCGCCAACATGACAAGACAGAACTGAACAAACACCGAAGGTGGAAAACAGCAACGTGCCACAGGTGGAACAAGGCAGTCTGAGGACAGACGCTGCAAAGGACAGAGAACTGCAAGGACAGACAGAGACTTCATGTTCCCCCCCCAATGGGATCTGAGGAAAGGACATGAAGAAGGGAGTGTGTGAGCTGTGCCAGGTGGTGAGCAGGGTCTCGGGGGTGTAAATGTGGAGGACCAGTGTGCAGGGATGCTCTGAGCAGGGCAGTTCCAGGGCTGGTTTGGGGGGCAAAGGCAGGGATGGAAGTCAGACAAGGACAGTGAAACTGCACATAATCCTCCAAATCAAACTTGGAGACCTCTCAGAGCTCCATCTGGTTTTCTTTCTAGCTCCTACAGTGTGCTAGTTATTCTATTCAACAGTCCTCTAACTTGAATTCCTTGTTTCTCTACCTTTCTGCGTAATCCCCAAATATCAGGATTAAATACATAGTCTACTAGAAGTGACAGTCCATCCATCTGAGCTCTCAGGGTCAACAATGGGATCTCCAGGGAACAGGCACAAGTTTCAGCCCTCTGACATAGTCACCTCTTACACAAAGCATCACCTTAACACAAAGATAGGTCCAGACACTCAGGAGAAAACACAAAGCAATGGAAAACACAACATTTGCAACCACGGACCTCATATTCCTCTGCAAAGCCACAGTTGGAGTCGGCTTGCTGTTTCTTAAAGTAAGCCTCAAAATTCTCCACTCTGATTAACTTGGACCTAAGAAAACCAAAAAACAACTTATTAGCATTGTGTTTACATTTGCAGAAGTTCATACTAAAAATAGAAAAATGTAAGTCATTAAAAAAAGGTGTTACTCACTTTTTAGGTCTTCATCACAGAAGGGGAAAGAAAAAAGTAAGCAATTAGAAAGACTTGCTCATTTGGAAAGTAAAAATCATCTCAAAAGAACAAAACACAGAACATAATTTGTTGGGGGGGAGGGCAGGATGAGGGCTGGAGATTAGAATAATATTATTCATAAAACACTGAACTGTGAATCAGGGAATCAAACGCTCTTCTATAACTGATCATATCTGTGACTTTACGTGAGTTCTTCTCTCCCCTTAAATTTGGTACATGGCAGACATGTACCAAAATTAATAATTCACTTAGTTTTTTAAAAAAGCAAATCACAAAGTATGTGTTTACTGGTAAAACAATAGAACACAGCAAGATGCTAGCTTCAGATTTCTTGTAGAAAACAGCTAGCAAGAACTTGCAGATGATCATAGCCAACTCTGTCAATCAGGAAAAATGATAGCAAGTTCCATCAGAAATTCTTTTGTCAATGAACAGATTGGGGGAATTGGGTGTCCTAAAGTAAAGCTGATAACTATAGAAACTTACTTAATTTGAGAAAAGGACACTTCATTGTTCTTTGCATCTTTCCTGTTTAGAAAGAAAAAGAGATCCATTAGACAAAATAGGCTCAATCTGCACTTCCCCCTTTCACACCTGCACCAAAGCCTTGTCCCTGGGCCTGGGTTCATATCAGACACTAAATCCTGCTCACTAATACCAAACTCAACAGCCCAAGCAGCAAATGCTGGTTACAAATCTGGAAAGTTATTCTCTTTTATATTCTGGGAAAGTAGGAGGAAATCTTACTCAAGAAACTGTCAGGAATTTCCTTGCAAATACATATCAGTGGCATTTCTTTACTGAAAATCAAGACTTGTTCATACTCCCATTTGTGTGAAGACCTGTTCTGGTAAGTTAACGCGATAAACCAGAAAATCACGTCAGACCCAGAGCTGCCACGCTGGTGGGCACCCACATTGTTCCCCATTGCCAGCTCAACTCCATTCTGGTGATTAAAATACACTTTCTGAAAGGCAATTTGGCAGACATGTATCAAAATTGAAGACATGCATACCCACTAACCCAATAATTGCCCAGTTTGGAATTTAACCTAAAGAAATAATCATGAGTGTGCCCAAGGATATGTAACTATGGCCAAACATTAGAAGCATCCAATAAATCAGTTAAATAGATGGCACATCCACACAGTTAAATATTCTGTGGCCACTTGAAATATTGATGAAGTGAAGCTGTCCACTCTGTCTTAAGTGGATGTGGCAGGCTAGACACTAACATGTAGATATGACTCCACCCATGTGTGAGCTTTGTAAGCACATCAAAATGGTAAGAAAAAAAAGTTAAGAACAGTCTTGTGTGGGTCTACAATTATGGATTCCTTTTATTTATTTATTTATTTTTTGCTCTTCTTTTCTGTTTTTTTTTTCCATGCATTAATTTTATATTTCAGTACTGGGGATTAAACTCGACTACTAGGCTACAGCCCCACGCCATTTTTTGAAACTGAGTCACACTAAGTTGCTGGGGCTAGTCTCAAACTTGTGATCCTCCTCTCTTGGCCTCCTGAGTTGCTGAGATTATAGGCATGAGCCACCACACATTAGGCCTACTCTATTTTTAACAAAAACACTATAAAGCTGTTTCACCCAGCCACTGATCTCTCCTTCCCAAAATTTAAGAACTGTGAGCACTGCTATCATCTCAACAGTGCAAGGTGGCAGCACCAGAAACCAGACACAGGTCACATTAAAAATCCTGGGTCAGGGTGGAAATCCCCTGGTTGACGGCACCTGGATGCAAATCAACCCCAACTGACAGAGGCTTCCCATGGTCAGGCAGGAGGGTAGGCGACAAAGTGCAAAGACCACGTTCAAGTTATGCTCCACGCCTCTGCATCCATGGAATGGGGCTCACAAGATCTGCCTTTCCAGATCCTTGGGAAGGAAATAATTCATGGAAAGCACAAACCCAAGCACACTACGGGCACCTAAAACAGGGCTGCCATTTTCCATCACTACTTAACTACCCACAGGGTGCTCATACAGGTCAAATACCAGCTCTCAAGGGATAAGACAGTGTGCAAAGCACTTCACCTTCCAAGGCTCCGCAGCCTCCCGAGCTGGGCATGCTTGTTATCCCCACACTACAGAGGAGGCCGCTGAGGCTCAGGTCCCCAACAGCGAGTGAGAGGGGGATCCTAGGTTGGGACCTGGCTGACTCTAAAAGGAAACCTCTGACCACTACCCTGTGGAACTGCCTGTGGACTAGAACACTCTGAGGGAGCGCAGCATCTTCTGCTGTGGGGTTCACCAACAGCCCAAAGCAGCAGCCAGGACAGGCCTGAAAGTGCCCCGGCTGGGGCAAAAATGAAGCAAGACTGGCAGGTGAGGACCCCTGAGGACGACGGGAAGGAACAGGGAGCTCTCTCAGTGACTCCTTCCAATCCTGGAATGTTTGAAATTTCCCACAATAAAAAGCTCCATTACAGAGTAGAATGTTACAATCAACATAAATAATGTCACCTTTTCTTCCTCCAGAAGATGAAGCCTCCCACAGCCACGATGACCAGGGCACCAAAGATACATCCAAACACAGCTCCACAGATGACACCTGGGCAAAGTCCAAATGGGAGGCACTTGGAAAGGTGTTCCTGCAGGACCCCCGACAAGCAGATAACTGGCCAGGGGCCTCATAGCACAGGGCGGGGGGTATGGTCAGAGTGCCAGAGTACACGCATGTGCATGTGTGTGCACACGCACATGGAGCATGGTCAACTATCTTTGGACCTTAAACTAGTCCAGGCATTTGGGAGCTGGGCTCTTTATCCCCATTATTCCACCACTCCCTGGACAGTTGTGAGAAAGGCCTAATTCATCTCCAGGTCTTAGTTCCTCAACTACAAATTTAGGGAACTGGGCTAGATCACTGATTATCCTACCACTTTAGGGTTTTTGAGCCCAACACCCCGTATGAGCAAAAAACACTTTACGGCACCATGCTAAGGTGATGTGGATCTCTCATTTACTGGGGAGGAGTGGGGATTCCCCAGATTTTGCTCCTATGGAACTCTTTTATATCCAACAACTCCCAAGTAGAAAAAACAGACAAGTCAATTTGTCTCTGGCATGGAGGTGGGGGAGGTACTTCCCTTAGGTTCCAAAGCTCCCATACCACTCAGTTCTATGACGATGGATAGCAACACTTGACAAGGAGTCCAAGGCCAGAGTTTCAGGCCTCTAAGCTGCTGTGTAACCCTGGGGAAGTGACTTTCCATCTCGGGGTCTTAACAGTCTTGTTTCTAAAACAGATTGAATGAGGCAATTTCTATGATTCCTTCTGATGCAAATATTCAAGAATTCTATGCACCAAAAGTCACACAGTGTGCCCAGCTACTCTGAGATTAAAGGACTAAATAATCTATGCAGATTGGAAATGCAGCTGGCTTTTCGAAAAGGGAGAGTGAGGGACAAGGGCTGCCAGGGACCTCAGAGTGGGGAAAGCTGAGCTGAGCCCAATGAACAAGTGACATCTCCACTTCTAAGAGGGGAGAGGCAGGCACTCCAACCCCCTGGGGTCCAAAGGAGGTGGACACCGGAATTGATGACGGGACTCCTGTCTTTCCTCTACCTGGATCCTGGGGCAAGAAAACCGCCTCTGAATAGGGACCAAAGGTCACGTAGCTCTCAGCTCCGTTGATGAGTCCATCACTTTGAAGGTTAAAGGTAATATTGGTGAAGCCAGCAACACAAGCCCTGTGGATGACAAGGACCACAATCAGGCTGCTGGGACATGCCTGCCACTACAGGCACACAGAGCTCTGTATTCAGGAGGCTCGGCCCCAAACACAAGAACAAAGGACCTCACCGGTAGGAGCCCAGAGGCTCCAGCTTCCCGTTGTAATAGCCGTGGGTGGTTGACTCATTCCCAACGTTGATCTCGTATTTCAAGACTTCAGACAAGCCCTGAGAACGTCCCTTTTCTTCTGTGCTTATGAAGTATGTCACGTAAGTGTTCGAGGCCCCGTTTTTGAAATCCTTATATGTATACTTCAAAACATCTGCAGAAGGGTTATCAGCTAAGAAAGGCACAGAGAAAGCAAATCGTTAAATGACAGCAGAGACTTAAGTCTCCCGTTTACCTACACTATGACACTGACGCTGCGTGCCAGTGGCCTCTCACTGTCGGGCTTTGCTTACATTAACTCACTTCACCCCCGTGGATCCCATCACAAAAGCTTATTATCCCCACTCTGTAGACAAGAAAATAAAAGCACAGGTAAACGGACAGGGCCTGGCTCAAGGTCACAGGGCCCACATGGTCCTGGATTCCTAAGCCAGACCATCCGGCCCAAGGCCTGGAGTCCCATTCATCACAGGCCAGTACTGGTCAGCAGTGCCACCAGGCAACATCAGCACCCTCATTCAGCAAAGGTCTGAGCCGTGGGATTTGTTGAAAACCATCCCAGCGAAATAAAAAAGAACTTGAAACAGACTCAAAGAGAGAAAGAGAAAGAGAGAGAAAAATGTGTCTCAACATTGCTCTTTGAAATTTTGGAGCCAGCAAACTTTTATCTCCTAGGATCCCTGCAGAGTGTGTTTGGTCCCCGTCTTCTTCACGGAGATGAGGACAGCACCACAGGTTGAGATACAGGGAGGGCAGAGGTGACCCTGCATTTTTCACATGAAAGAATTGCCCAAAACAACAAAGCTTGGCATTTTAAATTCAGGCCCATGCGGTGCCCTCACAGGCAGCAATTGAGGACACTCTGTCAGTCCCTTCTGACCACCAAGGAATGTAACAGAGCCCCCTAAGGAAAAGCAACCTGAATCCACTTCTGCAGGGATGCACTATGCAAAGGAAATCGTTTTCTGTTTTCTTTCAAAAGAAAGTCATCCTTTAAGGATGATCTGGATGGGAGGGAAGATAATATTGGTTAAGACTAAATAACATTCTGCCACTAAAAGACCTTTGCAAAAGAAAACAAAAATCTACATCAGAAGTTGGCACATTATGGTCTATGACCCAAATCTAGCCACCACCTGTTTGGTAAATAATGTTTAATGAGAACAGCCACCACCATCTAGATGTCTCTCCTACTACAACGGCCGAGCTCAACAGGCAGAGGCTGTAGGGCACGCAAAGCCTAAGACATTTGCTCTCTGGCCCTTCACAGAAAGTTTGCTGACCTTAGATCAAGACCATCAGGCCAACAGCCAACTCCTGCTCTGGGTGCCAAAACAGGGGCTGAAGTGTGAAGAGAGGCACGTGCTTGTGTCACTAGTATGCCTCAGTGGTCACGGCATCTCTCGCACACTGATTTACCCGTGGCAGCCTCTCCTTACCTTCCCCAGTGGTGAGAATGACAGCGTAGGCTTTGATGGGTCCGTGGCTGGCTTCAAACCCACTGAACTTGACCTTTACTGAATTATGACTGACAGATGTAATATTAGGGGATCCATCTGGAGGAGGGGGGTCTGAAAGAAAACAAATCAAAACCAACGTGATCACCCAACACATAAAACCAAAACAGGAACAAAAACATTCCTTAGCCAGAAGCAATAGCACATGCCTAAAATCGCAGCAACAGGGTAGCCCGAGTCAGGAGGATCACAAGCTCAAAGGCCACTCTGAGCAACTCAGCAAGACTCTGTCTTAAAACTTTTAAGAAAAAAAAAAAAACTTTAAAAAAGAACAGAGGAAGGCTGGGTTGTGGCTCAGTGGTAGAGCACTTCCTTGCATGTGTGAGGCCCTGGGTTCAATTCTCAGCACTGCATATAAATAAATAAATAAATAAAATAAAGGTCCATTGACAATTAAAAAGTATTAAAAGAAAAAAAAAAAAGAACAGGGGAGGTAGCCCAATGGTAAAGCACCACTGGGTCCAATCTCCAATACAAAAACAAATAGGGGAAGAATGTGCTTGAATGTCCTCCTGTCCATGCTCTGTCCATGCTCTGGGAGCTGAATGACAGGTCAATGCAAAGAAAATCCAGAAGGGAGAGGCAGGAAAGAAAACCAGTGACGTGGAGAGACTGTGGATCCTGGAGAAGCCTTGATCACAATGATTCCTTCAGTGTGTCTAACCACATTTCCAGGGTAGGCTCCCAGAAACCTCATTTGACTTCTAACAACATATACTTTTATTTTCTTTTATTTTTTAAACAGATTTGTGGAGGTGTAATTAGAATACAACCAAGGAGGGGAAAGACTTCTACACTGAAAACTACACAACACTGCTCAAAGCATTAAAGACACAGATAAATAGGAAGACATCCCATCTTCATGGATTGGGAGAATTCATATTATCAAAACGTCCACCCTACTCAAAGAAGTCTACAGATTCAATGCAATCCCTATCAGAATCCCAATGGCATCTTTTTTACAGGAATAGAAAAAAACAATCTCAAAACTCATATGAGCCTATGAAAGAGAGAGAATAACCAAAGTGATCTTGAGAAAGGAGAGCAAAACTGGAGGCCTCACACTTCCTAGTTTCAAAATATCTACAAAGTCACAATAATTAAAAGTATAGGAGAGGCATAAAGACTCACATAGAGCCATGAAACAGATTGAGAGTGTACAATTAAACCCATGCATATGCAGCTGATTGATCTTCAACAAGAGTGCCAAGATACACAATGGGGGAGAAAAGATAGCCTCTTCTGCACAGCAACGGAAACAAGCGATACAGTGAAAAGCCAGCATCCCTGTTGAAGATAACCTGCCTTTTCCATCTCCCCACAGACCTTATAGCTTAAGTTGGGCCAGGTCCCTTTTCCAGAGAAACAGGTGGAAGGACAGTGAGAGAGACCATGTGGACAGAACCCGAGGTGTTGACTAGGGAGCTGTACACAGACATCTGCTCACACATGGATGGGTGCTGGGATCATCACCAGCTCACAACAAAGATGAACCAGATGCCCCAGAGAAGAATCAAAGACGAGATCGGGAGAGGACTCAATCTCTCCTGAGACCTGGCCACGCTTCTGCTTCACATCCTTCAAGCTATAATCCCCATTTTTGGTGGAGTTGATCTGAAATGCCACCTAGAAAAACTGAACCAACCCTTTTACCAGAAAGCAGAAAAGCCCACACTGGAATGTTCCACGGGTGACCTTCGTGATTATACACCTTCCCTTTCCAAGCCAGGCTCTGAATTAGCACAGAAAAAAAAGAAATGCTGAATTAAAGTGAATCCCTCTCTACCTAACCTGTCTCCCATAGACAGTTTGGGCTGTTTTCATTACTACATAAAGATTCAGAGAGAATGAAAACACCAAAGTCCAAAAAAACCCACAATTCGATTCTCTGAACTCGCGCTGTCCAAGATGGCAGCCTCCAGCCTCAGGCAACAGTTGAGCACATGAAATGTGACAAGGGCCAATCCAGGTGTGCTACAAGCACAAAACAGAGAATGGCTATCAAACTTAGTAGAAAAAAAAGGGCAAAATATCTCATTAATATTTTTAAACAGTTATTATATGTTGATCCCTTTTTTTTTTTTTTTTTGGTGCCAGGGACGGAACTCAAGGTCACTTAACTGCTGTGCCACATTCCCAGCCCTTTTTATTTTTTCATTTGAGACAGGTCTCGCTAGGTCACTTACAGCCTCGCTAAATTGCTGAGGCCAGCTTTGAACCTGCAATCCTCCTGCCTCAGACTCCCGAGCCACTGGGATTACAGGCATGTGCAACTACACCCAGCAAGATATTTTTAATATAAAAGTTAAATTAAGCGTTATTGATTTTAGCTCTTCCTTTTTACATTTTTGACATGGCTCCTAGAAAATTCTGAATGATAGTGAGGCTCCCATGAATGATAATGAGGCGCCCATTCTAGTGAAGGGGCGGCTCTGTGCTACATGCTTGGGAAACCTCTCATGTAACGGACAGCAGTGACCACTTGGAGGTGCTACTCCCACGTATGTCAACTGTTCCAACAGTGGTTTCCAAACAGACACCCACACCTTCCATTAGCTCTGCCTTTCAGCTGGCCAGAGAGGGTCCCCAGCTCTCTGCCCTCAGACTGGCACAGCATGCCAGCTCCCCTACTACTAAACCTGGAAATCCTTCCCTCTCATTCTCTATCTGAATCCTGAACTCAACAGGGTCCCTGCCGACCTTATCTACCACAGTGTCCCTTAAGTGTGCCACCACCATCCCCCTCAACCCTGGCACACAGTAACAAACAGCGAATCCTGGCAAAGACTATCACCCTGGCTCTCCTGGATCCACCCCACCTTCCAACAGCTCCAAACTCAGAGAAAATGCAGCTCCACTTTCATGTGACACACGCTACATTTATATATAAAAATTCATCTGCAAAAAGGAAGCTGTGAATTAGAGTGAGAGAATCACTGGACTAAATGATGTATGGTCATTATCCAACCCCGACCCACGCTGTTCAGCCTCAACAACTAATTCTGCGGCTTTCCTGGGCTCCATACAAGCACTGTGCTTTGTCCTGGAAACACTGAATCCAACATGGTTTCTGATCTTTAGTAGTTTATACACACTGAAATATCAAAAAACAGAAATATGAAAAAGCAAACAAAATGTTCATTGCTTCTATTATGTTCTAGAGTGATGCAGAAACCCAAAGGGGTGTGACCCAGGGTCCCATGCAGTTGTGTACGACATAACTTCAAAGAGCACCCCCCCACACTGCACTCAGTCTTCCTAAATGGTGTCCCCAGGAATTGTGTAGTGCACAACCTAAGCAGCCACAATGACAACTCTAAAGTGGTCTCTGGCACACATTACTTCATCTAATTTGTACAACAGTCCTAGAAAATAAGTATTATTTCCCCTTTTACAACTAAGAAAAACAAGGCCCAGAGAGGTTAAATAGTTTTTCTGAGCTCACACAACTGATAAATGGCAGAACTTGGAATCCAACCCAGGTCTGCCTAAATCAAGGCTCTGTCCATACAATTCCTCAACCACTTTCCAAGGCAGCTCTCTGAAGTAAGAGGCTTTTTTCCCCCCCTTACTATTGCAAGCACTAATTCTTTAGATTGTTAGGAACATTCTTATGTCCTAAAGAACATATATCCAAAAGTCAAAAAGCACAAAGTAAGATGGATCCCTACCAGGTCATTCAAAGACATAACTCTGGCAAAGACACAGGGAAACAAAGATCAGAAGCAATGGAGCACAAATTCATAGAACCTGGTTTTTCCCAAGCACAAACACACACATATGCAGCAAAGACCAGGCCTGAAAAGATTACTGAGGAGGATCCCCTGCATAGGAAGTGTCTGCTTCCCCTGGCAGCTCCAGAGCTTGTTAACGTGGACTCCAGGGAAATATGAATCTTGACTGAATATCTAATAATGATTTTTTAAAGGTCTTGTTCCATTTTTAAGTAATATTATTGTAGCTATGTCTGAAAGAAAGAAGACGGGTGTCCCTGACTTGAAGTAATACCTACTGAAATATTTACAATTAAAAGTACACAACCATCAGAACTGGTTTAAAAGTCATCCTACATGGGAAAGGTGGGGGGCGGGGAGTAAATAAAATGAGATTGGCCGAGTGCTCTTCACGCGTGTTCACCTGGGTGCATGAGTTTTATCATATGTGTCTACTTTGTGAGGATTTCTATAGAAATGTCTTTTTTTTTTCCTTTTTTGGTACCAGGGATTGAACTCAGGGGCATGCGACCACTGAGCCACATCCCCTGCCCTATTTTGTATTTGAGAGACACGGTCTCACTGAGTTGCTTAGCACCTCACTTTTGCTGAGGCTGGCTCTGAACTTAAGATCTGCCTGCCTCAGTCTCCAAAACCACTGGGATTACAGGTGTGCGCCACCACATCCAGCTATAGAAATGCCTTTTCAATGCAGGAAGAGAACTCTCTACTTAAAAGAAAATGTGGCAATATGCTAGTCTACAAAGCAAGAGAACCTCCTAGGATGTAAAAAATGAGACCCTCTTATTCTGCTCTTCTAGACGAATTTCTACAGAATGGGATACCAGTCGATGCCAATAAAAATAAGTATATGGGGGCTGGGGTTGTGGCTCAGTGGTAGAGCGCTTGCCTAGCACATGTGTGGCACTGGGTTTAATCCCCAGCACCAAGTAAATATAAATAAATAAATGATTTATAAATAATTAAATAATTTTTTATAACAAAAAAATTAAAATAAACATTTGGGGGGAAACTTAAAAAATAGATTTCTAGGCTACATTTGCAAAGCCACTGGGTCCACCTGTCCAGGCATGACCTCCCTCCTGCCATGCAGCCCACCTGTGATGCCAGTGACACAGGTGTTCTGGGTGGCGAGTGCCTTCTTTCCACAAGACAGGGTGGTGATGCTGAAGTTGTACGAGGTAGAGAAATTCAAATACGTGACTTCTTTCCTGTACTCAGTGCCGTTCTCTGAGGTGCAGCTCTCCAGGTATGTCACATTGTCCCAGGCTCCACTGCTGACCTCTAGCATGAAGCCTTCATTGGTGCCAGGGGGGCAGGCCCATTTCAGAACCAAGGCTGGCTCTTTGGGGACCACTTCACAGTGGAAGGAGGCCAATGGAGCAGGCTCTGCAAAGCAAGCACAGTGCTTTGTGAGATTCTGGAACTTTTGCTTTTGCAAACATGCAGACATGGGGAGCAGAAGGATACTGGCCCAGCCATGATGAGCAGACAGGCCTGACCTGAATTGGGCAATACAAGATAGTGCAGCCTTGGATCAGCCCCCACCTGCTCTGAGCCTCCATTGCAGAACTTTCTAGGATCAGAGGAAACACTGGGTGTCAGTCTCTGAGCAAGTGGGAAGGCAAGTGGGCTCCCTGGCAAGTCCCATACTGTGAGTGGTGGCAAGCTCTTCACCTGCAACACCCCACCTGGAGCCCTCTTGACAACTCTTTAGGGGCAAAGTAAGGTCCATACTGTCCTGTTTTGCAGATAAATCAGCTACAGCTTAGCCAGGTGAGTCATCTGCAGAACAAGACACAGCTGGGGATCAGCACAGCCAAAACTGGATCCCAGGTTTTGCATGCTCAGGGCACTTCCTATCCACACAGCATGCTGAGGGATCCAGGCCCAATGGCATCAGTGTCTTTGCCTTGAAAAATGCAGTATTATGTGTCTCTGTCTGAAGACCAGCAGTTTCACCAATGGCAACATCAAATTGATGTCAATGGGAAACTGTGCCCACATACTGGAGGAGGCTGTTATCACTCATGCCACAGAATTCTAGAGCAGGGAAAGCTCTCACCAGTCACTTGTGTGGCTCCAACATCCCCCCCTCACCCTGAGGCCTGAAAAGTAACCCACCCAGTGCGCCCACTTCAACAGCTCTTGTTCCATCCCCATAAATAGGCATGTGAATTTCTTCTCTTGCTACAGGCTGCAATAATTATAGCTACGACAGGCGTCAGCAGTGGAAGCCACCCAGATGCCGAAGATCAGAGACTAGACCAGTTGGGATGCAGCCCAAGTTGGCAGGGGTGACTCAAAGCTTCAGGTTTTGTAGCCACCCCATGGGAAAGGTCAGAGGCCAAAGGTCCTGCTCCAACACACAGGGGAACCGTGGTCCCATGAGATTCCCACCTCGGAACCTGAACCCACTTGAATGATGTGGTCTAAGGAAGAGAGGCTGCAGGAGCTAAGGGAGCTGAGAATGAGGGGGTCCAGGGTAGAGAGGTGACAACGCGCCACCATCAACAGAGAGCAGGAGCGCTCATCAAAACCACCTCAGCGCCTTCCCTGGATGCTCTCTCAACACACCCGGCTCAGCACAGGCTCTTCTCCATCCCACCTTCTGAGTTGTGAGATGGGTAAAAATCAAGAAGGGAGAAAATGTTGAGCAGTATCCTCTTCATCTTTTTCAATGGAAAAATCAGGCCAGGAACTACAAGGATGTGGTCCATGCCCCAGCCAGTCACCTCTAGCTCCTGTGGTCCACTCCCGCCACTGGCCTCCTGCTCTTCCTCCAGCACAGAGGCTCCCTCTAGCCTCGGGTGTGGGAGACCAACCTTACATGTGACTGAGTCACACTCCCCGGCTGGGTGCTGAGGCGCTCAGTCGCAGAAATGTGGCAGAGCTTTCCCTACCCTTCTTGGGTCCAAGGGTCGGTGTCTCGTGCATGGGTGTATATTGTTACAGCCCCATGGGTGAGGCTACGCTCACCTGTTCCTTTGTAATCTAACCCCTTGCCCTGTTTAAGATAGAATCTTCCATGGAAGTGCCTGTGTGGGTCCCCTTCTCTTACTGTGCCCTTGGGTGTGGCCTACCCAGGTGTCAGTCAACCTGCTGACAGCGGACATCATGAAGATAGACTCAGCCCCTGAAACCTGACCCCTTGCCTCATTTGAATAGCTTCTCCTCAATAAAAGGGGTCAGCGCATGCTCTCTCTCTCTCTCTCTCTCTCTCTCTCTCTCTCTCTCTCTCTCTTCCTGTGGACCCTTAAGGTCAGAGGAGCCATCACAGCAACCCCAAAGACAAAGGTATTTGTGTCTCTTGTATGGTTATTTTGCATAGCCCAGTTCAACTGGAGTGACCCCTGAGCCTTTTAATCGCGAACAGAAAGCCGGCACTAGGGCCTTTGCACGACTGCTCCTTCATGTGTAATGCTTGGACACTCTGACAGCCACAGGCTGGCTCCTTCCCTTGTTTGGGATCTCTGCTCAAAATTGCCTTTTCATTGAGCCTTGCCTGGACACCCTAGATAAACACCCCATGTTGCCCTTCTCTGTGTTTTCCTCCTCTCCTTAGCAGTAGTGATCACCTAACAATTTACTCATTTATCTTTATTATTTGTCTTCCCAGCCAGAATAAAATAAATAAAATCTGGCACCCAACAAGCGCGCAGTAAACATCTGCTGACTGAAGGGCACCAGGACAACAGGACATCTCAGCCAGCCACCTACTACTGCACACTACCTGGGACCTAAGAAACCACCGGCCAGGGAGGACAACGTGAGGACATGGTCAGCACCACACAGGCAGAGGACCGAGAGGCACCTGGGGCTGCTCACCTGTACAGAATGACTCCAGGAATGGCAGCGACTCGGTGTCATTCCCCACCTGTGCAAAGATCTCCACTCTATAATGTGAGCCAGGCATCAGGTCCCCAACTGTGGCGTTAGTGACGCCAACGTTCGTCCTGACCACTTGAGTCGTGTTGCTGGAATTATCAGCCTTCTCAATCAGAAGGCGGTAGGAGTACGTGGAAGAGGCCGCGTCCTGGTTCCACCAGTGCAGGGTCGCCGCTGTGCTGGTGGTCTTTATTGTCATGTTGGACACATTGCTTGGCCCTTGATTTAAAAAAAAAAAAAAAAAGATTTAAAGAAAAGCACAGACTAATTTGAATTCCAAGGCTATTTTACTTACCATATGCAAAAACAGCCCCGTTTCCTTCAGAAGAATGAATAAAAGCTAATATGTGCTGGCTCAAAGGACAGAAGATTTTCCCAAAAAGACACTCAGGAAATAATTATACAGGTCAAATCTGAAAAGAGTTAAAGTTTTTTCAGACTTCTTCTAATACCTCAAGGTGTATCTGAAGTGTATTTTTAAGGTCTGATTTCCAGTCTGTTTTTTAAATCTGACTGATGAAAAAGGGGAAATACACTGAAGGTATATTATAAACTAACGTTGCTACTGTCTATTTGGCTTGAATAATAGCAAAACATCTCCCTCCCTACAAGCAAAGCTCCTCATCCAAGCAGGATTTTCCAATACCAGTGTGACCAGGTGACTCTCCTCCAGTCTGTGTTCCCAAGGAATGAGTAGAACAGTTATGTCCTCCACTCCCATGGAGTAGATCGCTTTGTTTCGAAAGCCAGGTACAGTGGTGTACACCTGTAATCCCAGTGACTGATGCAGGAGGATTTCAAGTTCCAGGTCAGTCTGGGCAATTTAAAGGGACTCTGTCTCAAAATAAAAGGAGCGAGGGATGTAGCTCAGTGCTTGCCTAGAACGTGGGTTCCATCCTCAGGATCACAAAAAATAAACAAAGACAATTCCACGTTCACACAGGTTCCACACCAGGTTCTGCCCGACGAGAACAGCAGAACCTTTGCCAAAGCTGAGGTTTTCAACTGAAGCCCCTTCAAGGTCATCCTGGATCCCAGAAACACAATGGACCCTTATCCCATCAGCCAACCAGTGCTGCCCCCAAGTGAAAGGCAGGGAGAATCTCACCTAGAAGGGCATCCTAAGAGACTTACGTGTGTACTGGACGATGGAGCTGGGGTACCCCTGGACAGCGTCTAGAGAGACTGAGATGTTGTATAAGGTGCCCGGGTTGAGGTCCCACAGCGTGATGGCTTTCCCCGAGATGTTCTGTTCCCTGATGTAGTTCTCAGACCAGACAACCAAATGGTAGGTGTACTCAGCTGCACCATCTGTGTTCTGCCACTCCAGCTGCATCTCGGTGGTGGTGACACGGACCACACGGATGTCAAACACCGCACTAGTGTCTAATCAGAGGAAAGAAAGGAAAACACAACCATCGTGACAACGTGCTTCCTTTCGATGCGTCCAACCAAAAAACTTGCTCTTCTGTCATCAAACTCTTCAACGAGCTCACAGAGGGCAAACTCCAAAACTGGGGAAAGAAATACACCAAGTTCTTTCAAGAATCCAGGCTCCTCCGTGACTTGGATGAACTTACCAGTTCATATTACCAGTTCTCGGGTCTTTTGATTTTTGTTGAAAAATGACCCCTTCCAGGGGTTTTCTGAAGTGGAAATCGTGTTTTGGTTCTTTCATCTGAGCTGGTACTCCCATGTGTTTGGTTCGTGAAAATGTATCAAACTATGTACCGAGGATGTGTGTGCACTTTTTGGTTTGTACATCACACCTCAATAGAGAGCTTGTTTGTTTTAAGTCATTCCCTCAAAATAAAAAATGCTTTATTGTGACAGAGCCTGGAACACTGAAAACTGAAAAGGGGAGTTGACTTATTACTAAGTTGGGGGAGGAAGGGAAGAAAGCCCAGGAGTGCTCCCACCACAGAGCTGGGAGTCCAGAGAGAAGTCAGTGGGAGCCTGGACTTGGACCGCTCCATACCTGACCACGTACAAGGTGAATGCAAACTTGCAGCCTGGAAATAACAATGTAAGCAGGGCGTCTTCTCTGCCCTCGCTTTCAAAAGCCTCCTCTCTACCCAGTCATCAAGGTCACCTCCAGGGACAAGAATTGGGTGGTTGGGGGACAAGAAAGGGGAACATTTCCACTATAACAGTAATACACGTATGTACTATTTGCTCCAAAAATAATTAATATTTTAAATGGGTCCTCCTAAAGGGAGCAGTGTGCAAAGCCTTGTTTCCCTACCCCCAATTTCCTGATGTCAAAGGGACCCACAGACAAAAGACTATGCAAAGCAGCTTTTTTCTATAAACATACACGAAAAAACAGAAATAACCTAAATATTCTGATAAGGGTGGGAAGGGGAGCTGTGGGCCATGATAACTATGAGGGCATAATGGTGTCCACTGAGTAAAACACAAATTCAAATACAAAATAAAATCATCTGCATAATAACTATGATGATGTAAATAAAGTCTAGACCCAGAGAGAAACAGAATTTGATCAGGTCAGGAGTCGTCCTAACCGTCTGTTAGTGTACCACTCAGTGGCTTTAAACACATTCCCTTTCTGGTGTAATCGCTATCACACCCCAGACATTTTCATCATCCCAACACAAGATCTGTGTGTACTGAACAATAACTCCCGAGCCCCCGTAACCCCTGTTCTACCCTCTGTCTCCACGAGCCTGCCTACCTAGGCATGTCATGTGGTGGAATCCCACAGCATTCATCCTACCAAGCACAACATTTCCAACCTCCACCCATACTGTACGTTATCAGAACTCCACTCCTTTTTATGGCTCAAGAATATTCTGCTGCATGGAGAAGCCACGTTTTGTCCATCCGCTCACCTGCTGATGGACCCTGGGTTGCAGCCACCTGTTGGCAATTGTGCATACACCACTGTGAACACTGGTGTGCAAGGAACTGCTCCACACCCTGCTTTCAATTCCCATGGATGTGTACCTACACGTGGAATTGCTGGGTCACATGGAATTTATTTTCCTTCTTCAAAATTGTCTTTCCTGCTGTTAAACTGGTTTTTCTCAATAACAGTGACAGCTACTCAACAATGGACAGGTAACCCTAGGCTTCTAGGGCCTCCCTGCGAGCCTTCTTGATTTCCCTTCCACAGGACCCAGCTTCAAGCTGCCCCGAAAGACATCTTCTCCTGGTGGATACTATACTGCAAGGCTGCACCATGTCCCTGTCAGTCCACACGGTGGTCAAACCCCTGGTCCCCATGTGTCATTTTGTCACTCTGGGCCATTTACTAAAACTCACAAAGCCCCCCATTTCCTGTTCTATCAAACAGAGATAATAGAACCTATCCCACTAAGTTGAAGATTTTAAATACAGCATGGAGAACCCAGCACTCCGCAGACTCCCACTACATCACATGATTATTACAGTAACTCGGTATTAGCGAGTCACACAGTATATCAAGGGTTCTCAGAGATGATCTTCTTACCAATGTTCAGAATAAGACTGAACCACAATCTCAACAGTCTCACCTAAAAGGTGAGCTACTGAATTTTGCCTGAGAGACAGATTTTACCTGTTCCAGTATTTTGGAAGCAGACTAGTAATACTTTGCCATAACCAGCACCACTTAACCAACCCAAGAGGGTGGAAGACACCTCCCCAGCCAGAAGGACTTGTGTGTCTCAAAGACTCCAACTCATTATTTTTCTTGCCCTTGATATAAAGGGTCTTAATATCTTGCAGTCAAAGATAGAGGAGTACTGTATGTTTTCCATGCTTTCTGAAAAAATTTATGCCAAACTTTAAAAACAACAAAAATTAACTTTATGGCAAGAATGTGGGTAAAAAGGTTCACTCATACATTGCTGGTGGGACTGCAAATTGGTGAGCCACTATGGAAATTAGGATGGAAATTCCTCAGGAAACCTGGAATGGAACCACCATTTGACCTTGTTACCCACTCCTCAGTTTATACTCAAAGAATTTTAAATCAGCATACTACAGGGACACAGTCACATCAATGTTTATAGCAGCTCAATTCACTGTAGTTAAACTATGGAACCAACCTAGATGCCATTCAATAGATGAATGGATAAAGAAAATGTGGTATTCCTATGAGCTGGAATATTACTCAGCCATAAAGAAGAATGAAATACGGCATTTGCTGGTAAATGGACGGAACTGGAGACTATGATGCTAAGTGAAATAAGCCAATCCCCAAAAACCAAAGGCCACATGTTCTCTCTGGTATGCAGATGCCAACACACAATAAGGTGGGGGATGGGGAGAACAGAAGTTCATTGGATTAGACAAAGGGGAATGAAAGGAAGGGAGGGGAGATGGGAATAGGAAAGATAATAGAATGAATTGGACTTAAGTTTTCTATGTTCATATATGAAACTCCATGTATGTATAATATGTAAAAAGATACTCTACTGTCATGCATATCTAAAAAGAACAAATAAATAATAGTAATAATAATAATGAGCAAGGAATTCCCAAAAGTTTCTCCAATCAACCTAAGAATAATTCAATGATTTATTTAAACTATTTTCATGAAATTGTTTCATCAATATCAATTATCTTTATAGAACTAACATAACCGTGTCACAAAGTTCTTTCTGAAACATCATAAACAGTTGAGGTGCCTGAACACAGGGTAGTAGTTGACTTACAACAAACACATCTAGACCACAGCTCTTAAAACCTGTTGGTCTCCAGACCCCTTTCCCTTATTAAAAGTTATTAAGAATCTCAGAGAACTTTTTTTATATAGGTTATATTTACCAATATTTACTGTATTAGAAATTAAAATAAGGAATTTTTTAAAACATAAGAATGCAGAGCATACATCCCACTGGCCATCAGAATGAAAATGACATCCCATTTCACATAGTATCTGGAAATTTCCACTATATACTCTTGAGAGAATGAGTGGGAAAGTCAAAAAAAGATTTTAGTACAATGATGATGATGATGATGGTGGTGATGATACCTCACAGAGCCCCTGAAAGAAAACAGGCGGCCATTTGTTACGGTTAGATATGTGGTGTCTCTCAAAAGCTCATGCGTGAGACAAGAAAGTTTAGAGGTGACATGATGGGGTTGTGACAGTCTTAACCCAATCAGTGTGTCAATCCCTGATATGGATTAACTGGGTGGTGAGAGTGTGAAGGGAGGGAGTGGCTGGAGGAGGTGGGTCCCAGGGGTGTGTCTCTGAGGTTTATATTTTGAGAGCTGAGTGTCATCTCGCTCTACTTCCATGTTGTGACGTCCCGGGCCGCTTTCCTCACCCTCACCCTTCCGCCATGATGTTCCGCCTCACCTCGGGCCCCAAAGAATGGAGTTGGTCATCTATGGACTGAGACCTCTGAAACCATGAGCCCCAGATAAACTTTTCTGCTTGTTCTTGTCAGGTCTTTTGGTCACAGCAGCAAAAAAAAAAAAAAAAGAAAAAAGAAAAAGGCTGACTAAAACACTGTTAGAGCTTCCTGGACCACACTGTTCTAGATCAGGGGTCAGAAAACTTTCTCAGCCAGGATCAGAACATAAGTATTTAGGCTTTATAAGCCATAAATTCTCTGTCATTGCTACTCACTCCTAGCATGAAAGAAGGTATAGACAGTACACAAATGAGCATGGTTGTGTTCCAGTAAAACTGTAGTTACAAAAACACACACCCATCAACCATTACTACCTACCAGTCCCAACATTTAGACAATGGAATACAAGGTAGGTGTCAAAAATATCTTGTAGAAACACTCACATTGACAAGGGAAAATACTGATAACAAACTGTTAAGTGGGCTAAGACAGGTTACAAAACCACATGCATAAAATGACCTCAACTGAATCACCTGATAGGTTGCATGCATATTTTTTTCATTTGCCTGTTTTTTAAATCATGATATGCAAAAGTGTCATGAAAAAGTTTTTAAAGGTTTTTTCCTTAATAAAAAGAAAAGCAACACGTGGAAAACGTGACATCTATAGATCATACAACTTTCCTTTGAGAAGCCTCACTGACAGAAAGCACAGCCCACTTGCTTACCGGTTCTACTGTCAACTGTTCTGGGTGTCCCTTCAGTCCCATTCGGTCCTTGTGGAAATATTTCAAAACGATAACTGGTTCCAGGGGACAAGTTACCAATGGTAATACTTTGGTTGGTGGCTATGTCATTTTTAAGTTCTCCAGTTTTTTCCTGCACAGTAAGAATCCTAAAGGACTGTGAGTCATCGCTGCTCCAGGCTAAGCCAATTTCCCTGACGCCGACATTTGTCACTCGAAAGTCGGACACTGGACCAGGGGCTGTGGGAAGACAGAGAATGATTAGATGAAGAATCTGCACCCCGAAAACAGGGGTGAGCAACTCTCACAAAGTATAGACCCTGAGATGGAAAGCACACAGGACACCTGAGCTCTCGTCTGCGCTCTCTGGCCCATCAACTACAGCACCGGCCCACAGACACCCGTGTTTCTCGCCATGGAGCAGACACCGGGCCACACGGGGGCAGATGCTGTGTGCTTACATTATACAAAGCCATTCCCAGGAAACTAGAGGAGGCTAGAGCCCCCAGGAACATGGATAACTGGTCACTGCTGCCTGCTTTCTGTTGAATGTGTTACTAAGCCTCTTAGGAAGGACCTCTGTTTACAGAGCAAAGTCTGCAAAATACATCTCCACCCCACCTCCACTTCCTTTGTCACATACTCCCAGATTTTCAGCTAGGTACATGAGTATAGGGAATAAAGACTACATTTCCCAGCCTCCTTTGCAGCCAAATGGAGCCATGTGACTAAGCTCCAGCCAATCTGATGTGAACAGAAGTACTGTGGGACTTCTGGCAGCAAGTAAAGTCCTCAAGGGTGAAGCTCTAGGCTCTGCTGGGCATCCTTGTTATAGCTGGAATGTGGAGGTGATGGCTGGTGCTCAGGCTGCCTGGCTCTAGAAGCAGCTAGGTCTCTACCATGCTAGAATAGTCACTACCTGCACAGGTTGGAATGGAGACAGACCAGAGGTCTAATCTCCCCTCTATCACTTAGCAGGTGTGACACCTGCCTACGTCACCTCTCAGTCTTGCCCTCTTCATCCATAAGATAAGGCTAATGACAACCACATCACAGGGTTGTTGTGAGCATTCAATGAGATAGCACAAGGAAAGAATGTCACAAGAAGCTCAGTGTGTGCTAGGGGCAACCGGTGATTACATTATCATCACACAGGCCAAAGAAGGGAAGAGTCCCTGTGGGTCCACAGGCTGCTCTGGGGACTCATTCAGAGCAAGAACAGAGCTTCTTTGTCTTAGAGCTGGTCCTGGCACATAGCAGGATGCAAGAAAGGTCAGTTAAGAGCTATGGTTGTGGCTCAGTGGTAGAGTGTGCATCTTGCATCTGTGAGGCCCTGGGTTTGATCCTCAAGCACCACATAAAAATAAATAAATAAAATGAAGGTCTTTTAAACTAAAAACATATATATTTTAAAAAATTAAATGAGCAATGGGTGAACTCACGGGTATACACTTGGAGAAAGCCTGGCGTGCCCTCGGCGTTCCCCAGGAAAGGCCACACCGTGATGTTGTACAAGGTACTCGAGTTGAGTCCCGAGACCATGGCATGAGTCTCCCTGACAGTGAAATTGAGGAAACTGGCCTCCCCGGCCACTTGTATCTTGTAGGAGTAAGCAGAGGATGACCCATTATAGATGGCTTTCCAGGTCAGGGTGATGCTTGTGGCACTGACGTTCACCGCTTTGAGGTCAGAAACCTGATTAGAATCTGTTAAGACACAGAGAAGTGAAAATTAATCAGATTGCCAAGCCAGAGTGGGGAAAGGGAGAGGGCCACCACGAAGCATGTCACGGGGCCTAAACACCGGCAGGAATGGCTCCTCCTCTATGCTACCCCTGCCAGGACTGGAAACACACGCGGGTCCTGGAAAAGTCAGGCATCACCGGTGGGAGAAGAATCCACCTGGCCCTGCACAGATGCTCTTTGTTATTTTTTGTGAATCAACCTTCAGAGAAATGACAGGCTCCTGATCAAACAATAACATGGATTCTTCTGATGCCAACCCCCCACTTGGTGCCCAGGTGACCCAGGAAGGTCCTCAAGTATATCCATCCTGGAGCGAACACTGCACTCGACATGAACAAATAAAGACCACAGGCTCAGGCTTGAGGGACATCTGATCAAGTCTGGCTGAGCTTTAATAGCCAGGCAGACCTTAGAAAAATCATCTCAGCTCAATTTGCTCATCTGTAAAATGGAGATAACAACCCTAACCTCAAGCAAAGAGAACAAGAGAAGCCAGGCACGGTGGGGCCCTCCTGTCAAACCGCTCAGGAGGCTGAGGCAAGAGGATTGTAAGTTCAAGGCCAGTCTAAGCAACTTGACAAGGCCCTGTGTCAAAATTTTAAAGAAGGGCTGGGGATGCAGTTCAGTGGTAGAACGTCCCTGAGTTTGGTCCTCAGTACTGGAAAAAAAGAAAAGTAATTCAAGAACACACTCGTCACTGTCACTTCCCACCCCAACCTCCCAGACCATCCTCTTTCCTCTTTTCTGCTCTGTGCCATGGAGGGCTGAGCATCACTGGGGGCCCTACCACATGGCCTGTGAGCAGGTTCCACAGTGAATGACATGTCGGGCTGCTGAGGGCAGGTTGCAGGAGAGCAGTCGGGGTCCTTCCTCCATCCGCGCTGGGTCCCATGTCCTGGCACCTCTGTGCCCTCCCCTGGCTCAGTGCTCCCTGGGATCTAGAAAAACCATCTCCTCCCCTTGCCTTCAAGATGTATCCCTGCCATGGGCTTATGTGGGGCACCTCAAACCCCTCTGGTTTCCTTAACCCTGCCCCACCTAACTAGTCACTTGAAGAATGCCAGGCGTGTGTGTGCATGTGTCGCAAGGGACTGAGTGCTATGTCCCCCACATATGTTGAAATCCTAACTGCTGAGGCAATGGTACAGGAGGTAGGACGGTAGGCAGGAAGGTAATCAGGTCATGGGGGTGGAGGCTTGTGGGTGGGATTAGTGTTGTCACAAAAGAGGCCCTCTTACCCCTTCTGCGTGTGAGGACCCAGGGTCCACAACCCAGCACAGGGCCCGCAACCAGAAACCAACTATGCTTGTGCCCCAATCTCCAACTTCCAGCTTACAGGACTGTGGGAAATCAACAGCTATCCCAAGTCTGTGGTAACTGGTTACAGCAGCCCAAACTGACTAAAACGTAAAATGCAAACACACACACACACACTTATACATACCACAGAGTGGGGTATAGCTACTGTGATTACGATTTATCAAGCCCTAAGGAACTTTGACACAAACCATGATATGTACATATGTGGAACACCAACTATGACACAATCACTTTTGCTCAAACCTCTTTAAAAAGAAGGAACCCAAAGCCCACCTTAATCAACATGGACCGGTTTCAATCAGCTTTTTTGCTGCTGTGACTAACAGGACCCGACCAGAACAACTGTAGAGGAGGAAAGTTTATTTGAGGGCTCACGGTTTCAGAGGTCTCAGTTCACAGACAGCAGGCTCCATTCCTCGGGGCTCGAGGTGAGGCAGAACATGGCAGAAGAGTGTGGTGGAGGGAAGCAGCTCACATGATGATCAGGACGCAGAGAGAGAGAGATCTCCACTTCCAGATACAAATACAGACCCCAAAGCCACGGCCCCAATGCCCCACCTCCTCCAGCAACAGGTGTTACAACTCCATTAATCCCATCAGGTGATTAATTCGCTGATTGGGTTAAGGCTCTCATAACCCAATCATGTCCCCTCTGAACCCTCTCACATTATCTCACATGTGAGCTTTTGCGGGACACCTCACATCCAAACCATAACAGCCCCTTTTAGTAAATCGGGCAAAGGAACCTTCCTCTGAGCAGACCCTGCTGGGAGTGCCTGGCTTGGTGAAAGGCCCCCAGGCCAGATTTCGGCACCACTCACCTTCTCACACAAGCTTCTCAAGTGAATGGCACCCATGGAGCAGCCCAACCCTCTGGAGTCCTCCCCACCCTCCCTACCCAGAAGCCTCCACCTGCCACCCCGCTGGGCCACCGAGGGCCCTCTGAGGCCAAATGGCTACTCCTATGGCCACATCCTTCCCTCCCCACCCACACAGTAGCATCACCTGGAGAGAAGGAAAGAAGACATACCCATGTGACCCCTTCAACAGGGCACCGGGAGAGCCTGCCATCCCTGACACATGACTAGCACTCACTTCTTCCCCGAATTGCCAAGCCCTGCATGTAATACAGACCGGCTAGGCATTTCCAGCCTCCTCCCCTTTTCAGTCTCTAAAGGAGACAGAGACGATTCTCAAAATCTCAAAGAACACCTGCAACATTTCCCTAGGAATTAAATCAGGCACTGTGGAGTGAACCAGGGTCCTTGAGTGTCACTGAGTCCCCTCCTTTTCCCACACCCTTCATCCCACCTCCAGCCTTCATCAACCAGGACATGGGCTCCTGACCTTTCTTCCCAGCCGAGCTTCCCACCCAGGACTCTCAATGCTCTGAGCTCCACTAGTTACCATTCTTCTAAACACCCACCTATCTGGTCACTCCTTAGGGAGAGGGGCCTCTGTGAGCCCAGGGGAGACTTTGTAAGTATGTATTTAAAAAAAAAAAAATTCAGGGGCTGGGGTTGTGGCTCAGCAGTAGAGCACTCACCTAGCACATGCAAGACACTAGGTTCGATCCTCGGCACCCCATAAAAATAAATAAATAAATAAAAGGTATTGTGTCTGACTGCATCATATCATACACACACACACACACACACACACATAAATTCAAAGCTCCCCAGATGGGCCTGGAAAGGAGAGTTACAGTCCCCCATTAACCCCCATTCATCTCCCCTCCACCGCCCTCAGCCCTCTACCTTCATCCCTGGGGTCTGTCACTTGCTCTTTCACTCAGGACATTTCCTCACTGAAGTGTCCTGCTCTCCCTTCTCTCTATCCAAGTCCTATTCTCCCTCCACAGGGACTTCAGATCCTCCCTACAGAAGAGGTCTTCCCTCGGGAACGGAAGTGAAAATCAGCTCCCACCTCCAATACCCACAGCACTCCCTGGGCAGATCCAGGGGTCGGTGCCCATGTGTTACCTGTGCAGTAAGCATTCCTTCCATCAACACCCCAACATCCCTGGTGGGAGGGACTGCTTGTCACTCACATGGAAGCTGGGGGACAGTGGCTCCTTCTCCCCACACAGCCACCCAGCAAGCAGATACGACATTCTCTCCTTCCAGAGACTTTAAATCCTGAGGGGGTCACTGGACCTGGTATGGCCCAACTCTCCCAGAGCTTCCTGGGTGCCAGTGTGCTTCCTGTCCTTACTCCGCCAACCTCCACCCTCAGTCCCTCAGTTCTGTGGGCCTGTTCACAGGTCCTGCCACCAAGGCCCCAGGAACTGTGATGTTGCAGCCTTTGTCCCTGAGCCCCATCACCTTCTTCTCCATGAAGGTTTGTCTCAACTCCCCATCTGCACTGGGAGCTCCCCTGAGGGTAGGAACTGTGTATTTCTTTACCCCTTCATCAGCACTGACCCCAAAAGCCACCAAGCACTGGTCAATTGATAGAGCAGAAGTGCTGATGGATCACAGCTAGGGAGCAGCAATGTGCTCATCAACAAGCGTTTCCACAGAAAGATCAGCATGAATTCCAAGGACAAGCCAAAAAGGGAAACTCATTTCCCTCATCTAACAGTGGGGAAAATTAGGCAACGATTTTCTATTTATAAGAGAAAAAAACATGACCGCAGTTTGTCTCTTGAACTAACAAGCAGAGACCGGAAAGACACGTGAGACGGGGCCACAGCCTGCACACAGCAGCTGCTCGGGGTGCTCTCCTGAGCCTCATGAAAGGCGTACTACAGCCACAGACAAAAGGAGACACCCCACAGATCTGCGCTGCCCAAAATCTCTCCCAGAAAACTCCCCCTGACCACAGAACTTATTGATAAGCCACAGATAACTCAGATCCATAATCACAGGAGATAAAACTCTGTGCTGGGAAACCCTGGTTAAAATCATTACACAAAACCCGACATACTTGTCCTGAACTCGATGAGCTGGGGCTGTCCTTTTGTGCCATCTGCTGCTTGAGAATAAACAGTGGCCTTGTACTGAGTGTTGGACTTCAACCCAATAAGCAGGACGTCAATGTGTTGGGAATCCTGGCCAGAGGATGGGTCTGCAGATACACGGCAGTATGCAGTCACGGGGCCCAGGGGGCTGCTGCACGGCTGGTGTGTGCTCACCTCCTTTCCTGTGTTGCTGGCATCTGTTTTAAGTGCAGAAAGCAAAGACATTGACCACAAGAGAAACACATCCCCAACTTCTTTCAGTGTCCCCACCCCCCAAAAGATGACACATCTGACCATGCACACACTTGGTACTCCATAAATATCTGCTCCCTTCCTCCCCTAAAGAGAGATATGGTCTCTTAAAAAGGCCCTGATATTTTACTTTGCGCTGTTATTCTAGTAACACCCCAGATATTTTGTGCTTCTCTCTCAAGTTCGCTATTTTGGACCATTCTCCCTTCTTTGGGACATTTTTCTTCTCCCATCCCAACATGATCTTCCAGAGACGGTTCATGATTCAGATTTTGCTAACCAAAGCCCACTCGGGGAATGCCTCCCTGGACCGCAGTGGGTAGGGGAGATGCAGGGTACGAAACAGGGAGGCCTGGTGGCCACTACTCCCTGAGCGTGTGGAAGGGGCCCCTCTGACAAGAAGCTGCCAAACAGAAGGAAGAAGAGAGGAGAAATGCCCCCCCTCTTTCTTTAAGGCCTTGCTGCCTGAAGTGGGGAAACACACACGCACCATAAATCACTCTCCAAAGTCTGGTTTCTGTCTATCACTTGCAGTAGAGAATCCTAACACTAACTTTATAGTTCTGGCTCTACTTGAGTTAATCCACCTGTTACTTGTTCCAGTGAAAAATAAAAAGCTAAGAGGTCCGCCTCCTTTCCTGGATGGCAGAGTCCAGAAGTTTGAAGACCCACTGCTTTCTGAACCCCAATTCACCTGTAAAATAGAACACTCTTTCCTCCTTCATAAAGGAATTGGATCAAACTAAAGTGTGGTGGGAAAGCCCTCTACAAACCCTGAAACCCTCTACCAATATAAGAATAATGTTTTTTAAATAAAACATTGCTGAAAGACAAAACTAGGAGGCACACTTTCACAACTTCCCCCAGTCACTTTCCATACCCAGGGTGTCTCCTTGTGTCTCGTTTGATTCTGGACGAAGCGGAAACCCCGGCTTCAGGACTGAAATATTGATTGCCAAGTCTCTGGTCATCTCTGTCTGACTTCCACTGGTTTCAAGGAGAATCTGGTAAGACTCAGTACCGTTGTCCTTGATCCAGGTAAGAGCAAGCAGCGTCACACCCATGAAGGTAACACGAAGCCCAGACACTGGACGAGGCTCTATTTTAAAAACACACAGTGGACATTACTGGACCAAGATATCTGCAATCATCTTTCATTAACTCACTGACGTTTCGATGTGACCCACTAAAACACTTTATTTATACCAGGATCCAGCACATATTCATCATTTCACAGGAGAGGTAAAAGGACATTATATAGAAAGAAGGAAGAATAAACCTGAAGACCAAAATTGTCTAGGATCTGTACAATCCCTCGACACTAACCCCAATGAGGATTGGAAATTCTTTTTTAAAATGTCCCTTTAAACAGCAGCATTTAATTATGTTTGTTTTAGACACTAACAATAAAGGTTCAAATAAAATTATTATTTCCTAAGTCTAATGGTCTCAATTCAAGATAAGGCACATAGCATCATTTTATAGTACCAAGGCACTTAGGTTAAGGAGCACATCCTGTATTCTAACCCCTGAGGGGATTGTCCAAACGTCTATCTATGTACACCATACCCTCGTCCTTCCTTCCACTACCTTATTTGGCTGACAGTGACATAAATCAAACCATTGCCTCTAACATGACATCTACTCCACTTTTGAGATGAAAAAAAGACCCAGAGAGGCAGGGTGGCTTGCTCAAGAACACAAATTATTGGTAGCAGTGGGGAAAGTAGAACCCATAAACTCACAGGCAATATTGCACATAGAGGAAAACACTTGGCCAGAGGTCTGCAGGCGGCTCAACATAGAGACACTGGCCCTCTCCAGCCCTGCAGCAAGGTGGTCTGCTCTCTAATTTCCTTCCTCACCTTAAATATCTCTCATGCAAAGATTTCTAAGATTTCTAAACCAGGTCACTCAGGTGCGTACGTGTGTGTGTTTGTGTGGTGTGTGCTAGGGATGTAACCTGGGCCCCACTCATGCTAGGCAAGAGCTCTACCACTGAGCTACACCCCCAGCACTCTTTTGCACTACTAGTATTAAGAAATGTAACACTAGTAAACCACTCAGCTTAAGGACTCTGGCTGCCTATTACGTGCGTCGTGGTACCACAGTGGACTGCAGACAGGTTCCCTGGGCTCCAATTCCATCACCTGATGTTCAAACTCTGGTATCTTGGAAGAAACTTAACTTCTCCACATTTTAGTTTTTCCAGATGTAGCTCTTTGGGCTACTATGAGGACAAGCTAATCAATTAAGGACAGCTCTGCACACGGTAGGTGCTAGATCCACAGCAGCTGATGAGCTCTGCACTGACAGCAGAATACTCAGTGCCCCTGAGTATTCAGAATACCCAGGTGCTTCCTGCCACCTTCCATCTCTCCTTCTCCATCCTTCTACATGCTTTTCTCTTATTCATCTCCTCTACTGATCCTCTGCTCTCCTTTGCCTCTGTCTTTTACAAGGCAACAAAGAAAACCTGTAATGTGGGCTTGTTTTCCCCCTACTCTTGTGCTCTGAGAAGCTCCAGGATATTTTTGTGAAGGTACCTGAGACACCCATCCCTGTGGCTCCTTTCTCCGGTTTTGTTTTATTTTAACATATGCGGTTTCTGGGCAAGATTTTGTTTAATAAAATGGTTTCCCAGCTTTAAAAACAAAAATGCTGAAAGCCACTGGTTTGATATTTGCCATTCCGTGTAGGATATTATACTAGATCTAGCTGACTTCAAGTTGTGGGACCCAAAGGCCGGGTTTCTACGACCTTCACCACCCAATGAATCACACACCAGCCTCAACATCCAGAAAACCAACAAAGGGCCTTTTTTCCCTTCTTACCTTAAAAGATAAAAAAGAAAAAAAATTAAGTTTCCAGTTATAACAGGAGCCTTACAGTACTGGTATCTAAACTACACCATAATCTAACCTGCCTGATATTATTTAAAGTCTAAATGTCATCAGGCTCTTCTGACATTTGAAACACACATGTTTTCTACAATGCATACCAAACTCTCCCACACAAAAGAAACTCCTGGGAATAGAAATACAGCATTGATTTCCTGAGGATACAAAATTCCATAATTTGCAGGTAAATGAATGGAACTGGAGAATATCATGCTAAGCAACATAAGCCAACCCCAAAAACTCAAAGGCCAAGTGTTTTCTCTCATATGCAGATGCTAATGCACAATAAGGGTGGGGCATTGGGGAAGAATAGACTTACTTTACATTAGGTAGAGGAGAGTGAAGGGAGGGGAAAGGGAAGGAAGGATAGTAGAAAGGATCAGGCATTATTAACCTATGTACATATATCACTACAAAACCAGTGTGATTCTACATCATGTCCAACCTGAAGAATGGGAAATTATACTCCATTTATGTATGATGGGTCAAAAGTGCATTCTACTGTCTCATATCTTTAAAGGCTAATAATTATTGACATCATCAAAACATACTTCTAAAGCAGTCTCCACTCCTTAAGTCTTGGCAAAACAGTAGGCATGAACCAATAATACCAAAAAAAAAAAAAAAATTTTTTTTTTAAACAGAACAGGTAGAAATAGTTAAAACTCCCCAAAACACGCAGAAGCTTAATACTGAAAGGTCTGGCCAGCTGAACTCCTGGGCTTGACAGAACACAGACCCTGTTCTCCTACTCTAGCAAATGCACACCCATCTTATCACAACTGGCAACCTGAATGGACAGGGGTCTAGGAGACAGAATGAGAAGAAACAGTCCGTCGTCATCCCTGGGAGCCAGAGAGCTCACCTGTTGTGACAGTTTTGGACATGGGAGTTCCCAACGTCGCATTGCCTATTCCCGGAGTGATGGAGAATTTATATGAACTTCCTGGACTTAAGCCTGTGATGGTACACTCTGTTTCATTTGTTACAATCATCCTCCATTCGTTGTCCCTCTCATTCTTTACTGCATATGTGTACTCAGAAGCTGCTGTGTCATTGTTTTTCCAGCTCAGGACCACGCTGGTTGGACTGATGGAAACAGCATCAATGTCAAACACAGGACTGGGTGCTGTTTATAAGTTGTTTTCAAGGAAAAAGAAAAAAAATACATTAGAAAATACATGTAAGTGTCGGGTCAGCTGTGTCTACTATTCAAAAGCAAATCTTACAATGACACTTTCATTTCTCTTCATTTGCCCCTTAAACTTTCCTGCAACAAAAGGCATTTAAATACACATATGCACCTGTATGAGCATGTGTCCCACAAACAGAGGCTGTAAAATGAGGCAAAACTCATAGAGGTTGGCCTTGATGTCTGTGACTTGAACTCAGAGTTAACTCTGTCTAGCAGCAGATACAAAAACAGATGTAAGAGGCAAAATGAGTCACTCTCCCAATTCTCAGGAAACTCTGTATGTAGAGAGATGGCATAGGATGCAGAAGCATGTGGTAACCATTTTGCCAAACCTTGACATCACAAGGAGGCCCAGACGTAAGAGCAGCTCTTGGAATCCCAATCTGAACTTAAAGACCTGCTCTACCTGTTAGCAGCGTCACCTGCAATCTGTCCCTTGAAACACTCACTCTCTGGTTCCCCTGTTGACAGGCCTAACACACCATCAAATGCAAATGATTACTACTGGCCACCATAACATGAGGAACAAGACACCAGACTTGGACATTTAGAACTCTGGGCTAACACGCCATCCTGCTAGTCACTAGCCTTGTAATTTGCTCAAAGTCATCTCATCTACCCAACATCACTTTCACCATCTATAAAATTGCAGAAGTCCAGAATCATAAACTAAAGAAACCTGTTATGGTTATTAACATTATAACATGTGTGCATCTTAATGAAATTCAACATTAAGCAGTAACCACCAGAAACCATATAAAATACAGATGCTGTGGCCTTTATTCTCAAGGAGCTTCTAACTGACCCCAAATGAGCAGAGAATTTCCAAGAGACACCATCTTGGCATGAGCATGGAGAAGTCACCTCATCTGGCTCATAGGAGGTGAGAATATTTATCCAATCAGTGCAAAAGGGCAGGAGACGTGATCAAGAGAAGGGAAAATGGAACAAACAGGAATCATCTCAGGGACCACGATTCAAAAAGTTTCATGACATGAAGTTTCCTCTTTCTAAAGCAACAATTGCCAGTGTCGTGCTGCCGTTTACATTCAGATGATGATGGTGAGGAGGATCATGAGAAAACAAGAACAGCTGCAGGGGCAGAGGGAGCAAGAACAGCAGCACCCTCTTTGGGGACCAGTCGTCTCCCTGACACTGTGCTAGGGCACCATTTTCAAGGAGAAAGAAATTTCTGTCACTCATTCAGGGGAATCTGGGAAGGTCTGGGAAACTGATTCATAAGTTTCAATAGTTCAGAAAAGAAAGAAATGGGTTTCTTTGTTTGTTTGTTTGTTTGTTTGTTTGTTTGTTTCAAACTCTATTTCCTACATTTGCTATCATCCTTCAGCCTGTTCGTGTGAGATATCAGGGTAACTGACTGGCAGACACCACTGCACCATCCTTGCCTCCCTGGAATGAATCCCACTTCATCACAGTTGAATGGTCTTTTAACTGTACTCTTGAATCCAGCTTCCAGCATTGGGTTAAGGATTTCTGCACCTGGGTTCCCTGGGGATCTTGGCTCGAAGGCTTCATGATGCTGCTGCTGTCCTTGTCTGGTTTCTGTATCAGGTTGAATGCTGTCCTCATAAAAAAGTTTTTGAAAATATTCTCTCCTCTTTGATGTTTTGGGGAAAAAATTTTAGATAAATTGATATTAATTCTTTTTAAAATAGTTCATAGAATTCCACAGTGAGGCCATCAGGTCTTGGACCTTTCTTTTAATGGGAAATGTTTTATCACTGATTCAGTTTCCTTATTCACTGGTGATCTCTTTAGATTTTCTCTCTTCACACTTCAATCTTGGTTGATTTTTCTGTCAACGAATTTATTCCTATCTTCTGCTTTGTCCAACCTATTGGCACATAATGGCTAATGATGTCTCTCATTATGCTTTGCATGTCTGTAGTGTCAGTTGTAATGTCCCCTTCATTTCTGATATTTAGTAAGTCCTCAGTCGTTTTTTCTCTAGATAAAAGTTTGTCAATTTTGTCTTTTCAAAAAACAAACTCTTCCTTTTCTTGATTCTTTAATTATCTTTCTAGTTTGTTTCTTTTTTTTTTTCTTTTCTTTCTCTGATCTTTATTATTTCCTTTCCTCTACTAATTCTGGGCTCAGTATTTCTTATTTTTCTTGTTCCTTAGGTGCAACACTTGTTAAGATCTTTATTCATTTTGATATACTTATTTGATGCATAAACCTCCCTCGTAGAACTCTTCTTGCCATATCCCATAGCTTTGCGCATGTGATGTTTCCACTGTGATTTTCCTCAGTAAATTTTTAAATTCCCTTTTAATATTTTTATTGAACCTCGGATTGTATAAGAGAATAATCTTTAGTTTCCATACACTTCTAATTTCCAAAGTTCTTTTGTTTTGCAGTTCTACATAGACAAAATGCATTTATTTTATTTATTTTTTATGTGATGCTAAGGATCAAACTCAGTGCCTCATGCATGCTAGGCAAGCGCTCTGCCACTGAACTACAACCCCACCCCATAGTTTCCAAAATTCTTGTTACTAATGTCCACTTTTATTGTGATGATTAGAAAAGATGCCTGAGATAATTTCAGTATTCTTATATTGTTAAGACTTGTTTAGTAACATCCCATATGATCTATGCCAGATAATGTCCCATATGCAACTGAGAAAAATGTATATTCTGCAGCTACTAGAGGGAAAGTTCCATACATATGAGTTAGGTCAACTTGGTCTCAAGTACAATTCAGATCTTTTTTTTAAATTTTGGCACTTTTAATCTATCATTCCACTCACTCATGGACTGTAAAGTTTCTGCTGAGAAATCTGCTTCTGGTCATATTATAACTACATGATATATTATTTGCTTCTTTAATTTAAAGATTTCAAGATCCTGTCTTTGCCTTTTATATTTGATTGATTAATTATAATGTGTAGGGGTAGCATTATTAGAATTCGATATGAATGGAGATTTTTGTATTTTCTATATCTTGATATTTATATCTATTTCCAGGTTTGGAAAGTTTTATGCCATCATTTATTTAAGAAAGCTTTCTAAATTTTTTATTTTTTTAAATATTTTTATTTGTCAATGGACCTTTATTTTTTAATTTATTTATTTCTATGTGGTGCTCAGAATTGAACCCAATGCTTCACACAAGCCATGCAAGCACTCTATCACTGAGCCACAACCCCAGCCCATACTCTTTTGTATTCTTCTTCTCCCTCTTGAATGCCAATGACTTCAACACTTGCTCTTTGGGTGCTACCCCATAAATCCCAAAAGCATTCTTCATAACTTTTCTTTTTCTCTCTCTTTCCACTGTATATTTTCACATAAGTCTCTTCAAGTTCCTAGATTCTTTCTTCAGCTTTATCAGCTCTGCTGATGGTGCTCTCTAAGGCACTGGTCCTTTCAGTCACTGTATTTTTCAGCTCCAGGATTTCTGTTGGATTTTGTCTGTACTATTTCAAACTCTATGTTACAGTTCCGATTTCTGGTCACTTATTACTATACTCACTTCTTTGAATTCTATCTCTGTCGTCTTCTAAAGTTCACTGGGCTAACCTAGAGGAGTTATTTTGAATTCCTCAGAATTCAAACATACATCTCTATCTCTTTTTATCCAGTTAATAGCACTTGTTACTGTATCTCTGGTGATATCATGGCCTTTCTCATTATTCTTAATCCTGGTGACTAGACATTAATGTCTATGCATTTGAAAGATGGGGATCATTCCAGTCTTTGTAGACTGGTTTTATCTGCAAGGACCATCTGCTATGTTCCCAAAAACCAGCACCACTGTGGCCACGGAAGCGCTTGGGGGTCTCCTAAGACTGAGACCAATTTTTAAAACACCACTGATGAATGTAATTTCCCTAGGTACTCCTAAAATTTCCCTAATGCCCAAGGAAAAATTCAGTAGTCTTTTTAAACTGCTTTTGAAGAAGAATTTTATCAATACCTAATAGCCTTACAGAACTAACAAAATCATTACATCACAATGAAAATAATCTACCTATACAACGTTATTAGGTAACTAGTTATATAACTTACAAAATCTGCAGACCAGCAGGTCTTATACTTTTTTGGATTAAGGACCTATTTACCTTCTTTAAAATCAGGGATCTGGGGAGCTCCAGAATACTTTCGTGAAGATACCTGAGACACTCATCCCTGTGGCTCCTTTCTCTAGTTTTCTTTTGTTTTAAAGCATTGTGTTTCTGGAAAAGATTTTCTTTAATGAAATAATTGCCTAGCTTTAAAAAACAAAAAAATCTGTGGCTAGGATTGTGGCTCAGTGGTAGAGCATGCGCCTTGCATAGGAAAGGCCCTGGGTTCAATCCCCAGCACCACATAAAAATAAACAAAAGTACTGTGTCCAACTACAACTAAAAAAGAAATATTAAAAAAAAAATGCTGAAGGACACTGGTTTGAAATCTACCTATTACATGACCTGATAGGATAATATCAAGTTGTGTAACCAAAAGGTCGGGTTTCCAAAGACTTCACCAGCCAATGAGTCACACACCAGCCTCAACATCTAGAAAACCAACAAAGATCCTGTTCTCCCTTCTTACCTGGAAAAAAAAAATCTACTCATTTGTCAAATACTTTTTAATTTTTTTTTTTTTGGTTACTTTCACCTTAAAAAAAAGGAAAAGAGCTAAACTTCCAGCTATAACAAGAGACTTAGGGTACTGATATCCAACCTACGCCATAATCTAAACTGCCTAATATGATCTAAAGTCTAAATGTCATTAGGCTCTTCTGTCATTTGAAACACACATGTTTTCTACAATACATACCAAACTCTCCCACATAAAAGAAACTCCTGGGAATAGAAAAACAGCATGGATTTCCTGAGGATACAAAATTCCATAATTTGCGGGTAAATGAATGGAACTGGAGAATATCATGCTAAACAAAATAAGCCAACCCCAAAAACTCAAAGGCCAAATGTTTTCTCTCATATGCAGATGCTAATGCACATTAAGGGTGGGGCATTCGGGAAGAATAGACTTACTTGACATTAGGTAGAGAAGAGTGAAGGGAGGGGAGAGGGAAGGAAGGACAGTAGAAAGGATCAGGCATTATTACCCTATGTACATATATCACTACACAACCAGTGTGATTCTACATCATGTCCAACCTGAAGAATGGGAAATTATACTCCATTTATGTATGATGGGTCAAAAGTGCATTCTACTGTCACATATAACTAATTAGAACTCAATAAATAAATTATTTAAAAGCTAATACAGAGTGAAATTATCAAAACATACTTAAGTGTCTCTGCACCTTAAGTCTTAGCAAAAAAGTAGACATGAACCAATAATAGCAAAAAAATATGATTTGTTTTGTTTTTTAAACAAAAAGGTAGAAACAGTTACAACTCCCACAAAACACGCAGACGCTTAATACTGAAGGGTCTGGCCAGCTGAACTCCTGGGATTGACACAACACAGACCCTGTTCTCCTCCTCTAGCAAATGCACACCCATCTTATCACAACTGGCAACCTGAATGGACAGGGGTCTAGGAGACAGAATGAGTAGAAACAGTCCATCATCACCCCTGGAAGCCAGAGAGCTCACCTGTTGTGACAGTTTTGGACATGGGACTTCCCCTCGTCTCATTGGCTATTCCTGGTGTGATGGAGAATTCATATGAAGTTCCAGGACTTAAGCCTGTGATGGTATATTCTGTTTCATTTGTAACAATCATCCTCCACTTGTTGTCCCTCTCATTCTTTACTGCATACGTGTACTCAGAAGCAGCTGAGTCATTGTTTTTCCAGGTTAGGAACACACTGGTTGGACTGATGGAAACAGCATCAATGCCAAACACAGGACTGGGTGCTGTTTATAGGTTGTTTTCAGGGAAAAAAAAAAAAAATTAGAAAAATACATGTAAGTTCAGGTCTGCAGTGTCTACTATACAGAAGCAAATGTCACAATGTCAGTTTCATTTCTCTTCATTTGCCCCTTACACTTTCCTGCAACAAAAGGCATTTAAACACACATATGCACCTGTATGAGCATGTGTCCCTCAAACAGAGGCTTTAGAATGAGGCAAAACTCATAGAGGTTGGCCTTGATGTCTGTGACTTGAACTCAGGGTTAACTCTGTCTAGCAGCAGATACAAAAACAGATGTAAGAGGCAAAATGAATCTCTCCCAGTTCTCAGAACACTCTGCATGTAGAGAGATGGCATAGGATGTAGAAGCATGTGGTAACCATTTTGCCAAACCCTTGACATCACAAGGAAGCTCAAACGTAAGAGCAGCTCTTGGAATCCCAATCTGAACTTAAAGACCTGCTCTACCTGTTAGCAGCGTCACCTGCAATCTGTCCCTTGAAACACTCACTCTCTGGTTCCCCTGTTGACAGGCCTAACACACCATCAAATGCAAATGATTACTACTGGCCACCATAACATGAGGAACAAGACACCAGACTTGGACATTTAGAACTCTGGGCTAACACGCCATCCTGCTATTCACTAGCCTTGTAATCTGCTCAAAGTCATCTCATCTACGCAACATTACTTTCACCATCTATAAAATTGCAGATGTACAAAATCATAAACTAACGGAAGCCGTCATGGTTGGTAACATCATTACATGTGTGCATCTTAATGAAATTCAACATTAAAGAGTAATGACCAGAAACCACATAAAACACAGATGATGTGGCCTTTATTCTCAAGGAGCTTCTAACTGACCCCAAATGAGCAGAGAATTTCCAAGTGACACCATCTTGACATGAGAATGGAGAAGTCACCTCATCTGGCTCATAGGAGGTGAGAATATTTATCCAATCGGTGAAAAAGAGCAGGAGAGGTGATAAAGAGTAAGGAAAATGGAACGAGCAGGAATCATCTCAGGGACCACGATTCAAAAAGTTTCATGACATGAAGTTTCCTCTTTCTAAAGCAATAAATGCCAGTATCAGAGAAGCAGTTTTGGCAGATGGTCACTGGGGTGCTGCCGTTTACATTCAGATGATGATGGTGAGGAGGATCATGAGAAAACAAGAACAGCTGCAGGGGCGGAGGGAGCAAGAACAGCAGCACCCTCTTTGGGAACCAGTCGTCTCCCTGACACTGTGCTAGGGCACCATTTTCAAGGAGAAAGAAATTTCTGTCACTCATTCAGGGGAATCTGGGAAGGTCTGGGAAACAGATTCATAAGTTTCAATAGTTCAGAAAAGAAAGAAATGGGATTTTTGTTTCTTTGTTTGTTTCAAACTCTATTTCCTACGTTTGCTATCATCCTTCAGCCTGTCGATATGAGATATCCAGGTAACACCACTGCACCATCTTTGCCTCCCTGGAATGAATCCCACTTCATCACAGTTGAATGGTCTTTTAACTGTACTCTTGAATCCAGCTTCCAGCATTTACTTAAGGATTTCTGCACCTGGGTTCCCTGGGGATCCTAGCTCGAAGTCTTCTTCTTGCTGTCCTTGTCTAGTTTCTGTATCAGGTAAAATGATGTCCTCGTAAAAACATTTTTTAAAATATTCTCCCCTCTTTGATTGTTTTGGAAATAAAAATTTAGATAAATAGATATTAATTCTTTTATAAATAGTTCATAGAATTCCACAGTGAGGCCATCAGGTCCTGGACCTTTCTTTTAATGGGAAATATTTTACTACTGATTAAGTTTCCTTATTCACTGGTGTTCTGTTTAGATTTTCTCTCTTCACACTTCAATCTTGGTAGATTTATGTGTCAAGGAATTTATTCATATATTCTGCATTATCCAACCTATTGGCACATAATGGCTCATGATGTCTCTTATTATGCTTTGCATGTCTGTAGTGTCAGTTGTAATGTCCCCTTCATTTCTGATATTTAGTAAGTCCTCAATCGTTTTTTCTCTAGACAATTTCCTGGTCACTTATTACTATACTCACTTCTTTGAATTCTTTCTCTGTCGTCTTCTGAAGTTCACTGGGCTCCCCTAGAGGAGTTATTTTGTCAATTTTGTTTCTCTTTTCAAAAACAAGTTTTTCTTTTTGTTGATTTTTGAATTATATTATTAGTTTCAGGGGTTTTTTTAATTCCTTTCTCTGATCTTTATTATGTTCTTTCCTCTACTAACTCTGGGCTCAGTATTTTCTTATTTTTCTGGTTCCTTAGGTGAAACACCGAGTTGAGATCTTTCTTCTTTTTTGATATAGTTATTTGATGCATAAACCTCCCTCGTTGAACTCTTCTTGCCATATCCCATAGGTTTGGGCATGTGATGCTTCCACTGTCATTTTTCTCAGTAATTTTTTAATTTCCCTTTTAATATTTTTGTTGAACCTCTGATTGTACAAGAGAATAATGTTTAGTTTGCATACACTTCTAAAGTTTCCAAAGTTCTTTGTGTGTGGGTGTGTGGTATTTCTACATAGAAAAATGCCTGTATTTTATTTGTTTATTTTTTTATGTGATGCTGAGGATCAATCTCAGTGCCTCATGCATGCTAGGCAAGTGCTCTGCCACTGAGCTACAGCCCCACCCCTTAGTTTCCAAAGTTCTTCATACTAATGTCTACTTTTATATTGCGATGGTTAGAAAAGATGCCTGAGATAATTTCAGTATTCTTATATTGAAGACTTTTTTAGTAACCTCCCATATGATCTGTTCCAGATAATGTCCCATATGCAACTGAGAAAAATGTATATTCTGCAGCTACTAGAGGGAACATTCTATACACATCTATTTGGACAACTTGGTCTCAAGAAAAATTCAGGTGTTTTTTTAAACTTTGGCACTTTTAATCTATCATTCCACTCGCTCATGGACTGTAAAATTTCTGTTGAGAAATCTGCTCCTGGTCATATTATAACTACATGATATATTATTTGCTTCTTTTCTTTTAAAGTTTCAAGATCCTGACTTTGCCTTTGATATTTGATGGATTCATTGTGTGTAGGGGTAGATTTATTAGGATTTGATATGAATGGAGATTTTTCTTTTTATACCTTGATACTTATATCTTTTTCCAGGTTTGGAAAATTTTATGCTATCATTTATTTAAATAAGCTTTCTAAATTTTTGATTATTTAATATTTTTTAGTTGTCAATGAAACTTTATTTTATAATTTATTTATTTATATGTGATGCTCAGAATTGAACCCAGTGCCTCACACAAGCCATGCAAGCACTCTATCACTGAGCCACAATTCCAGCCCATACTCTTGTGTATTCTTCTTCTCCCTCTGGAATCCCAATGACTTCAACACTTGCTCTTTGGGTGCTATCCCATAAATCCCAAAAGCATTCTTCATAACTTTTCTCTTTCTCTCTCCTCCCATGTATATTTTCACATAAGTCTCTTCAAGTTCCTAGATCCTTTCTTCAGCTTTATCAGCTCCGCTGATGGTGCTCTCTATGGCACTGGTCCTTTCAGTCACTGTATTTTTCAGCTCCAGGATTTCTGTTGGATTTTGTCTGTACTATTTCAAACTCTATGTTACAGTTCCATTTCTGGTCACTTATTACTATACTCACTTCTTTGAATTCTATCTCTATCGTCTTCTAAAGTTCACTGGGCTAACCTAGAGGAGTTATTTTGAATTCCTCAGAATTCAAACATACATCTCTATCTCTTTTTATCCAGTTAATAGCAATTGTTATTGTATCTCTGGTGATATCATGGCCTTTCTCATTATTCTTAGTCCTCGTGACTAGACATTAATGTCTATGCATTTGAAAGATAGGGATCATTCCAGTCTTTGTAGACTGGTTTTATCTGCAAGGACCATCTGATATGTTCCCAAAAACCAGCACCACTGTGGCCACTAAAGCAATTGGGGGTCTCCTAAGACTGAGACCAATTTTTAAAACACCACTGATGAACATAATCTCCCTAGGAACTCCTAAAATTTCCCTAATTGCCCTAGGAACAATTCAGTAGTTTGTTTAAACTGCTTTCGAACAAGATTTTTATCAATACCAAATAGCCTTACAGAACTAACAAAATTATTGCATCACAATGAAAATAATCTACCTATTCAACGTTATTAGGTAACTAGTTATATAACTTACAAAACCTACAGACCAGCAGTTCTTATACTTTTTTAGATTAAGGACCTGTTTACCTTCTTTAAAATCAGGGATCTAGGTAGCTCCAGAATACTTTTGTGAAGATACCCGAGACACTCATCCCTGTGGCTCCTTTCTCTAGTTTTCTTTTGTTTTAACGAATAGGGTTTCTGGGAAAGATTTTCTTTAATAAAATTATTTCCTAGCTTTAAAAAACAAAAAAATGTATAGCTCGGGTTGTGGCTCAGTGATAGAGAATGCGCCCAGCATAGGAAAGACACTGGGTTCAATCCCCAACACCACATAAAAATAAACAAACGTATTGTGTCCAACTACAACTAAAAAAGAAATATTTTTTTTAAAAATGCTGAAAGACACTGGTTTGATATTTGCCTATTACATGTCCAGATAGGATGATATCAAGTTGTGTAACCCAAAGGCCGGGTTTCCAAAGACTTCACCAGCCAATGAGTCACACACCAGCCTCAACATCCAGAAAACCAACAAAGATCCTCTTCTCCCATCTTACCTGGAAAAAAAAAAAAAAAAAAAAAAACCTGCTCATTTGTCAAATACTTTTTAATTTTTTTTGGTTACTTTCAGCTTAAAAAAAAAAAAAGGAAAAGAGCTAAACTTCCAGCTATAACAAGAGACTTAGGGTACTGATATCCAAGCTACACCATAATCTAAACTGCCTAATATTATCTAAAGTCTAAATGTCATCAAGCTTTTCTGTCATTTGAAACACACATGTTTTCTACAATGCATACCAAACTCTCCCACACAAAAGAAATTCCTGGGAAAACAAACAGAGCATTGATTTCCTGAGGATACAAAGTTCCATAATTTGCGGGTAAATGAATGGAACTGCAGAATACCATGCTAAGCAAAATAAGCCAACCCCAAAACTCAAATGCCAAATGTTTTCTCTCTTATGCAGATGCTAATGCACATTAAGGGTGGGGCATTGGGGAAGAATACACTTACTTGACATTAGGTAGAGGAGAGTGAAGGGAGGGGAGAGGGAAGGAAGGATAGCAGAAAGGATCGGGCATTATTACCTTATGTATATATATGACTACACAACCAGTGTGATTCTACATCATGTTCAACCTGAAGAATGGGAAATTATACTCCATTTATGTATGATGGGTCAAAAGTGCATTCTACTGTCTCATAGAACTAATTAGAACTTAATAAATAAATAAATAAAATCTTTAAAGGCTAATAATTACTGATATCATCAAAGCATACTTCTAAAGCAGTCTCCAATCTTTAAGTCTTGGCAAAACAGTAGGCATGAACCAATAATAGCAAAAGAAATTTTGAAAACAAAACTGGTGGAAATAGTTAAAACACCCCAAAACACGCAGAAGCTTAATACTGAAGGGTCTGGCCAGCTGAACTCCTGGGATTGACACAACACAGACCCTGTTCTCCTCCTCTAGCAAATGCACACCCATCTTATCACAACTGGCAACCTGAATGGACAGGGTTCTAAGAGACAGAATGAGAAAAAACAGTCCATCATCACCCCTGGGAGCCAGAGAGCTCACCTGTTGTGACAGTTTTGGACATGGGACTTCCCCATGTCTCATTGGCTATTCCTGGAGTGATGGAGAATTCATATGAAGTTCCTGGACTTAAGCCTGTGATGGTACACTCTGTTTTATTTGTTACAATCAAACTCCACTTGTTGTCCCTCTCATTCTTTACTGCATATGTGTACTCAGAAGCAGCTGTGTCATTGATTTTCCAGGTCAGGACCATGCTGGTTGGACTGATGGAATCAGCATCAATGCCAAACACAGGACTGGGTGCTGTTTATAGGTTGTTTTCAAGGAAAAAGAAAAGAAAATACATTCGAAAAATACATGTAAGTATAAGCTCTGCTGTGTCTACTACACAAAAGCAAATTTACAATGTCAGTTTCATTTCTCTTCATCTGCCCCTTAAACTTTCCTGCAACAAAAGGCATTTAAACACACAAATGCAACTGTATGAGCATGTGTCCCTCAAACAGAGGCTTTAGAATGAAGCAAAACTCATAGAGGTTGGCCTTGTTGTCTGTGACTTGAACTCAGGGTTAACTCTGTCTAGCAGCAGATACAAAAACAGATGTAAAAGACAAACGAGTCTCGCTCCCAATTCTTAGGACACTCTGCATGTAGAGAGATGGCACAGGATGCAGAACCATGTGGTAACCATTTTGCCAAACCCTGACATCACAAGGAAGCACAGACGTAAGAGCAGCTCTTGGAATCCCAATCTGAACTTAAAGACCTGCTTCACCTGTTAGCAGCGTCACCTGCAATCTGTCCGTTGAAACACTCACTCTCTGGTTCCCCTGTTGACAGGTCTAACACACCATCAAATGATAATGATTGCTACTGGCCACCATAACATGAGGAACAAGACACCAGACTTGGACATTAAGAACTCTGCGCTAACATGCCATCCTGCTAGTCACAAGCCTTGTAATTTGCTCAAAGTCATCTCATCTACCCAACATCACTTTCAACTTCTTAAAATTGCATATGTACAGAATCATAAACTAACGGAAGCCGTCATGGTTATTAACATCATTACATGTGTATCATCTTAATGAAATTCAACATTAAGGAGTAATGACCTAAAAACCACATAAAACACAGATGATGTGGCCTTTATTCTCAAGGAGCTTGTAAGTGACCCAAAATGAGCAGAGACTTTCCAAGTGACACCATCTTGGCATGAGCATGGAAAAGGCACCTCATCTGGCTCATAGGAGGTGAGAATATTTATCCAAACAGTGAAAAGGGACAGGAGAGGTGATAAAGAGAAGGGAAAATGGAATGAGCAGGAATCATCTCAGGGACCAGGATTCAAAAAGTTTCATGACATGAAGTTTCCTCTTTCTAAAGCAACAATTGCCAGTGTCAGAGAGCAGTTTTGGCAGATAATCACTGGGGTGCTGCCGTTTACATTCAGATGATTATGGTGAGGAGGATCATGAGAAAACAAAAACAGCTGCAGGGGCAGAGGGAGCAAAACAGAAGCACCCCCTTTGGAGGCAGGTCGTCTCCCCGACACTGTGCTAGGGCACCATTTTCAAGGAGAAAGAAATTTCTGTCACTCATTCAGGGGAATCTGGGAAGGTCTGGGAAACAGATTCATAAGTTTCAATAGTTCAGAAAAGAAAGAAATGGGCTTTTGGTTTATTTGTTTGTCTGTCTGTCTGTTTCAAACTCTATTTCCTACATTTGCTATCATCCTTCAGCCTGTTCATGTGAGATATCAGGGTAACTGACTGGCAGACACCACTGCATCATCCTTGCCTCCCTGGAATAAATCCCACTTCATCACAATTGAATGGTCTTTTAACTGTACTCTTGAATCCAGCTTCCAGAATTTGGTTAAAAATTTCTGCACCTGGGTTCCCTGGGGATCCTGGATCGAAGGCTTCTTGTTGCTGTTGCTGCCTTGTCTGGTTTCTGTATCAGGTTAAATGCTGTCCTCGTAAAAACACTTTTGAAAATATTCTCTCCTCTTTGATTGTTTTGGGATAAAAATTTAGATAAATTGATATTAGTTCTTTTTTGAATAATTAATAGAATTCCACAGTGAAGCCATCATGTCCTGGGCCTTTCTTTTAATGGGAAATGTTTTATCACTGATTCCGTTTCTTTATTCACTGGTGATCTCTTTAGATTTTCTCTCTTCACACTTCAATCTTGGTTGATATTTCTGTCAAGGAATTTATTCCTATCTTCTGCTTTGTCCAACCTATTGGCACATAATGGCTCATGATATCTCTCATTATGCTTTGCATGTCTGTAGTGTCAGTTGTAATATCTCTTTCATTTCGGATATTTAGTGAGTTCACAGTCTTTTTTTTTACTCTAGCTAAAAATTTGTAAATTTTGTCTTTTCAAAAAACAAACTCTTCCTTTTGTTGATTTTTTAATTATATTTCTAGGTTGTTTCTTTTTTTTTTTCCTTTCTCTGGTCTTTATTATTTCCTTTCCTCAACTAATTCTGGACTCAGTATTTCTTATTTTACTTGTTCCTTAGGTGCAACACTTGTTAAGATCTTTATTCATTTTGATATACTTATTTGATGCATAAACCTCCCTCGTAGAACTCTTCTTGCCATATCCCATAGTTTGGGCATGTGATGTTTCCACTGTCATTTTCCTCAGTAATTTTTTAATTTCCCTTTTAATATTTTTATTGAACCTCTGATTATACAAGAGAATAATGTTTAGTTTCCATACACTTCTAATTTCCAAAGTTCCTTTTTTTTTGTAGTTCTACATAGACAAAATGCCTTTATTTTATTTATTTGTTATATGATGCTGAGGATCAAACTCAGTGCCTTATGCATGCTAGGCAAGTGCTCTGCCACTGAGCTACAGCCCCACCCCATAGTTTCCAAAATTCTCGTTACTAATGTCTACTTTTATATTGTGACGGTTAGAAAAGATGCCTGAGATAATTTCAGTATTCTTATATTCTTAAGACTTGTTTAGTAACCTTCCATATGATCTATGCCAGATAATGTCCCATATGCAACTGAGAAAAATGTATATTCTGCAGCTACTAGACGGAACGTTCTATACACATCTGTTAGATCAACTTGGTCTCAAGTACAATTCAGGTATATTTTTAAACTTTGGCACTTTTTTTAAACTAAATCATAGATTTTTAATCTATCATTCCACTCGCTCATGGACTGTAAAGTTTCTGCTAAGAAATCTGCTCCTGGTCATATTATAACTACATGATATATTATTTGCTTCTTTTCTTTTAAGATTACAAGATCCTGTCTTTGCCTTTGATATTTGATGGCTTAATTATGTGTAGGGGTAGCTTTATTAGGATTCGATATGAATGGAGATTTTTCTTCCTATACCTTGATATTTATATCTTTTTCCAGGTTTGGAAAGTTTTATGCTATCATTTATTTAAATAAGCTTTCTAAATTTTTTATTTTTTTAATATTTTTTAGTTGTCAATGGACCTTTATTTTATAATTTATTTATTTATATGTGGTGCTCAGAATTGAACCCAGTGCCTCACACAAGCCATGCAAGCACTCCATCACTGAGCCACAATCCCAGCCCATACTCTTTTGTATTCTTCTTCTCCATCTTGAATGCCAATAACTTGAACACTTGCTCTTTGGGTGCTATCCCATGAATCCCAAAAGCATTCTTCATAACTTTTCTTTCTCTCTCCTCCCACTGTATATTTTCACAATATACAAGTTCCTAGATTCTTTCTTCAGCTTTATCAGCTTGGCTGATGGTGCTCTCCATGGCACTGGTACTTTAAGCCACTGTATTTTTCAGTTCCAGGATTTCTGTTTGATTTTGTCTATACTATTTCAACCTCTCTGTTACAGTTCCCACTTCTGATCACTTATTAGTATACTCACTTCTTTGAATTCTATCTCTGTCAGCTTCTGAAGTTAACTGGGCTAACCTAGAGGAGTTATTTTGAATTCCTCAGAATTCAAACATACATCTCGATCTCTTTTTATCCAGTTAATAGCAATTGTTATTATATCCCTGGTGATATCATGGCCTTTCTCATTATTCTTATCCTTGTGACTAGACATTAATGTCTATGCATTTGAAAGATAGGGATCATTCCAGTCTTTGTAGATTGGTTTTGTCTGCAATGACCATCTGCTATGTTCCCAAAAACCAGCACCACGGTGGCCACTAAAGAACTTGGAGGTCTCCTAAGACTGAGAACAATTTTAAAACACCACTGATGAACATAATCTCCCTAGAAACTCCTAAAATTTCCCTAATTGCACTAGGAACAATTCAGTAGTTTGTTAAAACTGCCATCGAACAAGAATTTTATCAATACCAAATAGCCTTACAGAACTAACAAAATTATTGCATCACAATGAAAATAATCTACCTATTCAACGTTATTAGGTAACTAGTTATATAACTTACAAAACCTGGAGACCAGCCGTTCTTATACTTTTTTGGATTAAGGACCTATTTACCTTTTTAAAATCAGGGATCTAGGGAGCTCCAGAATATTTTTGTGAAGATACCTGAGACACTCATCCCTATGGCTCTCTTCTCTAGCTTTCTTTTGTTTTAAAGCATTGGGTTTCTGGAAAAGATTTTCTTTAAACAAACAATTTCCTAGCTTTAAAAACGTAAAAAAATGTGTAGCTAGAATTGTGGCTCAGTGATAGAGGACACACCTAGCATAGGAAAGGCCCTGGGTTCAATCCCCAGCACCACATAAAAATAAACAAAAGTACTGTGTCCAACTACAACTAAAAAAGAAATATTAAAAAAAAATGCTGAAGACCACTGGTTTGATATTTGCCTATTACATGTCTAGATAGGATAATATCAAGTTGTGTAACCCAAAGGTCGGGTTTCCAAAGACCTCACAAGCCAATGAGTCACACACCAGCCTCAACATCCAGAAAACCAACAAAGATGCTATTCTCCCTTCTTACCTGGAAAAAAAAAAAAGAAACCTGCTCATTTGTCAAACAGTTTTTAATTTTTTCTTTTTCTGGTTAATTTCAGCTTAAAAAAAAAAGGAAAAGAGCTAAACTTCCAGGTATAACAAGAGACTTAGGGTACTGATATCCAATCTACACCATAATCTAAACTGCCTAATAGTTTAGGGCATGTGATGTTTCCATTATCATTTTCCTCCGTAATTTTTTAATTTCTCTTTTAATATTTTTGTTGAACTTCTGATTGTACAAGAGAATAATGTTTAGTTTCCATACACTTAAAAGTTTCAAAGTTCTTTTTGTGTGTGTGTGTGGTATTTCTACATAGACAAAATGCCTTTATGTTATTTCTTTATTTTTTATGTGATGCTGAGGATCAAACTCAGTGCCTCATGCATGCTAGGCAAGTGCTCTGCCACTGAGCTACAGCCCCACCCCATAGTTTCCAAAATTCTCTTTGGAAGATGGTTATATTGTGATGGTTAGAAAAGATGCCTGAGATAATTTCAGTATTCTTATATTGTTAAGACTAGTTTAGAAACCTCCCATATTATCTATGCCAGATAATGTCCCATATGCAACTGAGAAAATTGTATATTCTGCAGCTACTAGAGGGAATGTTCTATTCACATCTGTTAGGTCAACTTGGTCTCAAGTACAGTTCAGGTCTTTTTTTAAACTTTGGCACTTTTAATCTATCATTCCACTCGATCATGGACTGTAAAGTTTCTGCTAAAAATCTGCTCCTGGTCATATTATAACTACATGATATATTATTAGCTTCTTTTCTTTTAAGATTTCAACATCCGGTCTTTGCTTTTCATATTTGATGTATTAATTATAATGTGTAGGGGTAGCTTTATTAGGATTCGATATGAATGGAGATTTTTGAATTTTTTATATCTTGATATTTACATCTTTTTCCAGGTTTGGAAAGTTGTATGCTATCATTTATTTAAATAAGCTTTCTAAATTTTTTATTTTTTTAACATTTTTTAGTTGTCAATGGAGCTTTATTTTATAATTTATTTATTTATATGTGGTGCTCAGAATTCAACCCAGTGCCTCACACAAGACATGCAAGCACTCTATCACTGAGCCACAATCCAAACCATACTCTTGTGTATTCTTCTTCTCCCTCTGGAATCCCAATGACTTGAACACTTGCTCTTTGGGTGCTATCCCATAAATCCTGTAAGCATTCTTCATAAGTTTTCTCTCTCTTTCTCTCTCCTCCCACTGTATATTTTCACATAAGTTCTCTTCAAGTTCCTAGATACTTTCTTCAGCTTAATCAGTTCTGCTGATGGTGCTCTCTATGGCACTGGTCCTTTCAGTCACTGCACTTTATACCTCCATGATTTCTGTTTGATTTTGTCTGTACTATTTCAAACTCTCTGTTACAGTTCCTACTTCTGATCACTTATTAGTATACTCACTTCTTTGAATTCTATCGCTGTCGGCTTATGATGTTCCTTGGGATTCCCTAGAGGAGTTATTTTGAATTCCTCGGAATTCAAACATACATCTCTATCTCTTTTTATCCAGTTAATAGCACTTTTTATTGTATCCCTCGTGGTATCATGGCCTTTCTCATTATTCTTAGTCCTTGTGACTAGGCATTAATGTCTATGCATTTGAAAGACAGGGATCATTCCAGTCTTTGTAGATTGGTTTTGTCTGCAATGACCATCTGCTATGTTACCAAAACCCAGCATCACTGTGGCCACTGAAGAACTTCGGGGTCTCCTAAGACTGAGACCAATTTTTAAAACACCACTTGTTAGAGTCTGTAAACAAGTCAGGATGGCACCTGGCATTTTGCCAGAGAAATGTTAAAGTCTGTAAACAAGTCTGGATGGTGCCTGGCAAAATGCCAGAGGGAGTGGTTTGTGAAGTAACACCAGCGAACCATTAAGTGTGGAGATTCCTTATTGGTTGACTGATGTATCTAGTTTATGCTAATTATATAAGCTGTGTGGAATGTATAAATACTGCTCCTGTCCTG